>NC_143010.1:0-617222 GCF_061535395.1 Colias eurytheme | reverse complement strand
AGCGACTTTGTTTTATACTATGTAGTGATAGGTACATAGGTACGCAAAGTGCAGAATAATAATATTATTTCATTGAAATTGCAATTATTGACGTTATATCAACAAAATATTATACACCTTTATCATAAAACAAACACAGCTGTAATTCAATTAAAATAATTAGCTACAGAAAAAATGAAAATCCTATTATGTTACTTATGTGAATAAAGAAAAAAACATATTTGTAAAAATTATACTTAACTGTTTGTATTATGTATAACTATGAATATTTATCCATACTAATATTATAAATGCGAAAGTAACTCTGTCTGTCTGTCTGTTACTCAATCACGCCTTAACTACTGAACCAATTTGCATGAAATTTGGTATAGATATATTTTGATACCTGAGAAAGGACATAGGCTACTTTTTACCCCGGGAGATAGGATAGGTTTTATCCCGGAAATCCCACGGGAACGGGAAATATGCGGGTTTTTCTTTTTTTTTTTTTTTTTTTTTTATTTTATTAATTTACCATTTAGTAACACTATATAACCTTTACAAATTTTCGCCAAACTGTAAAACAGTTTGTTGGCGTTGCGCTCCTACTTATTATAGATTAACCTAGGTTATACATTGCCAAATTAGTTAGTTGATAAACAAACACTTAAATACCGCTATAAATGACATACATAGTATAAAACAAAGTTTACATAGTATAAAACAAAGTCACATTTCTCTGTACCTATAGGTTATACATTGCCAAATTAGTTAGTTGATAAACAAACACTTAAATACCGCTATAAATGACATACATAGTATAAAACAAAGTTTACATAGTATAAAACAAAGTCACATTTCTCTGTACCTCTAGGTTATACATTGCCAAATTAGTTAGTTGATAAACAAACACTTAAATACCGCTATAACTGACATACATAGCATAAAACAAAGTTTACATAGTATAAAACAAAGTCACATTTCTCTGTACCTATGTATGCTTAAATCTACAAAACTAAGCAACTGATTTTGATGCAGTTTTTTTTTTTTTTTTCTGTTAGAGTGATTCGACAAGATGAAGGCTTCAGTATAATATAAATAATCTATATTATGTTAAGCTAATA
Organism: Colias eurytheme; assembly: GCF_061535395.1. Lineage (NCBI taxonomy): Eukaryota > Metazoa > Arthropoda > Insecta > Lepidoptera > Pieridae > Colias > Colias eurytheme. The sequence goes on along the minus strand of NC_143010.1, from coordinate 616,119 downwards.
CTAGATATTTGACAAAATGTATTTTTTTAATTTACTCTTTACAGATCCTATTTTTAATTTATTATCGTCTAGTAAAATCGGGTACATGTTACAAATTTTTGGTATATAATATTTTCTAGTTCGCTGGTCGTAACAATTTTTTGTTATTGGTACATAAAATTTTCTTACTTTTGACGCTCTTGTATTAAATCTAAACTGTTTAACAATCTTAAATTCGTTACTATAGTACGTGTCTATTGCATTTAAATATATAGCCTTATAATTTACAGGTAAGATGTTACAATGGGGAAATAATTTGTCATAATTATTTTTAAATTTCTTTCGAACTTTCTTATGAACTAAATACTTAAGTAATCTTACTTGTAGGTTCTTTATTTGATCTAAGTATGTTTTAAAAGTTAGGCCATAACAACTCAGTCCATAACTTATTATTGAGTCAGCAAGTGCATAGTAAACAACGTACAGAGTATGTTTATTTAAAATCCGACTTAGGTAGTAAAACTGTCCCAAGACTGATCTCAAACGATTACACACATAATTTACATGTAATTTCCAATTAAAGTGTTTATCAATTGTCAACCCCAAATATTTAATATTGTCAACGACATCCAACTTACTACATACACAGTTAGTTTTATTATTATGAAAACATTCATATGTGTGGCCTATTAAATTAATTTGAAAAGCTGAATTTTTAGCATTTTTATTGTGTGGTGAATAAATATATAGACATTTTGTTTTTTGTATATTGAGAATTATACCATTGTCATGTGCCCACTTACACACGTTCTCGAAATCCCTCTGTACTTTGTCCACCATGACTGCTGTGTCGTTGCCGGCGAGCAGCAGGCACATGTCATCTGCATACATACAAACCCTACAGTTCTTGACCACATTCGACACGCTGTTCACGTGCATAATATAACCAACCGGGCCGAAAACGGAGCCGGTCGGGACTCCTAACTCCACAGGTATCTCAGCTCCAGTCGTTCCATTGATGACGGTACGTAAAGTTCTATTCGCCAAATATTCTCGGAACCATTGGTTAATTGGTCCCCTTACCCCACATTCGTCCATAGCCTGTAAAAGCTGCTCGTGGCCCAGCGTGTCGAATGCTTTTTTATAATCTATAAACAGTGCCAGGACCCGCTGCCCACCGCCAAGCCCTGTGTTTACATAATCTGAAAAGTCAGTTAAAGCCGACGCAGTACTACGACCCTTCCGGAAACCATGCTGTGTTTGAGACAATACATTATTACTTTCCAAAAAAGAAGTTATTTGTTGAATAATTATTTTTTCTACAATTTTATTAATTACGCACAAGATGGCTATAGGTCTGTAATTAGAATAATCCAAATGACTACCATGTTTATATATTGGCCTAATTAGAGATTTCTTTAATTCTGTTGGGTATTTTCCATTTGATATACACATATTTATAAAATTTGCCAAAACGGGACTGACTTTTTCTTTAACATATTTTAAATCTTGAACCCTAATTTTGTCTATGCCTGGGGCTTTATCACAGCTTAATTTGTCAATAACCTTCTCAACCTTCTCTTTGCTCACTTTTAAAAATCTAAAAGAAACATTACTCGTTTTAACATATTCATTACGATCTAAAAATTTTTGATTACATTTATGTTTTATACTTACAATTTCTTGTGTAAATGTTTTTGAAAAATTATTACATATACTCTCAATGTTCTCATTCTCGCCCAAATATTTCATTATTGTCGCATCTACATTATTTTTGCTACGTCCCAGCCATTCATTAATTTTACACCATATTTTTCTAAAATCCCCTTCACATTTCTGTAGTTCCCCCTGCTTATATTTATTTTTAGCTGACTGCGCGGGCGATGCCGCGGGTGGAAAGCTAGTACTTTTACCCACTCTAGCTGTGCCCCGGTTTTACCCACATTGCTCCGCTTCTATTGGTCTTAGCGTGATGATATATTGACTATCTAACACCAAAAGAGTTTTTCAAATCGGATCTGTTGTTCCTAAGATTAGCGCGTACAAACAAACAAACTCTTCTGCTTTATAATATTAGTAGGTATACTAGCTTCCCGCCCGCGGCTTTACTCGCTTTGTCTAAGACATAATAAATTATATACTAAAAGCTTCCTGTTGAATCACTCTATCCATTAAAAAACCACATCAATATGCGTTGCGTAGTTTTAACCTCCTGAGACCCAGGATTTTTTTTCCTTTCTTTTTTAATAAAAACTAGCTGTATCTGTTCTAATGCAATTATAGATATCCAAAAAAATGGTAAAAAAAATCTTTCGTGGAAAACTTGGATTTTCTTTATGTCATGTATCTATTACAGGGGGTCCCAGTTCCAAGTGTAATAAGTTTATGAAAATGAAGAAAAACTACATGGTTTTTTAGTTATTATATATTTTGAAACTTGAATCTAAATATTTATTATTTTATCCATTGTTCTGTGTCTATTTTTTGTACCTTGGTTCAAAGATAGGTATTTTTAAGGGTGAGAAACGACCAGTTCAAGTATTTTGCACCGGCGCGGCGGTGTATTTCTATTGTCACGTCCACCCGTAGGTCTTATTTCTAGTCCATCCTCTCGGTCAGCCTCCTCTAATGCTTGGTCCACCTCATGTGCGTCCCCGAGATGGTCTACCAACAACTGAAGATGACATACATAGTGACGATTCTGTTCTGACATGACTCATACTCATTGGACGAATGGAAGAAGAATCATTTTCTGGTATTTGGGCGGCTTCATCGGTATCATTTTGGGAATTATCTTCATCTCAAACATTTATTTATTCAATTAGACTTCTTCTAAAAGCACTTTTGAATCGTCATAACAGTATTAACATTTACAACCGATTCGGAAAGCGGTATCTATGGAGAAGAACCGGCAAGAAACTCCATAGGTCCATCATATAGGTCAATATTTGACTCATCCAGGTGTTGGTAGATCTCAGTATCTTATAATCCTTGAAAATTATAATAAAATCTGTAACATAAACTAAAGAATGTCATATAGGTAATACATGGGGCCCTAGTAACCAATACCAATTTGGCAAGAATTGAGACCAAACGTCTTACCAGTATGACATTAAAGAAAACATTCATATTTTTCACGAGTTTTAGATTAATCTTACAAAATAACTATTGCGGTTGCAGAAATAATATCTGTTTTCATTAGATATACAAAGATATACTGCAATATACTAATGGCTCCAGAAGAAATGTAAGATTACTGACCACGTGTTTGCCGTCGCACAGCCACCGTCGACTTCGAAATGAGAATACTTCAAATCACTGTCACATATAAAACCAAAAACCGTTTAGTATAGTGGATGACATAACACTACATCGATTTGAGGTATTATTCCCGCATTTACGCAAAAGATGGCGTTGAAATATTTTTTTATTGTTTATGTAATATATATATGACCGCAGGCCCCAGGAGGTTAAAGATTTAAACATACATAGGGACATAGGGACAGAGAAAGCGACTTTGTTTTATACTATGTAGTGAAGTATGCTTATCAACATATTCTAAAAAAACTTACCTCTAGTCACAGTGGAATTATTGAAGAACCAAATTATTAAATTAATTTTCCATAGTATATTGTTTTAATTATCAATAATGATTTACGTACCATCTGTGCTAACAGCATTGTAATTTTTTTATATATAAGTCGACAACAGAAGTGCAATGTATTATAATTTTTAATTGTAACACGTATCATGCGTTTAAAAATTGTATTTCTGCTGGGTTTAGTAAGTACAACTTGTATAATACATATATCTAAAAATTTGCTAAAAATGAATCGCAAAATGTATTGGTAAGCGCATAACTCGAGAACGACTGAACCGATTTCGTTAATTATTTTTTTTTATTATTCCTTGAAGTACGAGGTTGGTTCTTTGGAAGAGAAATTACACAATTATCTATAAGAAAAATTAAAGTAATAATAAAAAAATGTTGTGTAGTTTTATGAAACCACGGTAAAAGTGAAACTGTTCGAACGGTTCCGAATACTGCTTTGTGTAGCGCATGTCGCGTGACGGTCGGCTGCCGAGTAGGTATACCTACTCGGCAGCCGCGATACACGCGACATGCGCTACACAGACCAAAAAGTTTGAGACGACGTACCTAATAAAAGTTTCACTTTAAAAAAATTGTCAAGATTGGTAAGATTATCACTTTGATTTTTTTCTAGTGACTTTATTTTTCTATAATCTAAGTACGTTCCTAACGGCTTTATTTTTTAAACTAGCTGTGCCGTACAGTTTTACCCGCAGTGCTCCGCTCCTGTTGGTCTTAGCGTGATGATATATAGCCTATGCCCTATAGCCTTCCTCGATAAATGGACTATCTAACACCGAAAGAATTTATCAAATAGGATAAGTAGTTCCTGAGATTAGCGCGTTCAAACAAACAACAAGCAAACAAACAAACTCTTCAGCTTTAGCACAGTATTACAATATTATATTAGTACTAGCGGTCCGCCCCGGCTTCGCCCGTGGTACATATGAAAAATAGATGTTGGCCGATTCTCAGACTTACCCGATATGCACAGAAAATTTCATGAGAATCGGTCCACCCGTTTCGGAGGAGTATGCAGACTAACATTGTGACACGAGAATTTTATATATAAGATACCTATATTAAAACATAGGTGGAGCTGCTACAAGAACTATCATAAAATAAAATAAATTGTTCATATTATAGGTGGCAGTAGTGTCATGTACACCAACCTTTCTTCACGGTCATCATGGAGTCGGAAAACATCATGGATCGAAGGTACTACAAATCTATATTTATAGTTTCGCTTTCCATCCGCAGCTTCGCCCGCGCAGTCAAAGAAAAACCCGCATAGTTCCCGTTCCTGTGGGATTTCCGGAATAAAACCTATCCTATGTCCCGGGGTAAAAAGTAGGCTGTGTCCTTTCTCGGGTATCAAAATATCTCTATACCAAATTCATGCAAATTGGTTCAGTAGTTAAGGCGTGATTGAGTAACAGACAGACAGAGTTACTTTCGCATTTATAATATTAGTATGGATTAGTATGGATATTTTATCATATAAATGCAACAAATAAAAAATAAGTGATTATTTGTGAAGCATTAAGGGTGCTTTTTCAGCAATAATTCGTAGGATGTGTAGCGAGGAATGTGTTTGTAAATAACCAATATTATCGCTTCATTTAGTTTGAAGCGATACTATTGGTTATCTTCGCACATTATTGGTGGAAAAGCACCCTTAAGCCACATTCCAAACATAACTTAGGGCCGATTTTTCAATGCTTGGATAAAACTTATCCGTCCAATAAAGTATTACACGATAATATTAAAATGTCACGTAAACTGTCAAATACGGGCAATTAGAATACGTTTTTAAAATGGTGGTTTTATACATTATTCGACGAATAAGTTTTATCCAAGGATTGAAAAATCGGCCCTTAAATAAATAAAATATTATTTTTATGTTGTAATTGTTGTAAAAAAATATTATTTTTATGTTGTAAACGTTGTAATTTATTTTAACTTTTCTAGCCAAGAGTGAGCATTTCAGGCGCATTGAGCTTTCTTTTCAAAAAACACAGACGTAAGTATATATTCCTTTTTGTTGTTACATATTTTACAGAATTTACGTGGTTCTTAATAAAACTTCAAATACATTTTCTTCAAAGCAGCAATTATCTCTACTTAATTAGATACATATACGCAAAATCACTCCTTTAATGTCACTTTATATATTTACTAGATGTTCCCCGCGGTTTCACTCACATTACTCCGCTCCTGTTGATCTTAGCGTGATGATATCAGCCTATAAGCCTTCCTCAATAAATGAGGTATCTAACACCGAAATAATTTTTCAAATCTGACCAGAAGATCCTGAGATTAGCGCGTTCAAACAAACAAACAGACAAATTCTTCAGGTTTATTTAGTATAGATTTATTCATAGTTAACTTTAATACAATAATCTCCTTATTTTACAGCTAATCCAAAAATCTGTGATGAACAAACTCAAAAATCACTTCTTAGTTACAGTAAGTAGTTACATATTAGATAATTTTATATAAACAACTAGCGGTCCTCCCCGGCTTCGCCCGTGGTACATAATATGAAAAATAGATGTTGGCCGATTCTCAGACTTACCCGATATGCACAGAAAATTTCATGAGAATCGGTCCACCCGTTTCGGAGGAGTATGCAGACTAACATTGTGACACGAGAATTTTATATATTTAAAGACTAGCGGTCCGCCCCGGCTTCGCCCGTGGTACATATGAAAAATAGATGTTGGCCGATTCTCAGACTTACCCGATATGCACAGAAAATTTCATGAGAATCGGTCCACCCGTTTCGGAGGAGTATGCAGACTAACATTGTGACACGAGAATTTTATATATAAGATATACATATATGTATATTCACATATAAGTTTCTTCCCGTGACATCACTCGCATAATCAATTAATCTTGTTTATCAGCGTAACAAAATTTACTAAAATCGGTTCAGCAATTCTATAAATATGTATTTATCATTTTTTACAGAAAAACCAACTCACATCAATGGCGTGTACAACTTAGTGATAGATTGTAAGTATAATCTCTATAACGCATAATATTAATTTTAAAACAAAAAATTAAACCGACTTTAAAACAACAAACAGGCACTCAAAAACGAACCCCCCCTTTTCGTGGAAGTTGGTTAAAAATGAATTCTTATTTCGTTTGGTTTAGGCATCAAGCCAGACAGTTTTCGCTAATTCTTTTTCATTTTAAATATTATCTTTTGTTAGATATTAGTTAATGAAAGAATAAAAAATAACTAGAACCAAAATATTAATAAATTACGAAAACTTAACGGCTATTAACTAATTTCTAAGTCACCTTAGTTCAGTTACTATTAAACATGTATTATAGTACCTAATTATAATTTTATTATAGTGTTCAAAGGGATTGGCGGTGTTATAGATCAGAAATATAGCGGATGTAAGTATAAAAAATATATTTTTTTTTTTTATGCGTGAAATGTCATTTTGACAGATCACGCAAAGAAGCTTTGTATAGGCGATGCATTTTTATCAAACGAGCGAATACTCATTCTAACCCCACTATGTCAAATTATTATAGTGTAAACAGGCGTAGAGCATTCTTTCGTTGTTCTTAGTGCGTTCGAAAAGATTCTATGCAATGTTCTAATACTGAACAACACTGAATACGAGTTTTCGTTTACACTAAAAGATCACGAAATAATGCTCTTGCTTAGTTGATTGAGTTCAAAATGTGTAGGCTTAGTATTGTGATACCACAATTTTTCTAAGTTAAAAATATATAATTTTTGATATGTAATTATCTAATTACCTATATACAGGGTGTCCCACTATTGGTATGCTAAGCGCGAAGGGGCTTGTAGTTTTGCATACACTAATCACGTAAAAAATACTTAAACAACAAAATTACATTAAAAAAATTTTGCTAAATTTTTCCTAAAAATTCATGTTTTCTTCTCTAGCTTCGCGTAGCCGGCATATACCGCTTCGCTAATGTGAGCATTTTGTCTATGAAAACATTATTTTAAACGATAGCTCACGTGCTGTTGGCAAAGTTGGGCGGGTTGCTTGTTATGGGTGTACACATAGAATTTTAAGAATTCATCTATTTGAAAAAAAAATGCGTCTGGAATTTTTTAAATATTTTTTACGAACTCAGCGTATGCAAAACTATAACCTCCTTTGAGCTTAGTATACCAACAGTGGGACACCCTGTATACATACCTAGTTAATTCTAATTAAACCTTTAATTTAATGCCGTTTGTTAATTTCTTATAACATTTTCAGATGGATCTCTACTGACTAGAAGTAAGTTTTAAATATTTTTTATTGAACTAGATACCTATAAATCAATATATTTTTTTAAGTATTAAAAATCAAATACTAATTACTTTCTTTTCAGTATCAATCGCTTTGAGCAGAATTTCTGTCTGTCTGTCTGGAAAACACAGTTCGTATTGTTTCTTTTTATTACTTCATCTACACACATACGCACACACATACACACATGTTCACACTTTTTTCATTTATTCCAAAATGATAACTTACTGGTGCGATACATCTTTAATTAAAAAAAATACGTGCCTGTAAAATTTTCATTTCCATAATGATATAAAACATTCATTTTGCTTTTTATATTGAACTACTGAACTAGCTTTCCGCCCTCGGCTTCGCCCGCGTTTTCAAATAAAAACACGCATATTTCCATTCCCGTAGGACTTCGATAAAACCTATCCTATGTGTTAATCCAAGTTACCCTCTATACGTGCTAAATTTCATTGTAATCGGTTCAGTAGTATTTGCGTGAAAGAATAACAAACATACTCACATACACATACATCCATCCTCACAAACTTTCGCATTCATAATATTAGTACTTACTTAGTAGGATAGGATGGGATTAACTAACATCGCTCTCACAATTAAAACGCATCCGACAATTTATTAATCTAATTAAACTGTTTTTGATAAAATAAAATAAGAAACACCTAACAATAGCATCTTAAATAGGTATACATATAATTTGCAGAAAACGTCCATCTCTGCTCCCGTGACTTCCCTCAATTCGGTGTAAAGGGATGTGGGAGCAACATACATGACATTAGAACGAGATTCAATGTGAACAATTCACATAAATTAGTGCTTGATTTCATTAACAAGTTTACTAATGGACTGGGTAAGTAACAAAATATACAGGGTGTCCCACTATTGGTATACTAAGCGCGAAGGGGGTTGTAGTTTTGCATATACTGATCACGTAAATAATACTTAAACAACAAAATTACATCAAAAAATTTTTGCTTAATTTTTCCTGAAAATTCATGTTTTCTTCTCTAGCTTCGCGCAACCGGCATATACCGCTTCTCTAATGTGATCATTTTATCTATGAAAACATAATCTTAAACGATTGCTCACGTGAGGGTGGCAAAGTTGGGCGGGTTGCTTGTGATGTGTACACATAGAGTTTTAAGAATTCATCTATTTGAAAAAAAAACTGTGTCTGGAATTTTATAAGTATTTTTTACGCACTCAGCGTATGCAAAACTATAACCTCCTTTGAGCTTAGTATACCAATAGTGGGACACCCTGTATTTGTTTACTAGAATATAGTTCAAATGTATTCAGCTGCTGACCGGTTGGCTTGGTTGGTAGTGACCCTGCCTTCCAAGCCAGAGGTCGTGTTCGATTCCCACCCACAAATATTTGTGTGATGAACATAGATGTTTGCTCTGTGTCTGGGTGTTAATCATAAGTATTCATTTAAAATTATATATGTATGTTTATCAGCCATCTGGTTTCCATAACACAAGCGAAAGGTTAGTATGGGATCAGATCGTGCCGTGTGTGAAAATTGTCCTGAAATAAGTATATATTTATTGTATTTATATGGAAGTACTTTTTCAACAGATATTGTGAGTCAATAAACAATTTCACTCACAATCACGCTCAAAAATTGTTCGAAATAAAACTCTGTTTATGCCTGTAGAGTGTAGACTTTCAACATTTCTGCTACGAATTAAGGTACAATGTATGTTTTGTACAACAGTCACTTAATTGTCGACCTTATAATATACGATTTTTTTTTGTACATCAATATTCTTATACAGGGTGTCCCAAAAAGTAGTGATGAACGGAAGCTGGGAGGTAGAGGACCAAGAGGGCTATCCGAATCACCCCCATGTGTGTTATGCGATTTTTCGTATTTTCGGAGTTATTACATTTTTTTCAATTTTTCATCTATCGCCGAGTACGATGAGATTTTTATTTATGGTGACGTGAATTATTGCGCTAGATGCTTGATTTTTTTTGTGTGCTAAGCTCAAAGATAGGCCAATTCAGTATGGTAACATTTACTATCGTTAGATCTTCGAATGGAATAAAAAAAAGAATTAAATGCCAAGAAAGATAAAATTACCCAGTATGTTCATAACTTCAAGGGCCCATAAAAAAATAAAATCACATAAAAAAGGTTTTCCATTTGGCTTTTAAAAACTTGCTCTATCGATCAGGTAGCTACCCTAAAAATTTCATTTTATTATTCTGAAGGCTTCAATCGAAAAATTGAAATCTAAATGTGGTAAGTGCAAAATTTTTATTAACATGATGATCATTAAAACCAATAAATAGGTGTTTAATTACCAGAATTTTTTTAAATAGCCCCGCTGTTGCTCAGTGCAAGTGCGACATCACCGTAAAAAGTTGTCTTTTAAATGTCTGAATGCTTTTTTATCATTTTTAATGGTTTCTTCTGCTACTATGAATTTCCGGGTTATTTCGTCCAAATTGGGGCATTCTCTCAAGTAGCCGAGGTCTTTTTAGTATCCCCATTGAAACAAATCAATGGGGTTTAGGTCGAGGGACCGTGGAGGCCAGGCTTTAAAGCAGGCGTCACCGGCGCATGCGCAGGCTGCAACGACCAATCCATCTTTCAGGGTATTTTTGCCCTTTAGCCTGGCCTCCACGGTCTCCGGACATAAACCCTATTGAATTTTTTCCGTGGGGATACTACAAAGACGAGAGACTGCCACAATTTGGACGAAATAACCCGGAAATTCATAGTAGCAGAAGAAACCATTAAAAATGATAAAAGCGCATTCAGACATTAAAAAGACAACTTTTTACGGTGATGTCGCACTTGCATTGAGCAACAGCGGGGCTATTTTAAAAAAATTCATTTTTAAACACCTATTTATTGGTTTTAATAATCATTATGTTAATAAAAATTTTGCACTTACCACATTTAGATTTCAATTTTTCGATTGAAGCCTTCAGAATAATAAAATGAAATTTTTAGGGTAGCTACCTGATCGATAGAGCAAGTTTTTAAAAGCCAAATGGAAAACCTTTTTTATGTGATTTTATTTATTTATGGGCCCTTGAAGTTATGAACATACTGGGTAATTTTATCTTTCTTGGCATTTAATTCTTTTTTTTATTCCATTCGAAGATCTACCGATAGTAAATGTTACCATACTGAATTGGCCTATCTTTCAGCTTAGCACACAAAAAAAATCAAGCATCTAGCGCAATAATTCACGTCACCATAAATAAAAATCTCATCGTACTCGGCGATAGATGAAAAATTGAAAAAAATGTAATAACTCCGAAAATACGAAAAATCGCATAACACACATAGGGGTGATTCGGATAGCCCTCTAAGTCCTCTACCTCCCAGCTTCAGTATATCACTACTTTTTGGGACACCCTGTATACAGGGTGTCCCACTGTTGGTATACTAAGTTCAAAGGAGGTTATAGTTTAGCATACGCTAAGTACGTAAAAAATATTTATAAAATTCCAGACGCAGTTATTTTTCAAATAGATGAATTCTTAAAACTCTATGTGTACACCCATAACAAGCAACCCGCCCAGCTTTGCCACCAGCACGTGAGCTATCGTTTAAGATTATGTTTTCATAGACAATATGCTCACATTAGCGAAGCGGTAAGTGCCGGTTGAGCGGAGCTAGAGAAGAGAACATGGATTTTCAGGAAAAATTTAGCAAAATTTTTTTTATGTAATTTTGTTGTTTGAGTATTATTTTCGTGATCAGTGTATGCAAAACCACAAGTCTCTTCGCACTTAGTATACCAATAATGGGACACCCTGTATAAAAATGAATCGCAAAATGTGTTGGTAAGCGCATAACTCGCGAACGGCTGAACTGATTTCGATAATTCTTTTTTTATTATATTCCTTGAAGTACGAGGATGGTTCTTATGTAGAGAAAACGTAAACATGTACCACGGGCGAAGCCGGGGCGGACTGCTAGTTATTAATAAAATTGTTCTTTTTAATTAATTTAATATACTAGCTGAAGTATGCAACTTCGTCAGCTTTCAAAAGTAATATTTTTTAAAGCTTATCCAATGTTTTCCTTTTTTTTATTGTTTGCAGCATGATGTTATATTATTTATAAATGGGGCATTCATTTGTTTTTTTTTTCAGGGCTCAAATCGACGAAGGGACTCGTCTATGTTATATTTAATATTGGTCTTGATTTATCAAAAATACTTGATGGTAAGATAATAGATATAATAAAATAAAATAAAAATTAATGCGTTAAACAATCTACATGTTTTCAAAGACTGACTGTTTAAATTGTTTTTAACTTGTATATTATTATTTTTAGATGGCCAAAATATCGATCAGAAGACATTCAGCATTCTTATTGTTAATGGTAAGATGTATCAATGGTAATATCTATCACATGTAATAAGCCTCTCTATATTATAATTATTATTTAACGGTAGTTACCTATATGTGAACAATAATAATTACACTTTTTTTCAGTGAGCATTCTCATGGGCGCCTTCGGTAATGGAATCAGAACAGATTGTAAGTAGTTATTTATATAATTATGTAATATGTTTGTCACCTTGGAAGTTGAATTTTTATTTATTTTACCTCTATAGCTCAAAATTTATAAGAATAACCTCAAACTCTTTATTTCGAATCAAAATCCGCCTAAGTCGAAATCCTCCATAAGTTGAAAACTCTATAACTCGAATTTTTTGGCGTCTCCCTTGACTTATTAGAGGTGCTACTGTATTCCTAGATTTTCGCCCGCGTTTTCCGAAAAATCCGCATAGTTCCCGTTCCTGAGGTATTTCCGGTATAAAAAGGCTATGTCTTATTCTGGGTTTTCAGCTACCTATATACCAAATTTCATTGCAATCGGCTAAGTAGTTTTTACGTGAAAGAATGACAAACATCCATCCTTCCACCTATCCTCACAAACTTTCGCGCTTATAATATGTATTAGTAGGATATGAGAAGAAAGCACAAAAATTATTAATTATTTATCTTATATTTTATTGTATTATGCCAAGATTTCAATTGTGTTAATGTCTTCGTGACGTTTATTTATTTATAAATTTATAAAGAATAGAAAAAATTCGATCACAAGGCGGGATTCGAACCCGCATCCTTTCACGCCAATCCGTTTATTTATTTGAACAATTTATACATTGTAATTCTAATAATATAATATATCTTACACAACCTTTTTACTACATTACACTAAATACAATGTTTTCTACAGTGGGAATTACCATATCATACGGTATTTTGAAGACCTGTCATCCTATATTACTAAACAATGGATATCAAGGTAACGTAAGTTATAACGCGAATCATGTAAAAAGAACGCTGGATGAAAGTGATGGGGTGTGTTTTGGCATGTATCGAGTTTAGCACGAAAGTTATTTGCTGCTTATTTTATTGTTGAAGTAGGCTCTCGAGTCGTGGCTTCGCAACTACATATTTGTTATTCTTATACCACCTCATAACACCAAATAGGTAGACCAATAAATCGCCAATGCGCAGCTTAACCGTCAGCGTTCTTTTTACATCACCCGACCTATACTTATTTTAAAACAAGTAGCCACATACTTAATATTTTATTTATCCGTTAGCGTTCTTCTCCATATATACTGCTTTCCGAATCGATGATCAATGTTAAAAATATGTTATGGCGATTTAAAAGTGCTTTTATAAGTAGTTAGTCTAATTGAATAAATAAATGTTTGATTTTGAGATAAAAAACGGCCCAGTCATTCTGGAAATAACATAAAATAACGTAACAAATAAACAAACCTACAGTCGAACTTACAAATGTTGTTTTGTTGTAATAAATATAATAGACATCACCTTTTATATAAACTCATAAAATAAAAACATGCTCTATCAGTCACCTAAAACATAATCAAAAACGTTACAGGAGTTCTCACCCATTGGAAGGACGTAAAAACAAGAATTGACAAATGCAACGGTAGCCCTGGTCCCTTCAAACCTGACAATAACAATGATGATGATGCTGATTTAACTAATAATAATAATTGGGATGTTGATGATGATCAAGATACAGATGTTAATACTGGTGGTAATAACAGTAGTGGTGATATAAATACTGGTGGTAATAACGCTGGTGGTAATATAAATACTGGGGGTAATCAAAATGCAGGTGGTAATAGTAATACAGCAATTGGACACGGTAAAGGCAAGGTAAGGCTTTAATTTGATGTCATAATGTTCATTAATCATATTGACATATCAACTAATTAATTTTATATTTCTTTTCAGCTAAGAATAACGATATCAGGGGCACTAAGTTTCATTTTTAAGATTTTCAAACGTAAGTGTATTTTATAAAATGTATTTTAGGCACTTATTTCACTATTGAGATATGTAATATAATAGCTCAAATAAAATATGCAATACAAGAAGTAGGATTCGGGACGAAAAACAAATCTAGACAAATTTTGTTTAATCTTTTCGCGAAAAAGATTAACAAACATTCATTTATTATCACAAACTCTCGCATTTCTTGTAGCAGTCGATATTTATATCTATGTGATAGTCAAGACCCGAAGCTTGGGCACTCGTAGGTTAGACTGGACCTCCTAGGTTTGAGTAAAAATACTTCAGTCAAAGGGCGAAATTCAAATGTATTTCGAGGATTGCCCGATGGCTTTTGTCAAATTGAAGATAAACCAGTACTTCCGCGAAGAGTTTTTGTTTCGGGATTTGACTATAGGTAACATCTATAAAAATCTTACAAGTTTCAAGTAAACTAAAAAACTATTCAGCCTAAGTATATTAACAAAATTTTTCAAAATTATATTTTTTAACTCTTGCCAGTTCTTATCTAAAAAAAAGTAATTACGTTTTTCATTACAGCCAGCACAGATGTATGCGACGCACAAACACATAAATCTCTCTTGGTTTATAGTAAGTATAATTATTATTATTTATTGTAGTGAAATTCTTAAGGGGCGTTGAGAATAAAATTTCATGGTCGCGTCATGGCAACACCGTCACGTCATGGAGTAAAGTAAATCTTGCCAAAGAAGTTTAACTTCTTACACGTGTGCCGAGAACACGCAAATTTTTTATTTTATGTATAGTTAAAGATTCAGTGTTTTTATTCCAATCAATAGATCTGGAGAATAACTAACTGATATTGATTTACTTTACATCATAATTAGTTACAAAATATGAAAATAGTAATAGTGACGTAAAATTTATTAAATTTATTCTTTAGTAGTATTTTTAACGTAAAAAATATTTTTAATTACAGAAAAACCAACGGATATCAACGGAGTCTACAAATTAGTAGTAGACTGTAAGTATTTTATACCAATAATCATAAACTAGCCTTACCCCGCGGTTTTGCTTGCGCGTTTATTTCATAGAAACAGACAAATTAATTATATTAAATTCTTTTTTTCAGTTATGAAAGGGTTTGGTGGAGTTATTGATACTAAATACAATGGATGTAAGTATAATGTTGAATTTATTTACTTTATTTAATCAACGCAAACAATAATGAATGTTATAATAATTCATATAGGTAGGTAATAGTTCTGTTTGTATGTGTAAATAAAATTAAGTTATATTTTTCTTAAATATTTTTTTTTTATTTTTCAGATGGATCCCTTCTTGTTCGAAGTAAGTTTTCACATCTACCTACACATTAAAAATAAAAAACGCATATTTTTGTCTAATTTTTAATTTGAAATATTAAATAATAACAATGTACCTATTATTTAAATCATCTTTCATTACAATAACGAGTTTTTTAACTTGCAATTTAATTACAAGAATGAAATGACGATTGTAGAGCCTATATCATTTCTTTTTCAGTGTCAATCGCTCTCAGTAGAATATCTATTTGTCTGTCCGGAAAGAACAGTAAGTATTTTTTATTATCAAACTAGCTGCTCCGCGCGGTTTCACCCCCGTGGCTCCATTCCTGTTTGTCGTAGTGTGATGATATATAGCCTTTATTCGTCCTCGATAAATGAGCTATCTAACACTGAAAGAATTTTTCAAATCGGACCAGTAGTCCCCGAGATTAGCGCGTTAAAACAAACAAACGATACGCTACGACCAACAGGAGTGGAGCCACGGGGGTGAAACCGCGCGGAGCAGCTAGAAATTAATAATTTTATTTACAGGTCACATTCCGTTCTGTACGCGAGATTTTCCACAATACAACATAAAAGGATGCGGTACCAACATACAGGATATTCGAGAGAGATTTAGAGTTAGTAACTCAAATAAATTGGTGATTGACTTTATAAATAAATTTACTAATGGACAAGGTATGTTCTGGCATCGTACATTTGAAGATTTTTCGCTTCTTTAGTAGGAATAACTAACATTTTATTATTTTTATAGGACTCAATTCTACTAAAGGATTTGTCTACCTAATGTTCAAATTTGGACTCGATATAGCCAATATTCTTGGTAAGTGAAAACAACAAACCTAAGAACTTTATATGACGACTTATTTCCTTCTATTCTACGAAGCATTAGAAAAAAATAATTACATAATATTATATCAAGCTATCTATAACTTGAGAACGAACATCGAGATCAGTGATAGATAAATAAGTAAGAGATTTAATAATAATAAGAATATATTTTGAATAATTTTTTTTAAGTACATATTAGGATCGAAGTTATTAGGTAAACACTTTATAATTTGTATACAATAAAGATATTTTAATGAATAAGATATTTTTTTAATTAACTCATTTATTTCCAGATGGCAAAGTCATTGATCAGAAATCATTCAGCACTCTTATTATTAATGGTAAGATTTTAATAGACAATTTATGTGGAAATATCATAGACTACAGGCCCATGTTGAAAAATGTATGTGTCATTTGAACCACCAGGTGACCAGGGCAAAAATCTCTACCTATAATTTCGAATTTTCTCATCTGCACTCAGTTGGACAGCTTACATGTCACGGAATAGTGCTGAATCTTATTATTTTATGCTCTTATATCGTTCTAGATAGGTCACCTGGTGGTTCAAATGACCCATAAATTTTTCAACATGGGCCTGTAGTCTATCATGCTACTTGCGAGTTTTTCATTTTTTTTCAAACTTTCATTATTTTTTCAGTGAGCATTCTTATGGGTGGATTTGCGAATGGTATCCGAAGTAATTGTAAGTCATTTTGAATATTTTTATCAATAGAAAGATATTTAATTGCTATAAAGAGCTATATTATGGTCTATAATATGGTGTTACCTAATACATATATAATTTCAGCCTTATTTCGATTTTCAGTGCTATCTATATTAAAAGGCTTATTAACAAACGAAGTCAATTAATTTATGAAATTATTTTCTTTACAGTGGGAATTACTATTTCATACGGCATCTTGAAGACTTGTCATCCAATTCTGATCAAAAATGGATATCAAGGTAAAATTTCCTCTGTAAATCCTGCTTATATATATATATCATCTTGTAGATGTCGAAATTCCAACGTCCAATATAACATAAAAAAAATCTCTAAACAATACACTTTTAAACCTCCCTTTATTATTACAGGAGTTCTCACTCATTACAAAGATGTAAAAACAACAATCAAATCATGCAATGGTAACCCTGGACCGTTCCAACCAACAAACACTAGTGATAACGACAATGAATTAACAAATAATGACAATTGGGTTTGTGATGATGATCAAAATTCTGGTGAACAGAATTCAGGTGAAGAAAATAATGATACAACCAATGTTGGTAATAATGTAACAGGAGGAAGTAATGCAAATGCTGAAACCAATACGAATACAGACAGTTCTTCTAATTCAAGCAACTATAATAGTAATACTGGTACAGTATCTTCTGAAAACAACGCAAATGCTGCAAGTAATACAAATACAGACAGTTCTACAAACACAGGAAACGATGGTAGTAATACAGGTGGAACAGTTACTTCTGAAAACAACGCAAATGCTGAAAGTAACGCGAATACAGGAAGCAACTATGGTACTAGTAACACTGACAGCAAAAATAGTGCTACTGTTAATAATGGTGCTAGTAATGATAACAATGCAAGTAATAATGGTAACTATAGCAACGGTAGCAATGGTTTCAACAATCAAAATAATCAATATAGTGGTACTAATACAGAAAACAGTGAAAACACAAGCTATAATACCAGTGGTAGTAATACCAATGTTGGCAGTACTTCTAATACAGGAACAAATGAAAATAGCAGTGCTACAAACAACAACAACAACAGTGGTACCAACATTAACAGTGCTACCAGTAATAACAACAGTGGTTCTTACAGTAGTGGTACAAATAACAACGGTGGTTCTAATAGCGCTACTGAAACTAATAGTGGTTCATACAGTAGCGGTACTACCAACAGTGGTAATAATTACAGCAGTGGCACCTCTAATAGCGATACAAATAACAATAATGGTTCTTACAGTAGCGGCACTAACGACAGTGGTGCCTATAATAGCGGCACTAATAACAATAGTGGTTCATACAGTAGCGGTACAAATAACAACAGTGGTTCCTACAACAGCGGCACTAACGAAAATAGTGGTTCGTACAGTAGCGGCACTAACGAAAGTGGGGCCTATAATAGCGGCATTAATAACAACAGTGGGTCTTACAACAGTGGTACCAATGATAACAATAGCGGCACCTACACAACTTATGAAAATTGTACTACATTTGGCAATAATGGTGGATATGATGAGAGTAATTCTAATGTTCAACCACAAAGTGGTATAATTTATTGGGAATATGTACCAGAAACAAATGAATCTACACAACAATAATATTGTGTGATAATTTCATTTATCTTCATTGAGATAATATTAATATGGAGACGACACCGCCTACATCACTTATGTTCCACTCAACATACGCCATGCAATAATAAAAAAACCGCTCAACATACGCCATGTTGAGCGGTTTTTTTAATGGTTTTAAAGTGAAACGCATCAAATATGCCTTCGTGTGTGTTACGATATTGCACAAATAATACAAATAATACGGAAAAGTGCAAAGGAATAACTTTCATCGGTAAGTACCTAACTATATAATAATTTTTAAAACTTAGTTAGAGCAAAAAAATGGCGCACAGATTTTGTTCGTGGTGTCTCCTCCATACGTAGTAATATTATCTCAATGTTTATCTTATGTGTTTTGTTAAATAAAACGAACATAAGCAAGTTTACCAGACCAATAGTTTGAATAAATAAGTGTGCTGAATTTAGGTTAACTATTTTTCATTTTTTATCTGTTTTTATCCTGTATAATTGTATATTATGGCCTATGGTAAAATGCATGATTGTTTCAATATTATTGCAAGATAATTTTTTGTACATTTTCTTTAAATTATATATATTTTTTTAGTTTATTGAATGTAAATTTTTACCTATAAGAAATATTTTGTTACGACCATTATGGTAATATTACCTATGTATGTATTTTATTTAAGCTTAAGATTTCCGTTGGATGAATAAAGTTTTTATGTTTCATTTTGAGTTTAATTTCTAAACTAGCTTTTCGCCCGCGTTTTTAAAGAAAAACCCGCATAATTCCCGTGAACGTGGGATTTCCGAGATATATTAATTAGATATAATTATAATCTATCGTGTTAATCCAAGTTACTCTCTGTGTGTGCCAAATTTCATTGTAATCGTTCAGTAGTGTTTGTGTGTAAGAGTAACAACCATCCATACATACACACTTTCACATTTATAATATTAGTTACTATTCTGTTTTTTAGGCAGATGGTCATTTTTAATCATATTTTTAATGATCCTAAAAAGAATTAAAAATATAAGGATTCTAACTTTGTTTGTGAATACCTAGGTAGTTTTTCGTAAAAAGGTTTTTGGACTGCAATTTCGGAATTTTACCGAAGTAGGTTCTTACTAATTACTATCCTTGTCTCCGAACTCTGGGCGACCTACTTTTTACCAAATTCCGCCAAATTCTCATTTCCATGCACTTTCCATAATTTTTTTCACTCCGATAGATGGCGCTATATTAAAAATGTGACATGTATAACTATAATTTTAATTTTCTTTATTAAATTAATATTCCTTAATCAACTGAATTTTCATTAATTACGCAAGCACAGAGTAATAGAGCTATTTTCAAATGGTAACAGCCATTTATAAGCTTCGCCATTTCACTCTTACGTGACTAGTTATAAAACTTTAAAAATAACGTCATCGTTTCCGCGTTTTACTCGCATTGCTCCGCTCCTGTTGGTCTTAGCGTGATATATAGCCTATAGCCTTCCTCGATAAATGGGCTATCTAACACTGAAAGAATTTTGCAAATCGGACCAGTAGTTCCTGAGATTAGCGAGTTCAAACAAACAAACTCTTCAGGTTTATAATATTAGTATGGATTAAAAAGTATAATGACATTTTTTCCAAAATATTGAACTTTATTAGTACATATTACAAAAGTCTATGGTAATGAGAGAGGAGGATAATAAAACAACCATTGTTCTGTATAGTTTATTTTATATAAATAACATGCTTGCATGGAACATATTTTGCAATTATTTAAAATAAATAATATGCTTTAGTTGATATGCTTACCTAATTTTTGATGCCACAGATTAACAACTTACAAAAATGGTGAAAAATCCCTATATTTATTGCAATAATTAAAAACTGCATAATCAATTTGATGTTTTTTTACAATAAATAGTTACTTGTCATCTATTTATCTTTAACACTGTCTATGAATAAACAAAAAAATGGCGGATTTTTGGCGCCAAATTTTTCTTATTTATTCATTGTATAATATATAAAAACAGTTGATTTTAACAGGTGATTACGATTAAAATATTTATTAAACTTGTTCACAGCATATTATTGCTAGCAAAAACTTACCAATGATATTATAAGTAAAAATGTGTAAATAACAACACATCATCATAAAACCATGGACGTATAAAAAAAGACGGACGCCGTATTACGAACTAACAACGTGAAGCCACCATAGTAAGCTAGCGATCGTGTAAAGACAATAAACACGCACACACTCTCACCATAGTAAGCTAGTCGGCCGCCATTACGTCGTGAACTACCGACTGATTAACTGCGTCACTGTTTCACAAAAAATATTTAAAATGCCGTCTTGCGTGGTTAAATGGTGTCGCAACAGTACAATTTTAAATAACAAATCACAAGGGATTACATTCCACAGGGAAGCAAGTTATTTCTTTTATGTTTTAATGACAAAATTATTACGGCAAAATTTATAGAAAAAAATACAGCCGCCATTGTCATCAACACAGCTGTTGCCATGGCAACATGGCACACACACATGGATGTT
Organism: Colias eurytheme; assembly: GCF_061535395.1. Classification (NCBI taxonomy): domain Eukaryota; kingdom Metazoa; phylum Arthropoda; class Insecta; order Lepidoptera; family Pieridae; genus Colias; species Colias eurytheme. The sequence goes on along the minus strand of NC_143010.1, from coordinate 594,940 downwards.
TCGCCGCCATTACTAGGCTTCACTCAATGTTTAGGCGATATACCGTCCGTCTTTTTTTATACGTCCATGCATAAAACATTATCAACGTAAGACAGCATGATTTAGTTTTTTATAAAAAGAGACAATTCAAGGCAAATCTGGCTATTTAGCCACATTGTAATGGGCCGCTCCTAGAGCCGTTTTAACTAATGTATTTTTTGAAGTGAAACTTCTTTATCGGGGTTGGAAAAAATTTAGTGTAACATTTTTTTGTTATGAGTGACATTTTTCCGTTACGCGCCATCTTTTTCTTATCGCGTGATTCGACGTATTTCTGTAAATTTGCATATTATAGTAAATTATTTTTTGAAAAATGAGGTCATAAAGAAGTTTCACTTCTTACGTGTGTATTAGTACACGCACACATTTTTTTTTATTTATAATATCATTTACTATTACAGAATATCTCTACATGTATATCTAAAATAAACTTAAACACCTAAATAATATAATAATGAAATAAACTCAATGCTTCTTTACATCTTTATCTCTATGAATACCTTTCAATTTAAAGATATGATGTTTTAACAGCACTTTATTCAAAAACTGCTCACCGCAAACACAACTATACAACTTAGACAATATTTTCTCTCCTGACATATGTACTTTAATATGTTCGTGCATTTGACAATCACCTACACATATCTCTCTACAAAAAACACACAAACGAACATCATTCGTCAACGAGAGACCGACGAGAGACGACGATAATTTCGGCATTCTAACCTCCGCATACTTTGGCACGAAATATGGTTGCGGATCGCAAGCTATTGCATTGCTATTCTTATGTTTCAACGCTAAATGCTGCTTGAATAGACCTTCTTTCTTTGTCTCATACTGGCATATAGCACAGTACAGATATTTCGGGTGACTTTTGACGTGTTCCCGCAAGTGTTGCCTGTTTTTACACTTGTAGAAGCATATTTTGCAGCTGGCGACACTCTGTATGTTGTGCACTTGGAAATGGAACCAGAGAGTCCTTACTCTGATGAATTTCTCGCATTTTGGACATTCGACGCGCGAATGCCCGCGAACTCTGTAGTGATGGTATATTATGTGTAAGGCCAAGTGTCTCTTATTGAAGAATATGCAATGACACTCATCACATATGAAGGTTTCTCGTTCGACGCGCGTTGCGTCTTCCGAACTTAATAGATGATCTGTTTTTATGTGCTTTATAACTTCGTCTCTATCTTCAAATATTTGGAGGCACATCTGAAAGAATAAACTCATATTATGTATGTAATTATTTATGTTGTCGATTGTTTTCCTCAATATGACATATACCAAAAGTTCTTTAGATGAAGTCTAATTGAATAAATAAATGTTTAGAGTTTGATTTTACCTATATTTGATGTCTAGATAAAAATTTAAATAGGCTCATATGCTTATTAATTTAATTACCACATTACACATAATCTTTCTAAGAATTTTATGAATAAGATAGTGTCCCTGTTTGTGTATAACATCTGAGCCTGATAAAAAGATTAAAAAGCTTTGCTACGGTTAAAAGACATTTTCTTACAATGCTAAAGCTAAAAAAGGTATAAAATAAGTGATTTCAAGGCAGACGAATTTCTCATTCGTGATATACAGATAGCGTACCAGCGTAGGTACCAGAACACGGGAATCCAACCTAGTTCTACACTCACGCGTCAATCACTATACCGAGAAAGTGAAATTAATAAACATTAAATTTACTTAGAAACCAGCAGTTTAAAGTTGCCAAAAACTTAATAATACGGCTATAATAAGCTATGTTCTAACATTTTGAGGTTATGTTCCATACATCAAAATTAACTCACTTTACACAGATTTTCGGAGTTTCCATGCAACAAGTTCAACAATTCCTTCTTGTGTCTCTTCTGTTTATGGCATTCTACTTCTGTTTCACTGTACCAGTCTCCTTCAGAACATCGATCACAACTAAACATTTCGTCATCGTAATTTTCTTTCGTATTCACGGTGCCCAGCCCACGGTCAATCACCTCGGTTGATGAACGAAACATTGTTTTATATTAAGCAATAAGCTGTTATAATAAAACTAATTTGATAAAACTATTAACTTTTGGATTTGGATTGTTGATGTTTTGTCGTTTCGGTTTAGGAGCATCATAGACGACAAATGAATAATGATCAAATCAACCACAGATAATACTCAATAGTCATAAGTCAATACTCAACTGTCATTTTGTCTATGGCGATTGCTGTGTTGCCAGTCGGCTGTACAGTGTAATTAAAAATTAAAAGCAATAATATTTTTATTTTCACGCTTTTCTATAATACTGAATACACGGGTGAAACTGTGGGCGAAAAGCTAGTATGTATGTCATAAAATCTTGTATACGTATTTCTTCTGTTTGTGTTTGTATCAAATACTTCTGAACGAATCCGAGAATGTTTAAATATTACAAACGCGAGCAGTCGCGGGCAAAAGCACAAAATGTACAAATTTAGTCTTATGCATACTGGAACAGAAATATAATTAAATGTTAACCATATTAATCCCTCAGCCCCCGGAATCAGACACAATAGAAAATCTATTGTGTCGTGGCCCGATCGGGCCGCTCGGTGGTCAAGGGGTTAATTATAAAGGACGGATTAATATTGCAATAGTATTTCTGACCTAGGTAGACGCTACTAAAATATTTTTTAAGAATCTTTTTAAAAAACTTTACTATCTTTAGTTAGGTCCCGAAGTGCGTTAATCATGGTGTATAGTATCCTGCAGATATTATAAATTATCCAATAGTTTAAAAGAATCAGGCTAAGTCTACATTTGGGATGAATACTTTACATTAAAAACTAAAATAAAACAACACAGCATTGGCAAGAACAAATTTTATTTTACACAAATGCACACAAATATTTAATTAACAAAGCCATAGTACTTTAATATGTTCGTATATTTTTAATACATTCAACGTTAACGCCGATCAAGATGCCGATAATTATTTTATTACTAAAAAAACGACATAGATAATAGGGATGCAATATAAAAGAAAAAAAAAATACATCACTGTCAAAAAACGCGGGAAATTTTACTACCTTAGGGCGTATTCAGAAAGAAAGCTTGAAACTTGCGCTTATCGGCGCTTGTCATGTTCATATATTTTCCTGCGCGGGTTACCAGCACTGACAGGAAAATATATATGAACATGACAAGCGCCGATAAGCGCTTATAAGTTTCAAGCTTTCTTTCTGAATACGCCCTTAGAAATTGACATGCTCAGAAATTATTTAAAGATAGAAAAATATTAAATGCTAGTTTTTTTAATTAAGCAAATAATTAAAAGTTTGGGAAAAATAAAAATAGTACCTATAAAAATTTATAACAGTTTTAACCTACGGTTATAACATAATATGCCTTATATTAAATTGTATTTGGATGTTTTTAAAATGAATACACCGAATATAGGGTTAACTTAGTTCACAACAAAGTACTGTAACAAATAAAATTATTTACAATTCTTACATTTGAAATGCATTCACTAAATGTATTAAACAAAACTAATATTTGGTAACGATTTCTAAAAAATTACATAAATTATTTACACAATAATATATATTATTCGACCAAGCCAACTAGACGCTCGGGTGGAATGCGGCCTCCCCGCCCGCTTACCGCCTCAGGTCCCGAGTTCGCCTTAGTACCTGTGCTTAGGGTTTGCAGCACAGAGTTTGCAGCATCGACGCATTCGTACGTTTCGCATCGCTAGTTATTTCTGTACTTTTTATTATTAATCGTTAAAGCTTGTTGCTGACTGTTAAGTTTTTTGTTGTTATTTGTTTAAGTTTTTACTGTGTTGTTATACATAGACAGCCCTCGAAATGGGGAAAAATAAGACAATTCATAGCGGAGAGCGAACAGTGATATTATTAATATATTTTTTTTGCTATCTGTACCCGAGACATGGGCGGGTGACGTCACAGTTAAAAAGGGTCTAGTTGGCTTGGTCACGTAGTACATACATACTTAGGAACTAATGGGCTATGCTTTTTCCTATTTATAGTTTTATGGCCATAATGTTTTATCCCGTTATTATCAAATTTATTGTTATAAAAGTTTATAATCTATACAAATATTATAAAGCTAAAGAGTTTGTTTGTTTGTTTGAACGCGCTAAACTCAGGAACTGCTGGTCCGATTTGAAAAATTATTTCGGTGTTAGATAGAATAGCTCATTTACCCTAAGACCAACAGGAGCGGAGCAATGCGGGTGAAACCGCGGGGCACAGCTAGTTTGACAATAATTTGATGAAAATTACCACTGTAGTTTGAAATTAAAAATATATGCAAGCACAATTATGTACGTAATATTCTTATATGTAGACCGCAAGCACAATTATGTACGTAATATTCATTTCTATGCGCACTGCGATGCGGCTACCGCAGACCGCACAGTGCGCATAGAAATGAATATTACGTACATAATTGTGCTTGCGGTCAGCCGGACGGCTACCCGCAATGCGGCTACCCGCATAGTGCGTATACGCTCTTATGCATACTGGAACAGAATTAAAATGTTAACCATATTAATTATATAAGACAGATTAATATTGCAATAGTATTTCTGACCTAGGTAGACGCTACTAAAATATTTTTTAAGAATCTTTTTAAAAAACTTTACTATCTTTAGTTAGGTCCCGAAGTGCGTTAATCATGGTGTATGTACATCCTCAATTCTGCAGATATAAATTATCCAATAGTTTAAAAAGAATCAGGCTAACTACATTTGGGATTAATACTTTTCATTAAAAACTAAAATAAAACAACACAGCATTGGCAAGAACAAATTTTATTTTACACAAATGCACACAAATATTTAATTAACAAAGCCATAACATATATTTCTAATACATTCAACGTTAACGCCGATAATTAATTTATTACTAAAAAAACGACATAGTTAAAAATTTAGGGATGCAATCTAAAAAAAACATCACTGTCAAAAAACGCGGGAAATTTTACAACCTTTGAAATTGACATGTTATCAGTTATGATGTCTTCTAGAAATTTAATTATTCAAGAAGACTAAAAAATATTGAATGCTCGTTTTAATACAGCAAATTTATATTAAAAATGATTCCTATAAAACTTTATAACAGTTTTAACGTATGTCTTATATTAATTAGTATTTGGATGTTTTTAAAATGAATACTCCGAATATGAGGTTAACTTAGTTCGCAACTAAGTTTTTTACTGTAACAATTAAAAGTATGTACAATTCTTACATTTGAAATGCATTCACTAAATGTATTAAACAAAACTAATATTTGGTAACGATTTCTAAAAAATTACATAAATTATTTACACAATAATATATACATACATACTTAGGAACTAATGGGCTATGCTTTTTCCTATTTATAGTTTTATGGCCATAATGTTTTGCCGTTACTATCAAATATATTGTTATAAAAGTATATTATTTGACAATAATTTGATGAAAATTACCACTGTAGTTTGAAATTAAAAATATATGGTTGTTCTCAATTTTGAAGATACAACATTATTATTACTTGAATAAATTCGGACATATTAGAAATTATTTCTACCGAACTGGATATTATTATGTCCTATAAGTAGGTAAATAAAATAAAATTGCAATATGGCCAACATTAAAAAACCTTATTTAAGTCACAGCCTTAAAATTAAACATAATATAACCCCTTAACATAAATAAGTTAATCTTCACTGTGTTTCTAAAACCCCGCCATTACTCATGTATTTTCTTATAACTGCTACTTAGGGTGTTAACCCTCATTTAGCTAAAATCAAGGCTAAAATATTACTCATTTATTCGATTCGACAAATGTCACCACTTCGATAATAATTTATATCATTTGACATTTGTCTCATAGACTTCATTTAAACTTTTAACTTTTAAATAAACCGCAAATAACATACAGGTAGTTAAAATTTGTTTGTTTTCAACGCATCTCATTCAAAGTAATTTAATTTACATAAGGGCTGCCTTTTATTTGTCTTTGCTTCGTTTATGTTGCATTTAAAAGTATCGGCGTTATACTTAAAAAAGTATTATAACGCAAACTTCAACAGGCATAATATGACAGACACAAGTTATAAAATATAAAACTTGTACATATACCGTGGCCCCGAAATATTTACTACGTAACTTACGGGGCCCCAGTAACACAACACACACACAAACATTTATTGCGACACAATACATTAGAGGCCCCATATTAACAATTACCCCATCATCACTACTTTATCAAACAAAACTTGAAGTACTTAATAGTTACTTGTACCAGTAATTATTATACTATCGCCTTGAACACAGTACAAGTTATATTTAAATTACACCGGGGCCTCCGGGGCCCCAATTTTTTAACCTATATTCAACCAAAAATACAGCTCTTCGTTAGATTCGTATCTTCCTTGCCCCTAAACTTGCCCCTATTCTCTATATACTTACTATAACCTCCTCCTAAAATGCCCATTAAAATTATAAGTCCTACCCACGCGTTAGATTTGAATTTATTAGCGCAATCTTCGGGGTTATCTGGATTCAGGGTGTATATCTGAAAATGTAATAATTATATGTTAATATTTAGTTTTCCATTTATATGACTCCTTCATCCTTGTAACTATAAAGCCTCATTTTCATAGTACACATTTTGAACATTCCGCATGACGCGCATATGCGGCCAACCGTACATTTTGTGACATCTTTTATACTATATGAGCATATGCTACTGAGAATTTTACTAATATTGCTGTAGTTAGCATGGTACATGGCTCCCTGCATGGCCCGCATATGCGGCCAATCTCACATGCATCTATCACTCATAAAAATGACTAAAGTATGGTTAGCATATGCTATCACGACACCTGTCTGCCCGCATCATATTTGCACGCTCAACTACGAGCAGAATGTTTATGAACCTATATAAATTGTACCTAACAGATTTTAACTACATTCAGCAAAAACAGACAATTTAAAATTAATTTGAATGCTCGCATGGCTTGCATATGCGCCTAAACGCATCTATTACTAATAAAACAGCATATGCATATTACATATATGCTAACCACAATTTAGTCACAAGTAAAGTAGGGTTAGCATATGCTAGCACGGCCCTGTCTGCCCGCATGGCCCGCATATGCGGCCAATCTCGCACGCATATACCACTTAAAGCCCTTTTGACACTATATGAGAGCTAAAGTAGAGTTAGCATATGCTAGCACGACACCTGTCTGCCCGCATGGCCCGCATATGCGGCCAATTCCACACACATTCATCACTTGTGACTAAAGTAGGGTTAGCATATGCTAGCACGGCACCTGTCTGCCCGCATGGCCCGCATATGCGGCCAATTCCACACACATTCATCACTTGTGACTAAAGTAGGGTTAGCATATGCTAGCACGGCACCTGTCTGCCCGCATGGCCCGCATATGCGGCCAATTCCACACACATTCATCACTTGTGACTAAAGTAGGGTTAGCATATGCTAGCACGGCACCTGTCTGCCCACATGGCCCGCATATGCGGCCAATTCCACACACATTCATCACTTGTGACTAAAGTAGGGTTAGCATATGCTAGCACGGCACCTGTCTGCCCGCATAGCCCGCATATGCGGCCAATCGCACATTTTATAACATAATGTTTTATACAGCAATAGTAGTAAATTTATCAGTAGCATATACTGATAAATTAACTATTATTGCTGTAGTTAACATGGTACGTTTCTATACGCATGGCCCGCATATGCGGCCAAACGCATCTATCACTAATAAAAAATGCCTAAAGTAGGGTTAACATATAGAAATTAAAGATTTTTTAACGGATTTATATGCGATTTATTCATTATATTATTTTCCCGACATTTTGCACACTTTGCAGTGAGCATGGTCACGGGGAGACAAATAATACAATGAATAAATCGCGTTTAAAATCTAAAATTCTAAGTGTAAATCTAAAATGTAAATTCAAAAATGTAATTAATTCTAAACTGTAAATTCTAAATACTCGCGTAAAATCAAACACTATAAAATAGCACGGCACCTGTCTGCCCGCATGGCCCGCATATGCAGCCAATCCCGTACGCATATACCACTTACAACACTTTTGAGTTTTGACACTATATGTAAGCTAAAGTAGGGTTAGCATATGCTAGCACGGCACCTGTCTGCCCGCATATGCGGCCAAACCCACATTCATATACCACTTAAAACCCTTTTGACAGCTATATCAATGTAGTGACTAAAGTAGGGTTAGCATATGCTCAGCACCTGTCTACCCGCATGGCTCGCATATGCGCCCAGCCCCGCATAGTATAACGCTCCCAACTCAGCCGCATATCCCGCCATGCTAAAACCGGCTAAACTCAGTAATAGAGCACACGATAATGCCGGTTTTGTATGTTCCCCGAACGTTAGTGCTGTTGATTTCACTCCGATGCGGGAATCGTCGAGTTTATCCTGGAAAAAAGGAAATAATTACGTATTACGTATTAGAAATTTCAGTGCGAAAAAACTTCAAAATTTTCAATTATAGCTCATAGAAAACAGTCCATTTTGCCGTTTTCAACTTAACTAGAATATTGTATTATGTATTTTCGTAGTTATGAATTTAATTTAATTCTGTGTAAAGTATAAACTGTGTAAATTGATGTAAGCTGGAAGAGACTATTCTCCACAAAGGGAATCCTAGTGTGGAGATTAGTGCATTGTACTATCTACAAAATGTTTAAGTAACAATAAAGATTTTTGTATTTTGAAAAAAAAGAAAACATTATTATTGATGCAACTTCCTATTTCACTACATATGTATTAAGTTAACTATAATCACTACATATTATTATGTTTAGTACTTATATGTAAGATGTAATTTAGAAAAAATGTGTGCGTGTACTAGTACACACGTAAGAAGTGAAACTTCTTTATGACCTTATTTTTCAAAAACAATTTACTATATGCAACTTTACAGAAATACGTCGAATCACGCGTGGTAGGGATAAGAAAAATATGGCGCGTAACGGAAAAATGTCACGCGTAACGAAAAATTGTTACACTAAATTTTCTTCCAACCCCGAAGAAGTTTCACTTCAATAAAATAAAATATTTCCTAACTAGCTTCCGTCCGCGGCTTCGCCCGCGTGTTGTTTTGATAAAAGATAGCCTATGTTCCTTCTCAGGGTCTAAAGAGTGACTGTGCCAAATTTCATCAAAATCGGTTGAGAAGTTTAAGCGGGAAAGCGTAACAGACAGACAGACAGAGTTACTTTCGCATTTATAATATTAGTAGGGATGAAGTAGTTTATGTAGCTAATAGCTATTAACAATTTTAAATACAAAACATTTATGATTTATGCATATTCAGAAAATAATACAACAATTGTTTATTCCCGAAGTGAAACTTCTTTAGGCGCGTTGAGAGTAAAATTTCAAGGTAGCGTCATGGCAATACCGTCACGTCATGGAGTAAGGCGACGATTTTGGTATCTTTCTCGTGTTTTTTTTTAATGTAACATGCTATAATTATTATAATTGGTGTAAATATCTTTCAATCTTACAAAAGAAGTTTCATTTCTGACACATATATCATCAACTCACCTGATGCGCATAAATAGTGTCGTATAGGACCGTCCAAGCCAGCGCTGCGGTATAGAGAGGCAGACATACATCCATTGCTAAGTGCCCCTGTAGGGCAGTATACCCTAATAATGTGCCCCAGTTAAAAGTTGCACCCAGACATACTTGGGGGTAACGAGTGAAGCGTTTTGCTAGCGGATACGTTACTACTAGCACTGAAAATTATTTATTTTATTAATAAAAGTTACCTTACAGCTTATTGTACAATAAATTATCTATACCAAAATATAAAAAAGGTGTGTGGTTTTATGAAACCACGGTAAAAGTGAAACTTAGGCACAAAATTATCGTATTTGTACGATAATTATCGTGCGGTTCGACCGTCACGCGACATGCGCTACACAGACCAAAAAGTTTGAGACGATGTAATAAAAGTTTCACTTTAATAAAGTTGAAGAGTTTGTTTGAACGCGCTAATCTCGGGAACTAATGGTCTGATTTGAAAAATTCTTTCGGTGTTAGATAGGCCATTTATCGAGAAAGGCTATAGATTATATATCATCACGCTAAGACCAACAGGAGAGGAGCAATGTGGGTGAAACCGCGGGACACGGCTAGTATATTATAAAAGATAATTTATGGTATTTTATAGTGTTTGATTTTACGCGAGTATTATACATTTATAAATTAAAGATTTTAACGGATTTTAAACGCGATTTAATCATTATAATATTTTTCTGACATTTCGCACACTTTGCAGCGAGCGTGACCGCGGGAAGACATGCAAAACTTCGGAAATATAATGAATAAATCCCGTTTATAATCCGTTCATTATCATTATCATATTATGACGCCGTTACAAGGTTACGTTGTTGAATTTTTATGAAGTGTCAAATGTCACCTATTAAAATGACTCTAGGAGGGATCATTAAGTATTATAAAATACTAGCTTACCGCCCGCGGCTTCGCCCGCTTTGTCTAAAACCTAATAAATTATATACTAAAACCTTCCTCTTGAATCACTCTATCTATTAAAAAAAAACCGCATCAAAATCCGTTGCGTAGTTTTAAAGATTTAAGCAAACATATTACATAGGGACAGAAAAAGCGACTTTGTTTTATACTATGTAGTGATATGCCGCCATTACAAGGTTATGTTGTTGAATTTTTATGAAGTTTCAAATGTCGCCTATTAAAATGACTCTAGGAGGGATCATTAAGTATTATAAAACTAGATTTCCGCCCACGGCTTCGCTACCATTTTCAAAGAAAAACTCGCATAGTTCCCGTTCCCGTGGGATTTCCGGGTAACTTGGATTAACACATAGGATAGGTTTTAACCTATCCTATGTGTTAATCCAAGTTACCCTCTATAAGTGTGCTAAATTTCATTGTAATCGGTTCAGTAGTTTTTACGTGAAAGAGTAACAAACATCCATACATCTATACTTACAAACTTTCGTCTTTATAATAGTAGTAGAATAAAATACTTACGCATACTACTAGCTCCCAATACGACACTATAGCAATTGAGCTGTAGCAGTATACCCAGGGCTAGACTAAGCTGTAACGCTAGGAACCCAATAGCTTGGCTTTGGGATATCGCTCCAGACACTAACGGTCTGTTTTTTGTCCTTTCTACCTGGAAAAATGGGGGATTTTATTAATAACTAGCAAACCGGGCGAACTCCGTTTCGCCACCAGAGACACCTTTTCTTTGCTATAAACCTCACGGAGCCCGAGACCTTTCCAACAAATGCAAAACCGTGGAAATCGGTTCGTGCGTTCTGGAGTTATAGCGTCAGGAAGGAAAACCCGATTTATTTTTATATATGTACATAGTAGATATGTGTTTTTATGTATTGTGGGGATAAATACAAGTTTTGGACTATGAAATAAACGTAGATATGTGATAGGACGCACGATCGAATCAATTCTAATAAAAAAATTATATTTATAAACACTTGAAAAATCTAGATTTATTTAAATATTTTATCAAGTTTACAACTATTGCGACCTTTTTTATTTTAAATGTTAAAGCAGTGAATGTCTTACAGATATACATTAAAAATTTTAAAGAAAAGATGCATTTCGATTGTAAATGTCAGGAGTCAGGATTCGAACCTGCAACTTTGATGGCGATCGCGATAGGGCGTTAGGAACGGATGTATCGTTATAAATAACTGTTTTAAATGTGATATTTAATGCAAATATTAAATTTATTTATTTATTTACTCGCCCGGCTTCGCCCGCTTTGTCTAGAACCTAATAAATTATATACTAAAACCTTCCTCTTGAATTACTATCTATTAAAAAAAACCGCATCATGCGTATTTTTAAACATTTAAGCATACAAAGGGATATAGAGACAGAAAGCGACATTGTTTTATTAGTATACTAGATTTCCTCCCGCGGCTTCGCCCGCGTTTTCAAAGAAAAACCCGCATAGTTCCCGTTCCCGTGGGATTTCCGGGATAAAACCTATCCTATGTGTTAATCCAGGTTACCCTCTATATGAGTGCTAAATTTCATTGTAATCGGTTCAGTAGTTTTTACGTGAAAGAGTAACAAACATCCATACATCCATACAAACTTTCGCCTTTATAATATATATATATATATACAGTGGTGGACGTTTAATTAGAAACAGGTAACACGATGAAGTAGTCATCAAGTTTATTTAACATTTGTGTATTAAAGTATTAGAGATTAAGCATTATTTCATATGTAATAGAACACCCGTTTATCTAGTTTTATAATAAATTGCTTAATTTTAATCAAACGTTAGCTTAAATTAATAAAATCAAACAACTTTAGGTGAAGTCTGATTTCCGCGTATTTTCAGTCTGGACAACAAATTAGAAACAGCATGTTTCGAGTGTTCTAAAGTCAAAACCTATTAAAATGCCGTCAATATTTTTTTCATCTATAAATATTTGCACCGTTTTTTAAACATTCTATCTAAAAGTTTCTGAAAATTAATTTACTTTGCAGCAAAAATGGGTAAAAGTAAGATTCGTGACCCATCAACAAGAAAAATAATTTTAAGTTTACATTTTGACAAAAACTGGAGTTACAGGAAAATTGCAAATCATTTAGAGTGTTCGATAAAAAGATATTCAATGCTATAGTTTATTTCAAAGAGCATGGTACTTCTGATTAAGTGCCTAGAAAAGCTTGACCATGAAAAACTACTGCTCGCGAGGATAGGTAAATTATTCTTTTCGCAAAGATAGATCCATTTAAAGGTTCCAATTCTATTAGGAAATATGTTTTTGCAAACGTGTGAAAATCTCTTACAATCTGAGCCACGACGTTGTAAAGCCGTTGTTGTCTATAAAGATTATAACAATCTAAAAACAACCCCATACTATAATGTTTCCTCCGCCTTGCTTAACTGTTTTTAATTTATTATCTAAGGTATGGTTAACTGGACGACGCGCGTATCTTTTGCCATCAGAATTGATTAAATTAATTTGTTTCGTCCCAAAATAAAACTTTTTCACTGGCGGACTGTTCTCAAACAATATTTCTTAGTAAATGCAAATCGTCGTTCCCTGCCTAATAAGAAGCTGTACTTTCCTGGCGTCTCTCACAAACAATTTTGCCTCGACTTACCACCCGAAAACCGATCTCATCGACACATGGCGTGGTTCATCTTCGGAAAAAACTAATTTTATAATAGAATTTGAGCTTTTAAATGGATCCATTTTTGCCAAAAGAATCATTTGCCTATCCTCGCGAGCAGTGATTTTTCATGGTCCAGCTTTTCTAGACACTTGATCAGAACTACCATGCTTATTGAAATAGACTGTAACATTGAATATCTTTATTCTTTTTATCGAACACTCTAAATGATTTGCAATTTTCCTGTAACTCCAGCTTTTGTCAAATTGTAAACTTAAAATTATTTTTCTTGTTGATGGGTCACGAATCTTACTTTTACCCATTTTTGCTGCAAAGTAAATTAATTTTCAGAAACTTTTAGATAGAATGTTTAAAAAACGGTGCAAATATTTATAGATGAAAAAAATATTGACGGCATTTTAATAGGTTTTGACTTTAGAACACTCGAAACATGCTGTTTCTAATTTGTTGTCCAGACTGAAAATACGCGGAAATCAGACTTCACCTAAAGTTGTTTGATTTTATTAATTTAAGCTAACGTTTGATTAAAATTAAGCAATTTATTATAAAACTAGATAAACGGGTGTTCTATTACATATGAAATAATGCTTAATCTCTAATACTTTAATACACAAATGTTAAATAAACTTGATGACTACTTCATCGTGTTACCTGTTTCTAATTAAACGTCCACCACTGTGTATATATATATATATATATATATATAAAGAAATACAGACATACATAGTTGTAGTGATATTAACTTACCATAGCATCAACATCTCTATCCCACAAATCGTTAATCGTGCACCCCGCACCTCTCATCAACCCCGCCCCAGCGAGGAACAACCCCGCGGTATACAGGCTTGTTGTTAGATCAACGTTACCGGGGATTGAGGCGAGCGCTATCGACCATGAGCATGGGAAGTAGAGGAGGTATACACCTGGAATGTGAGATAAAAAGAATTAGTGTGGTGACGTTTAAGAATTTGTGACATGAACAATTAATAGTTTAATTTAATTTATATTTGCACACCTAGATAGTGGGTAAAATGTATTAGCACTATAAATTTGTAACAACAACACCCATATTTGTAACTGCATTCTTGCAAATAAATGTAATTTGACTTTGAATGTAGGAATTATAGTTAAAATTACTTGGAACGATAAACATTATTAGAGCCAGCGCGCACGAGCAACTTTGTCTCTGCAACTATTTTGTCTCTCCCATCAATTTGTATGGGGAGTTGCGTCGCTACGTGCGCGCACTTTCATACTAGCCCATGGGTGGGAGAGACAAAATAGTTGCGGAGACAAAATAGTTGCGGCGACAAAGTTGCTCGTGCGCGCACTGTCTTATACTTTAAATATCATAGCGCTGTTATCGCACTAAGTTATTACACTATTTGTTCCGGGAATGATGATCTATCATGGGCATTCGATTTAAGTAGATTTAAGATTTATAATATATATTGTTAACTAGCGGTCCGCCCCGGCTTCGCCCGTGGTACATGTTTACGTTTTCTCTACTTAAGAACCATCCTCGTACTTCAAGGAATATAATAAAAAATGAATTATCGAAATCGGTTCAGCCGTTCTCGAGTTATGCGCTTACCAACACATTTTGTGATTCATTTTTATATATAAGATTAATTTATAGTTTTAATAATTAATCCAAAACCGCTCTCGAAAGTTATCTATATTGATATTTGTACACACTAATAAAAACTTTTATTTGTAAATAAAACAATATTGTAAGATGCTAGCACTTAGTTTATTGTAACTCAGGGGAGATAGTGCTGTAAGCTGAAATACAGTCATTTCATTTATCATTTATCATTTATTTGCACCATTAGATATATCTTACAAAAATGTAATGACCCAGACTCCTAATATAGTTGTAAACTGTTTTTCAGGAGCCTGTGTTCACACTAATTTATATTACACTGTTACAATGGCGTATGTACACAAAATTCAGCTTTAGACATAATTTATTATAATATTATTTGTTACATTTCAACATTTGTTCATTATACATTATTATTAATTACCTATTTAATAATTATGCATGCATTAAAAACAGTAAAAACAGTATTCTCTTAAAACAGTATGCAGTAAAAACAGTATTCTCTTAGTTCAGGTACGGTCTCTAAATTGTATGTGTACATAAATATTAATTGAAAAGCAAATTGTAACCTAGAATAAGTTTTTATTGGGAAATAAATTATTTATATATTGTTGTTTGTTTGAACGCGCTAATCTCAGGAAATACTGGCCCAATTTAAAAATTATTTTGGTGTTTGATAGCCTATTTATCGAGGAAGGCTATAGGCTAAATATCATCACGCTAGGACCAACAGGAGCATCAGCAGAGCAATGCGGATGAAACCGCGGAGCACAGCCAGTTTTTGATAAGTTTGAATTAAACCCAATCAATATATCAATACATTCAGTAAAATTCATATAAAACAACTTACCAATAGGCTTATCCCATCTAGCCAGTTTAACATACGGATCAATCTTCTCCCGCCAATTCAAGCTTAAACTTCTCCTTAACTTATCATCTTTAATCTTCTCTATAACAATTTTCGGTGTACTCGTCTCGATAACAACCTTCTGTCGTCTTTGATCACTTTGCGTTGAATGTACTCTATGTAAGACTTTTTGCTGGTCTTTGTAATATGGTTGTCCACATAGACATGACAGTTTTTGTACATTTGCTATCTGCTTTGGTAGGTGTAATGTAGTGATTCGAAATAATGGTTTGAAATGCATTTTTGTGTAGCGAAGTCCTGTATTCAACATTGCGCCTGGAAAAGATAAATTGTCGTTATTTAGAGTGCGTAAAATTCAGATCAGCTGTTTTTACGCAAAAAGGCAATAAATATCCATCTATATTAATGTTAACGATTATTGTATTAGAAGGTAGTAGGAAGTAGAATAGACTACCATTATTATGAAAAAGGAGGGAATTTTCCACTGCAAATTAGCTAAAGATCGATATTATTAAAATAAGGAAAATCGTACACAAAACCAACTGCTAAATGCTTCCTCAAATTCTATTGGATACACGTAAAGCTTTATTTTTTAATTAATAAAAGAATATTATACTTTTTACCTACGTAAATAAATAGGAGGCAGTTTCCTTAAAAATCCTTAATATTATGACATAATCCTAACCTCGAAATCTTATAAGAAAAAGTAAGAGTCAATTATGAAACAGGATTATTCAATAAAACGTACCGGTTTTTTCAACAGCGAAAACCTTGGACTTGACTTCAAGGTCGGATATGTAAAATTAATTACACTTATTTCCGATTATAATACCAAGGTTATAAACAATGCATCGAAAAAATGTTAAGAATGTTACGCAATATTTAATCACATTTCCAGCACTTCCATGACAATACACGGAATATTTATTTTAGATTCTTGTAATAAAATATTATCTGAAAATCGTGTTGCTAATAAAAATTTATGAAAATAGATTTTTTCATAATACATAATCGAAACTTGAATGGACCGCGGTATGACACCAATGTGACAGAAATGTCAAAATGCTATTCTACAATCTATGGAATCTATATTTTTTTTTTTTTTTTTTTTTTACCTAAAATAATGAACCTAAAGCGTCTTATTCACGGTCAATCCCCGACGTACGTCGGCTCAAGGCCGCGGTGCTGGATGTATCCTACTGACGATCGTGCGCGCATCAAGCATGGCTAGGGTTGCCAACTTTTATTTGAAAAAATAGAGTATATCTGATTTTAAAGGAGGTAAATAAAGAGTAAATAAATATTTTTAAGAATGTATTTTTTTGTACTTTTTGCAGTAACTAAGAATTTTTCATTATTTTTAAATGAATTATATGAATCCAAACATTCCAAATCTAAATTTATATATTTCAAGAGCTCATTTTTAATTAATTTTTAATGAAGCTCGGTTTCTCTCATCCCGCCACTTCACATTCATGACCGAAAAGACTCTTTCAGTAAATGCTAAAGTGGCGGGAACAGAGAGTATATAGCTAATCATTTTTTTTAAACAAACAAATTCGTCAAGATATTTTTTTTTTAAATAAATTGCCATTTTTCTGCAGTGGACTTTTGCATAAAATCTGTGTTATTCAACAATTCGCCTTGGAGTTCTTTTAAAATAATAACTTCTGAATATAAACTGTCCATGTGTACAAGGTTGATCCAAAAGTAATGATAATTGGGATTTCCTGTGTACATAAAAATCAAAAATAACCGTTTCTTGCTTGCTCATGTACTCACTAAGTTATCACAAAAAAATCATATCAATAGGCCACGTTTCCAAGTATTTACATTAATTTCTGTTGGCAACACTAATCTGCTGTACGTCCGCGCTATTCACTGTCCATCTGCACGACGTTCGCGGTGGTGGGGGTGCTTGCTGGATGAAAAGTTGGTCGTGCACATCCAGCAAGATAATAATAATAATTATTGACGTACGTCAACGCTATTCACTGTCGTTTTGCGTCGTGCATCGTGTATGACCTTGGCTGGACGTACGTCAAGATGGACCGTAAATAAGACGCTTAAGGTATCATTATTGAAAATTACGATCTAGCCCTTTACTATAGGCTAATGAGTAATATAAATCTAACTTAATTTGCTAGGTATAGTATGTCTAAGAATGTGTCCATTAACACTTTTCTTAATGTCTCTATTTAAGGCGAAGACACTTTGTTCATGTGTTCTTTATGAATAGCACTCACTATATTACACTGACACTTCACTAAACTAACTCAAAAGGTTTTGTCCTTTTTAGTCTTCTCACTATGTCCGTGTTGTCAAGGAGCTGGATAGCCTCGACGTTCACATGATGGTGAAGTCTGCGTTCGTGAGCTTCGGCGTTTTTTTTAATTATGTCCGTGACGAGATCTACTTTAAGGTCCCGATGTAGGTCGTCATTTCTAATGTACCAGGGAGCATTCACGATCTCTCTCAGCACTTTATTTTGGAATCGTTGTATGATAGTGATATTACTTTGTTTGGTACAGCCCCAAAGCTGACTACCATAAGTCCACAAAGGCATAAGGACTTGTTTATACAAGAGTAATTTGTTTTGCTTTGAAAGTGTAGAATGCTTGCCAATTAGCCAGTACATAGCCTTATAGCGAAGCTCTAGCTCCTCGCGTTTCTTTTTGACATGAGCCTTCCAGCGAAGCTTTGCGTCTAGAGTCATACCCAGGTATTTCGCTGTATTTTGATAAGGTATTACATGATTATTTATGTATACCGGATGATAATTTGGCTTTTTATTTGTGAAGTCTATGTGAATAGATTTAGACTCTGAGTTTTACTCTCCATTTTTTCGTCCAGTCAAAGATCGTATTAACATGGAATCTATATGAAATACACAGATCTACTATGAAAAGATGAAATATAACTATTGTCTGTGGTTAGATACACAGATAATGGCCACTTCAAAGCAATGCAGTCGAGTATTCATTCGTTTAAGTTTTGATGAAATGGTAAAGTATTCCTTAAAAAATAAAATCGATCGAAAATGGATTTGAAATTCAGTAAATAATATTTTTTTGTTGCGTCTTAAATATTTTATTTAAAATTTTTGCTTGGCAAGTGGCAACACCACAGTATTACTTTACTCTATGGGCAACACAATAATTTGTCGTTCAAAATAATTGTTTACAAAAATGAGTGTAGTTGTAAATAAATGAAAAATTATTAATAAAATCATTTTCTTGTCTAGTGCAGTAATTATGAATTTAACATAGAACGTAAAAGTAAGTTTAAATTTGAAGTTTCTTTGCTTATTGGAATTACTTAACAGCAGCCATCTTTAGCCCAGATTATTTTTAACATTGCGTATTTTTGTTTATTTCTGACACGTAAAATTAAGATTTTTACAAGAGTATAATACAATTTATGTATTTTGTGGATATAAGCGATTGTGTACTTTTAAGTGTTACGAACATAGATATGTGAATCGATTATGTAAGTAGGTGTTCCCCAGGGAACTCGTTTAGGACCAAACCTCTTTCTACTTTACGTTAATGACTATGCGATGCAATATTTATTCTATAAATTGAACATGTTAGTATTTGGTTAGCTTTAAAAGCGATAAATTGTTTTTTAATGTTATCTTATTGCTCGTACATATAATTTTCTATATAAATTTTAAATTTAAAAATATCTAATACATAGGTACTCAAATTAAAAATGTTATCATTAGTTTTGGATAAAGCTGTTTTGGTATATTGTTATCATATTATTTTTAACTATTTTGTTGTTATAGTTAGAAATTACTTAAAATTTCAGATATCATTAAAAATGGCGAAAGTAAATAATAAGAAGAGAGCTAAAGATCCCAAGCCAAAGCGGTTCCCATGTACAGAATGTGGAAAGGTAAGTTATTGTTGTTTCTTTAATAGGATTTATAAAATTTAGTCTCTGAGTAACAATGTTACACTTTTTGACTTAAATCTTCATTGTGTTGTATTATCTGCTGAATAAGATATGCACCTCATATCTAAAAGTTTATTTATTTATGACATTTTATTGTACAAGTACCAGTAATAAAAAAAACATAATTTAACATGAAAACATGAATATGGTAAGTGCACAAAAGACGGCCTTAATGCTTAAAGCAATCTCTTTTAGGCAACCATAAAAAAGTTGTGTAACTATAGAATATAGGCTTATAGATTTTATTCTACAATGTGTTAATTTCTCATTATTAAATCTATACTAATATTATAAAGCTGAATAGTTTGTTTGTTTGTTTGTTTGAACGCGCTAATCTCAGGAACTACTAGATACTAGATAGCCCATTTATCGAGGAAGGTTATAGGCTATATATCATCACGCTAAGACCAACAGGAGCGGAGCAATGCGGGTGAAACCGCGGGGAACAGCTAGTACTGAATAAAAAAATATTAGCTTGTCTAAATATAATTATACTATTATCTATCTCTGCACCCAATTTTATAGATATCCATTCAGCTGAAAAATCATATTTCTTACAAACTTTCGCATTTTAAATTGGTATCTGAATTGTTTGGTATCTGAAAGTAACAAACAAATCCATAAACTAACAAACATTTGTATTTATATTATAAACTAGCTTATCGCCCGCGGTTTCGCTCGCTTTGTCTAAAACCTAATAAATTATATACTAAAACCTTCCTCTTGAATATCCTATTCCTCTATGTATTAAGAAAACCGCATCAAAATCCGTTGCCTAGTTAAAGATTTAAGCATACAAAGGGACATAGGGACAGAGAAAGCGACTTTGTTTTATACTATGTAGTGATTATTTCATATTCTTCCTTCCAGAAATTCTCAGAAAAAGGCAGTCTACACCATCACCTCCAACTACACTCTGACGATCGTCCCTTCACATGTGAAATATGTAACGGCACGTTCAAAACCAATAAGTACCTTATGAAACATATTAAGAGGGTTCATAATGCTCCAACTGACCATGAGTGTGATTTTTGTGGCAAGAAATTCCATTATAAAAGCTTGATGGAAAAACATAGGGTTGTGCATACTGGTAAGTGTAAATGGTTTTTACCGACTTGAAAAAGTGAGGTTAATGGTTTCACTGTTTCTTGTGACTTGGAAAATGAGTTTGTGTGATTGTTTATTATTTATCACAGTTTTTTAGCTACCAGACGAATTGTGAAGTTATTTTTAACTTTGAATCTACTTCATAAAAAAATTTTATGAAATTTTTTTACTATTTATTTATGGTCATTTTTTTAGATTTTTTTATTTTCAGATGAAAAGCCGTACAAATGTAAATGGTGCAAGAAAGGTTTCAATTCTGGATATAGTCTATCTACACACATATTGATTCATACCAGTAAGTTTATATTCATTTAAATAAATCTATTTTTTTTTCATGCTTTACAGAGGTGAATGTTATCCTACTAATTGTACACAGCTGAAGTTTGTTTGCATGCGCTTATCTCAGAAACTACGGGTCCGATTTGAAAAATTATTTCCCTGTTAGATAGCCTATTTATCGAGGACAGCTATCTTCTTAATACTATGTATTATAAAAACGAAAGTTTGTAAATATGGATGTATGGATGTTTGTTACTCTTTCACGTAAAAACTACTGAACCGATTACAATGAAATTTAGCACACATATAGAGGGTAACTTGGATTAACACATAGGATAGGTTTTATCCCGGAAATCCCACGGGAACGGGAACTATGCGGGTTTTCCTTTGAAAACGTGGACGGAAATCTAGTAGGCTATATAATATCATCACGCTAAGACCAATAGGAGCGGAGCAATGCGGACAAAACCGCGGGGCACAGATAGTTTTTTATAGTATAAAGCAAATTCGCTTTCCGCTGTCTGTTTGTCTGTATGCTTATCTTTAAAATTTTGATGGGGTTTTTTTAATAGATAAATGGTTCTCGAAGTAGGTTTGAATAAGTATATCATTTGTTAAGTTTTCTACAAAGCGGGTGAAGCCGCGCGCGGAGCTAGTTGTTAATAATCCTCCTACAGGGCTAGTTTTTATAGAAAAATATTTTTGTTAATCATACCAGCCCCCCTAGTCAAGTGGCTTTCTGTTAGCGTAGCGTTCAATAGAATAGACTACGAATGTATGAGATTGACGTAACCTGTAGATACGTTTATCTACAGCCTACGTCAATCTCATACATTCGTAGTCTATTCTATTGAACGCTACGCTAACAGAAAGCCACTTGACTAGGGGGGCAGCTTGAATAAAAATAATAATTTTGGTAATATATATTATAAAAAAACTTTATTAAACAACACTATAACTATTGGACAATAATTCTATTCAAATATTTATATTGATTCTTATCTATCAGGCATTTAGAAGGTTCTACGCATTGGCCGGAATTTTCCACGTATCTGAAACAAATAATACAGATTTAAATAAATTTCTAAGATACAATTAATATTACGTCATCAAAATAAGAATAGGAATGACTTAGCGACATATTGTGATGTCATAGCTGTTAATTCGAAGCAATAGACAATATAAGTTGGGTATTTTTATACAAAAAGTCTGACAAAGTACATGTACATATATGCAAAAATATTTATTGTTTTCCAAGTAAATAGATTTTTTCTTATATTCATAATTAATTTGTGTGAGGTTTCGATTTTCTAAGATTTTCAAGTGAACCCCTGGAACCAGTCCAGCGTTGAGAGTAAAATGTCAATCGCTTCATGGCATGTCACGTCATAGAGTAAGGCGACGATTTTGGTATCTTTGAATCTTGCAAAGAAGTTTCACTTCTGCCACGTGTGCTCGGAACACATGTTCTTTTTTTCACTTTTTTTATTACAAAAAAAAAACTTTCAACTACCCTCCATAAATTAAATAATATTAACAATTATCCTCACCCAGGCTTACAAAAACACCCCGGTACGCTGATACTCAAACAATTCCTTGGTTTCAAAGTGATCACATATTTATTGTCGTGATTGGTATGTACGCGTACAGCTTTTCGTAAATATTTAAGTAATTTGTTGACGTCGTACATGTTATGTGCGTGTGTGTTGTTCGTGAATAGCTTGCTTAGTATCACCTGAAAAAAAAAAATGTAACATTTTCGAATAATTTACTAGACAGGTAGGATATTAAAAGGACAAAATAAATAAATATAGTTTATCAAACTAAATTCGCTTTGTGAAGGGAAACTTATGTGTGTACTATCGCCTTGATGTTTTGTTACAAGAATGTAAGTATGAAATGTATGAAGTATATGAAAAAAAAAGTATATGAATATATGAAGCAGATATTTTACATTAGAAACTTTAGCTTATTGTTAAGCTTGAGCTTATTGCTAATGTCCTACAGTTCTCCTTCGTGCTTTGAGATACAATTTTAAATATTAACAGCCCCACATTACGTCATTAACTTTATCTATACTTCTATACTTAATATTATAAAGAGGAAAGGTTTGTATGTATGTGTGTATGTATGTATGTATGGTTTTCACGCATAAACTACTGGACCGATTTTGATGAAATTTGGCACAGATAATCTTTAGACCCTGAGAAAGAACATAGGCTACTTTTTATTGCGAAATATGTACCACGGGCGAAGCCGGGGCGGACCACTAGTATTAAATAACTTTGTAATTTCTTACGCACCTCAGTCATTTCTTCAGTAAACTTGAACGTCGATTTAGCGTATTTGTTCAAAATATTCGTCATTATATTAACAAATTCGTTATCCACATTGAATTTCCTAGAACAATTCAAATTCCCGCCAATATTGTCTATGTCATGACAGTCCGCCATCTTGAATACCGCCATTACGTGTTTAATCAAATCGATAGCTTCAATAGTGTTGTCGTAATTGTATTTTTTATAATCGTAATCCATTTTTCGAGAAATATGCTTGTAATTCTCGTGTCCGTAATCAGAATATAATGGATCTTGTGTTGGTTTCTTTAATTTTCCTCTGTTTATAATGATTTCATTTAATTCGTTTATGTTCTGATTGACGGATAGCTCTTGGAATACTATCTTTTTGTAGTCCATTATTTTTAATCTGTAAACATGTATGTTACTTGAATCAACCAATATTACTATTTAAATAAATTAGCTCCCATCCGCGTCTTCGCTGGCGTAGTCAAAGCTAATACCCATGATAATGAAATTTTACACCGCGGTAAAACCACAGTATAAATATTTAACAGTACAATAACTACATAAAAACGTCCGAAACGACTCTATCACAAAAACTTTAGCATCAAAGAGTATCCTAAACACGTTATTTTTAAAATATCATGAACATAGCAGTCATATTATACGCTTTCGCCAAAACTATCCTACTATTTTCTCGGAAAAGCGAACGTCATATATTCGATCAGCTGTTTTGTATAAAAGAGTACCAAACACCTATACAAACTCTTCATCTTAATTATGAGTACATATTCACCTGTGTATAGCATTTAGTACGCTCTGACATAAAACTGGGCAGGAGTAACCGTACGGTTTCCACGGTGTAGCGTTTAGATCCTCACAATATACTCTGGCTTCTGAAAAAAGTATGTTTTTGTCTTTCTAAGTATGCAACAGTATCTTTGAATACGATTTTCACAAACGTTGAAAAGCATTTATCCAACCATCAAAGAACTAAGCACCGTTTCAAGAAATGCTTTCGATTAATAACTCCGTCACATTTGATCAACCTTAGCTACGATATCATAGACATCTAGTGAAGTCCCATGTCCCCTAGTGGGGTAAGGGGCAGATACATCTGTTTCACTGATCGATTTTCTTTTGAGGACAAGTAGGTGATCAGCCTTCTGTCTCCTGCCAGACCGAGATATTATTTTTTCGTCTCCACCGGGAATCGAACCCAGGACCCCTCGGTGTTGCGCTCACGCGTCAACCACTGTACCAAGGAGGCGGTTATAGATAGACATTTAGAGGTCCGCGCCACGCCGGCGTGCCGCCGCCGAGAGACCCCGGCGCGCCGCCGCCGCCGCCGGGTCACAGAAAAATTGGCGCCGAGTTCAAATTTTGCGCGCGAACCATCCACCAACCACCAACCAACGCACGCGTTGTTGTCTACAACACGGCAACGTCGCATCGATATAGTAAACAATGTCTACTATATCGATGCCAGATGTTTTACTACAAAAGCTAGCCAAAAAACACTCCAATAGATTTATTGATGAGGATGACGACGTCGCTCAAGAGTGTTGGAGATATTTGGTTGGCTACGGCTAACCCTTCAGATTTAGGAGATGTAGAGGACAACATTCTTAAGTTCTGGGAACAAAAAAAGTTGTTTTTCCTTGGCTTGCCGGATTAGCGCGATCGCTTCTATCTATCTCAGCTACAAGCACGCCAAATGAAAGGGTTTTTTCTGTAGCTGGGCTAGTCTTAACTGCGAAGAGATCGCGTCTAAATCCTGCAAAAGTTAACAAAATTATTTTTATCCATGATAATTATAAACATGATTTGTTACAAATCAGTAACATTCATTGCTATGCAGACGACAGTACGAGGGATGCTCTTTATCCCGGCCGTGCAAACACCTCAAAGAAAAGCCTCAAAGAGAGTCGAAACAAACTTGTGTCTGAAGTCGAGTCGAGTCTCCAAGAAGTCTCGGATTGGGGCGAACTTAATCTTGTCGAGTTCAATCCCCTAAAGACACAGGTTTGCGCGTTCACCGCTAAAAAGACCCCATTTGTCGTAGAACATCGGTTTAAGAGTACTCCCCTTAGTATATCACTGAAAATCGGAATCCTCGGAGTTAAAATCTCGAGTGACGTTCAATTCCGCAGTCATTTGGAAAAAGCTTGGTGTGCTCAGTAGATCGAGACAGTACTTCAAGCCGGCCGGCCCACCGACTTCAGCTGTACAAGGCTCAGGTGCGACCGCATATGGAGTACTGTTCTCATCTATGGGCCGGAGCCCCACAGTATCAACTCCTTCCTCTTGACCGCATCCAACGTCGAGCAGCTCGAATTGTCGATGACCGTAGGCTTTCCGATAGGCTCGATCCTCTGTCAGTGCGAAGAGACGTTGCGTCTCTCTGTATACTGTACAGAATCTACTATGGGGAGTGCTCTGAGGAATTGTTCCACCTATTACCAGCCGCACAGTTCCACCACCGGACGCCAGCGTACGGTGAAACTATGGAACGATTTGCCACCTGCGGTGTTCCCGAACAACTACGACATTGGGGCCTTCAAGAAAAGAGCTTATTTGTCCATAAAAGGCCGGCAAAGCACCTGTAACACTAGAAGTGTTACAGGTGTTTATGGGCGGTGGTGACCACTTAACATCAGGTGGCCCTGCTCCTTTGCTTGCTCTGACATAACATTGCCAATAAAATTATTGGCAATGTTTATAATTATCATGTTCATCACTAAATAGTTAAGCTACTTGATTTTAATAAAAATATTAAAGAGAGATTTTTCTACTGCCCGCCCACCCCCTAATTACTTTAAAAATAACTAGCCCACGCCGGCGACGCCGCGCCGCGCCGGGTGCCGCACCCGGCGCGCCGCCGCTGGGCTTTTGGACTGCGGCGCGGACCTCTAATAGACATACATACACGTAAAATTTTGTATCGTCAAATTATACGAAAGTAGTTTCTAAATACTAAATAGTTGAATAAAAAGTAATAAAGTTAATACCAGTTACAAATATTAATCCATAGAACACTATAAAATAAATAAACATTATTATACGCACACACGATTATAGCTTAAGTCATATTAGTAAGTAAACAAGGAGTAATTGAAAACATAATTATAAAAGTGTATATGTCTGTCTGTGTTAGTACATACTACATCATTTATAAGCCTTTGCATGAATTTAAATTGAAGTAAAAATGTTTGAAAAGATATATCTTCTTCTTATATATAAAATTCTCGTGTCACAATGTTAGTCTGCATACTCCTCCGAAACGGGTGGACCGATTCTCATGAAATTTTCTGTGCATATCGGGTAAGTCTGAGAATCGGCCAACATCTATTTTTCATATGTACCACGGGCGAAGCCGGGGCGGACCGCTAGTAGATATTATATAAATAACATTTTAAATAACTTATACGACATACGTGCAAAAATATCTACTTGTATGTGTGCGTGCGTGCGTGTGCGTGCGAGTGCGTGCGTGTGTATGTACGTACATACAGATGCGTGTGTACTATAATGTTTTATACATTTAAATGTATAAATGTTACCGAATATTATAATAATTAAGCATCAGAAACCCCATAAATCATCTATCTATAGTTATAAACATTAATTCAATCAGAAAATGGTTACAGTAAAATATTTTGTTTCCTTATAATAAACAGCAAAATCCACCTGCAATGCCTAGTGTAGCTATCAAACTAAATTGACCATAACAAAAACACGTTTTAATAGCAATTAGTTATTAATTACATCATGTTTTTGATTTTCGTCACGGCTGACGCTGTTACTGGTGTGTGAGCTAACAAACATACAGAACAATATCTATATGAAATTATATATATAATACTGGCTATGCCGCGCGGTTTCGTCTGCGGGCATAAGCAAGTACCTCTATAGATTATGTGTAATTCTGGAACATAAGTTTTTGCGTGAAGGGGTAGCAAACATACGTACGACGTTCGTTATCTATACTTCTATAGAGGTACTAATATTATAAAGAGGAAAGGTTTGTAATTATGTAAGTATGTATGTGTGGTTTTCATAAACAAGAACAAGCATAAACTACTGGACCGATTTCAAAAATTCTTTCACCATTAGAAAGCTGCATCTTCACTGAGCAACATAGGCTATATTGCATTTTCAAAAAAATTAGAGATCCTTAACAGAAATGCAATAATGTAACCCAAGGTGTAAAAAATTCCTTAATAAAAATTCTGTCATCGCGTGCGCTGCGGAATCTATTGAAGATTGAACAAAAAAATGTTCTACGGTATTATAGAATGGATCAATATCTACAAGAAAGTCCGCGATACCATATGTCCATCTTCAGTAGTTATGTTACTACAACAACTTTTTTACGTTTTCAAAGTAAATAGAAGTGCCGACAGTAATCAAACCATGTTATCCATACACATATATTAATCCTTATCCCATTAAATGATGTTTTATATAAGACTGTTTCAATACCAGCAAAATACTTTTTAAATTAAAAAAAAGACGGGTTGCACTCCGGGAGTGCCGGCAGAAGTGAAAACTTGATTATTAACGTTGAGCAATGAGCATGTTTGATATCTTTTTCGATCAGGTCACGTGTCCTGACGCGAATTTAAGATTTTATACCCAACGCCGCTAAAGAAGTTTTCACTTCAAAAATTGGATATTCCATTCAAAAGATATAACGAATTTTTAAAAAATTAAAGTGTCAATAGTAGGAATGTATGTATCCCATAGAAATCTAAATAACAAGACACTAGAAGTCGTAAGCGTGCGTGACCTTGTCGCCACTCAGGTGATTTGCACAACACCAGTGCATTCGTCACTGTTCAGTTGCTCTGGAGACGTATGAGTGTATACATGGTGTGTTTCAGCAATTCCCATTGCGGAAATTCTTCCACAAGTTGTAATTATACTTATAAAGGAATAATATTTCATCGGAAAATATTTTTTTTTAGAAATAATGCCGTTTTTCCTTAAAATTATAGAATATTTACAAGTATTACGAGCGTCACCATAGTAATCGAAATAACAATGAATGACACAGTCGACCATTCTTATTATCACGTTTGTTCGTATTGGAGCAAAAAGTCTCATATACTTAGGGATGTTATTCTAAAATAAACCGTAAATTCGTGCGTTAGGATACATATTCAAAAGCTTAATTTAATAGATAAGTTAGTTTTCACTAAAATCAAGCTGTCCAATAAAAGGCATAGTTTACTTGTGTGTACTGTTTAGCTTTCGGTTTGAATGTGTTGATTTTGGCGACAGCGGTTTTCATACGAATTATGACATTTTAGCACTTCTATGTGTCTTGTTATTTAGATTTCTATGATGTATACTGTTTAATACAATGAGCAGGCGTAGTGCGGGACGGGGTGAAGGTGATTTTCATATGATTAAAAATTAAACCTGTAGTCCGACCTATATGTAGACTTTTCACTGTCACGATATCGCTATCTATGCGGGTGAAACCGCAGGGCATTGCTAGTAATCTTAATACTATTATAAAGGCGAAAGTTTGTAAGGATGTATGGATGTATGGATGTTTGTTACTCTTTCACGTAAAAACTACTGAACCGATTACAATGAAATTTAGCACACATATAGAGGGTAACTTGGATTAACACATAGGATAGGTTTTATCCCGGAAATCCCACGGGAACGGGATGCGGGTTTTCCTTTGAAAACGCGGGCGAAGCCGCGGGAGGAAATCTAGTATAATAAAATGGTAGAAAAGTTATGTCTGTACAATGAAAATATGTAAAAAAATTGCAGGTATTTTCGTTTCTGAACCCACAACTGTAGTTAACAAATTTTGCTTTCCATGTGATTTGAGCTTTTTTTTTCATTGAACTTTACATGTGATTTGAGCTTTTTTTTTCATTGAGCTTTACATGTGATTTGAGCTTTTTGTTTCATTGAGCTTTCGATATAATTTGAGCTTTTTGTTAAATTGAGCTTTCGATATCATTTGAGCTTTTTGTTTCATTGAGCTTTCCATGTGATTTGAGCTTTTTTTTTTCATTGAGCTTTACATGTGATTTGAGCTTTCGATATCATTTGAGCTTTTTGTTAAATTGAGCTTTCGATATCATTTGAGCTTTTTGTTTCATTGAGCTTTCCATGTGATTTGAGCTTTTTTTTTCATTGAGCTTTACATGTGATTTGAGCTTTTTGTTTCATTGAGCTTTTTGTTAAATTGAGCTTTCGATATCATTTGAGCTTTCCATGTGATTTGAGCTTTTTGTTGAATTGAGCTTTCCATGTGATTTGAGCTTTTTGTTGAATTGAGCTGTCCATGTAATTTGAGCTTTTTCGTGAATTGAGCTTTCCATGTGATTTGAGCTTTTTGTTAAATTAAGCTTTCGATATCATTTGAGCTTTTTGTTAAATTGAGCTTTCGATATCATTTGAGCTTTTTGTTAAATTGAGCTTTCCATGTGATTTGAGCTTTTTTTTTCATTGAGCTTTACATGTGATTTGAGCTTTTTGTTTCATTGAGCTTTCGATATCATTTGAGCTTTCCATGAGATTTGAGCTTTTTGTTGAATTGAGCTTTCCATGTGATTTGAGCTTTTTGTTGAATTGAGCTGTCCTTGTGATTTGAGCTTTTTCGTGAATTGAGCTTTCCATGTGATTTGAGCTTTTTGTTAAATTAAGCTTTCGATATCATTAGAGCTTTTTGTTAAATTGAGCTTTCGATATCATTTGAGCTTTTTGTTAAATTGAGCTTTCCATGTGATTTGAGCTTTTTGTTTCATTGAGCTTTCCATGTGATTTGAGCTTTTTGTTGAATTGAGCTTTCCATGTGATTTGAGCTTTTTGTTAAATTAAGCTTTCGATATCATTAGAGCTTTTTGTTAAATTGAGCTTTCGATATCATTTGAGCTTTTTGTTTCATTGAGCTTTCCATGTGATTTGAGCTTTTTGTTTCATTGAGCTTTCCATGTGATTTGAGCTTTTTGTTTCATTGAGCTTTCCATGTGATTTGAGCTTTTTGTTTTTGGTTGAAAGTTTGTGAAAGTAGAGGGGGATGATATAAATTGGGGCCTTATTCCCGATAGGATAGCCACACCCTGCATATTTTGAACTCTACTCAAGAGTCAAAGGCCACAGTCCTGGCCTTTGGCAAAACACTTAGCTTAGCTTTTGATACTGTGGTCCCATGCAATGTGTGCACGGTTACGGCCCAACTTAAATGATGTCACAGAATACATAATATGTAGTAGTTAAACGCTACAGAACGGACACTCTCCGCCTCCCGCCAAAATTAAACACTTACTTCACCCCGCACGATCAGTCTAAAAATGGTCCGCATTTTTCTGCAAGGACGATACGCAATGAAGATTGACAACATTAATCAAATTGACTTAAAGTAATTTATTATTTTGGATTTGTGATTATCGTTTTTTAGAGCAGGCTCCAAGGAGATGTTCGTTTGCAAAAATAGCGGACCTAAATCTGACTTCTGATATATATTGTATAGATCCCAGACATCCTATAGACAGATGTTGCCAACCAGTTTTGTGGTCCCCCTGCCCGCACCCCGGTAATTAAATATGGCATACAAAGAAAAAAATAAAAATTTCCAAAACATGCCGTGTGGGGTATCAAATGAAAGAGCTTATTGAGTAGATCACGAATATATAGCATACTATAATATTTCTTATAATTTCTCTAAGATTTTTTAGAAAATTTACGAATATGCTCAATTTTTGAGTTAACTTTAAACCACTATAGATTGAAAACTCATGAATATATTTTTTAAATAATTTGGAAAATCCAAAAATGCACGCCTCATAATTTTTTTTTAATAAATATTTATTAATTATTATTTTTGTTTATTTAATAACAATTAAACCACATCGAATCAGACCCTGAAAAATGAAAGGGTTCTATTCCTGAGCATACTCAAGCGTAAGAGAAAAAAAAAGACTCGATTAGTAAAGTATTTCGGTCGCTATCGTGTTAACAAGAAAAAGGATCCGCACATACAGACACAGGGACGTCTTTTAAACTGTTTTTTAACTAGTTTAAATAACAAAAATGACATCAAAAATATCATGAACGTTAAGAATAGTGTTTTTTCTTAATATGTGTGTGTATGTATTATCTTACAAGTGCAATGTATGATACATAAAGACATTTTAAGTTTGAAAAATCAGATGTTTTGCGCGAAGTGACAGTAGTACCCACCTCAACGCTTCGCTTATGAGGCGTGCAATTATTATTTTACATAATTAACAATAGTCCATTGTTTACGATTCAATAGTTCGTACAGTGAAATAGTTGCATGGGCGAGTGGGGGATTATCGATTAATTCACTTTAATCCATGTTTTAAAGCCGGTTACCTCTCTTCGAAGATAAAATTGATATACGTCAAATGTTGCCTATTAAATTGGCTCGACTATAACCCTGTGTGTTGTTGTATTAACTCTATGGGTACAAATAAATGTATATTCTTTCTTTCGATTTCAGACTCAAAACCGTTCAAATGTTCCTACTGTGAATACGCATGTCGTGACAGTTCAACACTTCGGAAACACGAAGAGAGACATCGCGGTAAAGTGCCGGTGTTCAAGTGTAAAGTGTGCGATAAACAGTAAGTGTGCTTACCCTTGTAGTACAGGAGACCGTGGGAGCTTGACCTTCGCCGATCTGATAACCAGATGAGACGGTTTTTACACGCTTTATATTAGCTTCACCTGTATGTTTGTATGTTTGTAACCGACTTCTTTGGGCGCGATTTTGACCCACTTTAAGGCCAAGCACGCACCACGATTTTAATTTTTGCGACACGATTTCAAAATCGCGCTGTAGAAAATCGCAGAGAGTACGGTGCGCGCACAGCGATAATTTAATAGTGATCATTACTCACTTCATCATTGATTTCGTACAAGTTGCTTGTCTTTATTTACTACTTCGGAGGATAAGAAAAAAAAAAGAAAATTCGTCAATATTGGACTCATCCTTTTAGTACAGCAGATAGAATTGTCAATGGTTTCTTTTATCAGAAATACAATGAACTTCGGATGTATCCCAAAAAATTCTTTGACTATTAGAGAATGAAAATTCCGCCAAAAGGCCGCCCATTGCGCTTTTTTATTTTTTTTGTTATTGTTGTAACCTTTATGTACTTAGTTATATTTTGTTTCTTGTACAATAAAGTGTTAAATAAATAAATTCAAACTTTTGACAGATTACTGAGTTCATGTTTACCAAACAGTACCTACCTATATAACTACGATGTTTACTGTTGGACAGACGAAACACAAGTGAAGTGCCGGCCGGGCCCGAGTGTGCGATTTTATTATAGCAGTGCGCGCGGTACCATACAATTTCATATTCTGCATTTGATTTTCGCGACAATCGCGTCGCGAGCAGTCGCAGCAAAATGTGACAAATCACAATTTTAAAATCGCTGTGATTATTTAATCGCATGTGCGCGCATTGTCATAGTAACTCATACGTTGTATTTCTGCGATAAAATAATCACGCTGCAGAAAGTCGTGGTGCGCGCTAGCTCTAAACGGCCAGATTTCGTTCAAACTTTGTAGATTTATTGAGGACCGATGACAATACACTAATTTGATAAAATTTTCTATTTTTTAGTTCGGTTTTCTATAAAAAGCGTGTTTTTTAGTTTTTTTAAACTATTATTATTTTAATTATACATACTTTTTTATACCTAGGAGTCACAATTTTTGAGATTAAAAAAATGCATCGACATAATAAGTAGCCATACACAAAAATGAGTGGGCAATATTTTGTGTTAAAAACTATTAGTTGAAATAAAATTCGTTTGCTTAAGGTAAAAAATTAATAATATATAACTATGTTATTGGTATAATATAATAAACATAAAATATAATTTTAGATACACCCGAAAGTCAGTGTTAAAAGTGCATGTAACAGAGGAACACTTCAACATGGATACCAAAAACAAACCCTGCGAGATTTGCGGAAAAATGTTCAGGGATAATACGTCGAGGAATGTTCATGTGGTATGTGTTTTTTAGTATTTATATATTGTTTGTTTGAACGCGCTAATCTCAGGAAGTACTGGTCCGATTTGAAAAATTCTTTCGGTGTTAGATAGCCCATTTATACAGGAAGACTTTCTTAATCCTACTAATATTATAAAGGCGAAAGTTTGTATGGATGTATGGATGTTTGTTACTCTTTCACGTAAAAACTACTGAATGGATTTGAATGAAACTTTACCACAATATAGCTTATACATCAGAATAACACATAGGATAGGTTTTATCCCGGAAATCCCACGGGAACGGGAACTATGCGGGTTTTCTTTTGAAAACGCGGGCGAAGCCGCGGGCGGAAATCTAGTAGGCTATATATCATCACGCTAAGACCAACAGGAGCTTAGCAATGCGGGTGAAACCGCGGAGCACATCTAGTATAATAATACCTAAAATTTGCTATAATATATTATATATGTATATAAAAAATTCTCAATGTTTGACTTTATTATTATACATATTACAGCGTGTAGTCCACAAACAGAGCTATACTGTACAATGCGATGTTTGCGGTATATACATATCTAATAAATATAATCTGATGCAACATCTTCGCACGCACGTGGACTACCGGCCCTATAAGTGTGACTTCGGTGATTGTAAGAAGGCTTTTAAGGATAAGGTAAGTTTAATATTTAGTTTTATAGCATTCAAATGCTTTTAAAAAGATAATTTTTTAAAGAATAGAAAAAACTGATCATGAATTCACGAGGCATCGAACCCGCGTCTTACTTTTGGCAAAAGACGCGGGTTGGAATCCCGCATCGTAATACAATTTTTTCTATTAAAATAGATTGTTTATTTTTACATTTTTTCTGTCTACCCACAAAAAAACTTAATCCTCTACTATCAAAATAATTTAATAGATTCGCCTTTGGTATGATTTTTTGCAGTATATCATCAATATACACTTTTTTTCATCTACCCTAAATTTTTTTTTCGCAGTCTACCCTCAAAAAACACGTTATCCTACATTATCCATCAAAACACTACGAGTGTCACATATGCGGACGACGTTTTTCGCGATTATCTAGATTTAACAGACATAGTAAACAACACGAAGTCAAAGTGAAGAGTGTGGTCTGTGATTACTGCGGTGTGGGGTGAGTTTACCGACTGTGCAAATAGGAATAATGTTTTTTTTTTGCATTAAAATATCGTAATTTTAGATTTTTTTTTTGAAAAATCTCACCTTTTTCTAAAAAATAATAAATTGAGCATTTTCTATTCCAATTTCTTCACGATTTGAAACAATTTGACAAATTCGTTTTGAATTGAAACTTCTTTGGCTCGTTGAGTGTTAAATTTCAATGTTGCGTCATGGCAATACCGTCACGTCATGGAGTAAGGTGACGATAATGGTATCTTTGAATCTTGCTAAAGAAGTTTCACTTTCACTTCTGGCGCGCATGCTCATTTTTTATTGCTTCCTTCACCAACTACGTTAAAATATAAATTTTCTTACATTTTTTCCAGTTTCTACAATAAAAAATATTTAACCAATCACATAACGAAAAAGCACATGTTTAAACAGAAGTATATTTGTGATTTATGTAATTTCTTCACCTATAATAAGCCGAGTATAGTGATGCATATCAAACATGGACACGATTCGGAAACGGTATGATATATTTTGTTTTTATAGTAAACTAGCTTTCCGCCCGCGGCTTCGCCCGCTTTGTCTTAAACATAATAATTTTTAATATAAGTACTAAAATCTTCCTCTTGAATCACTTTATCTATTAA
This sequence comes from Colias eurytheme, assembly GCF_061535395.1. Classification (NCBI taxonomy): domain Eukaryota; kingdom Metazoa; phylum Arthropoda; class Insecta; order Lepidoptera; family Pieridae; genus Colias; species Colias eurytheme. The sequence continues at coordinate 559,760 of NC_143010.1, read as the reverse complement.
AAAAAACCGCATCAAAATCCGTTGTGTAGTTTTAAAGATTTAAGCATACATAGGGACATAGGGACAGAGAAAGCGACTTTGTTTTATACTAATGTAGTGATAAATTTTTGAAGTGAAACTTCTTTAGGCGCATTGGGAGTAAAATTTCAAGGTAGTAGCAATACCGTCACGTCATAGAAGGTGACGATTTTGGTATCTTAAGAATCTTTCGAAAGAAGTTTCACCTCTGACACGTGTGCTCGGCACACACGCTCTTTTTAATTTAGTGTTTGAAAAAAGGATGATGGAATTTACACATTATGGTTTATAGTCCGGGATACATCGCCCATTTTTGCAAGTGATTACTATCAAGCTAATTTTTCGTGAGTAGCTTTATTTTGATGAGATGCCCAATAATTTCATGTACGAAACTCTCGATTGTGGTAGCTACCAGAGGAAACAAGGATAAAATATTTTGATTTGATGGTTCTCAAATATTAATTACTAACTGAATGTTTTTTTTTTTGTTCAATCTCAAGATAATTATCTAAATTATTCGAAAAAATATTTGTCCTACAAAATCTATGGTTTTATCAAAGACCCCCTTTCCAATTTGTATCGATAACGAAGTCATCATAAATGATTACTAACCAGCTGATTTTTTTATTTTCACTTATTTAATACTTAAATAATTCAACAGACATATTGTCCTACAAATTGCGTTATAAATATTTGAGAACCGTCAAATCAAAAACTTTTATCCTTGTTACCTCTGTAAGCTACCACAATGGAGAGTTTCGTACATGAAATTATTGGGCATCTCATCAAAATAAAGCTACTCACGAAAAATTATCTTGATAGTAATCACTTGCAAAAATGGGCGATGTATCCCGGACTATTATTTTTGTAGATTTTTTTTAAATTAAATGACATGTATTGATGTTTATTAAACATTTTTTAGTGTTTTTTTTTTAATATCTGAAGTAGTTAGTTAAAAATATTATTTATACAAGATGTTTTTTGGGATAATATTACTTAAAAAAAAATGTTTGCACTCGTCTTTTTGAAAACTTATTTTTATATGTATAATTTTTATTGCAGGACAGAGAGTGTAAAATATGCCATAAAACGTATAAGAGACATATTTACTTGAAATCACATTATTGGAACACGCATTGTATTAAATATAAACTAACAAGAAGACGGTAAGATATTTTATATTTATATTTTAACACGCTTAGCTTCACCTGTATGTTTGTAACCGACTCCTTAAGACTCGATTTTGATCAATTGAAGGGACAGATTTAATTCAAACATTGTAATCTATTAATCGGTGACAATAAAATAATTTGATGAGATTATCTTATTGAAGCATTACATAATTAATTGACAAAAAATTGTTATGTAACAAAAATACAGATATTTATTGAGAAATGAAATACCTAACTACATAATCTATACTAATATTATAAAGAGGAAAGGTTTGTATGTAAGTATGTATGTATGGTTTTCACGCATAAACTACTGGACCGATTTTGATGAAATTTGGCACAGATAAACTTTAGACCCTGAGAAAGAACATAGGCTACCTTTTATTGCGAAATATGTACCACGGGCGAAGCCGGGGTGGACCGCTAGTATATTATATTTTGTTCAATATTTTTCAGTGTATTAAAGAAGAAAGTGGAAGTAAAAGAAGAGAACGAAGCAAATGATAAAGAAGTACCAAAAATAAAAGAAGAAGTCGAAAGCGGTAAGATACTTATAATTTTTCATCTTAATGCGTCCGTTTAAAAACACATTAAAAAAGATTCAAGTTCTTTGAAACAAACCTCATAAGAAATCTGTCGTTGAAAATCTTATCGAAAGAAACTAACCTTCATTTTTAATATTTATTCTGTTATTTATTAATAAAAAAAAATATGTAAGTATACCTATGTATTTATTTGTTTTTATTACCATTTTACCATTTCTAGGTTCAGACGTTGAAATATCTAAATGTCTCGATTCGACTGGAAATATAGAAGTACAAGTTGAACGTAAAATGGACGATTTCTATGTGAAAGAAGTCGTTATGAGAACACAGGCTTGTAAGTCGATTTTATATACTAGCGGTTCGCCCGTGGTACATATTTACGTTTTCACTACATAAGAACCATCCTCGTACTTCAAGGGATATAATAAAAAAAGAATTATCGAAATCGGTCCACCCGTTCACGCGTGATGCCGTTACCAAGGGAAACGGGTTTCATTTTTATATACAGGGTGTCCCACTGTTGGCATACTAAGCTCAAAGGAGGTTATAGTTTTGCATACGCTGAGTACGTAAAAAATACTTATAAAATTCCAGACGCATTTTTTCTCAAATAGATGAATTCTGAAAACTTTATGTGTACACCCATAACAAGCAACCGACATATCATATTATCATCAAATTCGAATCAGCCATTTCTAGATAACAGAGTAACAAACATGCAAATTTTAATAAAATTTTCAGCTAAAAAACCAGATCCCACAATAGACGCGGCAGTGGAGAGAAATCTTCAAAAGGAATTGAAAAGGATTTTGACAAAATCTCGAAGAGAGAAAGAGATAAAAGAGTTGGAGCGAGTGAGACGGATGTATAATAAGAGAATGCAGAAGTTGATTACTAAAGGTAAAACTTTAAAGTGAAACATCTTTAGACGCGTTAAGAGTAAAATTTCAAGGTTGCGTCATGGCAATACCGTCACATCATGGTAAGGCGACGATCTTGGTATCTTTGAATCTTGCCAATGAAGTTTCACTTCTGACACGTGTATTTTTATAGAAATGTATTTTTAACTAAAAAATAAAATGAAATGAAATGAAAATGAAGCTTTACTTTTTTATAAAGTTTATTTCACGTTCGAAGCATTAAAAATTAATTCAATAAAGCTTTCAAACGAAGTATAATTAAAAATTATTTAGGCTTGAGCTTTATTTTATTTAATAATTTTGATTTTTTTTCAGTTCCCAAACCATTAACTGTACCAAAACCAACGAATGAAATAAAAATCGATAATATATATGAGAAAGATGAAACTGGGAAGCTTAAATTCAATGTACATCAGTGCTATGTGTGTTTTAAGGTAAGATTATATTTAACTAGATTTCCGCCCGCGGCTTCGCCCGCATTTGCAAAGGAAAACCCGCATAGTTCCCGTTCCCGTGGGATTTCCGGGATAAAAACTATCCTATGTGTTAATCCAAGTTACCCTCTATATGTGTGCTAAATTTCATTGTAATCGGTTCAGTAGTTTTTACGTGAAAGAGTAACAAACATCCATACATCCTTACAAACTTTCGCCTTTATAATATACTAGCGACCCGCCCCGGCTTCGCACGGGTGCAATGCTGATACTAACACTACAGAAAAATTGTGAACGTTGTATAGGTATAAAAAAAATTTGGAAAATCCAAAAGTGCACGCCTCATAATTTTTTTTTAATAAATATTTATTAATTATTATTTTTGTTTATTTAATAACAATTAAACCACATCGAATCAGACCCTGAAAAATGAAAGGGTCCTATTCCTGAGCATACTCAAGCGTAAGAGAAAAAGAAAGACTCGATTAGTAAAGTATTTCGGTCGCTATCGTGTTAACAAGAAAAAGGATCCGCACATACAGACACACGGACGTCCAAGACAGAACTTTTTTAAACTGTTTTTTAACTAGTTTAAATAACAAAAATGACATCAAAAATATCATGAACGTTAAAAATAGTGTTTTTTCTTAATATGTGTGTGTATGTATTATCTTACAAGTGCAATGTATGATACATAAAGACATTTTAAGTTTGAAAAATCAGATGTTTTGCGCGAAGTGACAGTAGTACCCACCTCAACGCTTCGCTTATGAGGCGTGCAATATAGCGGCCCGCTCCGGCCTCCGGCATCGCACGGGTATAAAATACATAGCCGGGCGGCCGCAAACGCTACGTCCTGCAATTTTTAAATCTGTAATATCTTCGAAAATATTCACTTAAATCATACGGTGTAAAGGGCCATATAGATCTATATTAAATGAACAATGTATCCATGGTATTTAATTGGTTAAGGATTAATGCTGTATTGGTTAAAATCGCTTCGAAAATTAGCCATTATTTGTCGTAAAACGTAAATGACAAAAAAAAGTTATTGTGGGTTATCCATAAGAGTTAGACATATACCATCGCGGACTTTTCTGTAGACCTTTTCAATGTGTATAATACTTAGTACATTATTTTGATAAAACTCGTAGGGTTCAGCCTGCGTTTGCAATGTAAGCGGAATAAATGTAATTTTTTACGACATCACATTAGAAACCTCAAAAATAACAGTACTTCTCCACTACTTGATGGATCTTATTATACATATAAACCTTCCTCTTGAATCACTCTATCTATTAAAAAAAACCGCATCAAAATCCGTTGCGTAGTTTCAAAGATTTAAGCGTACAAAGGGACATAGGGACATAGGGACATAGGGACAGGGAAAGCGACTTTGTTTTATACTATGTAGTGATATATTAGATATATTAGATTTTGACAATTATGTATTTTTTACGTACTTCCAGATTTTTTGTAAGTATTGAGAAGTTTAAGAAATGGGTTAGATTTATTAATTTTGGTTTAATTGTAAAAAATAATGCATACCTACGTCGAAAATTTAAGTTATTGTGAATAAGTTTTTCGTAAACGAATGACACCACGATTTAACGTTAAGTTTATTCCGCAAATAAATAAATAATTCATCCTAAAATAACTTCTTTAACAAAGTAAATAATTACATTTTAAACAAATATTATTTATAATATCCTTAATACATACTTGTAAATAATGTAATAATATGAATTTACAGCTATACGAAACGAAAGAAGCCCTCCTCGATCACTGTCAAGAACATTTCGACCTCTGCAACTCAACTATACTAAGAAAATGTCCGCTATGTGACTACGTATGCAAGACAAATATGCGAAGACATCTTCTTGAAAAACACAAAATAAATACCAAACTACACACTGGCCATATAAAAGACAGAAAAAATAACAATAACGGCTCCAGATTTTATTTCGACATAAAAAACAAAATTATCGATACCATGGATGTCATCCCTAGTGTCAAACACCTTAATAAACAGGCGTATGTCAATCTTGATAGAAAAAACCGCGAAATAAAAGATAAAATGGTCACAAAAACGAAGTTAGTTAAAAAAGGCAAAGAGTGGATAGTAGAAAAAGAAACGATAAATGTCGATAAATATTTAATACCGAAAATTAGTGATGTGACCAGTGTATTAAAAACCGGTAGCGACGATTATTGCGGGCGCATGAAAAGATTGAGTGACGTCACTAAGAAAAATGGCGGCAAAATGATGTTCCCGTGTGATAAATGTGAGAAAATATGTCAGACTCTAAGCGCTTTAAAATTACATTACCGACGTCACGATCCAAATAAAAAACCTTTTAAACCTAAAATGTGGAAACATAAGCTAAAATTGATCGAAAATAAAAAAAGTAAAAATACCGTTACTAATACCGGTATCTATACCGCTACCGATACCGGTATTGCTACATCCGTTAATCCAAACCGTTATTTAGATCCTAAACCCATAGTAAATAAACATAAATGCGATCCGGAGTTAAAAAAATTCTACGAAACAAACATAAAAGGTGGAGATATAGAATTTTGGCAGTTTTTGAAAATATACAACAAAATGACCAGAGAGAATATAGAGGATTTCTCAGATTTAGAAAAAAGAACCGATTTCGGCTTTCACATAGACAATAGACTTAATAAAACAGCTAAAGATATTAAAAAGGTAAGGAAAAGAATTCGCGGGAACGTCAAAGTTAGAAAAATTTTGATTAGCAGAAAAGAGTATTTGAAAAGAAATGAAATTAAAACGCAAATGAGGCAAAGAATTGAGAGTTCAGTGCAATAATAATTTTATTAAATTGATAACTCTGTAGTTAGTAAAAGACTTTTAATATAGATAAATTAAAAATATTACTAGCTCCTTATATGTACTTTCATGACTTGACAAAGTTATTTGGCATTTAAAAAATACAAACATTTATGGCCGGTTTATTTAGGTTTTGTCACATCATATCATCACATTTTCCTAATATTCGAATATTCTTCTTCTCATCTAGTTAGTTAGATAGATAAAAAAGCAATAAATATACCTAACACTAGTTATTTAAGAAATGATATTATTCACTAGTTATTTAATAAATAATAATATACATATTTAAGTTATTTATGCATAATATAAACTGTAATATTATATGTAGTTAGATAATGTGGTACTAAACTAGGCTCCCATTTTTTATGTAAGTACATACTTTATACCCAAGCCGTCTTATAAAAAATACTTGGTTTAAACCCGGACTTTAATGTCATGGTTTAACTTACTATAAAGGTTTAAATTTGTCCCTGTCAAATTGTCTATGGTTTAACGCTAAAGCGTCTTTTGATATAAGACTTTTTACTCTGACACTTTAACATGATTTAGCCCGTTTTTGTAGTGAGTCCATGCTTTGAAATAAGACGGAAGATGTTTTTTTAAGTTATAAATATTGTACACTTTGAATGGTAATACGAAAGGAAGGTAATTGCCCGACTCGTGCGAGCGAGATGTAATATTTATTTTTATGCGTAAGCGGTAAGAGTGAAAGAGAGCAGCTCATAGACTGTCGTTGCCCGTTTAAAATACAATTTGTTGGTGTATAATCTATGTATAATTGGTACGTTATTTATTATAACTTAATAAAATGGGTATAATTTTCACAATAAATAGCCAATGATTTGATATGAAATAGGCGCGTATTTTATTTTTTATTTCTATTTTTTCTAACACAGCATTTCTATACTCTAACAGAAAATGCTCTATTTTAGTTTTATTATTCTCCTTAAGAAATATTGAGTTAATATTTAAGTTCCTTAATTTATTGTCATAACTTTTTGTTAACTTATTATAAGCATGATGTTTAGTTGCATAATATTTTTTTAGAATGTACGTATTTATTTGTTTTATAAGTAGTAACAATAAGGCGGTTACAGAGCTTCACCGACCGTCAGTGCGTACGTCAGTCGCGCTTGTCATATGTATGGAAATTCATATACCGTACAGTGCTAGACCGGCAACACACAGTACACACGCGTATTTTGCTACGCACTACGTACGAGGACCGTCGGTCGAGCGACTGACGCGCTATGGAAACAATTTGTTTCCATTTGTTTTAAACAAATGAACGCGTTCGGCTATCAGTGCTGTACCGACCGGTGCACTGACTACGCGCATGCATGTATCATCGTTGTGAACATGAACATGATGATGAGAGCTCTGAATGATACAAACTGACGGTCGGTCAATGCGTATCGTCAGGGCCGATGGTACGCACTGACGGTCGGTGAAGCTCTGTAACCGGCCTTACTATCTTGCTCAAAGTTTAAGGCGAAAAAGTATTGGTTTTGAAACCACTATTTTACTTCTCATCTTCTATTTACTTACATATACATGGTAAGTTTTAATTTACTTAATAAAACGTCAAGGAAAATAAGAAACGTCATGTTTAACATAGTTTATTTATTAATAAGTTTTATTTATATAAAATACATCTTTTCCATAGATATCTTCAAGCCCCCATGTCTTTATTTCTGTAGTATTTTAAGTAATATTGTAAAACATTTAAAATGTGATTTATTATTCACTACATAGTTTTAACTATATATGCTTAGTTCTTTAAAAATACGCAGCAGAATTTGATGCGGTTTCCATTAATTTATCTCAGGAACTACTGGTCCGATTTGACAAATTCTTTCGGTGTTAGATAGCCCATCTATCGATGAAGGCTATAGGCTATATATCATCTCGCTAAGACCAACAGGAGCGGAGCATTGCGGGTAAAACCGCGGGCCACAGCTAGGAAGAGAATACAAATCACATTTTAAATGTTAATAGGAATGCAAATTGGTCTGTTTTGTCAATGATATAAGTAAAAAGGTGTAGATATCTTATTAGCAACCCGGGAATTGCAAAACGAAATGTGGCTAATTAGCAACTTACTTCAGTTGTCTCTTTCTCACACGATAGTTGAATCATGCCATCTCACTTTGACGTCTAATCGTGTGTGCGTTATTGTGCATTGTGAAGATCGAATGTTGTGTTGGTAACATATCTAAACCTTTTTACTTATAATATAATTTTAGTTTTTACAAATTTTTGACGTGACAACGTCTTATAATTCGATAGAGCCGGATGCACGCACGAAAAAACATAACTCATGCGGCGTTACCTCGCTCTGAGGCGTTCCATGTAAGGCTTGAAGTGCAAGCGAGAGCGCGGAACGAGCGACAAAGAAGCACAATCGGCCGTTGTCACGTTCAACTATAGTCAGTAAACCGACTTTACAGACAACCATTTTTTTGGTTAATGTTACAAAATTAGAAGTGTAACTAATTTAATAAAGAAGTAAAATGTTTGTTTTAGGACCATATAAGAGGTCCCTTGTTATTGGTTTTTGTTAATAAATACTTAAAATATATGGTGTGTTTTATTTCTCATCTCCATGTATCTGAAAATAAAATAAAATATTTATACATATAGGTAGGCTACAAAAGTTAATAATGACATAGAACTGAATGTTTGGACCATTTACTTCACAACAAAAGAGCATGTGTTTAGAAATTAAAGATTTTTTAACGGATTTTAAACGCGATTTATTCATTATATTATTTTCCCGACGTTTCGAACACTTTACAGCGAGCGTGGTCACGGGGAGACACGACAAGAGCATGTGTGCCGAGCTCACGTGTCAGAAGTGAAACTTCCTTGGCAAGAAATAAATTTTACTCTCACTGTCTAAAGTAAAATAAGTTCATATCATGGCAATACCGTCACATCGTTGAATAAGGCGACGATTTTGGTATCTTTGAATCTAGCCAAAGAAGTTTCATTTCTGTCACGTATGCTTGCTACACACGCTCTTTTTTAAAGATATGGCATGTTTTCAACTCAACTACAGTGTGTCCGGACATGACATACCGATATTTGAAGGGGCTATTCTCCAGGTATTTTTATCGACAATTCAACCCCTCTACAGTCCCCTACCTCACCCCCCTCAAAATGGCAAACCTATCAATTCGGATAGTGAATTTATGAAAATTGTAATAACTTCGAAAGTAAGACAGTGCGCGCACGAGCAACTTTGTCTCCGCAACTATTTTGTCTCCGCAACTATTTTGTCTCTCCGCCCATGGGCTAGTATGAAAGTGCGCGCACGTAGCGACGAAACTCCCCATACAATTGATGGGAGAGACAAAATAGTTGCGGAGACAAAGTTGCTCGTGCGCGCTAGCTCTTAGTGTCACAAAATACTAAATTTGGTTTTATTTGAACAATAACAAGTTATTCTAGGGACCACTAAACAAATTTAATTGATAAGTGTGATGAAACATACTTTAAAAAATTCGAAAACCATTTTGAGGGGGGTGAGGTAGGGGACTGTAGAGGGGTTGAATTGTCGATAAAAATACCTGGAGAATAGCCCCTTCAAATATCGGTATGTCATGTCCGGACACACTGTATATTAGTTTGATAAATACAGTTACATAAATAAAATAGATTTTCTTATAGTTTTGCACAAACTGGTATAAAATGAATAAATTACATAAAAATATTTTTTTTAGACTTATCTTATATATAAAAATGAATCGCAAAATGTGTTGGTAAGCGCATAACTCGAGAACGGCTGAACCGATTTCGATAATTCTTTTTTTATTATATTCCTTGAAGTACGACGATGGTTCTTATGTAGAGAAAACGTAAACATGTACCACGGGCGAAGCCGGGGCGGACGGCTAGTTTTAATTAAAAGACGTTCTTACCGCCTCGGCTATATCAATCCAGTCCATAGCTTTAACAATATTATCATTCTTCGATGGTTTTTTATCCCAATTCCAATATGTTATTTCTTTGAAACCACCAGCTACCTGAAATAAGATATCTTTAAACTATCTATACCTGTAAAGCTGAAGAGTTTGTTTGTTTGAACGCGCTAATCTCAGAAACTACTGGACCGATTTGATAAAATATTTTATAAGTTACCTAACACCTGAAATGAGTCATTTGATTAAAAGCTAGGCTTTAGATTAAACTAAAGGGTGTCTCAGAATGTTTTTCGTTTTTTAATATGAAATAAAAATAAGAACATTCAGTTTAAACTAGTTTTATTTAGCATCAAATTAAAGGGCAATTCATGAATTTTATTTATGAAAAACGATCGTTTGCAAATGCGCCCCATTAGCTTGTTCACACTCGTTTAGTCTGGAGTAAGAATTTTAAATCACTCGCTGGAGCATTGCTCTTGGATTAGCGTTGATTTCTTCAGTGATTCTTTGCTTCAAAGCATTCAAGTTGGGTGGCAATGGATTGTTAACTTTACTTTTTAGATAGTCCCACAGAAAAAAATCAGCAGTTTTTAAATCTGGGCTTCTTGGTGGCCTAGAGATGTCTCCTCCTGAATTTCATTGTCCTGCAGAATTCGACTCCTTTACCAGGATCATCGGGCATTGGCTCATTTCTTTAACAATAACAATAAGGGCGAAAATGCAAATCTTGGGAAATAATGCGATGCACCGTGGATTTGTTCAAATTTAAGGAAGTTGTGCGCAATCGTAGTGCCTGTCGCGGGTCGTCCATAACAGACTGGCGAACACGGTCGACGTTCATGCTCGTTCTCGATGTTCTTTTGCGTCCTGTTGATTTATCCAGCATTGTGTTCCCAGTCTCCTCAAACTTACGCACCCAATGCTTGATCAAATTAGCACTTGGCACATTTCGTAATGTTGTTATATTGAATTGTATCCTATATACGCCGAACAATAGTGTACGAATCATTGTTTTTGTACAACGCTCGCACACAAAATGCTCGCTGCGATCACATGTAATTACTCATCACTCCTAAACTACAGAAACCCGCCAAGCGTTTGAGACCTCTCCCCTCCCCCCACTATCAGTGGTTGACGCATAACGGTCAGTTGAAAAACGAAAAACATTCTGAGACACCCTGTATATTATATTGTTTAAGACAACTTAATGAAACTACTGTTTAAAAAGTTTATAAACAAGTAGATTCCAATTCCTTCCCAATTGAAGATTCCATGCCATAGGCAGCCTTATAACTCAGATACAATTTCTACCAGGCAAGTCAACTTAAAGAAATACCTGAAACTTTCTATCAGCACCTTCACCGAGTGGTCTTTTAGCCTCTGTCACCACAATACCTCTGTACCCTTCTGGTAGTGGCATTTTTACTCCATCTAGAGAATGTCCACGGAAAGTGGCTGATAATTCTGTGAAATTTATGAAAATTATTATTAAAAGGTTTTCAGCTAGCTGAAGATATTGTAAAATCAATATCATTTTAGGTTATTTTTTTATTTATCTTCATATAAGTAATATTTTTTTACGTCGTATAAATGTAAACAGAGCATACTTTAATATAGATTGTTAATAAGTAGACATCTAATTAAATAGTTCTATGTTAAATATATGAATCTATCTTGACTCAAAGAGATTATATACAACCGATATCTTATCAAAAAAAGCTTAACAATATCCCAAATTGCATAAATTAATTAAGCCATACCTCCATTCTCATTTTCTTGAATATATGGCGAAAAATACTGCTGAACATTAGCTTGACCGTCTTCTTCAATTTTACACGGCATATAATGCACTTTCTGATTGAACACTTCTTGATTGTCGGTGTCTTTTAAATTATTATCCACTTGTATAGACATTTTTAATTAAAACTTGCGTTTTTTCGAATTAAATAGTAAATATTTAACCCGATCTAGTTGTTTTTATTTAGACAAAATTCCCGCGAAAAATTATGTCAAAATCGACAGCTGAGTAGCTGACATTGCATCGTCCTTTTGTAATAGGAAAACTCGGCTTTGATACAAGTCTTTTGAATGACCGGAGATTTTACTTTAATTACCAGTGCAAACTTAGCACCCCATCTATGGAATTTTGGGTCGAAAATGACCTTGATCGTTAGGTCCCCGTTAGGTCCTTTAAGGTCCACCAATTTTTTCGTTAGGTCCCCTTTAGTTTTTTTTTTAAATAATTTTTTAAATTTTAGGTATAAAAAAATTACACTTTAGCACCCCATCCATAGAATTTTGGGTCAAAAATGACCTTAATCTATAGGTCTTCGTTAGGTCCTATAAGGTCCCACAATTTTTTCGTTAGGTCCCCTTTAGTTTTTTTTTAAATATTTTTTTTTTAATTTTGGGTATAAAAAAATTACACTTTAGCACCTCATCCATATCAAAATTGGCGAATTTTATCAAAATCGTATTCTTTACCGTTAGGTCCGTATAGGTGGGTCGATCAACTTTTAATGGTCCGACGGTACACGCATCATGTCCCTGAACGATAATTAATAAACATGAAATCAGAAAGAGTTAAATTGGTTTTAATTATATTCCTCTTAATATTTTCTAACATTATTGTGAACAATATTTTACTTGCTTTATTAATTTGTGCGTAGTTTCATGGTTGTCCAGAGACTAAATGCAATTTTCCAGTACTATCACATTTGTCCCCAAGCTACTATGCATAAACAAACTTCGCATCACGAACACATACTATCACGACCATAAATACCAAATAGACTTCTTGATTCAGTTCATGATTATTGACATAAAAACATACAAATATTTTTTTTTTATTGGATATAATACGTTTTTCAGGCATTTTACTTTTGTCCCCATAAATCATCTACATGGCACAGGTCTCACAGACAACCGTAATTTAGTTATGGAAACAAAACACAAATGGCGCGGTAGATTCCTAAACAACAAGCTAAACACAACAATTAACTGTCGGGCTCAAACGCCATTTTGATTTGTATAAAATCACGGCAACAGTCGTCCGAGCGATGTTGGTGAGTGTGGGGTGGCTTTATTGTCAGTCCGTCAGACAACTGTGATTAAAGCATAAGTACTTGATGCATTGTTATCAATTATACTACACGAGATGCGCTTTCGTCTATAATTTAGTTTGAGCTGAGATTAATATATAAAATAACAATAGTATTTGCTTGGCGGCTCAAAACGTTAAAAATGTCCCGCGGACAACCAGTCACTGGGCCAACCAAAGTGGTTGTACCATGGACAATTTGGTTGTACCTAGGACAATAATTATATAAAACTTATACTTTAACAGTTAAATAGTTCATGTTTTGTTTATTACTCGGCTGTTTCGGGAACACATTTTTATTACGCGATTTTATGTCTAGTTTAATTGTAATTTTAACATTTCAAAAATCAAGACGCTACTACTACAACTAAGATGTCCCCATATGAAAATCACATTATACTTCATTCATTCAGTTATATCGAGAATAGCTGTGTTTTACCTGAAAATAAAACACATATTAAATACTTACCTATATTTGAAGCTTACTTCATTGAGAAGGTACCTAGCTTTTTCCGCCTATTTTTCCCTCTCTTTCCGTTGTATGTATGCTATCTCTCTCGCACACCTCTCCACCAGGTGGCGGGGCGCACGATAATGTCGGGCGCTGGATGTTTTTCATTGAGTCGAAATCCACAACAGGTGGACGTTAAGTGTAAGCTTCAAATATAGGTAAGTATTTAATATGTGTTTTATTTTCAGGTAAAACACAGCTATTAAACACTTGACCGTAATTTGAAGCTTACTTCATTGAGACCTGTTTGTTACCCACCTGGTGTACAATATATGGACGCCAATGTGAATTTGAATACATAAGTAATTACTTATTTCTTTATTTGAAAGAGTAAGGTGTGCAGATAGCATACCTACCAATAAATCACACAAATTTTTATATTATATAATATATTAACAATCCCAGATGAAAAGTTAATCAAATAAGAACCAAAAAGTTAATCATAATGATTAAAAGTATTAGAACTTATGAGATTGGTTCAAGCGTACCTTAGTTAACCTTTTGGGCTTGAAAAGTTAAAGTTACTACAATTTTCACTATCTTTAGCGTAAATCTGCGAAAGCGCCAGTAACGACTTTCAATTACGCATTTAGATGTTACTTACAAAATGAAGCAACAGCTGATCCCGACGAGGCAAAAATACCTCAAACTCAAACCTTTATTTATTCAATTAGAACTCTGTAGAAGCACAATTGAATCATCTTAACATAGAATTACCAACTGTCTCAACTCACACAGTTTTAACCTAACCTGCTACAAGCGGACAAGAAGAGAACTTGGTCCTTACTTTTGGGGTCAGAAATAAATTTAAAAGGTCACCCCTTGAATAAGGCAATAAAATATCAAAACAGGTAAACGGTTTTAATTATAATACAGATTTTTAACATCCAACCAAACCGTGCGCTATTAATGTTTAGAGCCAACGCCACCAATCATAATCTAAACATGGCTAGTACTTTCAGTACAATGCATGAATTATTTATTTAAAACTGATAGGTCATAAACTCTGTACTGGAAACAAATATACTGAACTTAAGAGACTAAAATGATAAGGAGCTTATCTGTGTCCCAAAACTGCAATTACTACAGCCAAGTACGTTACTTTTAATCAATTCGGTTTTAAAATATAATTATGATTTACATCAGAACTTATATACCGAAAGCCTCGGGACTACATAACGTGACTTATCTTCTTATTCTTATACTTATATAAAAATGAATCGCAAAATGTGTTGGTAAGCGCATAACTCGAGAACGGCTGAACCGATTTCGATAATTCTTTTTATATTCCTTGAAGTACGAGGATGGTTTTTATGTAGAGAAAACGTAAGTACCACGAGCGAAGCCGGGGCGGACCGCTAGTTTATAATAATAGTGTTTGTGCACAACACTAGGCAGTCAACAGCTATATGAACGTCAGATAGGAAAAGAGCCAAATTTATCCAGTCAGTAACAAAGGATTTTAACTATAGTTACTTTATTCTAATTCAACCAACTACTACTAGCTACTCCGTATGTCTTTTGGATAGACGGAGGCAAATAGGATTTTTATTCCAACTATATCATTTGATATTTTGAAAATGTACTCCACATTTTCATACCGTCAGAGTCATTTTGCAGATTATAGTGGTGCAGCACTGAACACTGTCTATTAGGTGGCTGATGCTGCTGACCGGGCCTTCAGTTCCGCTTTCCAGAATACCTTCACCCTTCTAGGTGTTACTACTACTGAAATAGCGGTACTCTATCGCGTCGTTCAGGTCTCTAACTGACTAGGATTTCTCATATTATCGTAACAACCCTTGCTCGTTCTAACGAGGATAAATTATCGCCAAGGAATTCTGCTGCAGGATAATGGCAAGAGAGATTATAAGCTTAACTATGCATTATTATGTTAAGGAATATGGTGGGTTTTGAATACTATCGTCGTCTGAAAGTATCTCCTTTCGATTAACTGCATTAAGGATGCAGATCTGATCCCATCTTTGTTCCGTAGGAATGCTACGACAGTCTAAACGTTACACTGAACAAAGAAAATTGCCCTGAATATAGTCGGTTGTTCCAACATCCGTAATATGGCTAGCCTAAGGTTAGTTATCCCTTGATTGTAACTGCTACCAATGGAGGCATTGCTCTTGTGTTGTCCACAGTTGTGCGAGTGCAAAAATGAAGAACTGAGCTCGTGGGGAGCTATGTCGAATGAATCTGTGTTAAGATTATGATAGTATAGGACAGTTAGCTGTGGATGCGAAGACAGTACATTACTTTATTCATCCGTAAACACGCGAGGCAGCCACGGACAGCGATATAGCAAGAACTAAACTAGCAAAGTTTAGTTCGCTTACCAGACTTTGTCATGTTTTAAATGCAGTACCTCTGAATAGCATTGCATTTATGACTATTGGTAAACTTAATTCACCCGTAAACACGAGAAGCAGGCACGGATAGCGATATAGCAAGAACTAAACCAGCAAAGTTTAGTTCGCTTACCAGACTTATATTTTAAAAGCCGTATAGCCTGTACATTTCATTTATTGCCCCCCCCCCCCCCCTCAAAGCAAAGAAATGAGAAGTCATTTGGCAGAGCTTTCTCGTTAAGGGTAGGGGTTCCAAGTAATATCTAATAATAAGAGGCTTTTGTTTGGAAAGATTGACTTTCCGTTATTTATCCTCTATCCTATGTAACTCAACAGTCAGTATTCTCAGCATTCGTTGAGTACTTAAACGTTTTACGTTAATAGTTGTATATAACTTTATTATACAATATAATAATCCTGGTGGGATGACAAAAAACTTGTCTAACAAACGATTATCCTAATCCCTCAGCGATTTATTGTTTGAGCCCCGAAGAAAAATCTCATGGGTGCAATAATGAGGTCAAATGGGTTGAAAAACGAGTCAAATAAATTGCCTACAAGACCGGGCAACTAAAATAGGCCTATGAGAGGTCAACTATACGTAATCAATCGTCATTTGTTACATTCAATCGCTTTGCGAATAAAAAATCTCTTCCGATGTTTGTATATGAAAATTGGTCGGCTAGTGCCATTTAATTACGATACCAAACATACCGTTGACACAAGGCTTGGTGACAATCCTCGAAACCACCGCCACAAATCATCTGCGAGATGATATTTGATCCGACTCGCCTTCCTTTGTTGCGATTAGGCTTTGCATTGGTAAATACAATTTGTTCATTTCCAATTTCCATAATTGGTAAACCAATGGTGGTTTCCTGATTCCTGAAGCGTAAACTTTTAGGATACGAAGTATCAATTTCATGCGCCCATTATTTGACGTATCTAACCTTTATTGTATTTATTAGGTCATTTACTATCCTGCCCACTGTGAAGTAGATTTCAAAACCTTTTTCTACCTACCTTAGAAGAGTGAAGATCCAATACGGTCATATCCAAAACTTCTTTCGTGGGTCCTCGTTGACAAAAGCAAATATCTATGATCATTTTAATGATCAATCCTTTGTATATTTGCACCAATCGCCATTAAAGCCCCGCGAGGGCTGATATATATTTGCACCATTTCCCCGTGGGGACGGTTGTTATCAAAGCCCCGCGAAGGCTGATATATATTTGCACCATGTCTCCGTGAGGTACTGTTGTAATCAAAGCCCCGCGAGGGCTGATATATATTTGCACCATTTCTCCATGAGGGACGGCTGTAATCAAAGCCCCGCGAGGGCTGATATATATTCGCACCATCTTTTCCGTGAGGGACGATTGTAATCAAAGCCCCGCGAGGGCCGATATATATTTGCACCATTTCCCTGCGAGCGACAGCTGCGCGAGGGATGTTTGTAACTAGAAATAAGTAGGGCCTGCCAAAAAATGCTTAAGAGACACCCTGCGAGGGTGAATTTGACCTGGCTAACCCCTGCGAGGAGTAGTGGCCACATTTATGTATTCTGCTTCGAGCAAGAATACACCTTAGTGCTAATATAAAAATAGCAGTAAATAATCATTTAAATAATATAGCAATTAACAAGGTCCTTTAACTTATTTTCCAATGTTAGCGACATTTAATAAATTCATAATTCAAATCAATTCACTAAATTTTAAAATGAACTTCGATTCATATTTATTTTTGTTCATGCAATCGATGTAACATTTAGTTGCTTTATATCCGTTAACATTCCTTACGAACGCAACCATACCGTCGTAGGACGTTATATTTAATTGCACAAAATAATCTCCACTCACCCGCAATTTTGTACTTTTTGTCAAGGTGTACAAGTTTATAATATTATTCTAAAACGTTAGAAGTGAATTGTAAATCATTTGAAATAAGTGTATCTAAATCGAATTATACGATAACCCTTTCAGCACAAGTTCAGTAAACCAAAGAATTTAATTGTAAAATTTTTGGTACTTACTCGTTTTAACAAAAAAAGTTGCATCATTTGAACATAGGAAACGTAATTTTCAATCAAATTAGCCGTGTGTAATATGTCTATTTTCACATAAAAACGGATCAGAATAATACTCATAAAAGGACACGTATAGACTACGGGGATAGTTTTGAATGTGTGGAACATTCATGGTACGTATCTACTATACATGAGCGAATTCCATCATTATTCAGTTGAGCGGTAACTCCCGTACGATTTATAAAATAATATCACAACATGTTCTGACATGTCGTGACTTCTTGGAGCTGACTCATCTCGTTCGATAATTTTTAGTAATAAACTATGATAGGAATTCCGAACCGTTCCTAGCGATAACGACAATGTAATAAAGTCGTAGCAATGGATTGTATGCCTGTAAAGCTTTGAGTTGGCTCATATCCATACTAAGTATTAATTGTAATTTTTCCACGAAAAATTCACTTGTACCCTTGTAATAAAAACACATTATTAAAAATGAAATAAAATATTGAAAATATCTATATACAAGAGAGGGTATTTGATATATCTAGTAATATCAAATAATCACAAAAGTAATATTAACGATTCGAGTAAAGCCGAACGGTAACACCGTTAAAATAGCTTTACTCACAGTATTAAAAATTCAAATATTAATTAGTACATACTACATATTGCATAATGAAATATTTCAAAAGAAAAGTTACTATTTCAAGTAAAATGTAACGGTTGTATCGTTAATTTTAAATATCTTTATTCATGCTATTAAGTATTTAAGCGTATTGAAAAATAAACTATTGCTGAAGGATTCATTAAAAACCTCAGCATTTTAAATAAAGTCCAACGATTATACCGTTGACTTTAAAGATTTTTACTCATTTTTAAGTAAAATATTATTAGAATAGATGTAAAAATAACTCACTGTACCGATCCGACGGGATACACTTTTTAACACTTTTAGCACTTGCTTTAAGCAATACTTAATACTTAATAGCACCAAGGTTGTAGTCTTGTAGACAACCTTCTCGCGGCGGAAGCTAGACGCCAATGAAAAACATCCAGCGCCCGACATTATCGTGCGCCCCGCCACCTGGTGGAGAGGTGTGCGAGAGAGATAGCATACATACAACGGAAAGAGAGGGAAAAATAGGCGGAAAAAGCTAGGTACCTTCTCAATGAAGTAAGCTTCAAATTACGGTCAAGTGTTTAATCAGTTCATTTTAATTAAGTAAAATCAATAATGCGATACGTAACAACCTCGCCTTAATAGTTTTTTTGTAAAAAATATCACTATTTCCGCTTTACTGAAACTTTTTTATATATGAAACATTATTTGGTTGTTCAAAAGACATCATTCGTTTCAATTTTAATAAAAATATTTCGTATTTTGGGTGTAAATAGAACAAATATCAAAATATTATTTATTATTTAATATTAGAAGAATTTGTTTTAATTCTTAAGGGAATTTAACATTTAAAAAAGTACTATTGTGTAAGTTGTCCAAAGGACATTATTTCCCGTGAATAGATCGGTTCGTGAAGGTAAATCCACAAATGTATTAAATCAACTGCACTGCTGCTTATATAATCTTAATCTACGAAGAATTATCTTCTAAATGAAATAGTAAAATGCTGAAAATTAAGTAAAAAAAAAAAATACGAGAAAATTATGATCGGGACCTTTAAAAATTGATTGACCCAGGTCCATCATTGAAATTGTTAAATTATTTATTTTATTAAAATCTATATATTTATAAGAAAGTCGTGTTAGTTACTCCACTTATAACTCAAGAACGGCTGAACCGATTTAGCTGAAAATTGGCAGGGAGGTAGTTTAGAGCCAGGAGAAGGATATAGGATACTAAATATGTACCACGGGCGAAGCCGGGGCACTAGTTATAAAATAATTGAAACCTGCGCATGCGCCTTAGAGCATTAAGACATGCGCACATCATACATAAACAGCGCGAAATTTAAATTGGTATCGTTTCATTTATTAAATCAATAAATAAATCTATACTAGTCACGTCTGGTTCGAAAGATGAGACTGGCTTTTTATTTCGAAAATTTATTTGGCAACACTTAACAGTTAACTGTCATTAAAACCTGAGTTGTTGATGTGTCAAAGCTTGTCAAAGTGATTTTATTTTCTGCGATTTTAGCTTAGGATTTTAGTGATTTCTAATAATTGAAAACTGAGTTGAAAACATGACGAAAACTTTAAACTATGATTAATAAATTTAAAAAGAAACAATTTGAAAGAGATGTAGTTTTCAAGGAAAAACACACAGTGTGACTTGATATTTTGATACTTTTCATCTTGATTGCATTGCACATTATATGATTTGTTTAATATTATTATTATTATTTTGCATGGATGATACCAGTAATCCAGTTATAAACTATTAAAGCAACAATATAAAATTGAACGATCTGTCCGTTCAAAATGTTTAAAGACACAAAATCAGTATCTCAACGAGATTTCTTCTATGACCGAACCATGTTATTCATGTTGAAGAGCAGTACAAAAAAAACAAGATGGAATAACTGCAGAAATGGAAGAGTTAATGATGTCAGAGATAATGATAGTGATTCTTATTCTTTATTCGCGGCTGAACGCGGCTTTTAGATTTAATATGATTATATTGATTAAACAAAATTTAATTGTATTTTATTATGTTTTTTATTACTTTCACTAGCTGTTCTTTTTTTTATCTGTATCAGATAACTGTACCAGATTACATATATATAATATTATATAGATGAAGAGTTTGTAGAGGTTGTTAATCTCTCAAAAAAACAAAGCTCGTAATAATAAATTAAAGTATCAAAACTTTATTTCCAACTATAACCTAAGTTACCATTAGGTTACCTTAATATGATGATTTTTTGAATTTGCCGCCTTTTCCAGTCTTATCTTTCGTTAGCCGGACTATACCACAGTATCACCATATTTCCTACAGTATGGCGACGAATGTACTTGTGCAGAGAAACGGAGGGGAACTGGCGGGGGGTCGGGCGACGCGGGCCGCTTAATGCAATCACGCTGAGTTTGCATTAACTATCGCGAAAGGACGACGCAGTCGTATTTTTTGTGTAATAATTTTATTATACATAGGTACTTACATATTCTATTATGGCGCGCAAAAACTGTTCCGTTTACGGATGTAAATCTACATTGAAATCCCAGAAGGAAACAATATTTCAGAAAGATTGTATTAATAATTGTATCTGTTGAATTAAAATCAAAGCTATGTATATGTTGTCCTCATTATTTTCTAATCAGATTGTACATCCCAATGCGAATGCATTACTTCTTAAATGGTATAATATACAATTAAGAACATCCAAAAATAAAGTGTCCACGTAAATAATATTTAGCAGTGCAATATCTGTAATTATATATTTATGAACAAATGATTACATCAGATTTAATAATCGCAATTATTTTGAATGTACATATGAATAAATGATTTCATCATAATATTAATAATCACAATTGTTTTATTTCCCATTTGTTGCAACCCTAGCGTATTTTCGTGTGGCAGCGTAAGTACCTACGCTGGCGGCGGCATCGCGCGACATCAAAGGCGTTTCCTTACTGTAGGAAATAATATTGTAATACTGTGCTATCACTATCATTATTATATTATACATAGTATAAAACAAAGTCGCTTTCTCTGTCCCTATGTCCCTTTGTACGCTTAAATCTTTGAAACTACGCAACGGATTTTGATGCAGTTTCTTTTAATAGATAGAGTGATTCAAGAGGAAGGTTTATATGTATAATAACATCCATTAAATAGTGGAGAAGTACTGCTATTTTTGAGGTTTCTAATGTGATGTCGTAAAAAATTACCAGCCTTACTTATAAAAACTGACTGATCTGTTGCATAAACACCTCTCAGTTAAATAACTCTCAACTCCTTAAACAATGATTAAAATAATCTGGTACTTATAAACCTCTCAGCAGTCTCTCAACTAAGTTACGTCAATATATGTATTTTTTTCTAGTAACATTATCGAAATAAAACCCGCTATTCACGTAAAACTTGACTAAAAATGTACTTTTTGACAAATATGAATGGTAGACTTTATTTTGTATGACGTTTAACTGACAGGATATTGATAACTTTCAAATTTCAAACATTTGTACCTCAGAACAAAGAATGATTCGTTATTCAGAGATTTGTACAGATTTGAGATTTTTGATAAATTCAAATTCAGTTTTAATTTAAAATGAGTTCAATGATCAATAAACGTTCTCGTTCGACGAATTGGAGTGAGGAGGATAAGGTACGTAATGTACACAAGAAATCTAATAGAATGTACTTATTTCCTTACATGTTTTAATGCTTATTAATAAATATATATTGCTCTTTAGAAAGTGCTTCGAAAATAATTAGTGCTCGAGCGAGCACATATTATATTAGAGAATAAGGATACGTCGACTAATACAAATACAGCAAAAAAACTTGCATGGGAAGATGTTTTGTCTTGGTTATTTTAGTTTTACTTATTCTAACAGTTTCTTGTATTTAATAAATTGTTACAGTGTAATAACATTATTATTGTATTTATATTTCAGTTATAATATCATTTCACTCCATAAAAGGGACTTAAGCCAAATACAAAATCAGTGGAGGAATTTGAAGAAAGCTAAGGCTTCGGAACACAAATTTAGAACGGCAAGAAACATGACAGGCGGGGGACCTCCGCCACCAAGTCCTCCGCCTGAAGATCAAGAGCTTATAGCAGCTCTTCCTAATGAGTTTGTGGTTGATAACAATCCTTTCGATAGCGATGCAACACATGGCCAACAGGTTTATATTTTTTACATTTTCTACTGCTATTATTCCTTAATTTGGAATATCCATTAAGGGATAATAGCGCTATGCATATATAGTTTTTTATTGTGAGATTGAGTAATTATATTTTATATATTTATAGGAAGTTACTAAGGAGTCTGCTGATGATACATTGAAATTGAATGAAAATGATGAAAGCACTGCACATGCATAGGTAATCATATTATATAATAATTTGTATAATATTTTTATCAGTTATGTTATACAAAAATATCAGTATTATAAATAAAATTTATATTATTTTAAAATAATTATTATTTTTTTATTTTTAGCCTGAATTGCCAAATTTCTCCACTGAATTGCCACGTATAAATCCTACACATCATATTTTCAAAGCTAAACCAAAAAAAACGTAAGTATGTAATGTTGAAAATAGAATTTCATGAAATTTCCTGTGCTTATTGTTCAGCTGTGATTTATGTGAAATAATGTTTAATGTTTATGTTATTTTTACAGTGGGAAATCAAATTCCAATTACGAGCATCAATTATTCCTCCTTGCAAAAAAAAGCAGGGAGGAATTAATGAAGCAACAACAAGAGTTGCATCTATTAAGAATAGAGCAAGAGAGGGAGCTTCACCTATTAAGAATAGAACAAGAGAGGGAGCTTCACGAGAAGAAGCTCCAAATACTTGCATTAGAGGAGGAATATTTAAAAAAAATAAATTTTGAAAAATAATAAAATATGGTTTTTATTGATTAAAATAAGTTTCAATATAAATGGCCCTGTTTATATTTTCGTCTTCATCTTCTATATTATCAGGGATAGTTGGATCGATTAATAATTGATTTTCAAGGCCTGAAGGATCTAGAAAAATACAAAATAAAGAATTAAAATATGCTTATTTTTTATGTATTGGCATTATTAAAATATATACTTTGTTTACATATTAGTTTGCACAAATACCTTGATTTAAAATAGACTCATTAAAGAGTATTGCTAAATTGTGCAAAACTGCACAAGCAACAATAGTGGTCTTGATCACTTGCAGAGACCCTCGCATTGTTTCGTTGAGTATGCGGAATCTTTGCTTCCACACCCCAAAGCAACGCTCTACAGTATTCCTCGTTCGTATGTGACTCAGGTTGTACCTTTCTTCTGCCTGTGTCCTTGGTCTTAATATTGGTGTTAGAAGATGCGAAGTACAAGGATACCCGCTATCTCCAATCAGCTTCCCATGAAATTCATTCTCCTCAAACCTCCGCTTTATTGAGCTTTCTCTATATATGCGGGAATCATGTGTACTTCCTCTCCAGTGACACACAATATCGCAGATTTTAAGGTCAGAGTCACATACTACCTGTAATTATTGTCATCAATATTATTATAAATTAGAAACACATAATAGCACACATAACAATGAAAATTTATTACTTTAAATACACTATGATCAAACTAAAATGTTATTGTACAATGTTCATACTTGAGTGTTAATGGAGTAATGTCCCTTCCTATTAACATAGTACTGTCCAGCCTCTCCACTCACTTTGCGTATCTTAATATGAGTGCAATCTATTGCACCAATGATACGCTTCATCCCGCATATTATGGCCTCAAATTTCCTAATTGCTTTGGCTTCCTCGGTTGAGTTCGACGGCATATTAATATAACGCGAACTTTTAGAAGCTAACGCAATAGCAACATTTCGGGACAAACGGGAAAGTGTCTGTTGACTCATTCTGTGAATGTCAGCACAATCTTCTTGGATCTGTAATGTAATAGATCGTTATACAGGCTTTTCTATTGTATATATCCAAAACTAGAGCACAAGTCACATCTACCTCATGCCGGCCCCAATATCGAATAACTGCCATCACTTGCAGTTCCACTGGAATACCGCCCCCTCGAGTGTCCACGCGAAGGTCATCCCGAATCAAATTAATGATTTGTTGCATGTTATTCTTTCCGAATCTATACCTCGACCGTAGTGTGGCCCTGTGGCCGCTACAAAAAATATATTGACACCATAGATTGACACTAATACCAGGTTATTTTAATTCTAGGTTGAAAAGTAGGTTTTTAATAAATAAGCACTCTCAGAACAATAGATTTATTTAATAAATGAAACGATACCATTTTAAATTTCGCGCTGTTTATGTATGATGTGCGCATGCCTTAATGCTCTAAGGCGCATGCGCAGGTTTTTATTATTTTATAATTTTAATAAAATAAATAATTCAACAATTTCAATGATGAGCCCATACGGACCTAACGGTAAAGAATACGATTTTGATAAAATTTGCCAATTTTGCTATGGATGGGGTGCTAAAGTGTAACTTTTTTATACCTAAAATTAAAAAAAAATTATTTAAAAAAAAACTAAAGGGGACCTAACGAAAAAATTGTGGGACCTTATAGGACCTAACGGAGACCTATCGATTGAGGTCATTTTTGACCCAAAATTCTATGGATGGGGTGCTAAAGTGCATTTTTTTTTATACCTAAAATTTAAAAAATTATTTAAAAAAAAACTAAAGGGGACCTAACGAAAAAATTGTGGGACCTTAAAGGACCTAACGGGGACCTAACGATCAAGGTCATTTTCGACCCAAAATTCCATTGATGGGGTGCTAAGTTTGCACTGGTACTTTAATTGAATACAACCATGTAATATATACTCTAAGAATACAATAATAATGCAACCAATAAAAGTTTACCTAATATAACATATCGAATTTGTTAACACAAATCTAAAAACAAGATTTACTTATTTAAAAAGAACATTTTTAATTTTTACTGTTAGTTAACGCCTAACGGCAACCCTCACTATTTCGGTTCGGTAGAGTGAGAATGAACCATAGAGGAGGCACTAAAATGACAAGGAATGCGTGAGAGAAATACACTTATGACTATAAAGCTAAGAGCAAGAGAGACAGAAACATTGTTTTTTGTTTCTCTCATGTTATGCGATTTCTTTTGTTGGGGACAAAGGCAGTTTGTCCCAAACAAGCGGCTACAGTCCATTGTTTTGCTAGTTTTCTGTTTTTTCTCGCTGTTAAGTGACTTCAAAGTTTAATAAACGTTGACAGTGATCTGTTTTAATCCGACTTTAAGTGAAAATATGGTGCGTTGTAGTGTGATTGGTTGTAAAAATCGGCCGGAACGAAGATTACCAAATATTACCTTTCACACGTAAGTAAACTTATTTGAAGTATATTGTTTTATAGAACTGGATATAGTTGATACATTTTCATTAACTCTAATGTGAAATTATCTACAAATATATAATATTTTCATCGAAATAGACGTAAACATTTTTTTGTGTTATCCGACTAAATTACGAAGTGTTCTTGTTGTTCAGGACGCCATTTGTTTTTACGTAGTTTCAAATTTATGGTATAATCATGTGATTAACATTAGGGATACCAGTACAGGGTAAAATTTTCCCCAAAATCGTGAAATGTTTTTTTAATATTAAATGTTAATGTTTGTGTAAAGTTTGTTACACGGTTCGGTTTTCCGGTTCAGCTTTCCTCATTTGCATTGGTTTAAGTATTTTTTTTTTCAATGTCGGTTTTTTTGTATATTCCAGGTTACGATGCACATCATAACGCTGAAGACTGCGAAGCTGGCCCTTCCACACGAGCTGCAGCTGCCACTGAAGGCAGCGAGGACCCTGCCCCGTCAGGAGAGGCGGTGTTGGAGTAAAATCCGGAAGGCCACCCCCCGCGCCTTCCTCACCGAGGTGCGGCGCGCCTTTATAAGAACGAACGAGCGGCGGAGTCGTCCATTTTCGTCTGCTACTCGCGCGCACATTATCGCGGACCCTCTGCCCATTTATTTCTACCGTCATTTTGCTGTTCATTTTCAAATAAATGTATTTCGTTTAATTTGCTTTTAATTTGAACTATTTCCAGTACGTTTTTATTAGACTACATTTACGGCTGTATCTTCTAATTGCGTTGACATAGAAATTTGATTTTATTACTGCTTAAAGGTATAATAGACCTAAGTTTTTGATGTGAATATCAATTATTGAATACTTACCTACATTACATTTGCGTTCATGAGTAAAGGGGTTATAAGATTAATTTTTTTTTTTATATAATGTAATAAAAAATTCATGTTTTTCGTAATTATTCCCGTATCTGTTTTATAAGATATTATTCTGTCTTCTGATTCAAATTCAATTTGAATCTGAATCAGAAGAAATAGCAATTAAAACCGCATATTCTGAAACTAGCAACTACTTGCAAGGGAATCACAACCTACAAGGTACTCCCCACGTCCTATAGCACAGACAAAGAAAAAATTGCTACAAGCAACATTTAAAGATACAACATAATAAAACAATTAGGTTTGTTCGAAGCCCTCGGTGCGCGAGTCCGACTCGCACTTGACCTTTTTTGTCCTAATTTTACTGTATTTTCTATTATTCACACATTCTCCCTCTACGATCGAATCAAATTTAAATGTCAAAATATTTCATCATTTTGTATTGATTTCATAACTTAGTTAATTGTTACAAAATAATAAATTACTCATTGTATTAACTGATCTAATTATTTATTCGTACAGTCTCACCATTCACCATAGCGGTATATTCTTACGTATGTGCTGTGACTCCGCGTATTTTTGTTGTTTAAACAGTTGATAATATTATTGTTGTTATTACGTCATTGTAAATAATTTGGCAGTGTTTCAGTGTTTGTACGGTGATGTTTATTCGTTTACATTCATTGCTGGCAAGTGGACTTTCTTAGTGTGACCTTGACTCCACCAAACAGCTGGTGCCCTGTGAGTAGCCTTATTCTATTTTTAGAATCCTATTCGAATATTTTTTTTTCATTTTCTATCTATAATTTAATTTAATCTAGATGCACTGTTTTATTCGTGCCTTTTTCCTGCTGTTTTTCATAAATTTTCTTTGTCATCATTGTGTAATAAATTTTAACTACGAGTGTCGTTTATCGTTTCGATATTATATTGTTTTAACCTTACATTTATATCTAGCCCTAAAAAGGCGATGTTTTAGACTAGAAACTGTTACTCATAAATATTTACGAAGCTACACTTTGTATTCAAAATCTACTTTTTATAATACATTCATTTTATATATATTTTTATGTCATCTCAGTTTAAAAAAGGATATTTTTTTTTAATTGCTTACTCTTTTTCATCAAAATATGTACAAGCATAAATATACTACTACAAAATCTACCTATACAGGCATAAAGATTAATCTACGGCAAAATTATGTTAGAAAACATGTTAAGAATTAAAGAAAAACATGTATCTAGATAGCTTATATACTTACTGGGTTCCTGGAAAATATTACTTATCAATAACAAAAGGCTTTTTAATGGAAATAAAGTTTTATCTCTGAGGTTTATCTATATCAGTCTGTACAATTTTTAATGTTTTGTGTCATCATCATCAGCCCATATATGTTCCCACTGCTGAGACACGGGCCTCCTATGAGGGTACAGGCCATAATCCACCACGCTGGCCAAGTGCGGGTTGGCGGATGACACATATCGTCGAACTTTTGATTCTTTGACATGTCGGTTTCCTCACGATGTTTTCCTTCACCGTTCGAGCAGTGGTGATGTTACAACATGCGCAGATAAATTGAAAAATCAATTTATTTCCTGCGCGCTCGCCCGGTCTCGAACCCCGGACTTATCGATTCGAAGTCCGAGGTCTCACCACTGAGCCACCACTGCTATGTTTTGTGTATATTTATGTAAATACAAAGGTGCTTTACATTCAAAACTCAGAAACAGCTGAAAATATTGTAATAGATTTTATTTCCATACTTAAGTATCTTATCTTCTTATATATAAAAATGAATCGCAAAATGTGTTGGTAACCGCATAACTCGAGAACGACTGAACCGATTTCGATAATTCTTTTTTTATTATATTCCTTGAAGTACGAGGATGGTTTTTATGTAGAGAAAAGATGTGTTTTTTGTACCACAGGCGAAGCCGGGGCGGACCGCTAGTCTATCTAATAAAAATCAATAGTAAATGTGTTGGTAAGCGCCATAGAAATCTAAATAACAAGACACTAGAAGTCGTAAGCGTGCGTGACCTTGTCGCCACTCAGGTGATTTTCACATCACCAGTGCATTCGTCACTGTTCAGTTGCTCTGGAGACGTATGAGTGTATACATGGTGTGTTTCAGCAATTCCCATTGCGGAAATTCTTCCACAAGTTGTAATTATACTTATAAAGGAATAATATTTCATCGGAAAATATTTTTTTTTAGAAATAATGCAGTTTTTCCTTAAAATTATAGAATATTTACAAGTATTACGAGTGTCACCATAGTAATCGAAATAACAATGAATGACACAGTCGACCATTCTTATTATCACGTTTGTTCGTATTGGAGCAAAAAGTCTCATATACTTAGGGATGTTATTCTAAAATAAACCGTAAATTCGTGCGTTAGGATACATATTCAAAAGCTTAATTTAATAGATAAGTTAGTTTTCACTAAAATCAAGCTGTCCAATAAAAGGCATAGTTTACTTGTGTGTACTGTTTAGCTTTCGTTTTGAATGTGTTGATTTTGGCGACAGCGGTTTTCATACGAATTATGACATTATAGCACTTCTATGTGTCTTGTTATTTAGATTTCTATGGTAAGCGCAAAACTCGAGAACGACTGAACCAATTTCGTTAATTTTTTTTTAAATATTCCCTGAAGTATGATAATGGTTTTTATGTAGAGAAATCGTAAACAAGTACCACGGGCAAAGCTGCGGCAAACCGCTAGTTTAGAATAAAGAATAAAAAATGTGGTGTGGTTTTATGAAACCACGGTAAAAGTGAAACTGTTTGAACGGTTCCGAACACTGCTTTGTGTAGCGCATGTCGCGTGACGGTCGGCTGCCGAGTAGGTATGCGCTACACAGACCAAAAAGTTTGAGACGATGTAATAAAAGTTTCACTTTAAAAACAGTCTAAAAATATACTCGAGACAGTGGCTGTATTATGTGTTCTGAGTACGTTTGTATGTTTCTAAGTGTTGATTATTATGCAATATTTTTCCTCTTACGAGTCAAAATTTCACAATAATTGTTGGGGCATTCCAATTAACATTTTAATTTATTAAAGACTAGCGGTCCGCCCCAGCTTCGCCCGTGGTACATATTTCGCAATAAAAGGTAGCCTATGTTCTTTCTCAGGGTCTAAAGATTATCTGTGCCAAATTTCATCAAAATCGGTCCAGTAGTTTATGCGTGAAAACCATACATACATACATACAAACCTTTCCTCTTTATAATATTATTAGTATTAGTATATTAGTATAGATTTGTATCTCTTTTCCTGGTTGCATTAAAAATATGGAAAATGGTTGCCATAATAAATAAAAATTATTATTATGAAAATAAAAAACTTGGCTGTTATTTTAAGGACCCTATGTCACTACCACAATTCTGATTAGTATATAAGGAATTAATTTTTACAAGGTAAACTTGCTGTGAATAAAACCTTGCCAATTAACCAACTTAATAAACATCCAAGGTACATTTAAAATAACTAAGCCATTGGTCCTTTTTGGAAGCAAAAATTGTATAAATAAATCCTATATATAACTCTAGATATACCTAACTTTCTACTTATAATAATTATATTATAATTACTAGATTTCCGCCCGCGGCTTCGCCCGCGTTTTCAAAGGAAAACCCGCATAGTTCCCGTTCCCGTGGGATTTCCGGAATAAAATCTATCCTATGTGTTAATCCAAGTTACCCTCTATATGTGTGCTAAATTTCATTGTAATCGGTTCAGTAGTTTTTACGTGAAAGAGTAACAAACATCCATACATCCATACATCCATACATCCATACAAACTTTCGCCTTTATAATAGTACTAGATTTCCGCCCGCGGCTTCGCCCGCTTTTTCAAAGGAAAACCCTCATAGTTCCCGTTCCCGTGGGATTTCCGGGATAAAACCTATCCTATGTGTTAATCCAAGTTACCCTCTATATGTGTGCTAAATTTCATTGTAATCGGTTCAGTAGTTTTTACGTGAAAGAGTAACAAACATCCATACATCCATACATACATACATCCATACATCCATACATCCATACAAACTTTCGCCTTTATAATAGTATTATGATATTATGATATTATGATTAAGATTAAGATAATATTTGTAATAATTGGTTTACAGACTCTACTTTTAGTTTTTCACAGTAGACTGCACAAAAAATTTGCCATTTTTACTCAGTATAGATGTAGCTTTTAACGGAAAAACACTGTTTCAAACTTATTGAGTAATTTAAAAGTTTAGTTTAATTTTAACAAAGAAAACAGTAAATATTTCTTTATAATACTAGCGGTCTGCCCCGGCTTCGCCCGTGGTACATATTTACGTTTTCTCTACATAAAAACCATCCTCGTACTTCAAGGAATATAATAAAAAAAGAATTATCGAAATCGGTTCAGCCGTTCTCGAGTTATGCGCTTACCAACACATTTTGCGATTCATTTTTATATATAAGATAAAGAAGATTAGCAAAGAACTGACATATAAAGAAGTTTTTTATTAAAGGCAACAACGGCTTATTTATCCATGACCATATTTGTTAAGCCTTTTTCACAAAAAACTGGACAAACTCGCTCATGAGTCAACTAAGGCAATTATAAATACAATTTGTCATTGATTAGTTCAATATTCTGTTTATCTGTTGATATAATTTTATAACAGATAATCTATAATATAAAAATGAATCACTTAATGTGTTGATAAGCGCATAACTCGAGAACGGCTGAACCAATTTCATTAATTCTTTTTTTATAATATTCATTGATGTATGAGTATTGTTCTTATGGAAAAAAACGTAAACATGTACCATGGGCAAACCTGGGTGGACCGCTAGTGAAAAATAAAATGATTATTTTTATTTGTAATTGGAAGTATAAAAAATTGAATGAGATAGTATAGAATCTTATATGATTTTATATATACCTAATCAGCCTTTTTTATTAGATATAAGATAACATGTTATTGACTTATAAACTGATATAAATATCAAATTTTATCAATAATTGGAAAGGTTGTTATATTGTTTGTTGTTAAAAGTTATCTTTCACTATATGACCGAACAGACATTGCCCTGTCTTCGTACAAATTGTCAAAAATGTGAAGTTTATATGGCCGTTATGTTTTCCCACTCCTAATTTTTGGGCGCATATTTATAGGTTTTCTTTCATAAGATCCTTCTCCTGGCAATAACGAACACATGAAAATAAAAATTATCGAAATTGGTCCAGCTGGTCATGCGTGATGCCGTGACCAAGGGAAATAGGGATTCATTTTTATATATGGAGATAACATTTATTTAAATGTATTTAGCTATTTGCCCTATCTTCGCCTGGGTTGAGTAAAAAATGCATATAAAAATGATACTCTATAAAAGATGTAGCTTTGAAGTGGTATTTTTTAGGGATAATTTTTTGAGTTTATTTTTTAACTAGCTTCCGCCCGCGGCTTCGCCCGCGTGGTGTTTTGATAAAAGGGAGCCTATGTTCTTTCTCAGGGTCTAAAGATTGTCTGTGCCAAATTTCATCAAAATCGGTTGAGATTGAGAGTTTTAAGCGGGAAAGTGTAACAGACAGACAGAGTTACTTTCGCATTTATATTATATTACAAAAATACTAATCTTTTCTCTTTAACTATTATTGTAGATGAGAATAAAGAATTATTTATTTGCGTAGGTTCATTATGTTAATGTTTTATCAGCTGAAAGAGCTAGCGCGCACGAGCAACTTTGTTGCGAAGACAAAGTTGCTCGTGCGCGCACTGTCAAAATTGAAGTATACGTATTATTTATTCTTTAAACAAAGAAAAAAAAAACATTTATTTCAAGGACGATTTACATTTATGACAAGGACATTATAATAAAGAAAAGCAATGATATCGATTTATAATGATGCCAAGCACACGTGTCAGAAGTGAAACTTGTTTGGCAAGATTACGTGACCTTGAAATTTGACTCTCAACGCTCATTATAGAAGTTTCACTCAAAAAAATATATCATAAGTACCTTTTTTTTTAAGTGGGGAAATCTTCCAAAGATACCCACGGCCCCCGGGGAAGGAGCCGTGGGTTATGTCGGATTCTTACCGACTAAACCCCACTGTGTTCCGTCGAGCCGCCTTAATGATGGGGCCGCGGCTTTGGTTGGAATTCTTCCGCGACATATCATAGGTACTTACATACTAATATATATATTGCACATAATAATATATTGCCCCATCTAAAATGGTACTAAATACGTTTTGAATTCAAAATAAAATAATTAGAGGTCGAAAGAACATATTTTTTCACATTTTAGGGACATTTGCCAAATAAACAATTATATAATCTAAAAATACATGAAAGCGTGTTTCAAAATGTATTAATAACATACATATTTTGTTGTTATCTGCTTACGAAATCGCCCTATGTCTACACTAATATTATAAGAGGAAAACTTTGTTTGTTTGTTTGTTTGATTGTAATGAATAGGCTCATAAACTACTGGACCGATTTTAAAAATTCTTTCACCATCGAAAGCTACATTATCCACGAGTAACATAGGCTAGGTTTTATCCCGGAAATCCCACGGGAACGGGAACTATGCGGGTTTTTCTTTGAAAACGCGGGCGAAGCCGCAGACGGAAAGCTAGTATGTTATAATTAAAATGAATCCCTATTTCTATTTGTCATAGTATTATCTAAGAATTACTTTAACGATTTCATGAATACTTTATTTATTTTTTTATTAAAATTTCCTGCATGCGCAAAGACAGGAAAAATATATAGTGTTAACTAGATTTCCGCCCGCGGCTTCGCCCGCGTTTTCAAAGGAAAACCCGCATAGTTCCCGTTCACGTGGGATTTCCGGGATAAAACCTATCCTATGTGTTAATCCAAGTTACCCTCTATATGTGTGCTAAATTTCATTGTAATCGGTTCAGTAGTTTTTAGGTGAAAGAGTAACAAACATCCATACATCCATACATCCAAACATCCAAACAAACTTTCGCCTTTATAATAGTATTAAGATTAAGATTTACATCAACACGCAAGCGAAGACGGAGGTTGAAACTAGTATAAATAATTGGAATGCATGCAAAAACAAATGTTTATAAAAAAGTATTTTATGAGAGAATTAATGGCATTCTTAAAAACTTTAAAATAGAAAGGTTATTGCACTGAAGATTGCTCTGAGTTTTAATTATAAATTAGTGTTTTGAAATAGACTTTATTATATATACCAGCTGTACATCCCGGCTTCGCCTGCGTTGTGTAACACTTAACAAATGATATACCTACCTAATAAATCTTCTTATATATAAAAATGAATCGCAAAATGTGTTGGTAAGCGCATAACTCGAGAACGGCTGAACCGATTTCGATAATTCTTTTTTTATTATATTCCTTGAAGTACGAGGATGGTTCTTATGTAGAGAAAACGTTAACATGTACCACGGGCGAAGCCGGGGCGGACCGCTAGTAAATCAATAAAATCACGCTATCCCTAGTAATCAAAATTAAAATCGGTGCAGCAGTTTTTGAGCTTATCGCGAACATACACATACAATTTATATAAAACTAGATTTCCGATTCTCTATTTAACCGAATTAAAAAAAGAGGTCTATGTCGAGTCTATATGCTAGCTAAATGTGTGCTATTTTCTC
Source organism: Colias eurytheme (assembly GCF_061535395.1). NCBI lineage: Eukaryota > Metazoa > Arthropoda > Insecta > Lepidoptera > Pieridae > Colias > Colias eurytheme. The sequence continues at coordinate 525,375 of NC_143010.1, read as the reverse complement.
CCGTATTTCTTTTAAAATTGCAAATAAATGTTTATACTTTATAATAAATAAAAATTTGATTGTTTCAGAATCATGGAATCTTTCTTCAGCCTGTTCGATCCATCGGACGGACAAAATAAGCCGACGAAGAAACGGCACAAAAATGAAGCAGACAAAAATGGAGATATGCCAAAAGGTAAATCACGAATTCATATTTTAATTGGTAAATCCGATGTATAATTTTTTTTATTACTAGCGGTCCGCCCCGGCTTCGCCCGTGCCCCGTGGTACATATTTCGCAATAAAAGGTATTATATTTCGCCTGTGTTCTTTCTCAGGGTCAAAAGATTATCTGTGCCAAATTTCATCAAAATCGGTCCAGTAGTTTATGCGTGAAAACCATACATAAACACATACATACAAACCTTTCCTCTTTATAATATTAGTATAGATGATTATTGTTAATTTAGGACTTGATGGATTTGTCTAGATAATATTATTTACTAGCTGTGCCCCGCCATTTTACGCGCATTGTTCCGCTCCTGTTCGTCTCAGCGAGATAATATTATATAGCCTACCTCGATAAATGGGCTATCTAACACCGAAATAATTTTTCAAATCGGACCAGTAGTTCCCGAGATTAGCGCGTTCAAACAAACAAACTCTTCAGGTTTACAATATTAGTATAGAAGATAAAATTATTTATCCAGTTATCACAAAATAATAATAATTTATACATACTTTTTTTTTCTTACTTTCTATTGTAACCAATTTTAATTTATAATTAAGTACTTGCTAAGAGGCTTTTTGTGAATTTATTTTAGAGGCAAGCTGTTTCTCCTAAACACAGGTTGCCCGGTAACCTAGCTAGGGAAACATTGGCTTGTATAAATTGTTTTAGTAGCCTTTTTTTATATTTATATACTTTTCATGAATACAAATTTTATATTGTAATAAATTGTAATTGTAATTGTATCTAAACACTGTGTAAATTATAATGAAGCTAGCTTCCACCCACGACTTTGTACGTGCATCCCCGTTTTTCCCCGTTCCCGCAAGAATTTCGGGAAATCCTTTCTTAGCGGATGCCTACGTCCTAACATCTACCTGCATGCCAAATTTCAGCCCGATACGTCCAGTGGTTTGGGCTGTGCGTTGATAGATCACTATATCAGTCACCTTTGAGTTTTATATATATAGATAAATGAAAAATGAAATGAACAATTTACAGGCAGGCGTCGTGGTCGCAGATCAAACGGGAAACACGAGACACTTCCAGAAGAATCCTCTTTCCTTTGCGACCCGGATCTAACCACAGAACTGTTGGTGAAAGATTGTAGTTATATAGAAAACTATATAGAGGTTAATAAGAAGGAGGATGGTATGTATTTTTGTTTATTTATTGAAGTGAAACTTCTTTATCGGAAACAAAGTGTAAAATTTTTTCGTTACGCGTGACATTTTTACGTTACGCGCCATCTTGTTCTTATCCCTACCACGCGTGATTCGACGCGTATTTCCAAACTATACATAGCCAGAACGCAACCATAGGAAACTGCTCGTGTATACTTTGTAATGCTGTTTTTAAGTTTGTTATTACAATATATACACGAATTTTGCGTACTGATCGTGTATACTTTGTAACGCGGATGCTTGCTTCTTCGTTCCAAACTATACACGATCAGTACGCAAAATATGTATAACTATAAAAATAGCTACTACACCACTTACGCTTGAGCGAAATAATAAATATATAGGCAATCAAAGACTTGTACAGCTATATCTATCTACTATTATTCTTCTTGATTGATTCAGTAAAATATGGAATAAAAATATTATTAGGTAAACTTAGAAAAATAAATAGGTAACAGATATAAGGGTTACCTATGGGTTAGGTTAGGTTCGTGTTTTTTTAACTACACAAAAATAGGCGCGGGGCTCCGTCGCCTCGCAACCGTCTTCTTCTATACTTATTAGATTCTTACATTTTAGCACTATATTGTCAATTGTAAATCGTGCAGTATAGTCGGGAACGAAGACACAAGCATCCTCGATACAAATAATATACGATCAGTTCGCAACATTACATAAACAATACACAAGCATTTTAATAATAGATTTCAAAACAGCAATAATATAAACGCGAGCAACGGAAAGACGCCGCGCTTACTCCGAAACATACACGATTAGTCCGCATGCGTACTGGCGCTGTATATTTTGGAGTGCTATTCTTACTTACTTCACTACAAAGTATACGCGAGTATTTGCGTACTGCTGTTGTATAGATTGGAAGAACTTTGTAAAAAAGTTATTTCCAAACTATACGTGATTAGTTTCACACCGTTGCGTACTGGCCTTGTATAGTTTGGAAAGACGCTGATTCGACGTATTTCTGTAAAGTTGCATATATGTAGTAAATTATTTTTTGAAAAATAAGGTCATAAAGAAGTTTCATTTCTTACGTGTGTACAATAGTACACGCACACATTTTTTTTACACGCCATTCAGGGAAGGACCGCCTCCTTGGTACAGTGGTTGGTGTCCTGGGTTCGATTCCCGGTGAAGACGAAGAAAAAAAAATGTCTTGATCTGGCAGGACACAGAAGGCTGATCACCTACTTGTCCCTAAAGAAAATCGATCAGTGAAACAGATGTATAATGCATCTGCCCCTTACCCCACTAGGGGACATGGGACTTCACTTTTCATATCATAAAGCTTCACCTGTATGTTACAAATATATAAGCTCGATTTTTGAAGTCCTTTTAACAATTAATTCAAACTTTGTACACTTAACAAGGATCGGTGACGATACAATAAATTCATTAGTTTATGTATCAAAACTTTATTTTTATTTTATTCTTGATTTCGGATTTCGGAAGGCTTATAGAAGTTTAAACTTAAATTTGAATAAATCTATTTCCTGTATTTTAATCGAATTTTAACATTGTCAGTTATTTATTTATTTATTTATTGTGCTGGCATACAAATAAATTTTTAAAATTAAAACTTATAACTAGTCCAGCACAGAAGGCGGCCTTATCACTTAAGAGTGATCTCTTCCAGGCAGCCTATTGTGTAATGTGTGGAGTAATATTATGTTATATATCTACTATATAAAAATAAGTCGGGTTTTCCTTCCTGACGCTATAACTCCAGAACGCACGAACCGATTTCCACGGTTTTGCATTCGTTGGAAAGGTCTCGGGCTCTGTGAGGTTTATAGCAAAGAAAAGGTGTCTCTGGTGGCGAAACGGAGTTCGCCCGGCTTGCTAGTTATTAATAACAATATAATACGTAGATAGTTAAGTTTACTTCAGGAGTTTTACATCAATAAAATAATCAGTATTATATATTATTTTCAGATCAAAAAGAATCAGTCAATAGGTCGCGTAAAAAGAATTCGGGAAGAAAAAACAGAAGGAAAAGGAATAAAATATCACCCGCGCAGGATTTATTGCCTGGCGTAGCGTGGGCACAAGATGGTGTTCATTGTAAGTTTATATTTATACTAGTTGTTGGCCGTGACTTCATTCGAGTTTGAATTCTAAATCTAAGTGAGTAAAAGAGTGAAAAAACAACGAAAAAATTTCATTAAAATCGGTCCAGCCGTTTTGTTGTTCAGACAAATATACACACAAAACATACCAATATAAAAATATATCTTAAGTATTTATAAGATAATTAATAAAAAAATAAGGGCGTTAGGTATTCTATCATACAATTTTATTTATAAAATGGAGTGAATTTCCGTCGATTATCTAAACGATTCATTTAAGATAATAAACACTATAACACATTTTAATCGCCATTTTTTCGCATAATATCACACGAAATAAAATACTACATAAAATTGTACACTTTTTCGCAGCTAGCAACACAGAAAAGAACCTGAACAACCAACTGTCAAAACCCAAATACTGCGACGAGAAAATCGGCAAAAACGTCAACAATTTAAAAATGGAAGACTACAAGCGGGAAAAGAGGAAAGAAAGCATAGACAAGGAGCGAATCACAGACTCGCATAGAGTATATAATGTCATAGACAAACTGGAGAAAGTCGGGATCAAAGACAATATGTATTTGGCGGGTGATTTTGATGATGACAATTTGGACAGCGATTTCTTTTATAGTGATGAAGAAATGGAGGATTTTAGGGATGATAGGTATGTTATTTTTTTTAATTTTTATTATATGGGTAGCTAAAATGGCGCTTATATACACCTGTCATTGTCTTCGCAATTAAAATGACGCTTCACATGTTCTTCCATTAATGGACAGCTAAAATGGCGCTTCGAAACAAGTTCTTAACATTATGTGCGCAGCTAAAATGGCGCATCTATACTATATTTATTTAAAATTGTTTAAAAAATTGTTTTTGAAGTATTTTAAATATGACTTATGGAAATATGTTCTCGTTATATGTTGCGTCAATTAATAATCTATGAAAAATACGCCAAAACGTGACTAAGAGCCTATTTAACATGTTATTAATTCACAAACGTATTAAATTAGTGTTTATTTATACTAAAAACAGTAATATTTCAGCACATCAGACGCGGACGACACGGGCGACGAGTGCTACGGCTCGTTGCCGCCGGAGCCACGTTTTGGGAACGTTGAATATAAGTTGCAATTGGCCTCACCTTGTGAGAGAAGGTTTCAGCATTTGGTTACTCAGGTAATTATTATAAAAGTTTTACTTCATATACACACGTCCTGAATTTTTTTTACAACATTTTTTAAATGGCAACATTTTTTTCATTATGCGCGCGGTGTTAAAATAGCGCTTTATTATTTTGGACGCTTTTAATGTATTATCAAATGATTTCTTCCTTTTTACTTACTGTTTTTTTTAGCTATAACAGCGCCTATAGTCAACATTATCGTTATTTTTTCATAAATTTATTATCTGTTTGACAGTTAAAATGGCGCCTCAAATCAACATATAGTGGACACTAAAATGGCGCTTTTTATCAATTCACGATGTTTTTTGATGTGATAACGTTTTTAAAATCGTTTTAGTCGGGTGACATGTTCAGAAACTTGTCACACCAAAACCTCACGAGCGCGATCGCAGGTATAACGAGAGAGAGACGGACCGATCTCCCGTCTCATCTCGAGCGCTGCCACTGCATTATGTTATCACGTAATCATCTCGATCGTAAACCTATTTTACAAACAACCAATTTTTTTTAATTACTTACTGTGTTTTTTTAGCTACAATGGCGACTACAATAAACAATTCATCAATTTATCATTTATTTTGACAGCTAAAATGGCGCCTCAAATCAACTTATAGTGGCCACTAAATTGGCGCTTTTTATCAATTCACGTAACAACGTGACAAAATGAAAAAAACATTTTTACTTATTATTTTTATTTATCTATTTTTTTTAGCTAAAATGGCGTCTCCGCTCCGGCGGTGGTACAGCTGTATACGTTATAGGGGTCAGGGACTGCGGGGCCCTACAGGGCCTCAGGGCCCCCGCGTTAAGGGCCTCGTTACGATCGTTACGTCGTATGGCAGCAGCTATTGGGGCGGTGTTAGTGTCAGTTCGGGCCAGGAGAGTGGCGGGGGATCGGGCTGTAGCTGAGGTTTATATACGGAAGGTTAGTTATTTATTTTTATTTATTTATTTATTTAATAGTAGATTTCCGAAATTTAAAAAAAACTCGCACAGTTCCTGTTTGTGTGGTATTTCCGGGATAAAAAGTAGATGAATAATTATAGGTTTTATTTAATACTAGATTCGCTTTGCCCGCGTTTTCAAAAGAAAAATAAAAGAAAATAAGTATATTTATTTGTACCGATACATATGATGTAAAAAAAATAAAATAAAAATATAACCCGCATAGTTCCCGTTCCTGTGGGATTTCTGGGAAAAAACCAGTATACGTCTTATTCTGGGTCTTCAGCTACCTACATACCAAATTTCATTGTAATCGGTTCGGTATTTGCCGGCCCTACAGGGTCTCAGGGCCTCGTTATGTCGTATGAATTTATTATGTCGTTGTTTATATGTGTATTGAATAAAGTTAAAATTATAGCAAATATTGATGTCTTATAATATTATAAATGCGAAAGTTTCTGAGAATGTGTGTGTGTGTGTGTGTGTTTGTTACTCTTTCACGCAAATACTACTGAACAGTGAACCGATTACAATGAAATTTAGCACACATATAGAGGGTAACTTGGATTAACACATAGGATAGGTTTCATCCCGGAAATCCCACGGGAACGGGAACCATGCGGGTTTTTCTTTCAAAACGCGGGCGAATCCGCAAGCGGAAAGCTAGTAATCAATAAATTGTTTGAATTTATTATTACAACGATTTCCTGCAAGTTTTACTTTTGATAATATAAAAAATATAATATAAATATAAAAATATAATACAGTGGTGGACGTTTAATTAGAAACACTTAACACGATGAAGTAGTATGAATTAAAAGTAAATTTTTGTTGAATTAAATATAAATTTTATCAAACAGTTGGCCGATACACAACAAAGTGTGGAATTAAGGATTGCCGTGATGGGAGCGAATGAAGCTGGCAAATCTACCCTCATTGGAGTACTTACACAGGGTTAGTTATAATATTTAAATATATAAATAACTAGCGGTCCGCCCGCGGCTTCGCCCGCTAATTATTGTCTATTTACATACTAATACCTTCATAGAGAATCACTGTATCTATTAAAATAAACCGCATCAAAATCCGTTGCGTAGTTTTAAAGATTTAAGCATACAAAGGGACATACGGACAGAGAAAGCGACTTTGTTTTATACTATGTAGTGATAATGTTTAAGCACATTTTGTTTGTTTAAACGCATTAATTCCAGGAATTACTTATAAGTCAGTTAGATTGTATTCAGAACGACGAATAAAAAAAAATCTTTTCCAAAAAAACTAAATGGCATTAAAATTGTGAAGTATAGCATATTTTTATTGAATTCAAATTTGATTTTGATTTCAAATTCAAACAGGTGAACTAGACAACGGCCGCGGTAGCGCTCGTCTCAACATGTTCAGACATTTGCACGAAGTCAAAAGTGGCAGGACGTCTTCGCTGAGCCACGAGATACTGGGGTTCGATGCTCAGGTTAGATAAAATCTTTACTAATATTATAAAGCTTGTATGTTTGTTTGAACACGCTAATGTCTGGAACTACCATACCATTTATCCAGAAAAGCATTAAAAATTAAAAAACAACCACTTATTTTGTTAAGTTTTAATATGGATTGACAAATTTATAAAGAATAGAAATAATTCGATCACTCAGCGGGGCTCGAACCCGCATCCTTTCGCGCTAAACCGGGGCGGATGCCTGACCATTTCAGCCACTCGTGACCCGCCAGAGCAATCGAATTTATTCTATTCTTTCAGTTTTATGTGTCTAAGGGACACGATGAACGTGATCCAATTTTTTCTATTTATAAATTTATATTTAAAAAGCATTTTGAATGCCATAAAACCAAAAATATCAAAATTCATGGATATAGTTATCAGTAGGTTTTGGTGCAAAAAAATATTTCTATTATTGAAGTGAAACTTCTTTATCGGGGTTGGAAAAAAATTAAGTGTAACATTTTTTCGTTACGCGTGACATTTTTCCGTTACGCGCCATTTTTTTGTTATCTCTACCACGCGTGATTCGATGTATTTCTGTAAAGTAGCATATAGTAAATTATTTTTTGAAAAATAAGGTCATAAACAAGTTTCACTTCTTACGTGTGTACACTAGTACACGCACACATTTTTTTACTACTTATGTGTACTTTACGTAATACGTATACGTAAGTCGCGTTTTGCACCATCCACATTTTGATTTTGTTTTTGATATATTATGTACTTTGTCTCCTTCAAATAATGATGATTCAAATAAATGTCGTAGGTATATGACCGCCTCCTCGGTTGACGCGTGCGCGTAACACCGAGGGGTCCTGGGTTCAATTCCCGGTGGAGAAGAAGAAGAAAAAATGTCTCGGTCTGGTAGGACACAGAAGGCTGATCACCTACTTGTCCCTAAAGAAAATCGATCAGTGAAACAGATGTATAATGCATCTGCCCCTTACCCCACTAGGGGACATGGGACTTCACTCACAAAATAATTACGCCTACGTGATTTATTCATCAATTTATCTATTATTTTCCAGGGCAACGTTATAAACTACGGTTGTTCCGAACTAATGACAGCTGAGCGTATAGGCGAAAGGAGTGCGAAATTAGTATCATTTCTAGATTTGGCCGGGCATAGTAAATATCAGAGAACAACATTGCACGGACTGACCGGGTATTGCCCGCATTATGCTATGTTAGTGGTAAGTTAATTCTTTATTACTTAAAATATATAACTAGCTTACCGCGGCTTCGCCCGCTTTGTCTTAAACCTAATAAATTTTATACTAAAACCTTCCTCTTGAATCACTCTAGCTGTTAAAAAAACTGCATCAAAATCTGTTGCGAAGTTTTAAACATTTAAGCATACATAGGGACAGAGAAAGCGACTGTGTTTTATACTATGTAGTGATAAGTTAAAAAAAGAACGTGTGTGCTGAACACACGTGTCAGAAGTGAAACTTTGTCAAGATTCGAAGATACCAAAATCGGCGCCTTACTCCATGACGTGACGGTATTGCTATGACGCGATATTGAAATTTTTCAACGCGCATAAAGAAGTTTCACTTCAAATACGTTTCGAGTGTATAATATTATTAATTTGTTTGTCTGTCTTTCCAGATCTCAGCAACGGCCGGTATAACGAGTATAACTGAAGAACACATAGGATTACTACTGGCTCTGGATCTACCGTTTTTCGTTGTTATCAGCAAGTGCGAATTGGCCAGTAATGCTGTACCGGTTTTGATGCAACAACTGGATGTACTGCTTGCGCCGGCTAAAAAGGTTATTAAAAAAATAACATACATATTGGACTATATTATTTATATAAGAACAAGTACAGTAAAATATTTTTAATTGCAAATGTTTTTAAAATATGAAAGTAAGAATAAAAACTAGAAATAACATGTGATAATAAAATATAGATTTTTTTGTTTTTCTGGTAACAAATATTGTTTATTTCGTAGTTTCTGTGCCTTATAATTACAGTGGGTAGTTAGAAAAATTTATAGTTATGAAAAAACTTCGCTTTTCAGCGAGCTTGGTGAGACTTTAGACTAATATAATGAATAAATCGCGTTTAAAATCCGTTAAAATCTCTTTCTAAATGTATAATACACGCGTAAAGTCAAACACTAGAAAATACTAGTTATAAATGGACGAGCAATGACTCTATTATACTAGTAGACGCGGCATACGCCAACATCATTGCACTAAAAAACAGCGTAATTAATACATACCTACTTACTAACGCATTATCACCAATACAGTTGTTCTCTCTTTCACTCTCACGCACGAGACATAATACATGTCTCACTCATATACTTCGTAATAACAACTGCAAATTAAAATATAAAAAGAACGTCCAGCCACGACGCTGAATGGTGCGTGACTAAGTGAAACTCGGGCACTTAGCTGAGTTTTTTCTTGCCAAAATAGAGAGCGGGTAACGTATCTAGCTTTTTTATATATTAAAGTAAATATATCTTTACAGAAACCCCTTCTAATAACAGACGAGAATTTGGCCCGAAACTGCGTAGTGCCGCAAAAGTCGATTTTGGACACAATAGATCAGACAGACGAACAGACGCAGGACTCTGAGTAAGTTTATTTTATAACTAGCTGTGCCCTGCGATTTTACCCGCATTGTTCCGCTCCTGTTGATCTTAACGTGATGATATACATATATAGCCTATAGCCTTCCTCGACAAATGGGCTATCCAACACTGAAAGAATTTTTCAAATCGGACCAATAGTTCCTGAGATTAGCGCGTTCAAACAAACAAACAAACTCTTCAGCTTTATAATATTAGTATAGACTAGCTTTTTTTGGATTTTTTTTTAAATTTTAACTGTTTAGCTAAGCGGATCTTTAGATAAATCTAAAGGCCTAAAAATCATACAGCCGTTTTTGGTCGATATGTAATGCAACGAACATAATTAAGTATGTTATATACACATAAACCTTCCTATCTATAAAAAAAAGGACGGGTTGTACTCCGGGAGTGCCGGCAGAAGTGAAAACTTGATTATTAACGTTGAGCATGTTTGATATTTTGGAATGGTATCCGTCTTACGCTTTTTCGATCAGGTCACGTGTCCTGACGCGAGTTTAAGATTTTATACCCATTACAGAAAAAGTGCTCAACGCCGCTATAGAAGTTTTCACTTCAAAACTACATCATAATCTGTTGATTACTTTTAAAACCGCCGCCGGCCTCAACGCGTTATACGCGTACTTGTTGGCGCTGCAACCGTTAGATACAAATTCATACTTAATATTATAAATGCGAAAGTAACTCTGTCTGTCTGTCTGTTACTCAATCACGCCTTAACTACTGAACCAATTTGCATGAAATTTGGTATAGAGATATTTTGATACCCGAGAAAGGACATAGGATAGGTTTTATCCCGGAAATCCCACGGGAACGGGAACTATGCGGGTTTTTCTTTGACTGCGCGGGCGATGCCGCGGGTGTAAAGCTAGTATCATATAAAAACGCTCCTTTTTACAAACAAACACTATAATATTAGTAAATAGTGAATACAATATGACCTCGTACCCAGCTACCAGCACATCCCGGTGTTCCCGGCGAGCTGTGTGCGCGGCGCCGGCCTCAACGCGCTACACGCGTACTTGTTGGCGCTGCAGCCGCCGGACACACCGCAACAGGAGAATAACGCTGATGTATGTGTTATTTGATATTTTTTTGAAGTGAAACTTCTTCATCGGGGTTGGAAAAACATTTTAGTGTAACATTTTTTCGTTACGCGTGACATTTTTCCGTTACGCGCCATCTTTTTCTTATCCCTACCACGTATTTCTGCAAAGTTGCATATACTAAATTATTTTTTGAAAAATAAGGTCATAGAGAAGTTTCACTTCTTACATGTGTACACTAGTACACGCACACATTTATTTTACGTAGTTTTTGATATTTTTTTAACTCTTTGGAATTCACGTGTATACAGACGATTTTGTAGTAATTTTTTTGGGATACTTGAATGATATTGTTAATAAATGTACTCAGGTACAAACAAAAGATTTACAATGTTCTAATAATCTTGAAGGATAAACTAAAATACAAATATTACATGTCATTGCATGGTAATACTATGTTAAAATATCTTTTTAGCCTTTCAATTTTTTTTTGCAGATAGAAGTGATAATTATGCTTACATTTAATATTGTTTACAGGACACATGCGAGTTTCAAATAGACGAGATATTCCATGTGGGTGATTCTTCAGGACCGGTCGTGGGAGGACTTGTGGCTAGAGGGAGGATTTGTGAAGGAGATGAACTTGTGCTAGGTAAATATTATATATATAACTAGCGGTCCGCCCTGGCTTCGCCCGTGGTACATATTTCGCAATAAAAGGTAGCCTATGTCCTTTCTCGGGTATCAAAATATCTCCATACCAAATTTCATGCAAATTAGTTCAGTAGTTAAGGCGTGATTGAGTAACAGACAGACAGACAGAGTTACTTTCGCATTTATAATATTAGTATGGATTTGAAATATAGCTAACAAGTAGTTGAAAAACTTTCACGATCAAAATGGCGAATGAATTGTTTATTAGATAGAGTATAGACCTTTTAGTGCTTTTTTTGTTATTTTCCACTTCAAAATATGATGTGTGGTAATATTATAAAAAAGAAAGTCCATTAAACGGCTCGAATTATAACGCTAAAATCAATTTAAATAAAATAATATGAATGCTAAAATATTTCCGTCCCTTCCCAAATTTATCGTTTGCGATATAATTTTCGTGTTTCTCCCTTGATTAGCAATATCAATAGAAATTTAGCTTCTTTTTTTAATAATTTTTATTAATATTATATACAGGTCCGCTAGAAGACGGCTCGTTCGCAACAACGCACATACGCTCTATATACCGCAACCGCGTGCCGTGCGGTCGGGCTCGCGCGGGACAATCCGCGTCGCTCACGTTGGCCAGACCGCCCGCCTTGAGACCCGGTATGGTGCTGTTGTCCAGACCGGTAAGTTATTTAATATAAATTTAAGAAAAAAAAATCCAAAAAAATCTGGATTTTTTGTGATTTTTAGGACTTTTTTTGGTGTTTTTCGAGGGTTTAAGGTGTCTTTCAAGGTTTAGCAAGCGTTTTTTTGTCATTTTTTCCGTGTAAAAAGTGTTAAAAACATCTCGTAAGTAGGTAATAATTAGTTTATTACACACACACTGTATATTACGCATATCTGCAACATTGTAACGTCCGGCCTCTTGTGTTTGTTCATTTTATGTGTTATACGGGTTTGTTGAGATTCAGAAATTTTATTTGTCATTTTGAGGGTACATGTTACGTGTATAGTCTAACAAAGCTTTGTGATAGGTACGTGGTATCTTCGTCGCTCATGCTCGTAAGGCTGCCGGCGTTGTCTAGCAAAATAGAAGAAAAGTTTTAGTTGATTTTTTATACTTCTAGTTCATTTTTATTGTTTTTGTGATTTTAAATTGTTTAATATTCAAAATCAAATTATGTTTATTAATTTAAGAATATAGTTTTAAAATAAAGATATTGTGATTATTATGTTATAATTCTTAATTCTTCAAATCTATCTTTTAAACCCTTTTTCACTGTTAAGAACATTTTTTTTCACAAATTTTTTGAATAATTTCACTTCACTTTATATTTTACATAAAAAGTCTTCTCTAAATGATTTATTACATTTGACTGATCGAATTAAACCACCTTTAATCAATCTAAAATTTATCTATTACAGATAAACCAAAACCAAGATAAGAATCATAAAAACGTCAGACGGAAAAACACAAACATACTACAAGACATAGCCAACGTACAAAACATGCTCACAAAGAACTTACGTCTCGACACAAACGATGACAACGACATTAATGTCAAAGATGTCCAACCTGACGAACATGTCAAAGATATTGACACAAATACTAAAGACACGGACGACATAATTGTCAAAGATACGGAACATGTCAAAAATGTGAAACATGACAAAAATGTCAAAAGTGTAGACCATGACAAAACTGTCAAAAGCGTGGAACATGACAAAAATGTCAAAACGTCATCCCGCGGGAAAGTAGATAAGATGACATTAAAGGAGATGAGGGAGGATGGGAAGGAGTTGAGGTATTTCGGGGAAGGGGATGATAAAGTGTGGCTTGAGGATCCTAATAATCCCAGGGGCTGTATATATTTTCAGGTGAGTTTTATACAGACTAGCTGTGCCCCGCGGTTTTGCCCGCATTGCTCGGCTCGTGTTGGTCTTAGCGTGATGATATATAGACTATAGCCTTCCTCGATGAATGGGCCACCTAACACAGAAGGAATTTTTCAAATCGGACCAGTAGTTCCTGAGATGAGTGCGTTCAAACAAACAAACTCTTCAGCTTTATAATATGAAGTATAGATGTTTTCCTTGATTACTTTTTAACTTATAATACATTTTAACCAAGTTTCGGTCATTTTTGTAAGTTTTGAATATTCTAAATCTTATTTTGTCCTTTTCTTGATATTATAGGTTTCAAGTATGTTTTTGGTCATTTTGAAGTGAAAACTTCTTTAGCGGCGTTGAGCACTTTTTCTGTAATGGGTATAAAATCTTAAACTCGCGTCAGGACACGTGACCTGATCGAAATACGTAAGACGGATACCATTCCAAAATATCAAACATGCTCAACGTTAATAATCAAGTTTTCACTTCTGCCGGCACTCCCCCAGTGCAACCCGTCTTTTTTTTATGTTATAAATTCCCTAAATGTTAACTTGTTTATCCGTTGCCAGGCAACCGTGCACGTGATACGTCACGCTACAGCCATATACCCCGGCTTTCAATGCTCCGTGCATGTCGGTAATGTTCGACAAACTGCTATTATTGAGGTAAGTTTTTTGTATAAATTATTTAGGTTAATGAGAAAAAAATAGTTTTTGTGACTGAAAAAAATGATTTTTTATTATAGGGAGAAAAAGTTTTTTTTTTGTGACAGTTTTATTCGTATTTAAATGTTTTATTTTGTTAATAATATATGACGTAAATATTATGTATGACTGCCTCCTTGGTACAGTGGTTGACGCGTGAGTGTAGAACCGAGAGGTCCTGGGTTCGATTCCCGGTGGAGACGAAGAAAAAAAAATGTCTCGGTCTGGCAGGACACAGAAGGCTGATCACCTACTTGTCCCTAAAGAAAATCGATCAGTGGAACAGATGTATAATGCATCTCCCCTTAACCCACTAGGGGACATGGGGCTTCACTAACTTAAATATTATGTATACTAGTACGTGTATAAGAGAAAAAAAGCGTTTCGTATGTATATAATATTATGCAGTATGATGATCACTACATAGTATAAAACAAAGTCGCTTTCTGTGTCCTTATGTCCCTTTGTATGCTTAAATCTTTAAAACTACGCAACGGATTTTGATGCGGTTATTTTTAATAGATAGAGTGATTCAAGAGGAAGGTTTTAGTATAATATAATTTATTAGGTTTTAGACAAAGCGGGCGAAGCCGCGGGCGGTAAGCTAGTTGTTTTATAAAGTGCTATAATAAACTGCAACATATTATATTTCATATGTTTATACTCCTAAACGGCTGGACTGATTTTAACGAATTTCTATTTAATCTTCCTGTGAATTCGAGAAAATTGTTACGCGAGCAAAGCCTGTATTTTTATTATATTTTTTAAGTGTTTATTTATTTAATATATATTTATTTTTAGGGTATTTTTTCACCGAACAATGTAGTGCGTGCAGGTGAAACTGCGTCTGTGGTGTTTCGGTTTCTCCGATGTCCGGAATTCCTTGTGTCTGGCAGACGATTACTCTTCACAGCTGGCCTGGGGACTAGGTAAGAAAGATAGATAAAAGATAGGGGGAAAGATAGATAAAAGACAATGGAAAAGACATTAGGCCAGGGGGGGCGGGTAGAAAAAAAAGATAGTGAGAGTGTTTAAAGTTAATTTTTTAGATATTTCTCGTTTTATTTTTAAAAACGTATTATTGCCATTTGACTCATTAGGTTAAGTACTTTCGATATCAGTTTCAAGTTTTTTGATATCTGCCATAGTTACAGAATAATCGCCTGTGCACACTTAACGATTACACCCAAATAAGATTTATATTATTTGTTATTTTTAGTATAGCATTCATATGCTTTATAAATATAAATTTTTAAAGAATAAAAAAAAATGTGTGCGTATACTAGTGTACACACGTTAGAAGTGAAACTTCTTTATGACCTTATTTTTCAAAAAATAATTTACTTTATGCAACTCTACAGAAATACGTCGAAAAACGCGTGGTAGGGATAAAAAAAAGATGGCGCGTAACGGAAAAATGTCACGCGTAACGAAAAAATGTTACACTAAATTTTTTTCCAACCCCGATAAAGAAGTTTCACTTCAAAAAATTCGTCTTCCGCATAAGCTTTACAAGATTTTGGTTATTATCTCACTTACATTTTTAAATATGTTTTTTTTTCAGAGCAATCGGACGCATCACACAAACGTTTCCGTATATACCTTGAAGTATTAAAAATACAAATATCTGTGTTTTAATATTGACCTATAATATAGGTTTTTTTTATATCTAATGGACACGGTCTTACTAATAAAATGTTACCCATTCGCTTTGCAATGGATTAGTTATTGCAATAACCTGTCTTGTTTTTATGATTGACGTTTCATGTGAGCAAGAGACACAGCAATGGTAGAAAATCGTAGAAATTTATCCATTGTTCAACTTTTTATTAGTAAGGCCGATACTGTCTTACCGCAAAAAACTTTAGACAGGGTTTAAGCGCGGGTTCTCTTTAATCTGGTTTTGTCGTACTTCACATAGACAACTATTAAAGTGACAGATCCCTGGTTTAAAGTTAGACTGTGTTTAAATTGTTTTGTGGTAATGTCTAAAGAAAAAATCAATGTCATGATAATTTTTATTCTTATATAAAATGATTCCTATCATAAGCTAACTTAATAAAAAAATATTGTACGAATTAAAAAAATGTGTGCGTGTACTAGTGTACACACGTAAGAAGTGAAACTTCTTTATGACCTTATTTTTCAAAAAATAATTTTCTATATGCAACTTTACAGAAATACGTCGAATCACGCGTGGTAGGTATAAGAAAAAGATGGCGCGTAACGGAAAAATGTCACGCGTAACGAAAAAAGTTACACTAAATTTTTTTCCAATCCCGATAAAGAAGTTTCACTTCAACAATTTTTTGGAAAACTCGGTTTTAAATATTATGAAAAATGTTCTTAAATAAGTAGATAAAAAATAACATCTCATTTTTCAACTAATAATGAATATTTAAATATTATTCAACATCTGTAGTAATTTTTTACCCAATTAATACAAGTAAACATTTTTATAACTATCTTTAAGCTATAATTTTTAAATATTAAATAAATAATGATATTATTACTTTTTATTACCAATTACAAAAAAATGTTGTGTGGTTTTATGAAACCACGGTAAAAGTGAAACTGTTCGAACGGTTCCGAACACTGCTTTGTGTAGCGCATGTCGCGTGACGGTCGGCTGCCGAGTAGGTATACCTACACGATACACGCGACATGCGCTACACAGACCAAAAAGTTTGAGACGATGTAATAAAAGTTTCACTTTAAAAATATCAACGAATTTTTCCGTTAAAAATTTTAAAATCTTTAAATTTTATTATAAAACATGCTTATACTAGATAAATTTTAAATATATTCTAACCATTGAGGTATTATTACTACTTATAGAGAGGACACCATGAACAAAATCTTATGGCGGCGCTAGTGAGTCATACACTTTGTAGATATTCTGCCTCTTATTACTTATCAATTAAAACCATGTAACAAATAAATATTATTTATCTTATTAACAATATGAATAAACTTATCAATTAATAACACCAATCAATGTTATAAAAAAAATGGTTTGAGACGATTGACTTTAACTCGTGTTACAAATAGTGTAGTAGCGATGTCCTCTCTAGAACGTAGTACATAGTGACTCAATGATTCTAGCTGTAGATTAACTGTAGTATAATCAAATCAATTAAACAGATTTGATTTGATATACAAGTACACGAAATTTTTTTAAAAACGGTTGATAATTTTTCTACTTAATTATTTTAAGTAAATAGCAATGATTTAAAATAACTAATTTTACATTTTAGTTTATTTTTGTAAGAAAGACGCTTGTGTTTTTTGTTCCTTAGTATTTTTAATAGAAATGCGTGTAAAATTAAAATAAATAAGAAAATACGTAGAAAATTTGTAAGAATATTATGTTTTCGTTTTTATTTGTTCTATAAAACGTATTTGTGTTTAAAAGATATTTCTTATAATACTTATTAGTAATAGACGCAATCTATAGTAATTTAAAATAAGGCCAGTGAGCGAAGCTTTGAATTAAAAAAAAATATTAATTAGATATTTGAAATTTTTAATAAAATTTATCTGACTTAAGGGCTTGGTCTAGTAGTGCAAACAAATGCATCCTGTCATCCTATATGTAAATAATACAAATGTACTAAGGGAAAGTTGCTCCACTTAATTTTTAAAAATTAAATCATTCGTATGCATAATTTAATATTCGTAATAAGTACCAAAAATGACAATTTGAAACAATTTTCGTGAAAATTACACCGGGTGATTTTTTTTTTATCAGTACACAAAATTTGCGAATACTTTCTATTGATATCTTCAACTTCATGTTTATATAACTGATCAACTTTTACAAAGAAATTTGGATGAAATATAAAAAAAAATAAGCTTTCCATACAAAATGCATAACTCTATACATTTTTTTCGACCTAAGTTTCTTAGTGAAAGTTGTTCAGTTTAACTAATAAAACGGATAAACAAATTTTGTTGTATCAAAATGTAATGTTTGTGTTAAAAAATTATAAAATAGAAAAATACGCAAATGAAAACAATTAAAGATATTTATTTCTGACTAGCTTCCGCCCACGACTCCGTCCGCGCGGATGTCAGTCTTCGCGTCTTCTACATATTTATTATATTATGTGTAATATATAGATTTATATTGATAAACCTAATAAATCTTTTGCTAGCATTCTGATGCTTTATCGGTTGCACTGGATTTATCTCTTTTTTTTTCAATCGCTTGAATGATATAGGATGGGTCCTTGATGGGCATCGAATGCTGAAGTCTCGAATCAATCAATTCTGACAGTAGGCAATTTATGTAAAATCTTGATAATGGTCCATCATTTTATTTTGCCTAAACGTTACATACTTTTTTATATATTCTATTTTTAACGAATTATTCACTCCAGTCCAAACAGCAAATAAGCAGACTTCTGCTTCTGCAACGTTTAGTTGTCCCTGAATTTAGAAAAAATAGTCATGATTCTTATCTATGACAAAAGTGTTATTTTTTGCATTGTATTTCAAATATTATTTTTTTTAACCGCATCTTCCGCATTAATGTCTTTTGCCGGAATTAGACATTTAACTTCTACTAGTCCCATTTTCCCTTTTTGATATGGGAGTGTATAAAGTAAATTTTTTAGATATTTCTCGTTACACTTTTAAAAAGTTATTTGTTTGTGTTTTAACACAACATATATAACACAATAAAATATGTTTTATTATTGTCATTTTGCTCATTAGGTAAGGTAATTTCGATATCAGTTTTAAGTTTTTTGATACCTGCAATAATAACGTCATAATCGCCTGCACATACTTATCGATTACACCCTGTATACAATCCACCATCCACATTCATAATGTTTTCCTGTCCTCCTCTCCTTTACGCTGTTCACCGATACATTTGAAATGAGTAAATCTGCTACCACTGAAGGATGTTTCATTGTGATCAGCAAATTTTCACCACTGTTGTCGATTATTTGTTTTTCATTTTTAATCAGCAATTGGGAATCATCAGTTTTGTTTTTTGCAGATTGGTGATGTACCCTAACAATACGTCGAAAAGGGAAAGCATCAACGAATTATAGTTTTCGTCCTCTTTTTTTATTCTTCGCGTCTCTGTTACTTCTGTTTGTTTAGTTCTCAACACCCACTGAATTTTCTATGTTATTGTAATCTTCCATTACATCTGAGTTTTGATGATGTGATGATAATCCATTCGTTTTAATATTGGTACTTAGAGTTGGTAGACTAAACTAGAAATGGCGGACTAAATTTGTTAGCGCGTCTGTAAGATCAGAATATAAAACCAACATCCTGTATTTAAGTTACAAAATTAATAATCAAACAACATGCCGCTACGTTGAAAATGACTAGAAGAAAAAATTCAAACACCTCGGATCAATTTTGGAGTAAACAAATCATTTTCCCCGTATGGGGATTTCCCCGGATGAACTTGGGAAGTTCAAGTTCTCAATACAAGTTTATATTATATTTCGTATTTCTCAAACGAAAAATAAACATTTTTGGAACTTCAAAAAAATTATATTATAAGAAAATTTATGAGCTTACTTTAGTTTTAAAGAAATATACATCCCTTTACTGACACCCCGTAAAATAAAGATATTGTTGCCAATCAATCATCAAATCAAAACCTTTGCAATCTATTTGGTTTCATTAACTTTATGTTCGAAGATAATTTTTTTTTCTAGTACATAGTTACACGCGTATTTTTTTCGTTTATTTTCCATATCGAAATCAAATTTTTAAAAATACGAATATTTGCACAAAACTAAGATAAAAATAATCAATTAACAAAAATATTAAATTTAATGAAGTAGAGCAACTTTCACTTCGGTATGAAGGAAAATCGAGCGTAGAGCACACGTCAGAACGCTCCGGCCCAAGGAGCGCGACTAAAGAAATTCGCTAGGATTTTTCCTAATTATTTTAAATATTTTTTTAATATTTAAAGAATTATCAAAATTCAAAAAAAAAATTTTTTAAAGGATTAATACTCATTGGTCTTCAACCAACTCGAATAAATTAATGGAAAAAATAACTTTTAGCAGTATTTATCAATAGATTTTGTAAGGCAAAAAATGGGAAATTTAATGAATTTATAACGTTCTAATTAAGAAAATCATAAGTTTTTCGGCAATTGTATTCAGCAGTTTTTAATAACGACTATATAAGGATAATAATGCGCTGATCAGATTGTGTAAATTGTAATCGGTTGCAACGTAGTGAGTGCACAAACTTAGCTCGAAATGTCTTTGGGGGAAAGAGATTTATCTTGAAGGCCTGATTAAGGTAACATAAAGTAACTTTATAAATGTGAAAAAATTCACGCGCATTGCGTATATAACACTAATTGATAAACAAGAAAAAAAAATTCAGTTTATCATTTCATTAGCCGGGAAAAAAATTGTCAAATAACTTGTTGAAAACGCAATTTTGCTAGACTGCAGCCTTAAGTTCTTCAAATTTGATACATATTTTGACAATTATGTAAATATGTAAGTACTATCAAATAAGTACATTATGTTAACAAAATATTATTTTAAAGTGAAACTTTTATTACATCGTCTCAAACTGTTTGGTCTGTGTAGCGCATGTCGCGTGTATCGCGGTAGGTATACCTACTCGGCAGCCGACCGTCACGCGACATGCGCTACACAAAGCAGTGTTCGGAACCGTTCGAACAGTTTCACTTTTACCGTGGTTTCATAAAACCACACAACATTTTTTATAATAATAAAAAATATGTTTTTATTCGCTTCCAATTTGTCATGACGCTTATTTCTTTATATATTGTACACATTGTGCAAATTATTATTAAAATAATTATAATGTATGCATGGACGTATAAAAAAAGACGGACGCCGTATTACGAACAAACAACGTGAAGCCACCATAGTAAGCTAGCGATCGTGTAAAGACAATAAACACGCACACACTCTCACCATAGTAAGCTAGTCGGCCGCCATTACGTCGTGAACTACCGACTGATTAACTGCGTCACTGTTTCACAAAAAATATTTAAAATGCCGTCTTGCGTGGTTAAATGGTGTCGCAACAGTACATTTTTAAATAAAAAAACACAAGGGATTACATTCCACAGGGAAGCAAGTTATTTCTTTTATGTTTTAATGACAAAATTATTACGGCAAAATTTATAGAAAAAAATACAGCCGCCATTGTCATCAACACAGCTGTTGCCATGGCAACATGGCACACACACATGGATGTTTCGCCGCCATTACTAGGTTTCACTCAATGTTTAGGCGATATACCGTCCGTCTTTTTTTATACGTCCATGAATGTATGTATGTTTATCAATTGTCTAGTCGATGTATAGACATTGCGCTTCTAAAAAAATACTCCTATAGTGATTTTCATAGCTTCTGGATTTTCGTTTAACTTATCTGTCAGTTAAAATAACAAAAAGTGTATGGAAATAAGTACATAAAAAAAATACGTGTGTCACTCTCGACTGCCGCGGTAGCGCTATTGCATAGCATCGCATTGCTGTGCCCACTGGAGTGGGGGGTGTTAGGTTTTTTCGTTACGGAATTTTTACATTCGGTCGCCGCGCTCAAAGTCTGAGATAAAAGCTATGCAATAGCTTAAAAAGTGGTAAGAGATATCAGGAACGTAACGGTCAAATGACTTTGTAAATTTGAGTTTTGACATAACGTCTATGAGAAAAACGTTAAAATTCAACTTTAAGTAAAAAAGGATTCGTTCCTAGTACTCAAAAGTACATATTTATTTTTAAGTAATAAAAATAGTGGGAAAATAGCTGAATTTTGTATTTTAAGACCTATTTCTTATTTAAGGGCTTTTTGTAACTGTCGTAGTTAATAATTTTGACCGTATTGTTGCAATGTGACAGGTGTCAAAAAAGCATAATAGGTCAACGATAAAACTCAAAAAAACTGTTTTTTTTAAAGAGCGTGTGTGCCTAGCACACGTGCCAGAAGTGAAACTTCTTTGCAAGATTCAAAGATACCAAAATCGTCGCCTGACTCCATGACATGGCGGTATTGCCATGACTTCTTGTAATTTTACTCTCAATGCGACTAAAGAAGTTTCACTTCAAAAAATATGTCTTTACCTTGTGGTATTGTAAGAAAAACATATTTTTAGATTATAGTAACTGAAACATAAGTGAAATGCTGTTCGCATTCAATATTATTTTAATTTATAAGTCAGAATTTCTTAACAATTGTGATTTTCATATTGTACCTACTGCCTACACAAAACACAAATTGTTATGCACATTTTTCAGATAATAAATGAATATTCCGAATGTTTTGTTTTTTATTTTAATCCCTGTTTTTGGTATAAGTTCATAGTAAGTATGTATATGGAACAATAGTTTTTCCTGACATATAAATAACTAGCTTTCCGCCCGCGTTTTCAAAGAAAAACCCGTTCCCGTAGGATTTCCGGGATAAAACCTATCCTATGTCCTTTCTCGGGTATCAAAATATCTCTATACCAAATTTCATGCAAATTGGTTCAGTAGTTAAGGCGTGATTGAGTAACAGACAGACAGACAGAGTTACTTTCTCATTTATAATATTAGTATGGATAGTATGGATGGTAGCTATTATACTAGTCATTTTAATAGGCATCATTTGACACGTCTTCAACAAAATTCAACAAAGTAACCTTGTAACGACGGGCATAAAATAATATATTACATATTTCGTTTCGTTCTAACTGCACATTGGCTTAACTTTTTCCAATTACGATTGTACATATATATACTTATTTATAGTAATAATGACCGATACACGATGCGATGTTTTTAAGCGTGTCACTTCTCTATGAAGATAAAACTGATAAGACGTCAAAATATGTTGCCTATTAAAATGACTCCATTATTAGTCCATTGAAATGTTACATTTTTAAGCCTGTGTTTAAGCCTAACCTAGCGTTTTCAAGAGTACCTACTGAAAAATAGTACTGTTTACTCATTTCGGAGCGCTGTAAAACTTTAGCTACTGACTTAATGAAAATATGTTGTATATAAACATTGAGATAATAATTAATATGGAGTCGACACCGCCTACATCACTTATGTTCCACTCAACATACGCCATGTTGAGCGGTATTTTTTAATGGTTTTAAAGTGAAACGCATCAAATATGCCTTCGTGTGTGTTACGATATTGCACAAATAATACGGAAAAGTGCAAAGGAATAACTTTCATCGTTAAGTACCTAACTAGATAATCATTTTTAAAACTTAGTTAGAGCAAAAAAATGGCGCACAGATTTTGTTCGTGGTGTCTCCTCCATACGTAGTAATATTATCTCAATGTATATAAAAGATGTTCCTCGAAAAACAATCTACAAGAATGGTTTGATCTATTTTTTTCGTACAAATATTTGTATGTTTTAAACCAAAATGTGTGTGTGTAATATCTACTGTGTATACAATATACATCCATATGCATTCAGTAAAAAGCTTTTTTTAAATATTACAGACACTCACAAGTTTATTATTGGTAGGTATATAAATAAAAAATCTCCAAAATTGTATTCAAAATACTTTATTAAATTACAATTTTACACTTATCATTCAAACATTAACAAATATCCTTAAAAACTATCAACATTATGCTTAAGTAACGGTCTTCTCAACATCGTGTTGTCTCTCTCACTTCCAAACAAAATATAGAAATAGAAAGAGACAAAGTATATTGAGAAATTCGAGGTAAAGTTCGTCTTGAAAAAGCTAATTTATATTTGCTTATTTCATTCATATCATCTTTTTACATATTTGGTTTATTGAGTTTTATTTATACATCAATTTATATTTTATACAGTTACAATGGAGTTAAGGAGGACATTATATAATAAACTAGCGGTCCGCCCCGGCTTCGCCCGTGGTACATGTTTACGTTTTCTCTACATAAGAACCATCCTCGTACTTCAAGGAATATAATAAAAAAAGAATTATCGAAATCGGTTCAGCCGTTCTCGAGTTATGCGCTTACCAACACATTTTGCGATTCATTTTTATATAATAAAAAATAAGTAATAGGTATATAGTAAATAATCGTAAGTAGTGAAACTTCACACAACACGTTCGAAATGACTCACGCACACAGGCAAGCGTGTTTACGATAATCGTACGTGTACTATGACAATTGACAGATATAAGAATACCCTTACGACTCTCGTAAACACGCTTGCTTGTGTAAATATACTGCTGTAGTATATTTAAGCAAATAAATATGCATTAAGCGCGTCACACACGGTGAAGATACTATAATCTATAATATTTTATGTTAAGACCCACAAAATTTCGGGTCATTTGTAACAGGATGGCAGTTCTACAGGGGTCTTAGTACGCAATGACAAAAAGAAAAAAGATGGTCAGAACGCTGATACCGGATGCCTTAAGATACTGTAATATGTAAATATTACAGTATCTTAAGATAAAATATTATAGTATCTTCACCGTGTGTGACGCGCTTTAATACTGTTTACTGATTTACTGAACCAAACTAAAGTGGACGCTAAACAATATTTTTTTCCGTATGTTGTTATTAAAGAAACATATTTCAATGGTTTCCGATTGACGTAAATACAAAACAAACATATAAATTAACATCCTCCTTACGGCTAAATCAATCATTACATTAAAATTATTTTATAATGAGCATCATTGTCTCTAGATAGATGGCATTAATATCTTTATACATTATAAAATCGATGAAATCAAAACATTGACGTATTATTAATATAAAATTATAATAAAAAAAAACACGCTTAAACTCATGAAATTATTGTATTGACACCGATCCTTGGTAAGTGTACAAAGTTTGAATTAAATGTGTCCGTTTAAAGTGGGTCAAAATCGGTCGGTAACATACAAACATACAGGTAAAGCTAATATAAAAGCGCAGACGAAACCACAGGCAAAAGCAAGTATTTAAACAGCTTATGCGGTAAATAAGCCACATCACTGCTAAATCTTACTAAAATCTGTTTAGTGGTTTTTCCATGAGAGTATCAAACATATACATGAGATATAAATCCTCACAAACTTCAGCATTTATAATATTAGTAAGACTAGACGCACAATCTTATCAAAAAGTCAACTTTTTTTCCGAGCGGCTTAATAATTTATTCAAGCAAATTAGCACCTTAATTCGAAGCATTAATGTTCAAAGTAGTAAACGCTCATTAGAAAACTCTGCCTGATAGACGAATAGGCAGACATTTATTTTGGACGATTTTTGATGTAATTGTAAGCCTAGTTTTTATATGAATCTTCGATATGGTCAAAGCTTCGATTTAAAATATTATTTTGGTCAGACATATAATCATTTAAAAAATATTTTCAAATCATTTATACAAATATTATTTAAACATCAAATTACTTAAAAATCATAAGCTGAATCAGTTACATAACATTGCATTTTTTAAATTATTTTATTCATTTTTAACACTGGGTTGAACAGGATTTAAATTCGTGACTTTTTCATTAACGAGGTTTTTATACATTACCAAATGTATTATTAATATTAAATTAATAGAACCTAGTTCTAGCAAATCTTAATAGCGCTAAAGACACTTAAATAGAAAACGAATATTCTATCACTGAGGCTAAAACAGCAAAGAAAATTAGTCGTCAATCTAAATCAGTCTTCGGTAGTAGTACTAATCAATTTGGACTTTAATTTTTCCGCAGCCAAATACGTATTCATTACTGGTATTTCATTTTCACGAGGTTGAAACTCCGTGACAACTACACTGTCTATATCGAACGTGTTTTCTCTATGCCCTCTCATGTGCACACCAAGACATTCACAAAGCAGTTGTAGGTCACATATTTTACAGCCTATATATTCTGTAGAATCTAAAGGAGTATGGTTATTAGTATGCTCCCAACACATATCATAGGAAGTGAAATATACATCGCAATTTGCACATTTAAACAACGTTGGCGCCTCTGTTTTAATAACCGGCGGAATTTCTTGCTCTATGACTATTTTCGTAGCTTCGCTCGAAGAAGGTATTTTCGCGGTATTTTCCACGCTTATAGGTAAACTGTCTACGTCGTAGAAATACGTTTCCGATCTATATACTCTCATTTTAAAGTCTACCGGTTTTAATTTTAGGATCGTATGGTGCATAAACGAATGTCGTGATAAACTCAGTTTTGTAAAAAGCAGTCCGCATTCTAAACAGGGCATACATTTTGAACCATGCGTTCCTGCGCTCATATGTTTGCCTATTGTATCTTCGTGCATGAAACTTAACTTACATACTTCGCACTGGTAGATCATTTTAAGTTTTTGTATGGGAGTTATAGACAATTTACGAATTATACGACACTCTTCAGCTGTGTGATATTTACCTTTGAGCTTAGAAACATCGAATATGCCTTCAACATTTTTGGGCTTCTCCTTAGGAACCTTCACCGGCGACGGTATCCTTTCTATTTTAACTGGGGTACTTTCAAAACTATAATTAGACGACGAGTCCTGTGACTCCCTTTTTATCGGTCTTTCTTTAGGATCAGAGACGACTACAATGTTAAAATCATTGATCGTATGTTCTGACGTTTCATGCCGCCTCAATACAATCTGTGTGAAATTCAGCCCGCAATACTTGCAGGGAAACCTTTTATGATCATGCTGATTTCTTTCGTAATGATAATAAAGTGTTTTCCGCTGCGTAAAGTGCATGTCACACTCCGAACACTTGTATAATATCGCGGATTCGCCTTCCTCGTTCACACTACTAGTACTTAACTCATGCGGAGGCCCAATTCTCAACTTTACCAAATCAGAGGTGGATATGGCACCAAAACTTTCTTTATTAAGCTCTGATACAGTGAGTTTCATTGTTTCGTGATGTTTGACCACGTGTTCCCTAAAACGCTTCTCCGGTATTCGCACTTTACACTCTGTGCAAACGCGAATCGACCGTTTCAAGTGACCTTTTGCCATGTGAATTTTTAGACCTTTGACATTCATGTAATAAAGGTTACAGTGAGAGCAATTGGCTATCCAATGGTTAGGGTCGTGCGTGTGTGTGTTGTTAATAACGACTGTGCCAACCAAATAAAACTTAATTTCCGCACATAAATTGTCCAATTCGTTATGTCTCTGTATATCTTTTTCATGGAACTGCAATCCGCATATCTTGCAAGTGACGGGGTTACGGTCACTTTCACATATTTGCATATGCTCAGCCAAATAAACTCTATTCTCAAACAGTAAATTACAGGCACACTTGTATAACACAGGCATTCTTCCATAATAACGCACTAGGGGGTCTTCGGACACTGTATTCGATTCAGTTTTGATTTTCTTACGAGGCGTTGCGATCTCATCTAGTTTTCGTTTTAACATTTGATCTGGCCGAAGATTGTATTTCACTACCATTACATTCGCTTTGGTAATGCCTGGATTTAGTTTGTGTATGTTCTCGTGAAGTTTAAACTTTACCCTACGGAAGAGTACTTTACATATAGGGCAGGGGACTAGGAATTGCTTGTCTTTTACACATGAGTGGTTCTTTCGTTTGGATGAACTGCTAACACATGCTCTACACTTCTGACATTGATATAGGGTCAATAATATTTCCGTATCTCTCTGTACAGGCTCTTCGCTTTGCTCGATTGGCGATTCACTTCTTTCATTATCAAAAGGTACAACGTTGATCGTATTTTTGTTGAAGCTGGGTTTCATTTTATGAAACGCGTAATGTTTCGCAATGAAGGACTTTCTAATTTTCAAATTACAGAGTTTGCACACTTTGTACAGCAAAGGTGACGGGCGCGTCGGACATTTGTGTCGTCTGAGATTGATCGAATTAAAAACCGTTCCTTTACAATGCACACATTGGTATAAGTCATATAGTTTCTGCTTAATCCCTTTCTTTATGGCATATGTTACCTTTTTAGGCTTATGTTTCAATAAGTGCTTATTGTAGTCTTGCGTTTTGATCAAGAGACTACACTCTTGACACCATTTGAATTTCAAACTGTCCTTTCTGGGCAGGTTGCACATTACGAAATTTGTCGAAAAATCGTTCACGTCATTGAAGGTAACTAGACGAATAGAATTCTCCTTAAATCTATTGGTATTATGATCGCGTTCGTGTGCAAGTTTGGTGTTTTTATTCTGAAACACCAAATGGCAGTATGAGCACGCAAACTTTGGCTTACTCTCTTCGCACGCATCTTGATTCTTCGCGTGTTCTACCACACAATCTCTATGTATTATATTTTTACAAATGTTGCATTTAAACATTGTACTGTTGGAAAAACCGTCTATTTCTAGCTTAAATCTTATAGATCTCTCTATATTATACGCGCTTTTAGCTAATATATGGCCTCTTTGTTCTTCCGTTATCGGCTTGAATATATCAAACCAAGCGTCATTGAGAAGATTTTCATAGTTAAATTTGAGTATTTGAAAGGAACTTTTCTTTACAGGATTCAAATGAATGTCCGCATGATTTTTATACGACGCTTCGTCAAATTGCAAATTGCATATATAGCACTTTTCGATTTTAACATCGAAACTCTCCATATTGCAAAAATGATCCTGACAGTGCTCTATGACTTTGTCGTAATTATCGTAAACGATATCGCAAACTTGGCACAGATAAATAATGTTCCATAGGGATTGCATTGATTCGTATTTTTTAAGTAAATCCGGTATTTCGACCTCTTGATTTATTTCTACCTCCTCTTCCTGCTGCGTATTAAAAGCGTGAAACGGAGCGTGCAGCTTGTATGCCAAGTCACTAAAACCTTCGTCACATTGGGCACAAATCTTGAACTTTTCTTCAAAACAGTTATGTTTACGCAGCGCTCTTTGACCGAAGAAATTTATGTTACATTCCGAGCATTTTTTCCACTCAGGCAGTGGGGGAGTGATTCTCTGTTCCGTTTGTAGATCCAAAAACTGAATGTTGCTCAATTTGAAATTCTTCTCTTTGTGTTCTCTAGCAACATGCGTCGGGAAGGTTTTAGTCGTGAAGCACAGACCACATATTTTACAAGTACGGCGTTTCACACAAGTCATATCAGAACACGCTCCCGTTAAATGGAACTGCGTTTTGGAATGACAATACGTCTTGCACGATTTGCAATAGTACAAAATGTTCCCGTTCCTATATTCGATAGCAGTCGGAGTTATATACTCCGATTTAACTGGACTTTTAAACTCAATTTTAGGCATCCTATACTCTGCATTCGCGCTCTTTTTGACTGTCACTTGTGTTTTCAAATCCAATTGGCCAGAGACAAATTCGATTGTCAAAATTTTCAAATTTGCCGCGTGCATTCTGACATGTTTTAACACGGAAGAACGTTCAATTTTCAAACCGCAGGTATCACACCGTTTCGACACGGTTTTAACGCATTCCATCGTGTGACACCTCCAAAACGTTCTTTCACTGAAAAGTATACCACATTTAGGACATTTACACACTATCCGCTTCGTCAAATCATGCGTGACGGTTATAACATTGAATTTCTTAAACAGCCTGTGTTGTACCTTATGCTTTAGTTTGTCTGACGATCTAAAGGCGCGTTTACACAAGGCACACGTCCATTCGCCTGGTGATTTAAGGCATCGTACGGAGTGTGAGAACGCCGCGCAACTAGCGAGGAAGTGTAACGGGCACTTGTCACATTTGAACAAAATCTCCTTTGGCACAACCCCAGTATAAAACGTGGGGGTCACTTTAATAGGCGTGTGCGCAGCTACTTTATGTATGTTCAGCGCATTTGCTGATGTGAACGTCAAGTCATGTTCAGAGCAGGCATATTTCTGCGTACATAACTTCATAAATATCTTATTATGCACGTGTTGAAGGTGAAAATTGTACATTTTGATGTTAATCGTTTTGTAAAAGCAAAACGCGCACTGTCCGTTAAAACACTCATTGATTGGGATCAAATCACTAGTCCCATGGTTCTTTACAAAGTGACCCTGTATATGTCTCTCGCTTGAATAGTAACACTTGCAAACTGGACACTTTAATAGGTTCACCATACCAAGTACGTTCGACGCACTTTGCTCACTAACACTAAACACTTCAGTTTTCACTTTGGCCGTACTTTTTACGGCTTTGTTGTGTCTAAACCCGCTGTAATTCAACATGGCGACACTTTTAGTTGTACTTTTCTTGGCTTTATTCACTCTCGGTGGTTCCGCACTATCTCCAAACACATTATCGTACCCTTGCACTGCTATAAGTAACGAATGAGCGGCCATTCTGTGAGCATCTATCGTGTTCTGCGTAGGAAATAGTATCATACATTCTTGGCAGTAGAACTTATGTTTGTTGAGAATATATTTCCAGTCTTTTAACGACACATGTGCGGTATATGGATCTCTTTCAGGCACAGGTTTAGTTCCTAGGATTATTTTATTTTGCGACACGTGGTGAAAGCTCGTTGTATCTATTAGATGAATGTCATTTATCTCTTCATGTTCATCGATGCTATTGTTTGCATTGATTCCATCGAACCCATCTGTGTCTTCGCCTACATACATTTCTTCTAGGTAGGCATTGTCATCCGCATATTCTGGCATTTCTGAAACGTACAATGAATAAATTAATAAGAATGAAGATAGTTATTTTATACAGAGAATGGGAGAATGGACATTCAAGCAGATAAAAAAATGCATGTGTGCCAAGCACACGTATCTGCAGTGAAACTTCTTTGGCAAGATACAATGATACCAAATTCGTCGCATCACTCCATGACGTGACTGCATTCCCATGACGCGACCTTGAAATTTTACTCTCAACGCGCCTAGAGAAGAAGAATTAGTATAAAATACCTATAGTATATCTATTTTCCTGCCTGTGACAAGCATGAGATTTTTGATGAGGATATTATTAAAAATAAATGATAGGAATGTATTAAATTAAAAACATTTATTGAGCAGCAGTCTAATAACAATGATTCATTTACCAAAGAAACCGTTTTTTGAATTGAATATAATATCCGTGCGAAACCAGGGTGTAGGTATTGTATAAAAATTCAAACTCAAACATTTATTTATTCAATTAGACTTCTTCTAGAAGCACTTTTGAATCGTCATTACATATTTGTAACATTTACCACCGATTCGGAAAGCAGTATCTATGGAGAAGAACCGGCAAGGAAACCCATAGTTGCTTTAATTTTATAAAATATGTGGAACATAATAAATAATAAGAGCTCTAATAAACAAAAACATAAAAATATCTATGATAGCGCAAATTTAAAGGAAAGGGTCATTCAATTTGCTATCATAATCTCTTTCCGCTTTTATAAACATTTTTGTTTAAACATGATGCAAGTAATATTGTTTACATTCGTTAACATTATGCGATAATGAATGCGTTTTTTAATAGTTTTGTTATTATCTAGATAAATCGAATATTGTTACGAAATACTTTATTAACCATATTCTATAACAATTATTATTATACTCTTTCACGGAAAAAGCACTGAAAGTATTTTGATAATACTTTGCAGTTATGTAGTTTATGTAACCAGAATATAACTTATGGTACATACCTAAAAAATACTTTTTGCAATTTTGTCTACACAGCGGCACAGCTAATAAACAAAGACATAGAAATTAAACATCCCAAAATGCATGTAATTTACAGTCTACACATAATATATTATTATACTAGCTTTCCGCCCGCGGCTTCGCCCACTTTGTCTAAAACCTAATAAATTATATACTAAAACCTTCCTCTTGAATCACTCTATCTATTAAAAAAACCGCATCAAAATCCGATGCGTAGTTTTAAAGATTTAAGCATACATAGGGACAGAGAAAGCGACTTTGTTTTATACTATGTAGTGATAGTGAAGTGAAGGCAAACATTTTCCTGCCAGGACATCATTATAGTTTAGGGGTGTAAAAACTAAAAATTACTTCTTATAGTTATAAGTGAAGTCCCATGTCCCCTAGTGGGGTAAGGGGCAGATGCATTATACATCTGTTTAAATGATTTTCTTTAGGGACAAGTAGGTGATCAGACTTCTGTGTCCTACCAAACCAAGACATGTTTTTTTTTTCGTCTCCACCGGGAATCGAACCCAGGACCCCTCGGTGTTACGCTCACGCGTCAACCACTGTACCGAGGAGGCGGTCACTTCTTATATAAAGTGTACAAACTATTATAAGACTAATTGAATGCAAATAAAAAATTACATAAAGACTGATCCAAATATTTCAAAGCAGTTCGGTTATTATCACAAACTGTGTGTGAAACAAGAATGTATACTAATATTAATTATTATGAAGCTGAAGAGTTTGTTTGTTTGAATGCGCTAATCTCAGGAGCTACTGGTCTGATTTGAAAAAGTATTGCGGCGTTAGATAGCCCCTTTATCGAGGAAGGCTATAGGCTATATATCATCACGCAAAGACCAACAGGAGCAGAGGAATGCGGATTAAACCGTACAGCACAGCTAGTGAAATATATATATGGATGTACTCACCCTCATCATCTATGTCCACAATTTCTGTCTTTATAGACGAAATGTCAGGGAATATTGTTTTTATCTTCGGATGGTCGAACACATTGTGCTCCTCGATGTCAATGTCTGACGACATTGTCTGAAAAAAGATTTATGATATCAAGAATGTTGTTGTTGTAAAGAATGTTCTGGGTTGCCTGGAAGAGATTGCTTTAAAGCAATAAGGCCGCCTTTTCGTACATATGTGCCTTTGTGTTGGTTTCTTTTTTTTTTTAATTATTGTAGTTATCTTGTTATTCTCTGTCTGGTATATATGTACAATAAAGTATAAATAAATAAATAAATAATTTTTAAATTAATTAATTAATAAGAGAATGCTTATATCTTTAAAACTATGCAACTCTTTTATTGAAATTAACTATTATATGTATTTTGCATTTGAAAATTGTTACTTCTATATATATAAAAATTAAACCCGTTTCGCATTGTCACGGCATCATGTGTGAACGGCTGAGCCGATTTCGATAATTTTTTTTAATGTTTGTGGAAGTATGAGGATGGTTGTTATTTAAATATGTACCACGGGCGAAGCCGGGCGGACCGCTAGTTAATGATAAAATTTTACAAGCACATGTGCAAAAGTATGTTGGTTTATCTATTGCATAGCAATGGAGAGATTTAAATTTCTCCATCTAAATGATTTTTGCAAAAATCAAATTTTTTCTCTAATTAAAATAATTCTTCATATTGTTTCTGAGATATTTAATTTTAAACACAGTTTTTAAGTTTTTTTTTACACATCACAGCTTTGCCCACATTGGTCTAAATCCTTACTATTAGTTATTATTACATTATCTATACTAATATTATAAAGCTGAAGAGTTTGTTTGTTTGAACACGCTAATCTCAGAAACTACTGGTCCGATTTGAAAAATTCTTTGAGTAAATGGGAATGAGATGATACAACAATAAGGTCATTATGACACAAAAAGTGTCTTGAGCCTTCAATAATAATAGTAAAAATATTTTTAATGGAAAAAATAATGGGATACTCCAATGAGTACTATAAATTACCTTCAATAAGTTATTTTTTTAAGAATCAAATAGTAAAAACCTAAGTTATTTATAAATCTTAGTCATCCTTTCTGTAGGGTCACCTTGTGTAATTTATGAAATACAGCATAAAATTAAATTTGAATTTGAATATAACCTTAAAAACTGCAACCGTTGATATTTAAATCATGCTTATTCATATTCGAGACGCTTTAAAATTTAGAATTATTGTTTTATTATTTATTTTTAACAAAATATAACCTCAATAGGATTTTTTTACTATTGACTTATTTGTTGATATATAATTAGTTTAAACGGTACTATAATATTTGTGTGTATATAAAAACAAGCCGAATACTAAATGTAGGTTAAAATATAATAATGTTGTATGTATTTATGGTAAGTTATAAGAATCTTACCAAAATTTTCCGCAAAAAATTAGGCTTTTCGAAGGCAAGTTATTTCTTGTATGGCGTCGAAATATAACGTAAGTAAACAGATATTATTATTTTTTACTCCACATATTGCAAGTTTTTAATTCATCATGTCAAAATTAAGTCCAAACAACACGACGAAGTCAAAATCATAAAATTCAAAATTCTTATCATGTCAAAACGGAACGCGCAGACCACTATCGCCATAAGACCACAGACTACATCAAATCTAATGGTGGCAGTACACATTGGGCCAACGTGTTGGGCCAACGGGTTGGGCCAACGTGTAGAGAGCTACTTGGCGGTATGTTGGCTTCATTAGCCTAGTTGGCGCCAATATTGGCAGGCCAACCGAATGTTGTCGGTTTTTTGTGCACACATCAAAGGATCTTGGCGCGCTCCACAAACAGCGTTCACACGTTGGTGTCTTGTTCAGTTTGTTGTTACTCGTCAGCGGAGACAGTATCGTTGCGCGTCAATGAAATTTACGTTTAACCATGTTCCGATAGCGATGGCGGCGCCGAGGTTTTACAATTCGTAGATTTGTATCGACATGAAGGAATAATTTGGAATCCACGGCATGAACTACACAAAAATAAAACCATAATATGACTCAATAAATTAGATGTTCTATTTTCTATTTATTATATTATTCTAGATGTTTTTCTTATCTAACTTTCATACAATGCGATAAAAAAATGAATATATTTATAAAATGAGTAAAATAGTATTAAAAAGTTACTTGTTCTTAAAAATTAAATAACAATATACAATGAGCATTATTTTGATCAAATTGTGCTTTATTACATAAATAATATTATCATTTAATAAAATAATATCTAAAATCTAATCTTTAAAGTTTCGTTTTATAGGTAAGTAGTTAAAATTAAATTAAATGTAAAATGTACACATTTTAAACATTTGAAAAAATCTAAACATAATAATGTTTTATTTATACAGTTATAAAAAAAGGACAATAGAGATTGGAAAATGGTATCATCGCAGACGGCAGAGTACACTCATTGTTATTGATGCACATGTACGTAATAATTAAACGCACTGTATATAATTAAATTGCCGCGGCTGCAAGAACTTCTACGGACTACGTCCATCTTTGAAGCGCCAATGCAGAATGATCAGTACGCCAATGTGTGAACAGGAATCTTGATATCCTTCATTTTTTCCCAACACGTTGGCCCAACGCCTTGGCCCCATGTGTACTGCCGCTATAAGACATCAAATAATAATATTGTTTGATGACAATTTTTTTTTAATGAAATGCGAATTTATGCTATAATCGAGATGTTATTTCTAGTATTTCTAGCATTTAAAAATTATCGAAAGAAAAAAAATTATTTATTACTCGTTAATCTGCGCATTCTATTTGCGTCTTATAAACACATATATATATTCGTGTAAAAAACTAGTGACGAGGTAAATGGTGCTAGATAAACACGAAATAAATAAAGATATCATTTTATTAGTCGATAGGAGATGGTTATTACAATGTTTTGTAAAAACAAGCAGCATATAATAAGCGGCACGCACCTGTACTACAAAAACATTCCAGTGCAATAAGACAGGTACGTTATATAAATAATTTGAAACTTCCACAAACTGACCACAAATGTTGTACACACAGTTGTACTGAATAAATAATTTTAATTTAATTAACATGTTATAGTGAAAAAAACAAAATTTTGAGCTATGAAAATTTTAGCTCAGCATTAAACCAACCTGTGAAACCAACTTTGGTTTATTGCTCTTTGTTTTGTTGCTCTAACTTTTTAAATTTGACACTGGCAAATAGTTCAATAGCAAATTGCCATATAAAACATATAGAACTACGATATAGAATGACAATTGACACTTGACAGTCGACAGAGGTTAAATGTTAATTGGCATTTGATTTGGCGCCAAACCAAACTGTGTTTTGCTCAAAGTTGTTATAAAAGTTATAAATTGGTAAATAAAGATTACCGATCAGAAAAACATACAGGTGGTTTAAGTAAGTTAAGTGCATGATATAAAATGGCTAGAACAAAAGCATCAGTGGGTGCAAAAGGTATAATACATTGTAAATTTTTCATAAACATTTAGAAACAGATTTCATTGTTTTGTACAGTACCAAATTTGAAATTATCATAATATTGTAACTAGCGATCGTTAATGTAAAACAAATGCATTTGTATTTATTATATATCCTCTTTTTCGTTTATTGAATAGAATAGACGTACATAATTTTGTGGTTATTTTATTAAATGATTAAAGTGATTGTGTTTGATTGAAAAGTTACACGCTTGTTGGGTGTGTCGACATAAATACATAATACATATATGTTATAGACTGCAGGCCCATGTTGAAAAATTTATGGGTCATTTGAACCACCAGGTGACCTATCTAGAACGATATAAGAGCATAAAATAATAAGATTCAGCACTATGACGTCATTGAATCGCAATATGTGTTGGTAAGCGCATAACTTGAGAATGGCTGAACCGATTTCATTAATTCTGGTGGCTTCATTAATAGGATGGTGATTGGAGAGAAAACATAATGTACCACGGGCGAAGCCGGGGACCACTAGTTGTTATTATTTATTTATTTATTTGTTAATAAAACATTTTCTATTGCTTTCAGTATCGGCAGGAAAGAGTAGCAAAGCCAGATGTAGTGTAGCACCACCCACAAGTAGCAGCAATTCTTCAGGTATAGTCCTACTTATATTATAAATGCAAAAGTTTGTATGTTTGTTGCTCCTTCATGCAAAAACTTCTGAACTGATGATGAAATTTGGAACACACAGAGGGTATTACACAAATCGACCTAGTCCCACAGTAAGCTCAATTAAGGCTTGTGTTGTGGGTACTAGGCGACGATAAATAAATACTATATTATATATATATATATATATATATATATATACGACGATATTTAATAAATACATATATAGATAATAACACCCAGACCCAAGAACAAATAATTGAATTCATCACACAAATATTTGCCCTGACCGGGGATCGAACCCGGGACCGTCGGCTCAGTAGGCAGTTACTTTACCACTGCGCCAACCGCGTTGTCAAATCTTGAATTGCCACAGATTTTTATCCGGTAAATCCCACAGGAACAGGAACTTTGCGGGTTTTCCTTTGTCTCTAAAGCTTCGAGATCTTTTTACTGTAAGACAGTAATGAGAAACCATTTGAATAAGTGAAGTCCCATGTCCCCTAGTGGGGTAAGGAGCAGATGCATCATACATCTGTTTCACTGATCGATTTTCTTTAGGCACAAGTAGGTGATCAGCCTTCTGTGTCCTGCCAGACCGAGACATTATTTTTCTTCGTCTCCACCGGGAATCGAACCCAGGACCGAATAGTGCTACGCTCACGCGTCAACCACTGTACCAAGAAGGCGGTTAACCGTTTGAATACTATGTATTAAATTTCCAGTGTTATACTCAAATCTATATATATAAAAGAAAGTCTGTATGTTCCAACACTTATAACTCGAGTTCTGCTGAACCAATTTTCATGGTTTTAGATTCGTTGGATTTGTCACGGCTAAACTGTACATTATAGGGCGTGGAGTTGAGAGTCGTAAATTTTTTTGTGGTTAGCTATTGTCCTATAGAACCTAAATCTGAAATTTCACACCGCGAAAACTTTTAGTTTTTGAGTCACGAATTTTTGAAAATCGGAAAATTTTACTCCATTTTATCTTTGAAACGTGAACTTACTGTTATGACAGTGTCAAATTGACATACAGCGATTGTCAAACGCGTTTCATTTCAGGTAAAACATTTCTATCTAACAAAAAAAATATTATAATTTAAATTTTATTTATGAAATTTGTATATTTTTAACAACAACATTAAAAATAATTATTATTAAGTATATTTTTTGTAAAATAGATTAAATAAAATAAAATTATGAATATTCGCAATTTATAATTTAACAACAATATTAATTGTACGCTTTGTACCGTGGAACAAAACAATAACGACGTCATTTTCAGTTACCGTTCGTTTGCCGCCTTTCAGTCGAGATCGTTTCGTGCGTACTCCTGTTAAGCCCTAAAACTGTACAAAACCATTAAACTTTTACTTTTAGTATACAAATAGGTAGCGAGGAGCGAAGCGACGAGCGTGTTAGGTTAACATTTGAACTGCCGCACGAGCCGAGCGAGCGAAGCGAGCGTGCCGCGGCAGCGGCCGGCGAGTGCCAGAAGCGACTTTAGGGCGATTCCCACTCAAACAAAAAAAAACTACAGGTCAAGAAACTTAAAAGAAAAGCAGTTTACTATGAAAAGTCCCTTTATCGATTAGACACCTCAAAATAATGAAGTTCAGGGAGCATGTTTCAAAAATTTAACCATAATGTCTATTACATTAAATCTGTCATATTTCAAATCAAAGAGCTAATGCAATATTACTAGTATTGAAAACTATTATTGTAAAGTAATAATTAATATTAATTGCTTCAGATCAATGTGGAACTGGAAAAAAATACATGCTAGGGTTGGACTAAAGCAAAGGGGGCGCAGGACTTAGAAAATTTTTGATGGAGTTGGTATTATTATAACACCTATTTATTATGGTTAGGGAGCCAGGTGCAAATTTGGTTAACTATTTCCTCTCAAGAGATAATTCGTCAGACGCATGAGAGTATAGTATTATAAAGCCTCGTGAACGTCAGCTGGCGCTCTGTTGGGGGGGTGAGCGGTTGTAGCCTCCCACGCACATAGGAAAAAAAATACATTCATTCATTCATTTCCTCTCAGCTAAAAATTTGTCAAATTGAAGCTAACCCAATATCTCAACGAAAAAAAATAGTCAGCTGGTTACAACATGGTGTATTATACGTCAGCTGGTGTCTCGAACATGAAAGTTAAATTTAAAGAAAAATTTATTTTCCGTTATTTCCTCTCAAACAAAAATTTACCTGATGATAGCTTATATGTAACTGTGGATAAATATATATGTCAGCTGGCTGTATCTTGGTGGAAAAACCGTCAGCTGATACGGGAGGCTACAACCGCTCTTCCCCCCAACCGAGCTCCAGCTGACGTTCACGAGGCTTCATAATACTATACTTTGATGCATTTTACTAATTACCGCTTGAGAGGAACTTGGTCATAAAATCTGCTGCTGGCTCCCGGACCATTATTGTTTTATCGTAAAGATTACGCTAATAAAAGCATGTTTTGTTGGGGCAACTTTTCTCTAAACTTGATAATTACCAAGATACATGACGGATTGTAAAATGTAATTTTTTTCAATGATGGAATATTATGTATTCAATATTAAGCTGCGAAAGTCCGAATCTAGCTAAAAAACGTTACGCTAAAATAAGCATTGCATTATCATAAGACTTGCCACAGAACCGAAGCTGTCAACCCCGAATTCCACGTGGTCTTGTCTGCCCTACCCCTAGAGTGTATGTAAAAAGCCGGAGGCGCGGAGGGAGAGCAGCCCTCGCCCGCCGTGACAAAGCTCGGGAGCCGTGCGGAGCGGAGCGGCTGAGGCTGGTCGCTGAAGGCGACCAACAAGCCGAAGCTGCGAAGCGGAGTACGGGCGACCGTGCTTTGTCACGCAAGGGCGGAAGGGCTGCACTTCCCGTAGCGCCGGAGCTAAGGCAGTGTCTGACACAATATAAAAAAGACATGAGGAGATAGGGAAAGGGTTAAGTTAGGTTTTATCATCAATCTTTGAGGGCGAATATCTCGGCCATTTTTGATTTTAGAGAAAAAGTTTTTTCTATAAAACATGCTTATTTAAGCGTTTTGAATAAAATTTCTAAGTATTTTATGATTCCTATACAATTTTCACTTTAGATCATAAAATTTTTAAGTCCTTACTTTGCGCCCCCTTTGCTTTAGGCGGACCAAAACTTCATTTGTAAATATCTCGAAAACTATTAATTTCCGCGCCCCCCCCTTTACAGGGGAAGTTCCTAGTACCCACCCTCCCTCTCTCCACCCCCCACTACCCCCAAATTCCACGCCCTATAATGTACAGTTTTACCTTTGTCTCCGTCCAGAAAAGAAGAATAAATCATAAAAACAACAAAAACTAGACGAATAAATATTTTCCCAAAATTTTGATTTTCGTACATGTCAATCATTAGTTGTCAATCCTGTCAAATACGGAAAATAATGTTTGACATTCATGCGTTCAAAAATGTATTATGTGTAAAATAATAAAAAATTATAAAGGGTAAATAAATATTGTTTGTATTTATTTTAAAATCAATTATTAAAAAGTGCAATAAAAGCAGATACATAAAAATTCCTCAAATGTTTGTGTTTACGCGTGTTTTCAGAAATTAATAAGGTATTTTTGGTGGGGAAACTAACCAAGAAGTTTAGTTCGATTAAGGCTGCAGTCTAGCAAAATTGCGTTTTCAACAAGTTATTTGACAATTTTTTCCCGGCTAATGAAATGATAAACTGAATTTTTTTTTCTTGTTTATCAATAAGTGTTATATACGCAATGCGCGTGAATTTTTCCACATTTATAAAGTTACTTTATGTTACCTTAATCAGGCCTTCAAGATAAGTCTCTTTCCCCCAAAGACATTTCGAGCTAAGTTTGTGCACTCACTACGTTGCAACCGATTACAATTTACACAATCTGATCAGCGCATTATTATCCTTATATAGTCGTTATTAAAAACTGCTGAATACAATTGCCGAAAAACTTATGATTTTCTTAATTAGAACGTTATAAATTCATTAAATTTCCCATTTTTTGCCTTACAAAATCTATTGATAAATACTGCTAAAAGTTATTTTTTCCATTAATTTATTCGAGTTGGTTGAAGACCAATGAGTATTAATCCTTTAAAAAATTTTTTTTTTGAATTTTGATAATTCTTTAAATATTAAAAAAATATTTATAATAATTAGGAAAAATCCTAGCGAATTTCTTTAGTCGCGCTCCTTGGGCCGGAGCGTTCTGACGTGTGCTCTACGCTCGATTTTCCTTCATACCGAAGTG
Source organism: Colias eurytheme (assembly GCF_061535395.1). Classification (NCBI taxonomy): domain Eukaryota; kingdom Metazoa; phylum Arthropoda; class Insecta; order Lepidoptera; family Pieridae; genus Colias; species Colias eurytheme. The sequence goes on along the minus strand of NC_143010.1, from coordinate 484,421 downwards.
AAAGTTGCTCTACTTCATTAAATTTAATATTTTTGTTAATTGATTATTTTTATCTTAGTTTTGTGCAAATATTCGTATTTTTAAACATTTGATTTCGATATGGAAAATAAACGAAAAAAATACGCGTGTAACTACTAGAAAAAAAATTATCTTCGAACATAAAGTTAATGAAACCATATGTTAATGAAGATTGCAAAGGTGATTGGCAACAATTTCTTTATTTTACGGGGTGTCAGTAAAGGGATGTTTATTTCTTTAAAACTAAAGTAAGCTCATAAATTTTCTTATAATATAATTTTTTTGAAGTTCCAAAAATGTTTATTTTTCGTTTGAGAAATACGAAATATAATATAAACTTGTATTGAGAACTTGAACTTCCCAAGTTCATCCGGGGAAATCCCCATACGGGGAAAATGATTTGTTTACTCCAAAATTGATCCGAGGTGTTTTAACTTTTTCTTCTAGTCATTTTCAACGTAGCGGCATGTTGTTTGATTATTAATTTTGTAACTTAAATACAGGATTTATATTCTGATCTTACAGACGCGCTGACAAATTTAGTCCACCATTTCTAGTTTAGTCTACCAACTCTAAGTACCAATATTAAAACGAATAGATCATCATCACATCATCAAAACTCAGATGTAATGGAAGATCACAATAACATAGAAAATTCAGTGAGTGTTGAGAACTAAACAAACAGAAGTAACAGAGACGCGAAGAATAAAAAAAGAGGACGAAAACGATAATTCGTTGATGCTTTCCCTTTTCGACGTATTGTTAGGGTACATCACCAATCTGCAAAAAAAACAAAACTGATGATTCCCAATTGCTGATTAAAAATGAAAAACAAATAATCGACAACAGTGGTGAAAATTTGCTGATCACAATGAAACATCCTTCAGTGGTAGCAGATTTACTCATTTCAAATGTATCGGTGAACAGCGTAAAGGAGAGGAGGACAGGAAAACATTATGAATGTGGATGGTGGATTGTATACAGGGTGTAATCGATAAGTATGTGCAGGCGATTATGACGTTATTATTGCAGGTATCAAAAAACTTAAAACTGATATCGAAATTACTTTACCTAATGAGCAAAATGACAATAATAACTTTTTAAAAGTATAACGAGATATATCTAAAAAATTTACTTTATACACTCCCATATAAAAAAGGGAAAATGGGACTAGTAGAAGTTAAATGTCTAATTCCGGCAAAAGACATGAATGCGGAAGATGCGGTTAAAAAAAATTTAATATTTGAAATAAAATGCAAAAAATAACACTTTTGTCATAGATAAGAATCATGACTATTTTTTCTAAATTCAGGGACAACTAAACGTTGCAGAAGCAGAAGTCTGCGTATTTGCTGTTTGGACTGGAGTGAATAATTCGTTAAAAATAGAATATATAAAAAAGTATGTAACGTTTAGGCAAAATAAAATGATGGACCATTATCAAGATTTTACATAAATTGCCTACTGTCAGAATTGATTGATTCGAGACTTCAGCATTCGATGCCCATCAAGGACCCATCCTATATCATTCAAGCGATTGAAAAAAAAGAGATAAATCCAGTGCAACCGATAAAGCATCAGAATGCTAGCAAAAAATTTATTAGGTTTATCAATATAAATCTATATATTACACATAATATAATAAATCTGTAGAAGACGCGAAGACTGACATCCGCGCGGACGGAGTCGCGGGCGGAAGCTAGTCAGAAATAAATATCTTTTGTTTTCATTTGCGTATTTTTCTATTTTATAATTTTTTAACACAAACATTACATTTTTTTTATTATATACAAAATTTGTTTATCCGTTTTATTAGTTAAACTGAACAACTTTCACTAAGAAACTTAGGTCGAAAAAAATGTATAGAGTTATACATTTTGTATGGAAAGCTTATTTTTTTTTATATTTCGTCCAAATTTCTTTGTAAAAGTTGATCAGTTATATAAACATGAAGTTGAAGATATCAATAGAAAGTATTCGCAAATTTTGTGTACTGATAAAAAAAAATCACCCGGTGTAATTTTCACGAAAATTGTATCAAATTGTCATTTTTGGTACTTATTACGAATATTAAATTATACATAAGAATGATTTAATTTTTAAAAATTAAGTGGAGCAACTTTCCCTTAGTATATTTGTATTATTTACATATAGGATGACAGGATGCATTTGTTTGCACTACTAGACCAAGCCCTTAAATAATAAAAAAATTCTATAAAAATGTAAAAATTCTGACAATTATTTGTTGCGATTTCGTCGACTGCGTCAACAATATTGCTATCAAATTGCTATAAACAAGCTAAATTGCGTTTTGAAGATTACATCCATTTATGCAATGCAATTAGCACAGAAGAAGGTGCAGAAAATGTTGGTCTATTGATTATTTTACCGGCGACATACACAGGTAGCCCAAGTGAATATGCGCAAGATGCAATGACATAATAATATGTTCGTCATTATGGGCGGCCAGATTTATTCATTACATTTTTATGTAATCCGAAATGGATGGAAATTATTCAACTGCTGCTTCCCGGACAAATATCAAGTGATCGGCACGACATCACCACACGTGTTTTCAAGCAAAAAAACCGATCACTGATGAGTTACATTAATGGAACACATCTTTGGGATTATTCAATGATGGATGTATTCAATCGAATGACAACAATCTGGCTTACAGCATGCACACATTTTAATTTGGTTAGTCGAAAGGATTCGGGCAGATAAAATATATGAGTGTGCGGGGATTGCTAATCCTGAAACCGATCTAGACCGACATAACGTTGTTATCACGAATATGATTCATGGACCGTGTGACACCATCAACCACCAATCACCATGCATGGTTGACAGTGAGTGTACCAAAAGGTATCCACGAAAATTGATGGCAGAGACCATCACAGGCAACGATGGTTACCCACTGTATCAGCGTCGATCGCCCAATGATAATGGTAAAATTATTATCACAACTAAAGTGAAACGAAACGATGGCGTGGTCGATAACAGTTAAAGAATGAAAAGAGCTAATCCATGCTGCACAAATTATTAAAATTCAGTCATTTTTCTCTGAGACGTGTTTGAAGTAATAAAATAAAATACTATTACATATCAATCCATATAAATATTTATTTTGTATCATTGTATTACGTTCATCAAAGCCTAAATTAGTTCAGCTAAAAGGTAACACAACATTCATTGACAGGGCGGTACAAAGTTCGCCGGGACAGCTAGTGCTTTATAAAGGAGAAATATTTAAAGAATGAGAATCTTCACGAAACGGGATTCGAACCCGCGTCTTTTCCATACTGTGGCAACACCTAGAAACTCTGCCACCAGTAGCAAAAATTATTATTAGTACTCAGAAATAAAAACTAAACTATTCAGAAGAAATCTTAATATATATAAATCTCGTGTCACAATGTTTGTCCTCAATGGACCCCTAAACTACTTAACCGATTATAATAAAATTCGCACACCATGTGCAGTTCGATCCAACTTGAGAGATAGGATAGTATAAACATGTAGGTACCACGGGCGAAGACGGGGCGGACCGCTAGTTAATTCTAATTATAATCTAACTGGTGAATAGTAAAACTATTAACTTTATGGTCTACAATAATTAATTATATATTCATTAATTGCAGGTGGCGAGAAATCATCCAGAAATTATTCAGGAGGCAACCCAGTGTGTCCAAGAGAAACTCCCAAATGGCAGAAACCGATCACTAACTTCTTTATAACAAATCAAACAAAACCATGTGATGATGGCGAAATTGGTAAGTTTATACTACTAATTGTAAACTAGCTTACCGCCCGCGGCTTCGCCCGCTTTGTGTAAAACCGAATACGTTATGCACGAAAACCTTGTGTAGTTTTAAAAGATTTAATTTTAAGCATACATCGAGACAGACGCGGCAAGTGTCTATCACTTCTTCACGCCAAAACCCTTGAACCGATTTGGATAAAACATGTAACAAATATAGTTTGAGTCCTGAGAAAGGACATAGAATAGGTTTTATCCCTGAAATTCCGTAGGAACGGGAACTATGCAAGTTTTCCTATAACTACTTGAGTGAGCAGCTAATGTTTAACTAGTTTTCCAAACATAAAAAGGCGGTAATAATAATTTATATCATAATCTATATGTACTAATATTATAAAGCTGAAGAGTTTGTTTGTTTGAACGCGCTAATCTCGGGAACTACTGGTCCGATTTAAAAAATTCTTTCGGTGTTAGAAAGCTCATTTATCGAGGAAGGTTATAGGCTATATATCATCACGCTACGACCAACTGGAGCGCAGCCACGGGGGTGAAACCGCGGGGAGCAGCTAGTAATACATTTTTATTTATTTTTTTATTTATAGCCTTTATTGCCAATACAGGTTACATTTTTACTTATTAACTAAAATTAAATTGCTTTGTGTGTGTTGGCGTGTCCTTGTGACACAAAGGCCTCTTCCAACTTCTTCCACTCGCCACGTTCTTTTGCCTTCCGTAGCCAGAGCGGCCCTGCCACTCTCCTTATCTCATCCGACCACCTTTTTCTTTGTCTTCCTCTTTTTCTTTTAGCATCCACCCTGGGAGTCCATTCGGTTATCACCCTTGTCCATCGGTTTCCCTTTTCTCTGAGCATATGCCCTACCCACCTCCATTTAAGAATCCTTGTCTTTTTCACAACATCTTCTAGTTTTGTTATGTTTCTTATATCTAAAGCTCTTTTTCTATGTTTTTTTGTATAACCTAGTATACTCCTCTCCATAGCTCGTTGGCATGTTACCAATTTTGTGTCATGCTTTTTTGTTTTAGCCCAAGTTTGGCAACCATAAGTTAGTATTGGCAAAATGCAGGTGTTAAATAGTTTTCTTTTAATTGTGATGTTGTACTGTGTATTTTTAAATATTTCTTTCAGCGACCAGAATCTTTTCCAAGAATGGGCAACCCGTCTCTCAACTTCATGTTCCATCTGGTCGCTGAAAGCTATTAGTTGGCCTAAATAAATATAGGAATTGACATATTCAATTAACTTATCTTCTATTGTAATTGGGGTTCGCACTCTATTTGCTATAATTTTGGTTTTTCCATAGTTGATCGATAGTCCCACTTTTTTGCTTTCTTGTGCCAGTTGAAGAAGCATGGTTTGCAGGTTTTCAGGGTTATGAGATATGAGTATGATATCATCAGCAAATCTGAGATGATTTAAATTTGTTCCGTTAATGTTTATGCCGAAGTTATCCCAGTCTAATTTTCTAAAGATTCCCTCTAATACTGAGGAGAAAAGTTTTGGTGAGAGTGGGTCTCCCTGTCTCACGCCTCGCTTTATAGGGAATACTTCACCTTCGGTTTCCAGTTTTACTCTGCCTGTGCTGTTTTTGTATATATTCTGTATGATCCTTATATATTTATTGTTTATTCCTTGATTCTTCAAAGCTTCCCATATAGATTGGTGTTCCAGTGAATCAAATGCCTTGTTGTAGTCCACAAATGCCATGTATAGTCGATAGTTGTATTCATGACTTTTCTCGATCAACTGTTTCACCACATGAATATGATCCGCTGTAGAGTATCCTGCTCTAAACCCTGCTTGTTCCCTCGGTTGTTCTTCGTCGAGCTTTTTGGTAATACGGCTAAGCAGTATCTTCGAGAACACTTTATATACGTTCGACATCAGGCTAATTGTTGATGTCAGTAAAAGTTGGACAAAAACCCAGCGTCTGAATTTCGTTCCTTTCTGTTGCAACAAAATCTGCACCAACTAGTGAAAGAACCGACACGCATATACAAATCATCACAGACCCTTTTAGATCTATTCATCACAGATTCACCAGAAATTTGCGGAAACATCAAAATCGTCCATAATCCCTCCTTAAGTGATCATGGCCTCGTTGTATGTGAATGTCATATAAAGAAAATTAGCAAGAGCTCACAATATAGGTACGCGCGTTTGCTAAAAAATATAGACCCAGAAGCTTTTGACAAAGATTTAAAAGCCTTACCATGGAATAGTGTACAGCTAGAAACGAACGTCAATGAAATGGCGAATAATTTCAATCAGTTGCTAATTTCCCTCTTCGATAAATACGCACCGTTAAAGAAAATTAAAATTACTGACACACCACGTCCCTGGATTACTGGTACAATAGTAACTATGATGGATCTTCGAAACAAAGCACTAGAAAAAGCACAACGTAAGAAAAATGACACTTGCTATCGGTATTATAAAGACCTCAAAAATCTCGTAACAAGCGCTATCAAACGCGAAAAAACTGCATTTTTCACTTATTACATTAACAATAACGTTGATAAACCATCTATTATGTGGAAATATTTAAGAAAAATAGCGATAACTGGTAATGCAGCTAAAAGATACACCATTCCACAGCATCTGAATAATGCAAATAAAATTCAAGATTCTTTCATCACAATAGATGGCTATAGTTCAGCGGACAGGAACTTGATTAATTACTATAATAGTGAATGTTGTAGCAACCGTGAATTTAATATACAGCCATGTGAAATTGATGATGTTCGCAAAATAATCAACGGGATATCCACAAACGCTGCTGGACACGATACGTTGACAATTGAAATGATACGAATGACCCTATCAGTTACACTGCCCGTTATCACTTCAATGATTAACGTGTCTATTTCTGAGGGTATTTTCCCGGACTGCTGGAAAGTTGCAAGAATTACACCATTACCTAAAAAAGATATAGTCAACGATTTCAAAGACCTACGGGCCATTAGTATTTTACCTGTAATGTCAAAAATAATAGAGCGTATAGTGTGTAATCAACTTACAAAGTTCATTGAAAAGGAAAATATCCTACCTCTTGTCCAGTCAGGGTTCCGAAAAGGACATGGAACGGCAACAGCTTTAGCACAAGTCACAGATGATATAATATCCAACAGTGACGAAGGCAATGGCAGTCTCTTGGTTCTTTTAGATTTCACAAGAGCATTCGATTGTATAGACGTGGAGATGATGGTGGCAAAGCTCAAATACTATGGGGTCAGTACGAATGCATGTAAATGGTTTCAGTCCTATTTAATGTATAGAAAACAGTACGTTATTATACAAAATGGCGACAACTCCGAGAGATCGGTCGATAGAACACTGTCCCGTGGATGTCCCCAAGGTTCTATACTAAGTCCTCTTTTATTCTCTATATACACAGCAGATTTGGCTAAACAAATAAAAAATGGCAAGATTCATTTATACGCTGATGATACTCAAATTTATTATCCTATAAACACGAAAGATCCGAAATGTTTAGAATTGCAAGTAAATAACGACCTGGAAGTAATTAATGTGTGGGCCAAAAGAAATGCGTTATTGCTTAATCTCAGTAAGACGAAATTAATGATATTGGGCACTAAAACCCAATGCCAAAAAATAAAAAAACATGATTTAAAAATTGGGTTAGGCAATATACAAATAGCTCGGGTGGATTCAGCTAGAAATCTAGGTGTTTTGATGGATGAAGAACTCCGATATGAGGATCACATTAATCTATTGGTGAGGAATGCTTTTTATAAACTCAAAGTTTTTTACCAATTTCGAGAGCATCTTACGGAGAAAGCCAGGGTAACACTTACAGAATCACTGGTGCTATCAGCCTTCAACTATTGCGATACGGTGTACGGGCCGCGACTCTACGGTAAAACCGAGCGCGCCATCCAACGCGTCCAAAATGCTTGTGCCCGCTTCTGTTTTGGTATACCGAGACGCGAACATATTACACCGTACCTCAATAAAAAGGGCATCTTAAAGATGAAGGGAAGACGAGAGCTTCATCTAGCGGGCCTAGTGTTTAAGATTATTAGAACTGGTAAGCCTGTTTACCTGTATGAGAAACTGTCGTGGGCTAAAGATTCGCATGAACTAAATACACGAAGTAAAGCAGATAATAAACTGACCATTCCAAAACACCGATCTACAGGTTTCAGAGGAGGGTTTAAGTTTTCTGCCACTAAAATCTGGAATGATCTCCCTCCCCCACTAAGATTAGATATGGCATATGTAACTTTAAAAAAAAAACTCAAGATCTTTTTAATAAAAAAACAGATTAGTGGTGATAATTAAAAACTCAACCTCTTTAGCGTTGAATATGTATTTGTGGTATTATGTATAATATGTGAACGTAACATAGTAGTGAACTGACGATTCCTTTTTATTGTATTGTTTTTCCGTTGTTATAATATATATATATATATAAGTATATAGTAGATAATTACGTAGGCAGATTGTTGGCGGCGAACCTCAACTCCAAGGCCAGACTGAAAATCAGCGCTGTAGTAAGTACTCTCGAGTCAAACAGCATAGCTGAGTCTGGGCCTTTTGCCACAAAAATACTTTTTTTTTATTTTCTTATTTTTGTTTATTTTTATTTTCAATTTTGTTATTAGGTTAAGTAGATTTTAAGTTTTTTTTGTATCCAAATTATTGTGGCAATAAATACATTTCATTTCATTTCATTTCATTTCAATTGGGCGATAGTTACCTATTTCAGATCTGTCTCCTTTTTTGTGAATGAGAGTAATGGTAGTTGATGTCCACTGTATGGGGATGTATTCAGTGTTCAGGATGTTATTGAAAAGCTTAGTTAGTCTTTTTGATGTTTCCGGTAGTGTAGCTTTCATCATTTCGTTAGTGATGTTGTCTAATCCTGGTGCTTTATCATTCTTCTGGGATTTTACTGCATGTTGAACTTCGCTTTCAAGAATTTGTGGGATGTCTTCTGTACAGTCTTCGAGGCTTAAGTTGCTATTTAGTTGAATGTCTTCGGTAGAGTATAGAGTCCGATAATAGTCTGTAGCAATCTTGAGGACTGGTTGTCTCCTTGTGATTTGTTTGTTAAATTTGTTTTTCATTTTTGGGATCCAAATCTTTTCCTCTTTTAGTTCTCGTAATGCCTTGTTTATGCCTCCTGTTTTCGATATGTGGTGTTTTATACGTTCAAATCTTCTATCAGCTTTGTCTTGTTTAATTTTACGGTTAATTTCTTTGCTCAAGTTATTTATTTCTTTTAATGTGGCTTTGTTTCTTCTATTTCTAAGTAGTAGTTTCCTTTTCTGAATAAGATCAATCGTCTGCGAGGTAAGTGGGTTTTTGTTTATTTTTTCCTTAATTTTTATTTTATTTAGTTTATAAATCTCATTTATTTCTGAGTTGTAAAGTTCCTGCATCATATTATCTAATTCTTTGAATTGTATATTCTTTGGAAGTGCGTATGTTACTGTTGGGTTGTTTTTCTGATATTTTCGTTGTTTCCTAGGTTGTTTGTTGAATAAACTTGCTCTGACCATGCGGTGGTTGCTGTTAAAGTTAAAGTTATTTATAACGTTGACGTTTTTGAATGATTTAGGTTGATTGGTTAATATAAAGTCTATTTCATTTCGATAGGTTCCGTCTGGTGATATCCAGGTCCATTTTTTGGTTGACTTCTTCATAAAAATACTATTCATAATAGTTAGGTTATTTTCGAGAGCTAAGGTTACAAGTCTTTTACCGTTTTCACTTCTCTTTCCTGTGCTATATTTTCCAACAACATACTCTTCGCCTTGATTCTGTTTTCCTATTTTGCCATTAAAATCTCCCATTACAATAGTATTTTTATGAGCCATCTGTAATGTAGCTGAAAGTTGACTATAGAATTCATCTTTAGCTGTTTCTTCTGCTGCTTCTGTTGGTGCGTATATCTGTATTATAGTCCAGTTATTTTTGTATCCCTCAATGTGTATATTAAGTATGGCGATTCTTTCGGACATGCCTTTGAACTCTAGGATTTGTTTTTTAAGATGCTTTCTTACCATGAATCCTACTCCATGTAACCCCTTTGTTTCACCTATGTAGTACAGAATATATTTATCATGTTCTTCGATTTGGTTTCCTAATCGTCTTACTTCGCTCAGACCTAATGTACGGTTTACGTATTACATCGAATGTGGACTGTATTTAGGTCGCGTTATAAGCTGCTAAGAATGCTATGATATTATGGGACAACTGGGAACACTTTAATTATCGCTATATAATTATATATACTTCACGCGGATTCGAGCGGATAGATTAGCACTCGGGCGCTGCTATGGAAGAACTGCGTTTTCCGGCCGGCTCGGCCGTCGCACGATAATAATGCTGAGGCAGCTTGACCTCATTTACGTTATTGCTCAATAATTGTCATTAATGTAATGTAACTATGGATAATAAGTAATTTAAAATAAAATATTTGTTCGTTGCTCGAACATGCTCCCGAGGCCCACAGAAGATATATATAAAATTTTATAAGTTTGGAAATGTTTGTAATGCATAATGATTATAGTTCCACCACTGATTCACTTATAGCAGAGCGTTTGTGAGCTATTGGAGACGTCGACCTATCGCTCCTTTTAAATCGCCCACTTGCCCATCGTCTGAGCCTGTTTTGTTCGCATGATACTTCACTACACTCTCCCCGCTCGGGTAAGGGAGACGCACGAACACTAGTAACACTTTTTTGGTGCACACACACACTAGAATCGACACACTCTTGGGGTATTGTCCGAGACTGAATAGTTTGTTGCGCTGCTGGGACGCTCTGCTGTTGCGCTGCTGGGACGCTCTGCTGTTGGGCTGCTGGGACGCTCTGCTGTGGAGTCGCTCGACTCCTTCGCCACCACACGAAGAAAAAGATGCTTGCTAATATTGCTAGTGTTAGTGTTCCATATGACACTGCGTATTGGTGTAGGTCGTGTTTTGAAATACCTAAGGTATCCGTATTCTCGACAGCGTTTTTCATTATTTTTATTTTCTTCCCAAGAGTTTTTAATGATGCGTTGATATCTTCGTCGTCGGAGTAGTTTTCGATAGGCAGAGCAGAGTTAATCAGATTGTGAATGGGATTTAATTTGGTTTCTAATATGTCGGGTTTCAGATATAGCTTGTTTTCAAGTTGCTTAAATGAGTACAGTGTGATATCTTGTCCCTTTATTATGCATTGTTTGTTTAGTGATATAAGCCCGGCCTTGCTGACTTGGCGCGACTGTATGTCATCGTCACATATAATGCGTATGTATGCAGTATCGCATTGAAAATATAAATATGTAGTTAGATCGTGTAATTGTATCCAACTACTTTTGCAGCTGTTTATAATGTAATTACATTTATTATTTTTTAATTCGCAAAAACGTTCATTATTGCTAAAGCTTATTATGAGACCGTGCAATTGGCAAAAATAAATATCATTCTGGTTTTGGCATGCTTGTAGCTCGGCTAATGTTAATGTAATGTAGGCATCTCTCTTTATGTTTATAGAAATATATTCCGCTATTGGTTTTATACTTATCATGTTGCTGTTAACTTGCTTCGGTATGGGTATCAATCTATATAGTTGGAAGTTGTCCCGGCTAATTAATGGTATGAGTATTTCAAATATAAAGAAGTTTTCGGTAATTCTAGCTTTTACCTTTATCAATTTATAGATTTTATACAGGTCTGTATGTATGTTCTCTATGGGTAATGTGACGTCCTTGGGAATTTGACTTGATATAATTTGCAGCTCGTCGCGTAATTGCTTTGGTGACAATAAGTGTACATTTATCTGGCCGTGGTAAATTTCAGTGGTGGTGTCCAATAGAGTATCTTGAATTCTCCGTAAATTCTGAATCAAATTGTTGCACGCTATTGCTGATAAGGTCACTTCCTGAATGGTCTCAATTTCTGATTGGATTACATTTGTTTTATTGTTTAGGATAATTAAATGTCTGTTAAAGATTTTGTACTGCGTTTCGATGGTTTTTTCAGTTCGCTTTAATATGTTGAATTCGGCTTCTATGACTGATGTTTGGTTTTTCCAAAGTTGGGATATATGATTGGCGTTATTTTGAATGAGCTCGATTTCCTGTTCATATTTCTCAGCAAAGCTTTGATCAAGTACTCCGAATAATGAATTAGCCACTGAGCCGACCGCATTGAAAAGACCGCGCCGGGTTCTTGACCGCGCGTCGAAATGCTGATTCAGTAACAGCTGGTTGTAGTATTGCAGTTCATTGTAATCGTGACGTATTTGTAACAAGATAGTCTGGCAGTGATTCGATTCATTCATATTAGCGCAGGTTTTTTCTAAGTAATCCGATAAAAGATCTGCCGCTGTGTTCCCTTGCCAATATGGAGACATGTCAAAATATGCGATTAGCTTCCATTTGTCCCTAGCTAGTTGCATTTCGCCCATCGAGTCAAAGTATATGGATAGATTGCTTTCAAGCTGTTTTAACTTATATTCCGCTGTAGAGTACGATAAAATGCTCATAAAAAATATTAATGATAATACGACGCTTACAAGTTTTGAAGGAATATTTTGTCTGATTCGACTTTTCTTTCTTTCGCTTTTCAATTCGCTGCTGTTGTTTTGAATGATTTGACTTTCCTTTCTTTCGCTTTTCAATTCGCTGCTATTGTTTGGAATGGATATATTATTATTTTGCTGATGATTGCTTTTTTCTTCGAGTGGTAATAATGATAACTTTACTACTGGCCGCTTTAAGATTCCATTTTTTGTTTTTAATGTAACGACTCTTACTAACCCGTCGCTTCCTGGATGGGTTTCTACTACTCGGCCCACTGGCCACTTCCCGGCTGGCATAATATCATCGTGAATGGTCACTAAATCCCCTATTTTAAGGTTCCTTTGAGGTTCTAACCATTTGCTTCGAACGGTCAACTGGCTGAGATATTCATTTTTCCAACGTTTCCAAATATCATTAAAAGTTTTATTTACTAAGTACCATCTGGTCCTGGCATCATGTGCTATTTCTATTAGAGTATTCTCCGCTCGCTGATGTAAGAAATGTGAAGGTGTTAAGAAATCTAAATCTTCTACGTCTTCCGTAATTGAACATAAAGGCCTTGAATTAAGGCATCCTTCTATCTGGGCAAGGATTGTGCTATATTCTTCAAAGGTTAAAGCTTGCTCTCCCACTACTCTCTTTATATGCTGTTTTAGGCTTCTTATCGATCTTTCCCAAATTCCTCCTGCGCTAGGCCACGATGGACAGTTCCAGTGCCATTCTATCTCCATTTCAGTGATTTCTTTGTAAAAACTATCGCTAAAATTGCTTATTAATTCATTATATTCTTGTTGTAAAATTTTATTTGCTCCGACAAAGTTCGTGCCATTATCTGAATACATATGCTTTGGGGTTCCGCGTCGTGCTGCCATGCGTCGCAGAGCCGCTATGAAAGTTGTGCTGCTAAGGTCAGAAACTATCTCTATATGTACCGCTTTCGTAACCATGCATATGAATAACGCTATGTAACCTTTCGTGGTTTTAACTCCTCGACCTTTATTAATCTTGACGTAGACGAATCCTGTAAAATCAACTCCTGTATGATAAAATGGAGGAGCTGGATTAACACGATAGCTAGGCATATCTCCCATTAGTTGATGTAATTTCGTAGGCTCTCGCTTTTTACATGTGATACAGGCACGAAGTTGCTTCTTTGTTGCTCGATATCCCTTAACTATCCAGTATTTTTGCCTTAAAATTGAAACAGTAATTTTTGCTCCACCGTGAAAAGAAAGTTCGTGTGCTTCGTTTATAAGTAGTTCCGTTAAACGTCCGCTATATGGAATAATTATTGGATATTTCATATCTTCGCTGATGTTTGCATTCTTTAAACGACCTCCAACTCTTAAAATACCATTTTCATCTAAAAATGGATTTAAGCTTAATAATGCACTATTCGATCGTAATTTATTTTCCTTTTTTAATTGCTCTAAATCAGCTGAGAATTCAGTCGATTGAACATATTTAATAATTGCCGTTTTAGCTTTTCTCACGTCTTGTAATGTGAGATACGTCGGCCTTTGTTTTAATGACGGTGTAATCGCTCGTAATATCCATGCTAATACTCGTACTATTTTTATTAATGAACTATATTTGTTTAATAAATTATCTATTATGCTTGATGTGTATGTTTTTTGAATGATATTTACTTGTTTTCTTATTTCTAAATTTGTCATATAATTAGTGTGCTGCTGCTTATTTTTAAAATCTGTACTCAATAACCATTCTGGACCTTGCCACCATAATAAGTTTTCTTTTAATTGTAATGCTGTTTGACCTCGACTCGCTGCGTCAGCTGGATTTTCTTTCGTTTTTACATAGCGCCATGATTGAGGTTGCATTGTTTCGTGAATTTTCTTTACTCGATTTGCTACAAAGGGCTTCCAACGGTCGGGATTGCCGTTAATCCAACCAAGGGCTACCATTGAATCGCTCCATCCATAAATTTCAACTTTCGTGCTGCTGATGCTATTTTTTATTTTATTCATTAATTTTGCTAATAACTCCATGGCACATAATTCTAATCTAGGTAAAGATACTTCCTTTTTATTTGGTACTAATCTGGATTTTGCTGCTATTATTATAGTTGAGATTGCGCTATTTTTTACGACTCTGGCATATATGACGCATGCATAGGCTTTTATTGAGGCATCGCAGAACCCATGTAATTCAATTATGCTATTCTCATCACATTTATACCATCTGGGAATTTTAATACATTTTAACGTATTTAGTTCATTTTTTATTTTTATCCATTCGCTTTTTATATCTTGGGAGACTGGATCACGCCATTCCAGATCTGCTTGTAACCATACTTTTTGAAATAAAATCTTAATTTTTGTTGTAAGCGGCGTCAACCATCCTAATGGGTCAAATAGCTTAGACATTTCCGATAATAATTTTCTTTTCGTTAACTTTGCTGAGTTTTCATATAATACGCTATCATAGTCGAATACAAATACGTCACTAATAGGGTCCCATTGTAGGCCTAAGGTTTTCGGCGTGTTTTCCGTTTTAAACATAAATGTTGATTGCTCGTCTCGTTCTTTGCTGATTATGTTTTCAATGAGGCTCTTATCATTTGCAATCCATTTTCTCAATAAGAACCCTGCTCCGCTAAGTACATGATTCACCTCCGCTATTTTTTGCTGTCCTTCGCTAATTGTGTGTGCTCCCGAGATGTAGTCATCCATATAAAACTCTTCTTTAATGCTTTTTGCTGCTTTTGGGAAATTATTTTGCTCATCTTGTGCTAGCTGATTCAACGTCATAATTGCTAAGAAAGGTGCTGCTTTCGTTCCGTAAGTGATAGTTGTTAATTGATACGCTTTTATAGGCTGGTCTGGGCTTGATCTCCACCATATCTGTTGAAGTTTTTGGTCTTCTTCTTTTACTAATATTTGTCGATACATTTTTTCAATATCAGATGTATAGGCGTAACGGTATAGTCTCCAATTGATAATGATACTTTGTAAATCCTTTTGCATATTGGGTCCCTTGTGCATAACATCGTTTAAGCTGTAGCCTGTCGTGGTTTTTGCTGATCCGTTAAATACGACTCGTAGTTTAGTGGTGCTGGATGCTGCTCGCTGTACCCCATGATGTGGTAAAAAACATTGTACGCTTGAATTAAATGCTGCTAGTTTCATGTGTCCCAGTTGTATATATTCGCTCATAAATTGCTTGTATTGCTCCGATAATTCATGCTGCTTATTAAGTTTATTTTCTAAATTCTTAAATTGTGCTAACGCTAGTTTTTCAGACGATCCCAATTTTTCTAACGCTTGATCCTCCATAGGTATGCTTACTTCATAACGTCCGTTTTTTAATCGCTTTGTAGTTGCTAAGTAATAATCTAAACACTGCTTATCTTTCGCTGACATATCATTTTGCTCTTGTATATCCTCTATTTTCCAAAAATCTTGAATTTCTTGTATGTGATTCAAAATAACGTTGCAGTGGAAGGTATTTATACTGCCTCCACATAATAACCAACCCAATTGCGTCTGCTGTGCTAGTGGTTGTGAGATTTCGCGGCCTCGAATGATCCCATCTAACATAATATATGAATAAATATCTGCTCCAAATAAAATATCTACTGCTCGGCTTTTGTTAAATTCTGGATCTGCTAAGTTTAAGTGCGCTATACATTTCGACCAGCCGGGTTTTTCAAACGATCTATTAGGTAGATTTTTTATAAGATTAGTCATAATGAATGTATCGACGTTGAAGGTAAAATTGTTATATATAGATTGGCAATTAATCTTGAGTTTTCCACGACAGTTGTTTTCTTGGCCCCCTACACCAAGGACGATCCCTTTGCTTTGCTGACGTTTTAAGCCCAGTTGCTGTGCTGCTCGTTCGGTTATGATACTAATTTGAGACCCTTGGTCGATCAGTGCTCGCATAATGTGCTGTTTGCCATCTTTAGCTGTTACCTTTACCAATGCGGTGGCTAAAAGTACTTCAGAATCATCTTGCTGAGACATATTCGATTGATTTTTGGGACTGTAATAGACCTGTCTTTGGGTGTTGCTACCCATCAATTTTTTATTTCTAAAATTTTCGCTAGCTTGCTGCTTAAAACATTCGTGTAATAACGTGTGATGTGCGCCAGCACACACATGACACCGCTTATTCGAAGTACATTGACTTCCATTGTGATCAAAAATGCAATTAATGCAAAACCGTAGTTGCTTAACCGTTTGTAGTTTATTCATAAATGATAATTTAATAAATTGTGGACAATTAGTGAGCGCGTGTTCGAAATTGCATAAGGGGCATTTTTTCGCTGAGGTGTGCATTGACGTCAGTGACCTCTTTACTTGGCTATTAATATTAATTCTATTTGAATTAATATGTATGGGTTGTCTGTTCGTTGCTAATAATTGGTTTGATGTTCTATGATATCTTTGTTCTGCTGCTGAATTTTGGTTTCTTCGTGATGATTCAAGCGATGTAAATTTGTTTTCAAGAAAATCCAAAAATTCTTGTAGTATAGGGAGCTCTCGAGAGTTTTTTAATGATTCTACGTATTCAGAATAAGTTTCGCTGTCTAATTTTTGTGATAATAAATGTACCAATAGCGGATCCCAAGTAGTTATATCTACGCCCAGGTTTTTTATAGCGTGCAAGCTTTCTAATGTGACGTCATGTAATTTCTTGATTGCTATATATGATTGCTGCTGTATATTAGGTAAATTGAGAAATATGTTAACGTGCGATGTAAAAATTAGCTTTTTGTTATTAAATCGATGATTAAGGATGTTCCAACAAACTAAATAATTATCGGAGCTGATAGGCAAATGCTGTATAAGGCGCTCGGCTTCCCCGCTTACTTTAGCTTTCAAAAATTGCATTTTTTGCGCGTTCGATATTGATGTATTTTTATGTATAGCTTCATTGAAAAGGTCTTTGAATGATACCCACTGATGATAATTGCCAGAAAATGTCGGTATATCCATCTGCGGAGTTGATTTATCTCTATGACTTGTTGCACACATTTTCGAATTTATAGCTCTCTTTGTATTGATATATATTTTTTCATGCTTAGTAAAATTAATTTCGTACGCTTCATCTTCCTCTCCAAGTTCACCAACTATCTCCCAATGTAAATTTTCCACCGCTGACCATCGATTGTGGAGAATACGAAGGGAGTCTTCATATTCCCACTTCTCCTCCAAATTATTCACCTCAATGTTTCTTACTGCTCTGATAAATGCTTTAAAATTGACTTCCTGCTTTCGAGATAAATCGTCTAATTTGCTGTTGGTCCCCCGTGATTGAAATGTTGTAGACCTAGGCGTCGTTTGAGATTCTAAACCGGATCCTCCCGCTTTCGGCTCTAGATGGGCTTGCTTTTGTAATAAAAAATTATCATATGCTTCACTGATCGCTTCCTTTGTTCGAATATAAATGTCGTGAATGTTAATAAATTCTTCCCGCATAAAATATTGATGCTGTGTCGATTCATATTTTAAAAGCTTTTCATGATTTTTCTGACATTCATCCCATAAAGATTCTAATATATCTAAACGTTGTCTGCAATATTCGATACTCTTACGCTCTGCACTATCTTTTTTAAAATTCGCTAATAACTTCTTTATTTTGTCCTTGATCTCAAGTTGGACCGTATATAAAGCTTCCATTGTAATATAAAATAATCAAACGGTAGAAATAAAAAATAAAATGGAAAATTCTTACTTGGCTGTCTCGGATACGGTCGACGTGGCTACGTCCCCGGATACCTTAGGTTGCTTGCTGTTGCTGGCTGACGTGGCGGTTGACGCGTGGTGGCACGTGCTGGTGACGTAGGCGGCTGGCTTACGTCTTGCTGGTTGCTGGTTGCTGATTCCTTGTTGCTAATTTCTGATGGCTATTTGCTGCTTGCTGATTGCTAGATGCTAATTTTTGGTCACTGATCGTCTGATGCTAATTGATAGTTGCTGATTGCTAGATGCTGACTGCTGAATGCTCGATGCCAATTGCTGGTCGCTTAATACTGATTGCTAGATGCTGATTGCTAAATGCTAGTTGCTGGTCGCTTATTGTTGCTTGCTATATGCTAGATGCTGGAGGCTAGATGCCAAGTGCTAGATGCTAATTGCTGGTTGCTAGATGCTAGTTGCTAGATGCTGGATGCTAGATGCTAATTGCTGGTTGCTAGATGCTAGTTGCTAGATGCTGGATGCTAGATGCTAATTGCTGGTTGCTAGATGCTAGTTGCTAGATGCTGGATGCTAGATGCTAATTGCAGTTCACGGATTGCTGATTGCTACTTGCTATATGCTGGTCGCTGATAAATAATTTCTGATTCTGCTAATTCTGCTGTTCTGTTAATTTCTATTCCGCTCGAATGCTGCTGCTAGATATTCTGATAGGGGGTTTTGCTGCTGGTTGGCTGTACTTTGCTCGGGGCGATGTGCGTGGCGACACGTGGAGCTGACGCAAGCTCTTTTGTGGCTTGAAAATGCTGGATTTTGTATCTCGTTAAAATGCTTATTTTGGCTGCTGTTGAATGATATGCTGCTTGCTTGTAGTTATAAGATAATACGCTGAATAAATATCACGGGGGAAGAAGGGACACGTGGATTTCCGGTTCCACGTCACACTTTACACTCGCGACGCGGCACACTTTTTTACGGTAATCCGGCTCGAAAATGTACGGTTTACGTATTACATCGAATGTGGACTGTATTTAGGTCGCGTTATAAGCTGCTAAGAATGCTATGATATTATGGGACAACTGGGAACACTTTAATTATCGCTATATAATTATATATACTTCACGCGGATTCGAGCGGATAGATTAGCACTCGGGCGCTGCTATGGAAGAACTGCGTTTTCCGGCCGGCTCGGCCGTCGCACGATAATAATGCTGAGGCAGCTTGACCTCATTTACGTTATTGCTCAATAATTGTCATTAATGTAATGTAACTATGGATAATAAGTAATTTAAAATAAAATATTTGTTCGTTGCTCGAACACCTAAAATATCACATTTAATATCTTCTAAAGCTAGTTCAAGTTCCGTAAGTTTTTCTGGTGTCCTTAATGAAAGTGTATTAAAAGTGGCTATATAAATATTTTTAAGTTTTTCTTTATTTTTATTGTTCTTCGTTGGAAGGTAGTGGTCGTCTTCCCCCACGGTGACCAACCGGCTTAGGGTGTGTTCTTTAGTAGTTGTTTTGCATAAAGTTGTGTGATACTGGGTTTGATTCCAGGTGCCGGTGGTCGTTACAAGTTTTTTGGGATTTCTGAGAGTGAAGCTGACCTAGGTCGTTCAATAAAGTTAAGGATAGTTGGTTTAATTATGTTTTCCTTTGCAGCTCCTTTAGAGTTTGTAGCCGTTGTATAAGCTGTGACTTTAGTGTTTAATTTTTTCTGAATAGATTTAGGAGAGCCCGAGGCTTCCCTTTTCCTCTTGTCTCTTGCTTGGTCTAATGGTTTCTTCACTATTAATTTATCATATTTTATAAAGGCTATGTTTCCCTTCTTTCTTTCTTCCTCCACCTGTGGTTGTAGTAACTTCCGTTTTTCCAGCGTTTCTTTCGAGAAATCTTCCTTTACATATATGCCTTGCGGAAGTCTAGCTTTATTTTTCAAGATTAGATGTTTTTTCCATGTTGACGTTACTGTCACCACAATGGGGTGATTTTTGTTATTAATTCTCTTCCCAATTCTATAAATGTTACTTATCTCCTGACTGTCTAGATGCGTTCCTGAATCGATAATAGTTTCTTTAATGTAGTCCACAAGTTCTGCTTCCGATTTGCCAAATTCGTCAATTCCAAAAAATACTAAGTTACATTTCCTTTTATCCTTTTCGATTGCATTTAATTTTAACTCCAACTTTGATATTTTAGATTTAAGTTCAATATTTTCTTCGGTTATTGTTTTGATTCTCTCATCTATAGCAAACATTATGTTTTGCGTTACTGATTCGGTTATGAGCGTGACTTGTTGGTTTAATTTCTCGTCTAATCTTGACCAGAGCAACTCCATACTTTTTTCCATTATTTTTGTTTTATTTTTTTGTTGTGGTAAATACCGAGTACCTTGTGTGGAAATTATAATCTGTTACTGGCAACACGGAGTTGAATGTCTGCTGTCACTTTGGATGACACCTGACAATTGACACTTGACAGGTTTGACGGTATCCGTTAGGTTGGTAGCACCTTTATGTTTGAAGTGATAATTAGTTTTTAGGTTATGATATTCGATCGTAAAATTGAGATTTATTGATGAAATAGATGTAAATTTGGCACTGTTCACTTTCTGCAATTATAGTTTGATCACTAATTCGGACGAACTTGTGGTGAAGCAACTCTATCTTTCGCAGTGTACAATATTATTAATTAATATTAACGGAGCAGATTTCGCGTACGTGTTTACAATTCGATCACCGGAACCGGAAAAAATAATAAACAACAATTTTAATATTTACAATATAATTACCGGCTAGTAATACATAAGAAACAACAATTTTAATATTTACAATATATATTTCTTATTTTGCAGCTGGCAGTTCAAAATCAAAACCAAAAAGGAACATAATTCATTCAGACGACGAATGTGACACTGAAGAAAATAACGAAAGCAAAGAAAACCGGAATGAAAGGAAAGACGATGAGAATGAAAGCAAAGAAGTCGAGAATGAAAAGAAAGAAGGTATAGAAAGTACAGAGAATAAAAGTATAGAGAATGAAGCTGAAAGTCAAGAATATGAATGTAGTCAAAATTACGAAGATTCGCCGCCAAAAAATAGAGAATTAGATGAATCTATTGTTCTAGAACATCTTTCTGGTGAAAATAGTCATAAATTGGAGGAATATTATACAAAAGATAAAGGAAAAGGTAAAGGAAAGAAAAGCAAAGAAGACAATAATAACAGGGTATCTTTTAAACGACAGTCTGAGGATATAGAATCTCCGATACCTAAAAAGATTCGAGTTAATTAGACCATTTGTAAAAAGACATCTTAATTTTAAAACCATTAACTTTAGTCTCTTTTTTTATTTATGTAAGATATTTAAAATAAGTTGGTATTTTCTTTTGCATTTTTTATTTATTTTTTTACTGTATTAATTCTTGACAAAACCTTTAAATTTTAAGCAAGAAATATTTGTGAAGGAAAAAAAGCAAGTTTTATAAGCGTCAATTTTCAATGAAAACTGAAAAATGATATTTTTTCTATGGCCATGCGCAGACGACAGACTATCCGTGACGCACTTTTTAGTCTGTGAAAATAGAACCTATGAAATTATATGCAGTAACGCACACGACGCGCAAAAAGTCCGGCGCACAAAAAATCCGTGTAATTCGGGCAGACCGCACCGCGCCGCTCCGCACAAAAGTGTGTGAAAAGAATTGAACGTTTGCTTCAACGCGCGCTAACGCAGACGGCGCACACTTTACACGATTTCCATAGCGTCTACGTCCCTACAGCTCTGCCGACAAAATGATCGAAGATGTGCGTCGTGTGCGTTGAGTCTGTGAAAAATCCGCGACCGACTTTTTGCGCGCCAAGCAGACTTTTTGTGCGCCGCAGACTCGATCGCACAAAAAGTGTGCCGTTTGCGCAGGGCCTATGTGTAACTTTTGTCCTAAGTCTTTGTTCAATACCTCATTTTATGTGATACTTAGTGATACGTATGTTAAGTTTTATTTGAGCTAGTATCAATAAATGAATTAATTGTTTGTTGTTTCTTTTTCAATCCCATTTCTTTTTTCCGGTGATGTCACACTTGCATTAAGCAACAGGGGGGCCGTTTTAAATATTTCTTGTAATTTAACACCAAGTTTTTAAAAGCCAAACAGAAATCATTTTTTATGTGATTTTACGGGCCCTTGAAGTTGTGAACATATTGGGTAATTTTATCATTCTTGGCATTCAATTTTTTTTTTTATTCCATTCAAAGATCTAACGATAGTAAATGTTACCATACTGAATTGGCCTATCTTTCAGCTTAGCACACAAAAAAAATCAAGCATCTAGCGCAATAAGTCACGTCACCATAAATAAAAATCTCATCGTACTCGGCGATAGGTGAAAATTTAAAAAATAATGTGCGTAAATGTGTAGCGAGGAATATGCTTGATAAGAACTAATCGCATCTATTTATTTACCTCGCCTCGCTAAGGACAGCTTTGGTGGAAACTGCTCAGCGATGCTAGTTTTTTGCACAAACAAAACAAGCGAGAGATGTGTGCGAGTTAAGTTTATTAACTGTTGTATAATTTTTGAGTAATAGAAGACGTCATTTCAACGCATTCTCGCACCGCATATTTTCCTCACAGCTATGGTGAAAAATCACCCTACTAAGCTTATGCAGTGATATTTTTACTGCCTTTTTTTAGTCTGAGTATCCTACTAATACCTATAATATCGCTACAAGTAAAAAATAAACTTTTTACATGCTTAGTTGCGCTGTTTCATTTGAATCCAATCAAACATTATTATTTATTATCTACTAGCTGCGTCCTGCGGTTTCACATTAATTTATTTATTAATCATGAGGTCCTTTATCCTTATCAAATATCAGACTAAAAAGTAGCATAGATCCTTATAACAATAACATCAGCTTTATTTAAGTGAAATTCCCGTCAAAATTGGTACAGTCGTTCCAGAGATCATCCGAAACAAGACAGACAAAAATTGTAAAAATTACTATTTTGGTATAATATTTACTGTGTATACATCCATATGCAATTAGTAAAAAAGTTATTTTAATTTTACAAACAGACAGTCCAATTTTATTATCGGTATAGATGAGGAATCGGAAAAGGTAGGTGTGGTAATTAAATAAAAAACATATTATTTTAGATATAATTTATTTCAATACTACAATGGTTACAAAATTGATTTAGTATTTAATCAGGATAATACAATATAACATTATGAATGATTAAAGCAGTATATTTCTACAATTTTATTATTTCATACTTTGACAATGTTCGATATACCTAATATTTAAAAATTAAAAATTTTAACAGGTTTAAACGCGATTTATTATTTTTACTAGTCTTCAACTGTGACGTGCAGCGAGCACACGTCGGGATAATAATATGAATAAATCGCGTATAAAATGCGTTAAAATCTTTAATTTCTAAATGTTCATTGTTCAATATTGTTTGGGAACAATATAAAATTCCACTAACATACAATCGGTGTGCCAATTTTAAACGCTATTAACTTTTAAATTGTATTACACTTAATAATAATATAATGCTAAATATGAGCTGCCAATAATTGCATAAACTACTAGTCTAAGATACGAAATAGTACAGAGTACTTACGTATTTAAAAAAAAATGTTATGAGCAATTTTTGATAGGCAAGTGATTATAGGCATATTTGTAGGTATATAAATTATCTATAATGTTAGACGTAATTTTTAATTATTATTTTTGTGGATGATGTAGTTGTCATTATTTCATGTCTGAACATGTTTAGCTGTCGAATACTATAAAATGCCGCTTTCCTTTGAATCGTGGCGCATTCGTACGAATCGTGCCTAGCGGCTCGGACGTTGTTTATACGACGTTTGACCCAACTACCCTCACTTTGCTAATAGTCGTTGACTTGCTGCGATTTGTTATCAACTACCTACATCTAGGTAGCTGTGTAGAATCGCAGTACATTCTTATTACATTCAAACTAATATTTAACCCGGCCTCCGTTTTCTAATAAAAATGAATAGCAAAATGTGTTGGTAATAAATGTTTTCGTTTCTCAGTGTCAATAACACTATATTTAATTGCAAAGAAACAATCGAATACAGTAATATATTTTAGTGAATACATCTTTTTAATTGTTACTTAACATTGTGTATGCAAAAAATCATAATAATAAAAAAATACTAATATACCGTTGTATGTGTTCTAATACTAATTAGATACTTATATAATCGCAAATAGGCAAGCAAATTCATTTAGGATGCTTTTCTACCAATAATGTGCGAGGAATGTGTTGGTAAATAACCAATAGTATCGCCACACCCCGGACACTCCATACAAAATTATCGTTTTGACAGTCACACTGTAGAGACTGCAAATGTGTGTGTTAACGCTTTATGGTTGGCACATTTTTGACTAGCGTAAAAAAAAATTCGCGTTTTTCTGATGAAATACATCCGTAAACAGCACAATATCTAACCATTTTCTACGAAAAACGATAATCACAAATCCAAAATAATAAAATTACTTTAAGTCAATTTGATTAATGTTGTCAATCTTCGTTGTGTATCGTCCCTGTAGGAAAATATGGACCATTTTTAGCCTGATCGTGCGGGGTGAGGTAAGTGTTTACTTTTGGCGGGAGGCGGAGAGTGTCCGTTCTGTAGCGTTTAGCTACTATTATGTATTCTGTGGTATCGCTTCAAACTAAATGAAGCGATATGATTGGTTATTCACAAACACATCCTCGCACATTATTAGTCGAAAAACACCCTTAGACTGCTACAATTAATACAAAATTGTATTACCACAAAACAATTTAAACACAGTCTCACTTTAAACCAGGGATCTGTCGCTTTAATAGTTGTCTGTGAAATACGACAAAACCAGATTAAAGAGAACCCGCAAAGTTAAAACCTGTTTAAAGTTTTTTTGGTAAGACAGTATATTTTGATTTCACATCAATAGCATATTATTGAGAAAAAAAAAACTTAAAAAAATGTGTACGTGTACTAGTGTACACACGTAAGAAGTGAAACTTCTTTATGACCTTATTTTTCAAAAAATAATTTACTATATGCAACTTTACAGAAATACGTCGAATCACGCGTGGTAGGGATAAGAAAAAGATGGCGCGTAACGGAAAAATGTCACGCGCAACGAAAAAATGTTCACTAAATTTTTTTCCAACCCCGATAAAAAAGTTTCACTTCAAAAAACTTAAATAAAACAATTTTTGTATTGTTTTCAAGTACTTTAATAATTATAATTGTCAATATAATACTTTTGTCATATAAGTCGATATAAAAACGAACTACAACTACAAGCTATGCTAATCTAATGAAAATTTTATTAAATACGTATTTAGCTGTTCTGACTTCGTTCATTGTAATTTTGGATAAGATCCTACTAATATCATAAATGCGAAAGTTTGTGAGGATGTGTGTGTGTTTATTACTCTTTCACGCAAATACTACTGAACCGATTACAATGAAATTTAGCACACATATAGAGGGTGACTTGGATTGACACATAGGATAAGTTTTATCCCGGAAATCTCACGGGAACTGGAACTATGCGGGTTTTTCTTTTAGCGGGGGAAGCCGCGGGCGGAAAGCTAACATAATTTGTACTCATCAATGGCACGTATATTAATAGTGTTATTAAATAACAAGTCAATAACTGCGTTAAAAACAACCGACTTCAAACTTGCACTTGCAACATTTACATATACAGACAAAAATGCTCATAAAATAAAAACTACTGGGCCTATCCGAATAAAATGTTTATGGGACCAATTCGACACCATCCCGCATCGAACAAAAAAAGAATCACGTAAATCAGTTCAGAAACCTCGGAGTATTCGGTGTACATACATAAAAAAAAAAAAACATACCGGCCGAATTGATAACCTCCTCCTTTTTTTTGAAGTCGGTTAAAAATGAAAATCAATGATAGCCAGAACAGCTATATCTTAAACTAAGTTACAATAAATTACCTAGAAAAAATTTGGCTCATTTTATTGTATTGAGAAAATTGTCAATATTTTCACAAACTCGGCAATTTTGAATAAATACGAATTACAATATTGATAAGAATATAATATATTAAATAAGTAATATAATGTCGATACTAAGCGGTTATTGATGTCGCAGTCATCTGGTTGAATCTGCTATTTGATTGAATGACTAGCGCATTCATTGAGTGACTAAAGGACAAATCGTTTAGTTGTTAAACGTATTGACTGAACGTCATTTAGCATAGTAGTTGATAAGGGGGTGGGTTAGATAAGGTTCGTTGTTCGGCCTAGGGGTTCAATTGAATGTCGTCATTAAACCAACACGCTAGACTTTCAATCAAATAGCAGATTCAACCAGATGACTGCGACAATTACACTAATTGCCTAGTCTACACGCTCGCAAATATTGATATTTGCCTAATCTACACCCTCTCAGATATTTAGCCAAGATATTTAATCATCTGCCTAGTCTACATATTCAGCTGTTTAGCCAATACATTCATTCATCCGCCTAATCTCCACGCTCCCAGACATTCAATCATCCGCCTAGTCTAAACGCTTTCAGCGGGGCTCTGGAACTCGGCCAACGCGTGCACAGGGCTCGGCTGTTTCTTCTGACTGCCGCGACGTACTTTAGCTCTAACCTCCTCCGGTTTTTCCGGACGGATCAACGGCTTCTTTTCCGGCGCTTTCATACGCCATACTACTATCGGCGACTGGTGGAAAAAAAATATATTCAATAAAACATCTACAAGTAAAAAAACAAAAATTTAGTAAGATATCGGTGGTAAATGTTAAAAATATGTAAAAATGTGACGTTTCAAAAGTGCTTCTCGAAGAAGTCTAATTGAATAAATAAATGTTTGTTTGTGTTGCGTTTGAGTTTGATAGAAAGAATAAATATTTAATTCAGCACACATATTAATACAAAATTAAAAAAAAAACACACACACGAAAAACAGCGTGTGTGCCGAGGTCGTGTCACGGCAATACCGTCACGTCATGGAGTAGGAGACGATTTTGGTATCTTCCCCAAAAAATTTTCACTTCTGACACGTAATACTTCCTAGGCGAACTTCAATTCTGGCGAAAATAACAAAATCGTCGTCTTACTCCATGACGTGACGGTATGGCCATGACAGGACCTTGAAATTTTACTCTACACGCGCCAACGCGCAACTCTCTGTATAAGATACAGAAGGTACACCATTTATTGTCACATATTTTTACACATAGAGAACGAAAATGTATAAAAAAAATTAACTTTCTATTATGTAGTTTGATGTCAAAATCCAAAAAACATAAATAGTAATGAGGCGTGCGGTAATATCAAACCAAGTTGCTCAAAAAAAAAAAAGTAAGTAATAATTTTCTATTCTACATGCTGCTACAAAATACCCTCTATAAAGTAAAAAAAAAATGTGTGCGTGTACAAGTGTACACACGTAAGAAGTGAAACTTCTTTATGACCTTATTTTTCAAAAAATAATTTACTATATGCAACTTTACAGAAATACGTCGAATCACGCGTGGCCCTACCACATAAGAAAAAGATGGCACGTAACGGAAAAATGTCACGCGTAACGAAAAAAATGTTACACTAAATTTTTTTCCAACCCCGATAAAAAAGTTTCACTTGAAAAATTGAAGTGAGATAAATATAACTTTAAATTTACTGCTATCCCATTCATCTAGCACTTACATAGTTATTCTGCAACGCCGGCAAGCGGGGTATAAATATAATATTAGCTGTATAGGCTAAGCTAAGCTGTATGCACTAAATATATTCTATGACACACAAACTGATGGACCGATTTCGATGGAACTTTTTGTTTTATATAGTACATATTTTGTTGAGAGTCCTTTATACATCTGGTTTGCACATGCAAATTAATGGCTTGATTTTATCGATTTAATTACTATATGCAATATTTTTCTTATACACGCTTCACCACGCACTACAATAGCTCCCACACGCTTACATACGCACTACAATACCGCCCACACGCTTACCCACGCACTACAATAGCTTCCACACACTCCCTCACGCACTACAATAGCTCCCACACACTTACACACGCACTACAAAACCGCCCACACGCTTACCCACGCACTACAATAGCTCCCACACGCTTCCCCACGCATTAAAATAGCTCCCACACGCTTATCCACGCACTACAATAGCTCCCACACGCTTACCCACGCACTACAATAGCTCCCACACACTCCCTCACGCACTACAATAGCTCCCACACGCTTACACACGCACTATAATACCGCCCACACGCTTACCCACGCACTACAATAGCTCCCACACGCTTCCCCACGCATTACAATAGCTCCCACACGCTTATCCACACACTACAATAGCTCCCACACGCTTCCCCACGCACTACAATAGCTCCCACACGCTTCCCCACGCACAACAATAGCTCCCACACGCTTACACACGCACTACAATAGCTCCCACATGCTTACCCACGCACAACAATAGCTCCCACACACTCCCTCACGCACTACAATAGCTCCCACACGCTTCCCCACGCATTACAATAGCTCCCACACGCTTCCCCACGCACTACAATAGCTCCCACACGCTTACCCACGCACTACAATAGCTCCCACACGCTTATCCGCTCACTACAATAGCTCCCACACGCTTACACACGCACTACAATAGCTCCCACACACTCCCTCACGCACTACAATAGCTCCCACACGCTTCACTACACTATAAAATATATAGTAATTTCAAATTTTTGTGTAATTTTTATTAAATTTTATTATCTTAATATATAAATCTCGTGAGTCGTGTTGTCGTGTAATGTTTGTCCTCAATGGACTGCTAAACCACTTAACCGATTATAATAAAATTCGCACACCATGTGCAGTTCGATCCAACTTGAGAGATAGGATAGTTTAAACATGTAGGTACCACGGGCAAAGCCGGGGCGGACCGCTAGTAGAATTATATTTAACTCCGCACTCACCGCTATAGTTCCCTGCCTCGTGTATTTAGTGGAGGCCACGTATGATGCCTTCACTGTTAGCACTACGGCGTTCATCAGATTCTTGGCGGCTTGTATCAGTGATGTGGCGCTGTCGAGCTGTGAAATAGTGAAATAAAGTGGCGAAATAATAATATTATAAAGCTGAAGAGTTTGTTTGTTATAACCCGCTAATCTCGGGAACTACTGGTCAAAAACAAAGTCGCTTTCTCTGTCCCTATATCCCTATGTCCCTTTGTATGCTTAAATCTTTAAAACTACCCAACGGATTTTGATGCGGTTTTTTTTAATAGATAGGAAGGTTTTAGTATATAATTTATTTATTAGGTTTTAGACAAAGCGGGGGAAGCCGCGGGCGGTAAGCTAGTAATATTATAAAGCTGAAGAGTTTGTTAGACCGCGCTAATCTTGGCAACTACTGGTCCGATTTGCAAAATTCTTTCGGTGTTAGATAGCCCATTTATCGAGGAAGGCTATAGGCTATATATCATTACGTTAAGACCAACAGGAGCGAAACAATGCGGGTAAAACCGTGGAGCGCAGCTAGTAGTAAGATAATGGAAACACATTTGAAACAATTCGATGTAACAATAGTTTTATGGGCCATCTTCACAATGGGCAGCGTTGGCCCAACAAACGATCGTCTATGTTTGCCGCCATTACGGCATATTTAAAAGATAAAATATAAAATATGTAGTTCTGAATTTCCTTCTTGAAAGCTAAGACATTTTTATGAAAAATAAAACCAAATTTTAATGGTATATAAAGTGATTCTTATTACATTCAAAGTAATATTGAACCCAGCGCCGCGTGTGTAATTTCCAAAAATATACTTAATATTATTAAGAGTTTGTTTGTTAGAACGCGCTAATCTCAGGAACTACTGGTTCGATTTGCAAAATTATTTCGTTGTTAGATAGCCCATTTATCGAGGAAGGCTATAAATCATCACGCTAAGACCAACAGGAGCGGAGCAATGCGGGTAAAACCGCGGAGCACAGCTAGTAGACTAAAAAAAAAATTGGTTGTCTGTAAAGTCGGTTTACTGACGATAGTTGAACGTGACAACGTCTTAAGCTTCTTTGTCGCTCGTTCCGCGCTCTCGCTCGCACTTCAAGCCTTACATGGAACGCCTCAGAGCGAGGTAACGCCGCATGAGTCATGTTTTCGTGCGTGCAGCCGGCTCTATCGAATTATAAGACGTTGTCAATAACTTACCCCGCTAACAATAAGCTCCCCGGATATATTCTGCACGTCCGCCTTCACTTTGCTCGTGATTTGTATCTGATGGCAATACAGCGCTATACGTTGGAGGTACGCTAGGAGATCTTGTTTCGTCGACGATTCCGGGCACTGATGGACAGACAGACAAACATTTATTTATTTGTACAAGGTACCTTACAGCTAATCATACATGAAATAGAACATTCAATTCTATACGCCAATCACAAGGTACACCAATAACAATAAGATACTTTGTGTGAGCAAAAAATATAAAAGATAGTACTAACAATTAACAAACCCTATATTATAATTATAATAATTAAATATAAAGGTAACAATATATGCAAGTGTGAGTGTAAGTATATGTATGTGTGTGTGTGTGTGTGTGTGTGCGTGTTGTTATTGATTTTCATTACAATAGATTTATAAATAACTAGCGGTCCGCCCCGGCTTCGCCCGTGGTACCTACATGTTTAAACTATCCTATCTCTCAAGTTGGATCGAACTGCACATGGTTTGCGAATTTTATTATAATCGGTTAAGTGGTTTAGGAGTCCATTGAGGACAAACATTGTGACACGAGATTTATATATATTAAGATAAACACACCTGTTCAGCGATCTCTCTCGTCAATTTGTCCAACTTCGTACCGGCCTCGGAGATTTTCTTCGCTGCGTTGATAACATCCATTGTTGTCTTCAACGGACCGCGACCCCTGTTATACAGACAAATATTGTAAATAGATAACCCTTTTATTTCAAACTACTTCAGGTGTAATTAACTCACTTACAAATTATGGACCTACAAGTTACAACTGTAACAAATAATACTCGTAGGGCTTTTAAATTCAACCTAGAAAGGTTTTATTCCTTACAAAATGATTTTACATGTCTACCTTCAACAATAAAATAATAATCGACTAAAAATAATAACTAACACAACTAAACACAACCAAAACGACCGTTACGTCCGAGAGCCAAATGCAAAGTGTCAAACTCATTTTTATAACCACCCCCTCGGTTTGGGTTGCCAGTTGGGGATTTGTTTCTAACAATACTATAACATCGTCTAAATATGAAAACTGTCTAAAAACTACATGCTACACGAACCTGGTGAAATCCGTCATTTCGAGCATGATCATGCACATATGTTTAGCTAGCATGATGATATCGTTGCCCGCGTCATCCCACTTGGCCACTTCGTTGTCGAACGTCACCTTATATGTATACAACACACACCATACTTTCTGTACCAAACTATGTAACTAAATCATCTATATATGAAAATTACCTTCTACACTAACCTTTTTCTTCTATTGGGGTAATCTTGCATAAATACCACAGCCTCCGGGGCAGGATCCATGGGTTTTGTCGTATTCCTACCGACTAAAACTTCATCATTATCCGTCGAGCCGTTTTTATATGTCATCTTGTTAAAGACTAACCTGGTGAAATCCGTCATTTCGAGCATGATCATGCACATATGTTTAGCTAGCATGATGATATCGTTCCCCGCGTCATCCCACTTGGCCACTTCGTTGTCGAACGTCATCTTCTCGCGACGGAACAGCTCCACTTGCTGAAGGATCTTGCGCTTGTCCTCTTCTGTCATCTTGCGCATCGCTTCCTGTAATGACAATGACAATTTTTTATGAAAAGATAGTAATCGTGTAGTATTAGTTTTATTAGAGTGAAATATTTTTTTTTTATAATAATCTATTACGTGCAGATCCTCAAACGATTCATTATAAACGATAATAGTCTTATGAGGCGAAAACTATTATGTATTATAATTCTTTAAAGATAATTTTATAGTGAGGTAAAAGCTATTGAAACAAAACATTCTTTGTGAAGTAATCAGAAATCACAGAAAATTGCGCAGGTTCCCTAAAGAATGGAATAAAAAAAATACGTGTGTCACTCTCGACTGCCGCGGTAAAGCTATTGCATAGCATCGCATCGCTGTGCCGGTTGGAGTGGGGGGTGTTAGGTTTTTTCGTTACGAAATTTTTTCATTCGGTCGCCGCGCTCAAAGACTGATATAAAATCTATGCAATAGCTTAAAAATAATTTCTGCAGATGATACATGCGACTTCATAAAAAATTGTTGGTTATTTTATGGTTTCTGAACTATTGAAAGCTTTCTTGTAAATATTACAACTTCAGCTATTTAGAATTCATATGAAAAATCAAAAATAACACATCAGTTTAAATAATATAACGACTGAACATTAAATTAGAGGTAGTATTGGTATAACTAGATAAATAAATAATAAATCTGTAGAAGGGTCAATTCTGTACATTGAAAATATTGAAAAAATAAATAGTAGGGGGTGTTACTGGATCAATACCAAACCCAAATATGTAATAAAAAAAATTTTTGTCTGTCTGTCTGTCTGTCTGTCTGTATGTGAAGGCATCACGTGAAAACTAACGGTTCGACTTCGACGAAACTTGGTATAATTATACCTTATTATTCTGGGCATAAAATAGGATACTTTTTATCCCGGAAAAATACGTAGAAAAAAAATAAATCTTAATTTTTACGCGCGGACGGAGTCGCGGGCGGAAGCTAGTATATTATTATATGTATATATATATACTTACCCTAGCGTTAGTAATTCCGCTGATGTCAGGATACTCGTCCACGCCGTGCTCACCCGTGTGAGCGCTCGCTGTACAAACAGACAAACATACGATATAATCGACTTATAGTCATTTTCATTACTGTATATAAAAATATGTACTTACTTCCATTGATAATAACGATCGAGTTAACAATTTAAAAGGATAATTTTGTTTAAGATTTGTTTAAAAATGACAAGATAGGTAAGAAAAAAGGGTTGTTTTATTAAATTTCTTCAAGGTATGAGTTCGATTCCTATCCAAGGGCTTGATTACATATATTTATTACTAGTTATTTGAAATTTAAATGAATAAAATAATTATATTAAGAACAAGCAAAATCTATTTAATTTTAATGCATTCAATATACATACATTTATCTATATTTAAATCTATTTTACAAACATGCTTAACAAGACAAACATTAAAAAACGAAAAAAAGCAAGTCAAAATATATAATGTAAATGATAAATGAACCCCAATTTTGTTCCCATTTTGACTATGCGTTTAGCCTCTTTATGATGTGAATAACATTCTATAAGGTAGATGATGTGTTTCGCAAACAATATTCTTGCAGTGAAACTTTTTTAGGCGCGTTAAGACTAAAATTTCAAAATCGCGTCATGGCAATACCGTCACGTCATGGAGTAAGGGAAAGATTTTGGTATCTTTGAATCTTGCCGAAGTAGTTTCATTTCTGACACTTGTAATCGGCATACACGCTCTTATTTACCAAAAAGAGGCTACACACTAGCCAATAGCCATCAGGGGTCACCAACCCACAACTCCCAACCCCCATGACCCCTATACTCACATCGACTCCGCGTCTCCATAGTCATGTCCTCAACCGGCTCGAACTCCGTGTCCGTGTCGAGATCGTCGCTCGTCTGTACACAGCGTGCAAGCATGCTCTATTATAGTGTGTGTATTGTGACAGTTCTTTTTAAACGCGATTAAAAGGTGTTTAGTTCTTTTTTAAACGCGATTTTTTTAAGTTTTTGTAATGATCATCAACCTATATACGTTGCCACTGCTAGGAAATGGACCTCGTGTGAGGATACTCCTTCCTTTTTATTGGCAAAAGTGAAGGGCCAATTGATGTATAAATTAATTAAACGAAGTTAAAATAATTCAATTCGTAAAGTATTTCTGTCTATTTTTTTAAAATTATTGTTGTTAGATTATTAACTTTCTCCTGATGCAACAACATTGATAGATTTATAATTTTAATGCATAACAATTGAATGCTACATATGTAGATTAACTATTTTGTAAAATACACACAGTTGCTCAGTGTATTTTTTTAAATATGAAAGGGTAAATTCTAATCAAAAATTTTTTTACACAATCTGCCAGAATGGTAGTGTCTATCAACACCATTGAGATCGTCACGGGTGTTGGTGTAGGTAACACTTCTTAATGACGATATTAGTTTAAGAACTATCACAATAACCGCACCATAATATAAAACATAAAATAAATGAAATGAAAATAACGACCCGAATTTTCAATTGTCATAGGACAACACAAGAAATTAATTTCTTGTGTTGTTCTCGTGATAATATAGACAATACATAAAAAATTCGGATCAATGCAATGATAAAAAACATAAAAGACAACACAAATGAAATAAATATCGACAGCGACGCAAAAACGAACGAACAAATAAAAATATATCATGCAAAAACGAAACCCTCAGACATTCGACACATGATCCTTAAAAGACAGGTCTATGACCATACACGATGAACATTAAGCAGTTAACATTGGATTAAGAGTTATAAATAAAATCTCAAAAAAAACTCATCAAAATATTTCCGAAAACAGAACAAATCAGTTATGGAAGTGAATCTTGCCAAAGAAGTTTCACTTCTGACACATGTGCTCGGCACACACGCTCTTTGTTATTTATTACAAATTATAACTAACACAGAATTAAGAAATAATAACAACAGCAAATTAAATCAAAATCTGGTCCTTCGAGACTGGATACCATAAAATACAAAAAAAACTTATTTACCATTATTTCACTTAAATAATGGTAAATAGATATCAGAAATTTATTCAGCCGCGTCTATATCTTCTAAACTCTACAATCCAACATCACCCGCCGCATGCAAACAAAGCGGAACGCAAGACAAGACCCTAATGTTTATCGCAACGCTCACATTTGCTCCTCGTCTCTAGCGTGTATTGTTCGTCGAGTTCCACGTCCTCCGGGTCTAAATCTTCTTCGTCCTATAATTATTCATTTGTATTGACCAATCGTTCTTCACTACATAGCATAAAACAAAGTCGCTTTCTCTGTCCCTATGTCCCTATGTATGCTTAAATCTTTAAAACTACGCAACGGATTTTGATGCGGTTTTTTTTAATAGATAGAGTGATTCAAGAGGAAGGTTTTAGTATATAATTTATTATGTTTTAGACAAAGCGGGCGAAGCCGCAGGCGGAAAGCTAGTATATTATACTAGTCGATACAGCATCGTCCGGGATACAAAGCGAAATATTACCAAATATAAAGAATTTTTTTTTAAATTTCCAAAAAGTTTCCAAAATCGGTCCTGTAGTAAATGAATTCACGATTGTTTTTATCGATAACTAGCTGCCCCGCGCGGTTTCACCCCCGTGGCTTCGCTCCTGTTGGTCGTAGCGTAATGATATATAGCCTATAGCCTTCCTCGATAAAAGCTTTCTAACACCGAAATAATTTTTCAAATCGAACCAGTAGTTCCCGAGATTAGCTCGATCAAACAAACAAACTCTTCAGCTTTATAATATTAGTATAGATGTACTTATTAAAATTTATTGTAACATTCAGGTCAAATAAACGAAAATTTTATTGACAAAACGATGTCTTTTCTAAAGGCCATTGACGTTTCTATATTTATTTGGATTGCATTCAACAAGTGTTAAGTAAATTATTAATCTATACTAATAATTTAAAGCTGAAGAGTTTGTTTGTATAAACGCGCTAATCTCAGGAACTACTGGTCCGATTTAAAAAATTATTTCTATGTTAGATAGCCCATTCATCGAGGAAGGCTGTAGGCTATATATCATCACGCTAAGACCAACAGGAGCGGAGCCACGCGGGTGAAACCGCGGAGCGCAGCTAGTATTGGATATTAAATAAAATCACTGTATCCCCTACAATTAGGTCTACCAACGAAATCATGTCATTACTTCGCTCAGCATCCTAAATATCAAACGCCTCCCAACCCCCCTGACCCCTTTCCAACTCCAGTAACCCCTTCCAACCCCAGTAACCCCTTCCAACCCCTCACTCACCCGATTCATCAGCACAGCCCTTCGTATCTCACGCACAGCGTCATACACAAGTCGAGACGCGTCTATAAAGTCGTTCTCATCAAGTCCACCGCCACCGCCTCCTCCAAGAGCAGATACTGCGGCGTCCACACGGACCGCGAATTTGGACATTACTGGAAGAGAAAAAGTGATATTATGTTTCTACAATCTTCTTAATATATATAAATCTCGTGTCACAATGTTTGTCCTCAATGGACTCCTAAACCACTTAACCGATTGTAATAAAATTCGCACACCATGTGCAGTTCGATCCAACTTGAGAGATAGGATAGTTTAAAAATGTAGGTACCACGGGCGAAGCCGGGGCGGACCGCTAGTAATATTATAAAGCTGAAGAGTTTGTTTGTTTGTATGTATGAACACGCTAATCGCAGGAACTGTTCCAATTTGAAAAATTCTTTAGTTGTTAGATAGCCCACTTATCGAAGAAGGCTATAGGCTATACATATTTTAGAAAAATATATTTTGTGTTTAGTAATTTTTTCCTTTGATTTCGAGACATTCGACATTTCGAAAATTCATACATTGTTTTTCTTGTACGAAAATGTACTAACTCCAAAAAATACTTCCACTACCAGAAAGAGAGACAAAGATTAGATTTTTTTAATTTTGTGTCTGTCCGCGACATCGGTCACGCGTAATTAAAAAAAAACAGCAAGTTACTCCTTATTACATCAGCCATCTGCCAGTGAGAGTTGCGCTAAAATCGGTATAGCCGTTCAAGAGATCAGTCGTAACAAACAAACAGAACTTGTACAAAAAAATATTGAAATATGCACCGTGTATACGTCAATATGTGTTTAGTAAAATAGGTTATTACAATATTAAAAACCGACACGCCAATTATATTTATTTGTATAGATGTGACTTTTCTATACGATTATTGTTTTTAATTTTAATTGTTTTTATTTTAATTATAGTACAAGTATAACGAACTTCAATGCAATTCAATTTAGTTTCTTGCGAAAGAAAGATGTGTGATGTGCAATAAATGTGTTTATAGAATATCAAAAGGTTAGTACTTTTTATTGTAAACCGACTCCATAAAAAGAGGATGTTCTTAATTCAGAGGTATCTCATTTTTGATTATTTTTCCTCAATACTTTCGACCGGGTGGACTGATTTTGATGACCCTTTTTTATTTTAAAGCCAGTGCCTTACAATTGCTGCCATTTGCATTTTGTCATGTTCCGACCGTTCGAAGTCAGATTAATCGCTTTATACAAAAAATATACCAGCCGAATTGATAACCTTTTCCTTTTTTTTGATGTCGGTTAAAAAATGAATCCATGTTTCCCTAGCCCTTAGTCACGGCATTACGCGTGAACAACTGGACGGATTTCGATAATTCTTATTACGATCGCGATATGTTCGTTATTGTTGAAAGAAGGATCTTATGAAAGAAAAACTCAAGAAATTTGCACAAAAAAATAAGAAAATGCAAAAAAATAACGGCCATGTAAACGTCACGGGTTTGACAATTTGCGCGAAGACAGGACAAAGTCTAGGATCAACTAGTATTTATAAAAAAATATGTCACGGAACGCTTGGCAGATGAAAAACAACGTACACAATACTGCATAAACACTATGTATGTATCGTGGCCATATCGTAGATTTGACCATTTCCATGAAATGAGCAAATCTACGATATTTCATGGAAATGGTCAAATATACGACATATACGCTATATCCTATCCTACTAATATTATAAATGGGAAAGTTTGTGAGGATGGATGTATGTGTATGTATATGTTTGTTACTCTTTCACGCAAATACTACAGAACCAATTATGTACAATCAAATTTAGCACACATATAGAGGGTAACTTGGATTAACACATAGAATAGATTTTATCCCGGAAATCCCACGGGAACGGGAACTATGGGGAATTTCTTTGAAACCGCGGGAGAAGCCGCGGGCGGAAATCGTCCGCCTATAGATGATTCACATCAAAACATTAAAGATCATAAAATACAATTTCAAACAAGTGTTTTTCAACGTAATTATTTATAGAGTTCACATGAAATGATTATTGATACAGTTGTCTCGAGTTCATTTAACATTTAATTAACTTTATTTATACAGGGTGTCCCACTATCCGTATACTAAGCGCGAAAGAACTTGTAGTTTTGCATACACTAGTCACGAAAAAAATACTTACACAACAAAATTACGTCAAAATTTTTTTGCTAAATTTTTCCTGAAAATCCATGTTTTCTTCTCTAGCTTCACTCAGCCGACATATACCGCTTCGCTATGTGAGCATTTTGTCTATGAAAACATAATCTTAAACGATAGCTCACGTGCGGGTGGCAAAGTTGGGCAGGTTGCTTGTTATGGGTATACGCATAGAGTTTTAAGAATTCTTCAAAAATGCGTCTGGAATTTTATAAGTATTTTTTACGTACTCAGCGTATGCAAAACTATAACCTCCTTTGAGCTTAGTATACTAACAGTGGGACACCCTGTATATTAGCTGCGCCCTAGGTTTTACCGGCATTGCTCCTATTGGTCTTAGCGTGATGATATATGTATAGCCAATATCCTTCCTCGATAAATGGACTATCTAACAATGCAATAATTTTTCAAATCAGACCCGTGTTTCCTGAGATTTGTGCGTTCAAGTAAACAAACACACAAACCAGCTTTATAATATTTGAATAGACAGATAAGTGGATTGTTTGTCCGTTTGTTATAAGGGAACGTGTTGTATATTGAACGAATGCATATTTTTACGAATTTAACATACAAATACCCAATAATAATCTATACAAGTGATATTATAAATCTGAAGAGTTTGTTTGTTTGAACGCGCTAATCTTAGGAACTACTGGTACGATTTCATCAATTATTCCTGTGTTAGATATCCCATTTATCCAGGAAGGCTATAGGCTGTATATCATCTCACTAAGACCAACAGAAGCGGAGCACTACGGGTAAAACCGCGAAGCAGAGCTAGTATATCTGTTACGGCTAAAGGTAGGTGAGAACATAAACTTAAGATTAGCCGGCTAAACTTAGGTTTATTTTCGACGAGGTGTTAATGTTAGTTTGTTCTATCTTTAGCCGGCTAAACTTAAGTGTAACCGCAGGCCCGTGGCTAAAAATGTCGGGGTGGGTAGATTTGGTTACTATAATACATGTAAGGAACAGGGCGAGTGTTTTCTGGCACTTCGCCGGCTGCTGCCGCAGCACGCTCGCTGCGCTCGCTCGGCTCGTGCGGGTCTTAAGAGTTCTAACCTAACCTAACCTAGCCACCAGCTTTCTGCCCTGAGTCGGGGTGGGTAGATTTGGTTACTATAATACATGTAAGGAACAGGGCGAGTGTTTTCTGGCACTGTGCGGGCCCCTCAAGCCCTCCACCGGCCCGGCGCTAACCAAATCTACCCACCCCGACATTTTTAGCCACGGGCCTGCGGTTACACTTAAGTTTAGCCGGCTAAAGATAGAACAAACTAACATTAACACCTCGTCGAAAATAAACCTAAGTTTAGCCGGCTAATCTTAAGTTTATGTTCTCACCTACCTTTAGCCGTGACATATCTATAAGTCAGTAAAAAACTTAAAAACACAATCGACCTTGTATATCTCATAAATAATCAAAATACAGTGATCGAAGATTCATATGTCGACATCACATAACACCAAGGTTGAGGTCGGGTCACTGAATCTTAAAATTGGTCATTAATATTTATTACTATACTGCCTTTATTATGAATAATGTATAAAAATAATAAATAAAAAATTGTCATCGTTGAATAAAACCAAAAGATTACTTCTAATCTATACTAATATTATAAAGCTGAAGAGTTTGTTTGAACGCGCTAATCTCGGGAACTACTGGTCCGATTTGATAAATTCTTTCGTTGTCAGAAAGCCCATTCATCAAGGAAGGCTATATATCACCACGCTAAGACCAACAGGAGCGGAGCCATGCGGGTGAAATCGCGGAGCGCATCCATACTAATACAGTAAAAGTTCCTTATTCGCGCTTCCTTCATTCGCGGTTTCACTATTCGCGGATGGAAGAAATGCGACCTAAATCCTGTATTCGCGGCCTAAAATTCGTTATTCGCGGATCGAATCGGTACATCGGTACATATCAGGTCAATTAAGGAAAGCTGGCATGTTCACAGTACTCACACTTATGCAATTTCACTTACAGTATGTTCAAAAATAAATGCGACTATAGTTTCATTTTAGACTTGAATTGTAAAATGGTGCGTTGTAGATAAATATATGCAAATATAATTATGAAAGCTCTCATAATTTACCTGTAAAATTATAATTTAAAAGTAAATAAATTGATGAACTTAATTATTTTATATTTATTCTTATAATAATCAATTGGATAAAAGTATTAATAATCATTCAATTATCAAATAATAATTAAATTTCAGGTCATAACTAGTCATAAATAGGAACTATGCGGGTTTTCCTTTGCAAACGCGGGCGAAGCCGCGGGCGGAAATCTAGTAGTCTATAATTCTTCCATTTACTGTATCACAAAATTCTTCATAGATTTTTAGATATTCGTACTACACCAATTACATCACCCTGTATTTATAAACAATTGCAAAATAAAAGCTACACATAGGCCGGGAGATACTGACACAAAATTTCGGGTCATTTGTAACAGAATGGCGGTTCTACAGGGGTCTTATTACGCAATGACAAAAAGAAAAATGGTGGTCAGAACGCTGGTACCGGCGGACTAGTCGCGTGGGCGTTAGTCGAACTCGTCGGATAAATAGCGAAAGCAACTACGAATTTATAATGTCGACTAAAAAAAATGAAAAACGAGTAAAAAGTGACAAGCAATTGCCTAAACCTGAAGATAATACCTAATTAAATGGTAATTAATAAATATGTTTGGTTAAATTAAACTGTTTTCTTTATGTAATTGCTTTTTTATTTCGTCACCTAAGAACGTATCCCATATAAATTACCATTCCTTATTCACGGTTTCTCTATTCGCGGCACATTTACGGAACCTATTACCCGCGAATAAGGAACTTTTACTGTATTATAAATGCGAAAGTAACTCTGTCTGTCTGTCTGTTACTCAATCACGCCTTAACTACTGAACCAATTTGCATGAAATTTGGTATAGAGATATTTTTATACCCGAGAAAGGACATAGGCTACCTTTTATTGCGAAATATGTACCACGGGCGAAGCCGGGGCGGACCACTAGTAATGTTATATATTATGTATTTTGTAAAACTGTCATGATTAAAAAGAGCAACTATGGAGTTTCTTGCCGGTTCTTCTCCATAGATACTGCTTTCCGAATCATATAGGCTACTTTTTATCCCGGGAAATAGGATAGGTTTTATCCCGGAAATCCCACGGGAACGGGAACTATGCGGGTTTTTCTTTGACTGCGCGGGCGAAGCTGCGGGTGGAAAGCTAGTTTATAATAAAATAAAGATAACGGCTGAGCCGATTTCATTAATAATTTTTTTATAATATTCCTTGAAGTACAAGGTTGGTTCTTATGAAGAGAAAACGTCAACATGTACCACGGGCGAAGCCGGGGCGGACCGCTGTGCTAGTAAAGTATACAATATAATATGTATACAAGTCACTTGTTCTGACTTCGCTTGGAGATAAAAATGAAATGTAATCGCAATTTAAAAATAAAATATTTTTTGATTCACAACAAACAAATATATATTCTTCTAATATTATATGTATTAGTTGTCTGTGTTTTTAACAAACATCCGCTACACGCAAAAAATGTGATTTTTTTGTTGGTAAAAAATATTAAAAGTACCTACATAATAAAAATATTTAAAAGTCAAATAGTTTTTTTAGTTAATCCTAAAAAAAATAACAAACATCAATATTTGCTTATAAGTAATATTATTTTAAACAAAGACAAAAAATCCTACTAGGTATAAATGCGAATGTTTGTGAGGATGGATGTATGTATACCTAGGTATGTTTGTTACTCTTTCACGCAAATATGTACTACTGAACCGATTACAATGAAATTTAGCACACATATAGAGTGTAACTTGGATTAGCACATACGATAGTTTTATCCCGGAAATCCCACGGGAACGAGAACTATACGGGATTTCTTTGAAAACGCGGGCGAATCCGCGGGCGGAAAGCTAGTATACGTATATATATTAAATGTTTTTTGTCATAAA
Organism: Colias eurytheme; assembly: GCF_061535395.1. NCBI lineage: Eukaryota > Metazoa > Arthropoda > Insecta > Lepidoptera > Pieridae > Colias > Colias eurytheme. The sequence goes on along the minus strand of NC_143010.1, from coordinate 442,034 downwards.
TTAATAAAAAATTGACATATAACTTAAAAGCCTGTGTCAAGGCGATCATGTGACGCGTCACATAACGGTATGCGACGTTTGCCATTAAATAAAGCGTCATCTGGACCATCAATTTATTATACACTAGCTTTCCGCCCGCAGCTTCGCCCGCGCTTTCAAAGAAAAACCCGCATAATTCCTGTTCCCGTGGGATTTCCGGGATAAAACCTATTCTATGTGTTAACACAAGTTACCCTCTATATGTGTGCTAAATTTCATTATAATCGGTTCAATAGTATTTGCGTGTAAGAGTAACAAACATACACACATACATCCTCATAAACTTTCGCATCTACAATATAGGAAGGATTAGTAGGAAGTAGGATATAAATGTCAAATAACAAAAGAGCGTATGTGCCGAGCACAAGTGTCAGAAGTGAAACTACTTTGACAAAATGCCAAAATTGTCGCCTCGCTGCCTGACATGACGGTATTGCCATGACGCGACCTTGAAATTTTACCCTCAACGAAACAATCCAAAATAAAATTGAATTGAGAACCTTCTTCCTTTTTTTGAATTCTTGCCAAGTGGCCCTACTTAAATAATGTTTATTTCTGACATCTCGAAGGCGATTTTTTTTTAATAATTATCTAAACTAAGTAGGTAGGTACATTTTTTTCAAGTCAGTTAAATATAAATATGACCAAAATTTTCAAGTGTGAGTTTCGCAACGATGCAAAAATCGTATCTTATCATATACGAATCCAACGAGCACGCTCTTGAACCACATGAAGACAATAATCTATAATCTATACTTAATATTATAAAGCTGAAAAGTTTGTTTGTTTGTTTGAACGCGCTAATCTTAGGAATTACTGGTCCGATTCGAAAAATTCTTTCTGTATTAGATAGCCCATTTATCGAAGCTATAGGCTATATATATCATCACGCTTAGACCAACAGAAGCGGAGCCACGCGGTTGAAACCGCGGAGCACAGCTAGTAATCAATAGTATCACTTTAAACGTTAAACACTTCAAACTAAGTGAATATCGCTTCATTTTTACAAACACATTTCTCGCGCACATTATTCGTGGAATAGCGCCCTTATACCTATCTACATCTCTAATCTGCACCTAATCTTATCACGCAAACCCATCTCTAGCGACCAGACCATCTTCCATTCATCACCATGCTACCGTTCGTGCTGTTTCTCATATTTGCTGCTGCGGAAGCGAGGCTCCGTTTGGACCCTTTGGTCGACACCAAGCAGGGCCTGATCAAGGGATTACGAGCTGACGATGGAGACTATTCCATGTTCCTGGGCATTCCCTACGCTGTGGTCGATGGCGATAATCCTTTTGGGGTGAGTTTGAGCCAATTTTTGAGCTATTAACACGCTTAATGCAATAAAGTCGTTTTTAACACGCTTGTATTAGCTTCACTTGCATGTTCGTATGTAACCGGTTCATTCGACTGATTAACTTGAAACGGACAGATTTAATTCAGAGTTTGTGCACTTACCAAAGATCGATGGCAATACAATTGAATTAGTTTATACTATTAGGGGCCGATTTTTCAATGCTCGGTTAAAACTTATACGTCCAATAAAGTATTACACGATAATATAAAAATGTCACGTAAACTGTCAAATACGGACAATTAGAATACGTTTTTAAAATGGAAGTTTTATACATTATTCGACGAATAAGTTTTATCCAAGGATTGAAAAATCAGCCCTAAAGCGTGTTTTTTTAACTATAATTATACATACTAGTACTAGGAAGACGGATTTACCAATTACTATAGTAGAGCCATTTTAATAGGCAACATTTGACAGTTCAACAAAATTCAACAACGTAACCTAGTAACGACGACATAGAATAATATACTATTTCGTTTTGTTAGAACTGCACATTTGCTTAACTTCTTTCAATTACGATTACATATTTATAATAATAATAATGACCGATACAAGTAATTTTAAGATTTGATTTTACTGATCAACCATTCTCAACATAATAAACAATTTCTGATTTAAAGAACTGACGTCGCTACAATTTTCTGTCAATAAACCTTTTTTTCTTTTTAAATATGTTCCAGAGACGTTACTCTAAAAATCGAAATCTGACATCTAGAATCGAATGCATTGATTTCTTGTGAATAAAAATCATCATAAATTAATAAATGCGTTGTGTTTTTTTAATTATGTATTATACTCGTCTTATTTTGCTCCTTAAATTTACGAAAGAATATTACTGGGACAGGGATGAATTTTAAAATTGACATGTGTTTCAAGTTCGATTGACAAATGTTTCAAGTCCGTATCGATTAATTCATTTTAATCGATGTTTTTAAGCAGGTTACCTCTCTTCCAAGATAAAATTGATAGACGTCAAATGTTGCCTATTAAATTGGCTCGACTATAGCACAGAATACATAATAGTAGCTAAACGCTACAGAACGGACACTCTCCGCCTCCCGCCAAAATTAAACTTACCTCACCCCCGCGCGATCAGACATAAAATGGTCCATATTTTTCTACAGGGACGATACGCAACGAAGATTGACAACATTAATCAAATTGACTTAAAGTAATTTTATTATTTTGGATTTGTGATTATCGTTTTTCGTAGAAAATGGTTAGATATTGTGCTGTTTACGGATGTATTTCATCAGAAAAACGCGAATTTTTTTTTACGCTAGTCACAAATGTGCCAACCATAAAGCGTTAACACACACATTTGCAGTCTCTACAGTGTGACTGTCAAAACGATCATTTTGTATGGAGTGTCTGGGGTGTGACTATAGTATAGATAATACGGTTCTCATAATCGATCATTTGTACAGGAAATAATATAATTTAATAAAATTATCCCATTGCAATATATAATTTATATTTTTTACATAACTTGCACAAAAAATATACGTAAAAAGATAACTAGATGCGATTTCGCAACTCCGATAAAAGATCACGTATTTGTAACTATCGGTTTTAGATAAATATCAAGGTTAAAATACTTAAGAATAATCTTAGTTAAGCAGTTTTATTTTATTATTATTCCCTTATATATTGTGAACTAGCTTTCCACTCGCGGTTTCGCCCGCGTTTTCAAAGAAAAACCTGCATAGTTCCCGTTCCCGTGGGATTTCCGGGATAAAACGTAGCCTATGTGTAAATCATGTTACCCACTATATGTGTGCTAAATTTCATTGTAATCGGTTCAGTAGTATTTGCGTGAAAGAGTAACAAACTTACATATATCCATCCTCACAACTTTCGCATTTATAATATTAGTAGGATAGATTATAACTAAAAATGTTTATATGGACTAAGGATGTACAATGTACATGAAGGGAATTATTAATACCATATTTATATAGTCCGGGATACATCGCCCATTTTTGCAAGTGATTACTATCAAGCTAATTTTTCGTGAGTAGCTTTATTTTGATGAGATGCCCAATAATTTCATGTACAAAACTCTCGATTGTGGTAGCTACCAGAGGAAACAAGGATAAAATATTTTGATTTGATGGTTCTCAAATATTAATTACTAACTGAATGTTTTTTTTTTTCAATCTCAAGATAATTATCTAAATTATTCGAAAAAATATTTGTCCTACAAAATCTATGGTTTGATCAAAGAGTCCCCCTTTCCAATGTGTATCGATAACGAAGTCATCATAAATGATTACTAACCAGCAGATTTTTTTAATTGTACTTAATTAATACTTATATAATTCAACAGACATATTATTGTCCTACAAATTGCGTAATAAATATTTGAGAACCATCAAATCAAAAATTTTTATCCTTGTTACCTCTGTAAGCTACCACAATCGAGAGTTTCGTACATGAAATTATTGGGCATCTCATCAAAATAAAGCTACTCACGAAAAATTAGCTTGATAGTAATCACTTGCAAAAATGGGCGATGTATCCCGGACTAATATTAATTATACCGGGTGTGTCTTTCTAGTCCTAACCGGTTCGATAGTAAAGTGAGGATGGACTGACGGACGAACGGAAATAACGAAACTATAGAGATAATGGATACGGAACCACAGAATACATAATACATAGTAGCTAAACGCTACAGAACGGACACTCTCCGCCTCCCGCCAAAATTAAACACTTACCTCACCCCGCACGATCAGTCTAAAAATGGTCCACATTTTTCTACAGGGACGATACGCAACGAAGATTGACAACATTAATCAAATTGACTTAAAGTAATTTTATTATTTTGGATTTGTGATTATCGTTTTTCGTAGAAAATGGTTAGATATTGTGCTGTTTACGGATGTATTTCATCAGAAAAACGCGAATTTTTTTTTACGCTAGTCAAAAATGTGCCAACCATAAAGCGTTAACACACACATTTGCAGTCTCTACAGTGTGACTATCAAAACGATATGTGTGTTTTGTATGGAGTGTCCGGGGTGTAACGGAACCATAGAATTGGAAATAACAAAAAAAATTGAAATAATAAAAAATGCCATTCACTGCTTTTTTTGCAGTTGTGTAAAAGTTTAATAGGTATAATCAGGTTATTTCTCATCTAATTTCAAATTATAAGTACTTAGTAAAATATTTTTTTATCAACATCGATAGTTGAGAAGTAAAATCCCGTCAATAAAAAAGTCGTAAAAAATTCTTATTTCATAATTCTTTTCAATGACACAATAACCAATTCTCCCCAGGTAGCACAACCGCACCCTCAATTCGAAGACGTCTTCGAGGCGTATGACGACTCAGCCATATGTCCCCAAGTCGAGGAATTCAACAATACCATCGTCGGTACACTAGACTGCTTACACTTGAACATATACGTTCCTAACAAGGCCAGTTCCCGACACCGTTTGCCTGTACTCGTCTGGATACATGGCGGTGGTTTCGAGATTGGATTCTCTGGCCGATATCTATATGGTCCAAAGTACATAGTTCGCAATGACGTCATTCTAGTTACCTTGAACTATCGTCTCGGTCCGTATGGCTTCATGTGCTTGGACACGCCAGACGTACCAGGCAATCAGGGATTGAAAGATCAAGTTTTAGCTCTTAAATGGATCAAGGCGAATATCGAAGAGTTTGGAGGAGATATTAATAAGATTACTGTGTTCGGAGAAAGCGCTGGTGCTGCGTCAGTTGAATACCATTTGCTGTCGAACAACGAGCGACTTTTCAACCAGGCTATATTGCAAAGCGGGTCTGTGTACAGCGGTTGGGCCATCAAAGACTCGGATAGTTCTGCACCGTCAAAACTGGCCAAACAGCTTGGTTTCGAAACCGACAGTATTGACGAAGCATTAGCGTTCTTGAAGAAGACAGACGAGAAACTATTAATAGCTGCTGCGAACGAAATATCATTGACATTCCGTCCTTGCGTGGAACAAGAGTTTGAAGGTGTCGAGAGCTTCCTAACGCGCCATCCCGTGAACGTAGAACAAATAGCTAAAGCCAAGAACATGGCCATACTGAGCGGTTACAATAACCACGAGTATCTACTCCAATACGTGGATAAACCAGAAGAGTACTTCACTACCAACGATCCGTTCGACGCTTTACTTCCCTTAATCTTCAACGTGGAAGACTTAAACGGCCGAGAGCAGCTGGTCCGCCGTTTCTACATCGGAGATAACGCAATCAGCCAGAAAATGAAGTGGAACATAATCAATTTCTACTCCGACTTCTCCATCAACCATCCCGTGCAACGCAGCGTGGAAAGATTTGTCAATAGCAACGCTAAGAAAGTCTATCACTACATATTTTCGTACAACGGTGGTCGGAACTTTGTGAAGAAGCGTGCCAATGTCACTATTGGTGGAGCGAATCATGCTGACGAGTTGGGATATCTGTTCGATATGACTATCTTTGATAAGGACGTGAGTGAAGAAGACCAGCTCATCGTGGACAGGATTACTGAATTGTGGGCCAATTTTGTTAAGCACGGGTAAGATTATTATTTATTATATATTTTAAAATCAATTATATTCTGTACAAGCTGCGCTCTGCGGTTTCACCCGCGTGGCTCCGCTCCTGTTGGTCTTAGCGTGATTATATATATCCTACAGCCTTCCTCGATGAATGGGCTATCTAACACCGAAATAATTTTTCAAATCGGACCTGTAGTTCCTGAGATTTGCGCGTTCAAACAAACTCTTCGGCTTTATAATATTAGTATAGATAAACTAAAGTTTGATAAATTAGCAACATATTGTCAAATGACAGAATTTCATCTAAATCGGTATATTATTCCTATATCATTCAAACTCAAGCAAACACATTATTATTTCTGATAGAACTAGTGTTTGCGAATCATCACTAAAACTACTTGAAATTCTATCTAATATACTTCCTATTTACTAAGTTTCAATACTCAATAACAGGAATGTATTAACTAAATCTGTCAAAGGAAAAAAAGTACATTGAACTAACATATATCTCTTTTGGACAATGTTATTCAAATACCTAGAAATCTTGCATTCTTAAATCCTAAACATCTTTTATACCTCACCCTTATCTCTCACACCTACGAAACCATTCACACAACAATTTATAATTTTTATTTCAGCAACCCAACGCCAGAAACCTCCAATCTCATCCCTACCATCTGGCCAGCAGTCACAAAGGACAGCCTCAACTATATGAACATCAACACTATGGTTCATTTGGGTACAAGGCCTTACTCGAACCGTCTCGCGTTCTGGGACCTTTTCTACGACACGAATAAACATGCTGTGCGGGGTTATGAAAATTGAAGACTGTAAATTTTGCCATTGAGAATAAGAAGCTGATAGTCATGATGAATTTTGTAAAATAATTGGTATTTAAATTTGTTTTCTTTAAGGATACTTAGCTAGATAAAAACTTGATGTAATTTGACATCAACATTGTTGGATTTTCATACATTTTAAGATTTTTGTTCACAAAGAAAGCATGGTGTATGTTAGAAACTGTTATTTTGCGTCATGTGAAAATAATTATTATGCCAGTCAGTTTGAATTATTTGTTATTTATTAATTAACAAATTGATGTGATTTACAAAATGATATAAGATTAATTTAAGGTAATAACCAAGTAATGTTAACATTGTTTAAATAAACTATTTATAAACAAAACTGTGTGTTTTATTTCTTACTAGCTTTCCGCCCGCGGCTTCGCCCGCTTTGTCTTAAACATAATAAATTATATACTAAAACCTTCCTCTTGAATCACTCTATCTATTAAAAAAAAACCGCATCAAAATCCGTTGCGTAGTATTAAAGACTTAAGCATAGTACATAGGGACATAGGGACAGAGAAAGCGACTTTGTTTTATACTATGTAGTGATTCACCTGTCGGCAATAGCAATCCGATCATTTTTCGTGTATGGAATTGGATTTTGACTGACAAACATAAAGACATACATACAGACGAAAAATAAATTTTAAACATTATTTATGTAATTTAAAGAACCCAAATTAATATTCGACTCTATATAATATATTCTTTAACAGTTTTTTGACAAAAAAAAATATAGTCTATCGTTCTCCGAGGTTCTTCTCTATCTAAATATCAAAATCCATCAAAAAAAAATATGTTAACTATAGCAATAGCGATATTATTCGTAATTCGTATCATCCCTACTAATAATATTATAAATGCAAAAGTAACTATGTCTGTCTGTTACGCTTTCCCGCTTAAACCTCTCAACCGATTTTGATGAAATTTGGCACAGACAATCTTTAGACCCTGAGAAAGAACATAGGCAAAACAAAACACCGCGCGGGCGAAGCCGCGGGCGGAAGCTAGTCAATAATATGAGCACATACATGTAGTTCAGATGAAGATATTTTCAACACACTCAAACAATAAAATATTTCCAAAGATGAACAAGACATGCATTTTTTCCTCTTGACATTATGTCTTTACGCAACCTAACATATAAAAATAGCATACACATTATGTATGGTGTCCTAACTAATATTTTTGTGAATATAATTATTTGAATATGCTAAATTTATATGTATTGTTTAAACTGCTGAATCGATTTCTGTAAAATTACACTGTTAATCTAGACAAAAATAATACTAAAATTTTGAGATTTTGACCCACTTGAAACAGGCAGATTTAATTCAAACTTTGTACACTTAAGTAACAAGGATCGGTGACAATACAATAATTTCATGAGTGAATCTTATTTTGAATTATAAAAAAAAATTGATTTTACTTTTATTTCAGTCTATCGTTGAAGTGTGTTTTTTAAAGATTAATTATCTCCGATGAACACGAGCGAAACCAGGGCAAGGTGCTAGTCTATTATCTGAAACCCTTACGCAAACATGACACTCAAAATCAGTAAGAAATCTATCTCAAGACATATTCAGTGAAATATTTTGATAAGACAACTATGATCAAATAATCGCTACTTGTCATTCTTCAAAGATAAAATTCCCCTGATCGTTTTTGTTGGTTATTGCATCAATATGGAACGGCTGGATCCATTTTGATATACTCTACTTTTGTTTAGATATCTAACGTATGTATTTGTGAATTTTTTGGCGTAACGTTTTGTCAAAACCCATGTTTAGTTTTTTCAACTCGACCTTAAAATTATTTTTCTATTTTTTGTTCCGTTTACTATTGAATATTAAAGAGAAGCTCTTTATTCTCTAAAATTATAATTTACTATGACTTTTGGCGATTCATTTTTATAATATAACTAGCGGCCCGCCCCGGCTTCGCCCGTGGTACATATGAAAAATAGATGTTGGCCGATTCTCAGACTTACCCGATATGCACAGAAAATTTCATGAGAATCGGTCCACCCGTTTCGGAGGAGTATGCAGACTAACATTGTGACACGAGAATTTTATATATAAGAAGAAGACTAGCTGTGCCCCGCGGTTTTACCCGCATTGCTCCGCTCCTGTCGGGCTTTGCGTGATGATATATAGCCTATAGCCTGCCTCGATAAATGGACCATCAAACACAGAAAAAATTTTTCACATCGGACCAGTAGTTCCAGAGATTAGCGCGTTCAAACAAACAGACAAACTCCTCAGACTTATTATAAGTTAAGTTATAAACAAAGCGGGTGAAACCGCGGGCGGAAAGCTAGTAAATAATAAATTTTAAAACGCGTGGGTGTATCAATACTTTATGGCCGGACAATACATATTGCGTATTGAAAAAAAAAATTAATATTGGAATTTCTTTTTCGGCTTCAAGGTTTTGATAAAAAAATATAATATACTAGCGGTCCGCCCCGGCTTCGCCCGTGATATGTACATGTTTAAACTATCCTATCTCTCAAGTTGGATCGAACTGCACATGGTGTGCGAATTTTATTATAATCGGCTAAGTGGTTTAGGAGTCCATTGAGGACAAACATTGTACAAGATTTATATATATTAAGATGTTATGATGAAGAATTTTTGGGGGCATCCCTTATTCGTCTACATCACTACATAGTATAAAACAAAGTCGCTTTCTCTGTCCCTATACCCATATGTATGCGTAAATCTTTAAAACTACGCAACGGATTTTGATGCTGATTTTTTTAAATAGATAGCGTGATTCTCGAGGAAGGTTTTAGTATATAATTTATTAGGTTTTAGACAGAGCAGGCAAAGCTGCAGGCGGAAAGCTAGTATATACTATGATATTATACAGCTGAAGAGTTTGTTTGAACGCGCTAATCTCAAGAACTGCTGGTCCGATTTGAAAAATTATTTCGGTGTTAGATAGCCCATTTATCGAGGAAGGCTATAGGCTATATATCATCACGCTTAGACAAACAGGAGCGGAGCACTGCGGGTAAAACCGCGGAGCACATCTAGTCATATATTATAATGACCCAAAAAAAGACGATCCATCAAAACTTGTCCGTAGGTCACCAAAAAAGCACAGAGTGCGTGACCTTAGCAGTTTAGCAAGTATATATATGGGCACTGGGTCATGTCACAGTATAGTCGTGTACCAGATACCCTAGTGACAAGATGGTTGGTTCATTTTCTTTTTTACGAGTGATTTTTAACCGTTTTAAATCTTGCAAGTTTTAAAGTGGGTTTATTTCGAGTGAAAATATTGATTGATTTAAACTAAATTCATTATTTACTTGTCCCTTGTGGGCACAATACTTGCATATTTTAACCGTTTTAAACCGGGATTTATTTTGTTGACGAGTGTTATATAATATAGGAGATAATCGGTTATTGAAATGAGTTAAAAATTAGGTTTGGTGTTGTTTATTTTTTATAAGATTCATTATTTTTCCATTGTGCATTACCTACTTGCAAATTTTCAACCAATTTCAATTTTTTACGATCAGTAGTTTTTTTTTTTAATTCAAAAACTGTTCAGGCATTTGACCGCGATCTCGCCTGATGTTAAGCACTGATGCGGTCCACTTGGTTAGCATGCCTGATCAGAGAGGTATAGTTTGTCTAAATAACATATTATTATTTTAAAATTTTAAGCAAAAATAGACAAAGCAAGACTGTTTATCATCCGAATTAGTCCACACTCTTTATGAAGCGCGAGTGATTTTAACATTTTAAAGTGCGATTTATTTCTAAGTTAATGTTTATAAAAACTGACTGAACATACAACGTGCCGTACTGTTCTAAAAAAAATTACTTACTCGAAATCTATCTCTTATCTAAACTCAATCAAAACTTGCTAAGCCATTGTACCATCAATGTACGTGCGAAAAATATCCCCAAGTCAAATCATTATTGTTGCCAAAAGCTAACACACCAATAAGTTATATAGAATCGAACTAAAAAATAACTTAAATATAACTTATTAACAATACCACGCTAATTTCAAGTAAGCCAAGTTATTACTTAAACGTAACTTACGCAACTTGTATATTAAATAAATAAAGCATCATGAATAAACAAAAAAAGATGAAATTTTAATGAAGCGAGCGTCTCACAAATGTCGAGGTTACATATTTGCGTGAGCGTGTGGTTTTAGGCACGAGCGGAGCGGATAGCGATTTTAATTTATTGTACTATTTTCAAGTTATTATTTTATTAAGTAATCGAGAATGGATTGTATGAATTTCATAGTTTGATTATTTTTTTTAAATACTCATTTTTTTATTAATGAAAAGCCATATTGTATTAATTAGGCGAAATATGTAGTTTTATCAGATTTCGTGATTGTGTGTTATAACAAAAATAATTAAATCAATTGTAAGTGCTCTATTTTAGAAATACTTCATGTAATAAGACCGGAATATAATTTAAATCGAAAACAATTCAGTAGTTCATATTCTACTAATTAATTGATTGAAAAAATAGTCATTCGATCAAATAAGTCAATTGATTGAAAAAAATCATTCGAAAATGTTTTGAATGCCTATAAAACTACTGCACATACTATCATTCTTATAAATACCATTTCTTTTAATTATCATAACTTACTAAGTACCTATTCCGTAATAATATGTAGTTTAAAAAAACTAAAAAACACGCTTTTTATAGAAAACCGAACTAAAAAGTAGAAAATTTTTATCAAATTAGTGTATTGTCATCGGTCCTCGATAAATCTACAAAGTTTGAACGAAATCTGGCCGTTTAAAGTGAGTCAAAATCGCGCCCAAAGAAGTCGGTTACAAACATACAGGTGAAGCTAATATAAAGCGTGTAAAAATAACATATTATCCAAACTAACGAAAAATCGCTTTCCGCTCAACACACACACCTAAATTACCATCAACACTACTCATACACTTAAACAGTATTGCATCAACCATTACGCCCGCTCATCTCAAAGGAAGCGAGAGGTCGACCGCCCGGGGCACCGTACATGGTGACCTTTGGGTGAACGGTATTGGAAAATATATATTTACGACATAAACATCGATATGGCAAAGTTAAGTTAAATTATTCGGGTGTTGAAGGATCATTACTATTATATAGGTAATCATAATTACCTATATGGTTTTACAAAACTAAAAAATACGCTTAAACTCATGATATTATCGTAATTCAAAAAAAAAATCAAAATTATTTCTTTCTTTCCTTTACATTAGGTCTTAAACAAATTTGTGATTGGAACACTCCTAGTAAGCAAATAAAATGCTTGTGTCAGGAGGTTCCGCTCTTCCTTAACACTATTACAGAAAAATTATGTTTTACGCGAAGTGACAGTAGTACCCACCTCAACGCTTCGCTTATGAGGCGTGCAATAGCTTAAGTTTGAATTGAATCTGTCCGTTTAAAGTGGGTCAAAATCAAGTCTAAAGGAGTCGGTTACATACAAAAATACAGCTAATAAAAGCGTGACAAGATAAAAAGTAAAACAACTAAAACCCAACTACGACAAAAAACGACGCTGAAAAAGTATAAAACAAAAGTTAAATTGATGAAGTAATAAAGAAGCTATGATCGAAAAGATGTGAATTATATGCAATCAGCCCATGAATACAGGTAAAGTCACAAGCAAATGCTAGTAATATATATATATTCAAAATGTGCAAGTAAAAAGCTTTCAAATGATACCAAACACGGCATATTTATCTTAAATTTATTTTTTTACTCTGTATGTTTTGTCCGCTAGAGGGCGCCACATTAGATTTTGTGAAACCCCATATAGCCTATAACCAGCGGACAATTAAGACGCTTCTAATGATAAGTCATTTGTCGAATTCTGATAAGTAGTTTAGAAGTTACGAGGGAACAGATGAACATACATACATACATACATACATACATACATACATACATATATACATACATACATACATACATACATACATACATAGCCTGTCAAAATCATAACCCTCCTTTTGCTTTGCCGTAGTCGGGTAATAAAAAGCTTTCAATTTACAAACAATCGCTTTCCACTATGGCTAGTTATCGCTAGATATAGAAACGGACTTTATAAAAAGAAACCTTCCATTTATGTGCGATATTTTTCTAAACGAAAGCTAAAAATAATTGAGAAGCAATAACCTATGTATTACTTCTAGAAATTCCGAAAGACTAATGTAAACGTATGCTCTCGTTAAACGTTAGAAACAACCATCTCGTTACTTCCGGAAATACCAAAAGCCTTATACTATTTATACCCATGTTTTAAACTTGAATTGAAATTGAATAGATCGACTTTCAAGTTCTTTAATTTCAAAACTTGTTAAACACATTAAATAACAATCCCATTCGCGTTATTTATAAAAAATCCTCGACGACGATTCTTTCAATCCCCAGGAATTTAAACACCAGAAATAACAATTCGTTCAATCCCCAGAAATAAAAACACAAGAACTAACCATTCTTCTAATCTCCAGAAACAACTAGAGAAATAACGATTCAGTCAATCCCCAGAAACATAAAACGCAAGAAATAACGATTATTTCAATCCCCATAAATATAAACGCAACACTCTTGTGAATGCTGTGTACACCTGTTATTGATAAATGCATAATATTAATGAATTTATAATGTTCATTGTAGATATGAATGTCAAATGTATTTATTGTTAGTGTGCCAAATAAATATAAATCTATACTAATATTATAAAAGCTGAAGAGTTTTTTTGTTTGAACGCGCTAATCTCGTGAACTATTGAAAAAATAAAAAAAATTCTTTCGGTGTTAGATAGCCCATTTATCGAGGAAGGCTACAGGCTATATATCATCACGCTAAGACCAACAGGAGCGGAGCTACGCGGGTTTAACCGCGGAGCGCAGCTAGTATAAAATATAACGCAAGAAATAACGATTATTTTAATCCCCAGAAACTCCTGCTCATCTCTTGCCTAGTGGCCTTCGCTGCCGCCGACGTGTCCCACATCGTCGGCCACGAGCGTAACGCAAACATTTTAAATCAAAATTTCGACGTGGGAGTAGAGGGGCAATACCAGTGGGCAATTGAAACTGATAATGGAATATCTGCGCAAGCTAAGGGCGCATTGAACAACCCACAAGCCGTAAGTATTCAAAACCATTTACTAAACCATTCAAATAAGAATAATAAAGTCAGGAAAGCAAGATGGCAAGATCCTGAGGCAGGATTTCGATGTGGGAGTAGAGGGGCAATATCAGGGGTTGGTAGAGACTGATAATATTATATCTGCGCAAGCTAAGGGCGCATTGAACAACTAAGCAAAGGGAATGCTAAGACCCTGAAGCAGGATTTCGATGTGGAATGAAATTAAAATTTTGACCCGACCTATTTGTAATATACATGAAAAATTTTAAATAAATCCATGCAGCATTTTTTTAGTTTAGCCCGGACATTCTAAAACTATATTTTTGGCTTCGATATCGATGGTATATCACGCCCCAAGTATTTAAAAAAATATTCAATGTACAGTTTTAACTTTCCTTCGATTTTATTATATGATCACTTATTTATATTCTTACTAGCGGTCCGCCCCGGCTTCGCCCGTGGTACATATGAAAAATAGATGTTGGCCGATTCTCAGACTTACCCGATATGCACAGAAAATTTCATGAGAATCGGTCCACCCGTTTCGGAGGAGTATGCAGACTAACATTGTGACACGAGAATTTTATATATAAGATTTTCCGATTTCACAGGAGAACCCATCCCAAATAGTGCAAGGCTCGGCGCAATGGAAAACCCCCGAGGGTGAGGTGGTGCAATTCGCGTACACAGCCGACGAGAACGGCTACCAAGTACAGGTAAATATTAACGCGATACATTTATTATTTTTGAAGTGAAAACTTCTTTAGCGGCGTTGAGCACTTTTTCTGTAATGGGTATAAAATCTTAAACTCGCGTCAGGACACGTGACCTGATCGAAAAAGCGTAAGACGGATACCATTCCAAAATATCAAACATGTTCAACGTTAATAATCAAGTTTTCACTTCTGCCGGCACTCCCCCAGTGCAACCCGGCTTTTTTATCAAAGAACTAAAGCGGTTTTATTACACAATAGTGCATAGTAGTAAGACAGTATTTAATTGGACATACACGAAATTTTTAAATCTATACTAATACTAGCGGTCCACCCCGACTTCGCCCGTGGTACATATTTACGTTTTCTCTACATAAAAACCATCCTCGTACTTCAAGGAATATAATAAAAAAAGAATTATCGAAATCGGTTCAGCCGTTCTCGAGTTATGCGCTTACCAACACATTTTGCGATTCATTTTTATATATAAGAAGAAGAAGAAGAAGATTATAAAGCTGAAGAGTTTGTTTGAACGCGCTAATCTCAGGAACTACTGGTCTGATTTGAAAAATTCTCTCGGTGTTAGATAGCGCATGTATCGAGGAAGGCTATATGCTATATATCAATGCGGGTGAAACCGCGAAGCACAGCTAGTTAAATTATTTAACGATAATTTTCATTACAGGGCTCCCACGTGCCAACCCCACCCCCAGTACCAGCGGCCATCATCCGCTCGTTGGAATACATCAGAGCTCACCCACCAAAACCCGAAGCTTGAATACCGCCTATTTCCCTTAACCCACTTAATATTAACGGAAAAATCCGTTCCACTCAAATGAATTACTCAAAAATTTAATTCTCAAATGGTACTCAAAGTTGAGCAACTCAAGTTTAGTCAACTCAAAGTTAAGCAACTCAAGTTTAGTCAACTCAAACTTGAGTAACTCAATTTTTTTGAGTGTCGGTTGAGAATTTAGTGTTGTCACCAATGTTGTCATTATAAGTGTTATTATAAGTGTATAGTGTTATTTTTATATACTTTTATAAAAATATAAATTATTTAAAAAATGCTGTCGTTTCATTCAAGACCTCGATTATGATGTTTAAGTATAATAAACTAGCTTTCCGCCTGCGGCCTCGCCCGCGTTTTCAGAGAAAAACCCGCATAGTTCCCGTTCCCGTGGGATTTCCGGGATAAAACCTAGCCTATGTTGCTCAGTGAAGATGCAGCTTTCTAATGGTGAAAGAATTTTTGAAATCGGTCCAGTAGTTTATACGTGAAAACCATACATACATACATAATTACAAACCTTTCCTCTTTATAATATTAGTATAGAAGTATAGATGAATATACCATCAGTTTTAAAAGTCGTACTTTATAATTTTTTGAAGACATTAATTACTAGTAAATTTTTATCAAAATCCATGCAGTTTACGACAAGGTACGTACATGCAACTTTGTCATGTCGAATCGAATTCAAAATTTATCCATTTATGTATTTAGATTAAAAAAAATTGTATTACTACAAAAATGTGTTAACACAAAAAAATCAGACGTACTTTTTTATTTACACAGTTTTGCATGAACATAAAACAATATAAACTCATTATAATTTATATAAACATTTTTTGTATCAATACAAACACATACCTTGATCGCGCAGCACAGTGACCGCCTCCAAAACTCTCTTCGTGTAGATGCACGGCTCGTAATTGTCCATCTCTTGCGTGACTACCGAACACACACTGACAGACAAACAGACAAAAATATTAAACAAATAAAATTACTTATAGCTAATAAATATTCGATATTCTTATCCTTCGAGATAAATAAATGTATAATTTCACACAAACTTATCTAAAAACGTATTGAAAAATTTAAGTAAAAAACGCTGCTATGTTTAAATTATTAAAATTAAACCATTCATTGATTTTATAAACATTATTCTTCTTCTCAGATGTCACATTTATACCATTATCAAATTAAATTAATCAATGATTTGTTACATTCACAATATTATTAATAAATAAAACAAATATGACAGGACCAAGAATACTACCCTGTGGGACACCGCATTTTGAACATTCGTATGCTGAATTAAAGACACTACTTTTTTATTTAATTAATGTTCAAAATCATATGCTTGTCTCTGGAACCTATTAAGATACATATTACATCATTTTTCAACTTTTAATCCAGTAAATATTCATGGAATATGAAGTCAAACGCTTTTGTCAAGTCCAGTAATAAGAAAACTTACCGGTTAGCTCTACCGCGTATAGCGCCAGCGGTGCGCTCGAGCGAATCCGGGTCACCTTCTTGTAGTGCTACGACACACTTGTTCACGTCTTCTAGGATGTGATTCTCTATATACGGAGAGATTGATGTAAAAAAGTGTGCGTGTACTAGTGTACACATGTAAGAAGTGAAACTTCTTTATGACCTTATTTTTCAAAAAATAATTTACTACATATATGAAACTTTACAGAAATACGTCGAATCACGCGTGGGATAAGAAAAAGATGGCGCGTAACGGAAAAATGTCACGGGTTACGAAAAAATGTTACACTAAAGTTTTTTCCAACCCCGATAAAGAAGTTTCACTTCAATAAACAAAAAACATATTTTAGAAAAATAGCCTTCAGAATGTTATAATTTGTTCTGTGAACATAAAAAGGCAAAGAGAGAAATATGATGATATCTAATGTTTCAAATATTAAGAAATCCGGCTATTCAATAAAATGTAATTTTGTGTTTAATTGAAATAAAGTAAAATTTATAATTGTGAGTCCATGTTTCCAGAATAAATAGATTCATAATTAGTATATTGTGCCATTGTCGCAGTATAAGCAATTAGACTCGCAATAGTCTGTAAAAAGCCAACTAAAAATGTTCGAGCAGTGTTGTACACAACATTAATTGAAATTAACACCTATGATTTGGTAGTAATGTTCAAAGTCAATTGTATCGCACATTAAAAAACTCTGCCTTTGGGCAGATTTTTACATTTATTTTTTATTATAACTAGTCTTGATTGGTAAACGTGACAAAAACATACATTTTACTATTTATTTTGAAGAGAATTCATTCATTCTTCATTTTTTGCACTAATCATGGAAGTCATTCATTTTTTGTATCAGTTACCAGCAGAAATTACAATTTTATAAATTAAATCTATCTAGATCGATTAGAAAGAACAAAACATGAACATGTTACAACCAAATTGGAATTCAACACATTTGCTATCGAAACATAATATTTGATCATAGTCGTAAATAGCTGGAGACATAATATTAATAAAAAAAGACGTGTGGCACTCGGGGATTGCCGCGGTAAAGCTATTGCATGCTATGCCTTCAAGCCACACCTCCGCGCCCGTCGGATTGGGGAGCGTGAGGTTTTTCGTTACGGAATTTCTGGATTCGGTCCCCGCGCTCAAGGCCCGCGATAGAAGCTATGCAATAGCTTAAAAACACACAAAAATTGCATAAATTCCAATTTAAATATAAAAAACTCACCGCTAACAGCCAAAAAGTCATCAATAGTGGTGAGATCGTCGACCGCGTCGGTGAGCAGGCGCACGGCCGCCTCCCACGCGCGGGCGAACGCGCGCGCGTTCTCCTGCGCCACGCGCGACCGACTGCGCGCCGCCAGCACGCGACACGCGTTTATCACCTACCCGCGTTTAAAAAAAATAATGAAAAAATGTGTGCGTGTACACGTGTACACACGTAAGAAGTGAAACTTCTCTATGACCTTATTTTTCAAAAAATAATTTGAGTTGAGTTACAGAAATACGTCGAATCAAAGATGGCACGTAACGGAAAAATGTCACGCGTAACGAAAAAATGTTACACTAAATTTTTTTCCAAACCCGATAAAGAAGTTTCACTTCAAAAATCCAAATAATAATTATTATTCCATACCTGTGGGCATAAAGCTTCAATCTGTCCGGCCGCGTGTCGCACCATTTTAACTCCATCCTCATTGTTCGACATTGAACACACTAAATTTGCAACCTATTGGAGAAGTAAAAATGTTAATTACATATATAAAAAAATAAATAAAAATATTCAGAAATTCGTTTGGAATATAATATTTGTAAATTCAATATATGAGTATCGTAAATTGTATTGAACCCACGATCCATAGATCCGGTTCGAAGGACCACAGCGCAACAATAAAAAATAAAAATAATATTTTTCGATCAAAAATTCAATTCAATTTCGTCTGCTCTGCTGCTCTGTTTGCAAATTCCTGATATTTACACATTCAATCAAAACAAAAAATCTCTTAAACTCTATATATGGTTGCCTGGAAGAGATCACTGTTAAGTGATAAGGCCGCCTTCTGTGCTGCACTAGTTATAAATTTAAATTTTAACTACTGGTCCGATTTGAAAAATTCTTTCAGTGTTGGATAGCCCATTCATCGAGGAAGGCTATAGGCTACATATCATCTCGCTAAGACCAACAGGAGCAGAGCCATGCGGGTGAAACCGCGGGGCAAAGCTAGTTCCTGATAATGACGTGTTCAAACAAACAAACTATTATACTTAATATTATATACCTCAACAAGTTTCCCAGCATGTTCACCGAACACAATCGCATATTCTTCGACCTCTTTCTCATTACCGCCTCGAGCCGCTTCTAGCAGTACCAGTAGGGGTACGTTCGTTTCTAAAAAGCTATGGAAAAACAAATTTATTTATTTATTTCTGTAATAACCTATAAGACTATAAGAAATAACACGCGAGGCCGGGTTAAATATTAGTTTGAATGTAATAAGAATGTACTGCAATTCTACACAGCTACCTAATTGATGTAGGTAGTTGATAACAAACCGCAGCAAGTCAACGACTATTAGCAAAGTGAAGGTAGTTGGGTCGAACGTCGTATAAACAACGTCCGAGCCCCTAGGCACGATTCGTACGAATGCGCCACGAGTCAAAGGAAAGCGGCATTTTATAGTATTCGACAGCTAAGCATGTTTTGACAGGAAATAGTGACAACTATTCATCCACAAAATTATTAAAAGTTACGTCTAACACTATATAATAATAAATCGCCAATTAAAATAAGTCCACTAATAGAATTATAAAATGAGTGACAAAAGAAAATTGAGCAGTTCGTTGGCATATTATGATATATTATTAAGTTACATAATATTATGTAAAATTGAATTGTAATATTGACATGATTTAAAAGAGCAACTATGGAGTTTCTTGCCTGTTCTTCTCCATAGATACTGCTTTCCGAATCGGTGGTAATTTAAAAAATTCTGTTATGACGATTCAAAAGTGCTTCTCGAAGAAGTCTAATCTTAATATAATATAAATCTCGTGTCACAATGTTTGTCCTCAATGGACTCCTAAACCACTTAACCGATTATAATAAAATTCGCACACCATGTGCAGTTCGATCCAACTTGAGAGATAGGATAGTTTAAACATGTAGGTACCACGGGCGAAGCCGGGGCGGACCGCTAGTTGAATATATAAATGTTTGAGTTTACAGTTATTTAGTGTGTATGTCTGTCTGTCTGTATACCTGTCGGACACGTGGTCCACGACGGCCTTGCGCAGTTGCCGGCGCAGGTCCCGAGTCTTGCGGCACATGTGCTCTAGGGCACGCTCTAAACCCTCCGACTGTTCCGCTCTACCCGCCTAGAGTAAATAAATAAATAAATATTATAGGACATTATTACACAAATCGACCTAGTCCCACAGTAAGCTTAATTAAAGCTTGTGTTGTGGGTACTAGGCGACGATAAATATAATATTTAATAAATACATATATAGATATAACACCCAGAACCAAGAACAAATAATTGAGTTCATCACACAAATATTTGCCCTGACCGGGGATCGAACCCGGGACCGTCGGCTCAGTAGGCAGTTACTTTACCACTGCGCCAACCGCGTCGTCAACCAGGAGTGTGGAAAAAATATATATTTTTAACATAGAATTAGAGTACAAGGGTATATGAGTATAGAAAAATATATAAAAAATTAAGATAAAATATTAGAACATAGAGAATTTCCGATTTTTCCGCTCTTTAAGCTTAAAGTATGGAAAAGCAAGAATAAATATAAAAATACAGAACATATAGCTCAGAATGTAGAGCCAAGAGCATAAATCATAGTTTAAAATATAGAGCAAAACTTATAGAATAAATATTAGAATATAGAGCTTCTATGATTGCTCTACCAGCCTATATGGAAAAATACATATTTTTAACATAGAAGTATAGACAAAAAATAGGGATCATAGAGCGTAGAAAGACGAACAAACATAAAACATACAGATTAGAATATAATTTAAAATACACTTAAGAATATCTTTATATATAAAACTCAAAGGTGACTGATATAGTGATCTATCAACGCACAGCCCAAACCACTGGACGTATCGGGCTGAAATTTCGCATGCAGGTAGATGTCATAACGTAGGCGTCCCCTAAGAAAAGATTTTAGAAAATTCATCCCCTAAGGGGATCAAATAGGGGATGAAAGTTTGTACCATGAAAATTTATCTTTTCCACACAGGCGAAGCTGCGGGCAACAGCTAGTATAGCATAAAGTTCAGAATAAAGAGCAAAAAAGGTGAGCATACAGTTGATACTGTGCAGCAAAAACTTACATAGTATATTTATTAATTAAAGTATATTTTATTTTATATTACATATAGAGCTTCCCGGATTGTTGCACTCTAACCTCCTGACGTATGAAGAATAAATATTAGAATATATAAAATTCTCGTGTCACAATGTTAGTCTACAAACTCCTCCGAAACGGGTGGACCGATTCTCATGAAATTTTCTGTGCAAATCGGGTAAGTCTGAGAATCGGCCAACATCTATTTTTCATATGTACCACGGGCGAAGCCGGGGCGGGCCGCTAGTTAGAATATAAAAGATAGAGCGTAGAATGTAAAGTATACATTTTAGAATATAAAGAATACATTTCAGAATATTTAGAGCATACAGTACATTACATGTATCATAACTCATAACAGAGATCTAAACAACACTGTATTCCTACACAAAATATACAGAAAACTGATAATAAAATTGATATAAAGATATTTAGGGGCCGTATTATGACCATTTATTTCCAGACAGTTTACGCCGTGAATTGAACTGTCTGGCAAATTCATATTACAAATATTATATCCATGACTGGTTGTCGCGTTCATAATATGAATTTGCCAGTCAGTTCAATTCACGGCGTAAACTGTCTGGAAATAAGAGGTTCCGGCCCCAGAACAGTTATAAGCAAATTTTGTTTGTTTCTTTATATTTTGTATTGATGCTCACAATACAGGCCACGAGTCTAGTATGGGCATCTTGGTTCAAATAATTTATATTCAATTTACTGTATTAACAGCCCTATTGCCATAAGTATCAACAAGATTGTATGCTTGATTTTTGAACAAATATTTTTTACTTTTAAATAAACAGACAAACAAACTCACATTGCTCATATATTCGTGCAAGAGCTCTTGCAACGCTTGACGAACCGCGTTACACTCGGCAACTATGCGCTCACGACGCTCGTCCCTGGGAATAGATAAATTAATCTTATATATAAAAATGAATCGCAAAATGTGTTGGTAAGCGCATAACTCGAGAACGGCTGAACCGATTTCGATAATTATTTTTTTATTATATTCCTTGAAGTACGAGGATGGTTCTTATGTCGAGAAAACGTAAACATGTACCACGGGCGAAGCCGGGGCGGACCGCTAGTATTTTATATGTATCTTCATATGATATATGTATCGGATTTCAACACACGTAATATATAGCGAAACGTATAAAAATAGTGGAACACGTGTAGAATACGCTCAAGAAATTCCTGTAAAAAGATAAATAAACAAACATGTATTACTTTTTGATGAACATTTAAACATTTATATGAGATGATTATATTATACAGTCAATTTGACAAACAAACATAATAATAAAAGCTATAATCGAATCCACGTAGAATTGTATGCAGAACACACGTAGAATACAGACTGGAATACATGTAGAATCAGCGCAAAAGCTGAAGATATTTTGGATATTCCGTGGAACAGAAAGTGGAATACATGTAAAATAGTAAGTGGAACACAGAGAATATTAAATGGAACTCATGTAAATATTAATTTTAACACATAGAATAAAAAGTGTAACAAATGTAGAATACAAGTTAACACAAGTAGAATAACATGTAGAATACAAAATGGAACACATGTAGAATGCAAGCCATCATTTTCAATAAAATTTAAATATAATATGTAAGTACCTGGTACAAGAGCTATCAGCCATAAGTGCTGCGCCAGAAATGATGGACTCTAGCCGCTCCTCCAGCGATGGTCTAGTTCTCAGTTCGGAATAGGCAAGTGGCTCCATAACCATGCGCTCCTGAAATATATATACTTATTGTAGGTATTTAATTAATATAAAAATATTAAAGTTTTTTATTGTAACAAAAATGAGTACAGAAATATAATCTTTCCTGTATTTGATATTTGTTTCAAATGCGTTATAAATTAAAAAAATCGATATCGAGGCGACAGAACAAAAACAGACGCGGATTCGAATCTCGCCTTGTGATCGATTCTTTTCTATTTTTAAAAAATTTCTAATCTTTTTTTTATAAAAACATACAATGGCTCCCAACACAAGAAAATCTGTTAAATATAAATTGCACGTGAATTACATATACCTAACAGAAGAAGATTGCCGACGCTGCAGTTTCAGCGTATTGTGGATAGAACGACGGCTGACCTCAATTCGGCGACTCGTGTTATTTTAAGTTAATTAAAAATTCATTCTATATTCGATCGTCGAATAGATTAGAATATATTTAGATATAATATTTAATTGTAATTTTGTCTTAATTATAGTATTAGAAAGTTTTTTGTTTTTTTTTTCGAATCTGTGGCTGTCGCGTTCTTATTTCGCGTAAGACATTTTGCAAAAAGACAAAAAAACAATGTCTATTGAACTGAAAATAAATCAAAACTCACGTCAAAATCGTCGAGAGCTTGGGCCAACTCTCCCGGACCTTCGACTGGAACACGGTTTGTACCTATAATACGTGAAAAAATTATAAAAAATCATATCAAGTCGGTTAAAAACACACAAACAAACAAAATAAAACTCACCACCATTAGGCGTAGGCCTGCCTTGAGCGACCGCCGATATAGTATCAACAGCTGAACAAACCGCGCGCAGTACGAAATCTCTGTTAGCTTTGGCTGCGGCCAATTCCGGGTGACGAACATATACCTGGTATAATGAATTATCAATTAATTTTTCTATTAAGTTATTTGAAAGAAAAAAAATTTGTTTGACACTATAAGACGGAACAAACAAAATTCTTTGTTTGGATAAATAGTAAGTGGAATACATGTAGACTAGTGGGTGGAATACACGGTAGAATGTTAAGTAGATATATACATGTCGGAGTATTGATTTATTCAGTTGGTATTAACGCCATCTACTGGTAAAGTTGTGAGTATTTTTATTTTTTAATATTGACATCGAATGAATTTATGACAATGACAAGTGACAATGACATTTTAGAGCTAGCGCGCACGAGCAACTTTGTCTCCGCAACTATTTTGTCTCTCCCATCAATTGTATGGGGAGTTGCGTCGCTACGTGCGCGTACTTTCATACTAGCCCATAGGTGGGAGAGACAAAATAGTTGCGGAGACAAAATAGTTGCGGAGACAAAATAGTTGCGGAGACAAAATAGTTGCGGAGACAAAGTTGCTCGTGCGCGCTAGCTCTTACTTGAGTCAGTAGTTTGGCAGGTTGGGGGGTGTCAGTTCGAACGACACTCGTCACCCGACAGCCAACCGCGCCAGTTGTGCGCACTGATTCTTTTTATTATTTACGATCATGGCGGACGATGAAATTAATCGCGAGGAATCTCCGAAATACATATTCTATGTGTATTCCACAATAGAATACATATAGAATAATATGTCGTGTACATGAACAATAATTATAAGTGGAATACATGTAAAATAGTGTGTGGAACACATCCTACTAATATTATAAATGCGAAAGTTTGTGAGGGTGTGTGTGTGTTTGTTACTCTTTCACGCAAATATTACTCAACCGATTACAATTTAGCACACATATAGAGGGTAACTTCATCAGTTTGTTTTAGCATACCCTCGCTTTATATTTGTCACAGTTTGTCAGTTTGTCCGTGCATACCTTGGAAGCAGTAAGCAGCATAGTAGAGTGCTTTTTCAGAACAGCCCTCGCCGCAGCCAACTCATCCTTCATCCTCGGTTCCTTCAGTTCCCTTTGTCTCTTCGCTGCCTGAGCGGCCAGTTCACTCGCTGAACGGCCAAACTGACGGGCACTTTCTATCAATTCCGATTGGGATGATGCCGATTTCAGCTTGTCGAGGTCTTTTTCAACCTGGGAAGGGAAATTAATTGTTTTAAATAAGCCTACTAATATTATAAATGCGAAAGTTTATACAGGGTGTAATCGTTAAGTGTGCACAGGCGATTATTCCGTAACTATTGCAGATATCAAAAACCTTTATAATGATATCGAAAGCCTTCTACTGTATATTTGTTGAAGTGACTTCTTTAGGCGCTTGAAGAGTAAAATTTAGTGGCCGCGTCATGGCAAAACCATCACGTCATTGAGTAAGGCGACGATTTTGGTATCTTCGAACCTAGCCAAAGAAGTTTCATGTACACACGTATGCTTGGAACACACACTTTTTTATTACTATAAAATAAGAAATATTCTATTCCATTGCAGGTCATAGCTATTTCTCGTCTATTGAAACTGGTGATTACAGCGACCTGATGCTGCACAGGATCTCACCATTCTCTGCTTCGACAGCAGCAGATGCACATCCACCATGTCAGCGAGGATCAGCAGCCTGGTGACAGCAGACAGCAGGCTCCGAGCAGCTCGCACCATGCTGGAGCGGACTGATGATGCACAGGATCTCACCATTCTCTGCTTCGACAGCAGCAGATGCACATCCACCATGTCAGCGAGGATCAGCAGCCTGGTGACAGCAGACAGCAGGCTCCGAGCAGCTCGCACCATGCTGGAGCGGACTGATGATGCACAGGATCTCACCATTCTCTGCTTCGACAGCAGCAGATGCACATCCACCATGTCAGCGAGGATCAGCAGCCTGGTGACAGCAGACAGCAGGCTCCGAGCAGCTCGCACCATGCTGGAGCGGACTGATGATGCACAGGGCTCCTCGGAGAACTCACGGGCTGCTAGACTCATCGCTGCACCTGGAAGGGACAGAGGAATTACATTGCTTTTTTTTACCAAGTAAATAATATAATACATATAAAAACTACTCTATAATATAAATAAATTAATAAAATTAATTCTCGCATGCATGTAATTAAAAAACAATCGCTCTTTATAATCTGTAAGGTTATATAACATTGTTAAAACAATTATAAAATTGTTCAAGTAAATTGATGTGAACTTGTTTTTGAATAGAACTTGTATAGGGTCAATGTGGGTAATTATTGTGAACAGGAGTTATTGGGAACAACTCACACTTTTAATACCTACTCTAAATAGCTCTTCTTTTACAATTACTGCAAATAATATTTCATTTTATAGTTCCGATTCCAGTTTTTCAAACGTTTGCAAAGTCATCTGACTGATTATAGAAAAAAAATCTTTGTTAGTTGTTTACTATCACCCCTGTTTACCATTACATAGGGCGTATTCAGAAAGAAAGCTTGAAACTTATAAGCGCTTATAAGCGCTTATCGGCGCTTGTCAGCGCTGGTAACCCGCGCAGGAAAATATATGAACATGACAAGCGCCGATAAGCGCTTATAAGTTTCAAGCTTTCTTTCTGAATACGCCCAATCCCTGACTATATAAACTTGACTTTTAATAAATGTCAACCTGACTTTACCTTTAAATTAAAAAAATTGGTTGTCTGTATTGTAAAGTCGGTTTACTGACGATAGTTGAACGTGACAACGTCCGATTGTGCTTCTTTGTCGCTCGTTCCGCGCTCTCGCTTGCACTTCAAGCCTTACATGGAACGCCTCAGAGCGAGGTAACGCCGCATGAGTCATGTTTTTTCGTGCGTGCAGCCGGCTATATCGAATTATAAGACGTTATCACGTCAAAAACAATTTTAACGTATGTAATGTCACAAACTCACCAGCCTTCCGCACCTCCTCCACTGCAGTCAACATCTCCTGCGTGATCTCCGGATTCTCGTACGCGATCGTCTGACCTCGCTCTATGAAAATCTCCGTCGCCCGTTCGACGGTGGCCACTAGAGCGCTGGCCCGTTTCGATTTACCGGCTGTGCGAAATGAACGAAAATAAAACATTGAAAAATAGTTATCTCCGTAATATGGTATCACTCACGGCACGTAAGTTTAGCGCTCACCTTGAAGTGGAAGGGATCTATTTAGGCGAACTTGTCGTAAAACATTGAAGGTCACCGCTAGACTTACGTGCCGAGTCTTATACTAGTGTTTGACGCGTGAGCGTAATACCTGGTAATACCAGGGGTCCTGGGTTCGATTCCCGGTGGAGAATAATAAAAAAAAATGTCTCGGTATGGTAGGACACAGAAGGCTGATCACCTATTTGTTTGTCCCTAAAGAAAATTGATCAGTGAAACAGATGTATAGTGCATATTCTGCCCTTTAGGGGATATGGGACTTCACTTTTTTTATCGTACTAATATTATAATGCGATAGTTTGTGAGTATGGATGTTTATTACTCTTTTACACAAATATTATTAAGTAGGAAGGATTGAATTTATTTCTGTTTAAATATTTGTTGGTAGAATGTATTAGCACTATAATATTGTAATAACAACACTTATATTTGTAACTGCAGTCTTGCAAATAAATGTAATTTGAATTTGAAGCTAACAAAAGTTTTAAAAACAACTTCTCACACTAAAAATTATAAAAAACAAACTCACGTCGCTTCTTCTTAGCCGTCTTATCCTTGCTATTGACCAGCGTGGTCACTTGCAACACTAGCGGCTCAAGTGTCCGCTCCACGGACATAGTGCGTATTTCCAGATTCTTGGGGTCCCACTTTAGGGACAGTGTCCCCGTGGTCCCGTAGGGGTCGGTTATTGTCGACATTACGCTGGAAGTCGAAATATTGTGTGAAAATAATGCTGCAATAATGCTGCAAAGTCTGTCTGTTTGCGAGTAATATTAGGAGAGCAAATTCGTTTTCAACAGAAGATATGACATTCGATAATTATTGAGGAATAGTATTCGACAGCTAAGCATGTTCAGACATGAAATACATAATGCCAACTACTCATCCACAAAAATATTAAATCAAAAGTTACGTCTAACAAATCAATCATAATAATACCATATTTCATATTTTATCCGACTTTCCATGCAAATGATTTCAACATACGTGTAAGCCTTTAAAAGATTTAAGGTATTTTAAAACCTATTGAGTAATTAAATTGTATGAACAAAATAATAATAATATTTTGCCCTCATTCCACTACAAAACATTATTGTTTGTACAATGTGAACCTTAGACACTAATTATATTGACCGACCCGCGAAGGCGCAAAAAAAACCGAAATTTACTTATTAATAATTTATTGTAAAAAAATTTACATTATAAATTATTCCTAACTTAAACTACGTCCCTCCCGGTTCAATGTTGGAACCAAGAGTGCTCGTCCTCCACGGTGGGGCAGCTACAGCGTCGCGGTGGTGATGATTGCCGCAACACTCTCTGGAATCGCAGGTGTGCGCGATGTCGCAATTGCTAACAGGTGCAAGTCCTTCTTGGGTGGCCCCATGCATCCATCCTCTAATAGTTAAGGCGTGTTATATGTAGGTACATAACACCTCCCTCCTGAAGTTCAGCGACTATTGGCGGGCAAGGCTCGTTAATATCGCTGAAATTTCACACTCCGCCGATTGGTGTTCTATTTCTTCTTTTTGATTATCTTGAACACTCGTAGTAATAGGCTTTGATGTAGGCACTCATTTTTGGATCTATGATGGTTCAGCTTGTCCTCACATAGATACCCTAGGCCAGACTTCGGGCATTCTGCCTCCATGTACATAAAATCCTCGTCGTGAATTGCCACAAAAGGATAGGGTGGAATTAGGACTTTACTATCTTTATTTGGAACTATGGATAATTTAAATAATTCAAAGGTAGCATGAAGGACAACCGGGAACGTAAAAACTATAACTATATTCTCTATAATTAACTTGAAGGATTTGCTCTTTGCCATAAAATTTGTGTAATTTATTTAACATTACTATCAAATTCTGGCAAAAGTCTAAGTGCATTAAAAATTTTATCCAAATCTGACATTTTAAATATCTGTAATACCATTAGGAATACATAAAACTTTATTAAATTTATTAACTTCGTTAGATTAAAAAAAAAATTACTTAATAATCTTTACTTAATATATTTAAATTTAAATTATAAAATGAATTAAATGGTAAAATTCGCAATTCAATTCATAATTAATTAATATTTGAACTTATTAATCTTTAATAAAATAATATAGATTTATATTTGAATTTTATAATTGATTTTATAAAATTCGAAAATTAATTCGTGATGAATTAATATTTAAACTTATTAATCTATATTTGAATTTTACAAATTGATTTTGTAAAATTCTAAAATTAATTCGCGATGAATTAATTTTTTAAACCTACACGCTACGGTTCCTCGGTTCCCGTGAATGGGTAATCTAGGAAAACTTACAAATCTAGGATTGGCAAGTCACTAAGAGAATTAGTGTACTTACAGGATTTAAATTTCGGCCTTTCTTGCAGTATCAATGTTCGGATACCCTTCGCGTTGCGGCGGCCAACGGTGTAGGTTCTGGATCCCCGTCGTCGTCCCTCCGATGGAATAGCGATACTCGATGCTTGTAGTTTCGCGTTCCGAGAGACGGCTCTCAAGGATTATCCACAAGACTGCGCCAATTATATTGACCGACCCGCGAAGGCGCAAAAAAAACCGAAATTTACTTATTAATAATTTATTGTAAAAAAATTTACATTATAAATTATTCCTAACTTAAACTACGTCCCTCCCGGTTCAATGTTGGAACCAAGAGTGCTCGTCCTCCACGGCGGGGCAGCTACAGCGTCGCGGTGGTGATGATTGCCGCAACACTCTCTGGAATCGCAGGTGTGCGCGATGTCGCAATTGCTAACAGGTGCAAGTCCTTCTTGGGTGGCCCCATGCATCCATCCTCTAATAGTTAAGGCGTGTTATATGTAGGTACATAACACACTCCTACAGCGTCCACTTCAGAAATAAGGCAGTTTTATGCTAGTCAAGCAAATTTCAAATCTGTATATACTAGTAGTAAGTTTTTGATAATTTACTTTCATAAATACAAATCCTACATGAAAAGAACATTAGTTAATGGACTTCTATGGATTTTATTTCATTTATACAGCTTTTTTTATATCAATGACACTTGAAACTTGAACATACTTTATTAGCAAAATGTAACTTGCAATTGCAAGTACTTCGTGTGATATTATATCGGCCTATTTTTCCGTTCCGTTACCTTAGTTATTTACTTAACATAATAATTGAGTATAATTCGAAATTTGTAACTCAAAAGATTTAAATGTATATGTTTTCTATGGGATAAGTAGTAACATAAAATATATGTTTTGTTTCGATAGTACAAAGCCTCTAGGGCAATTTTTATTGTGAAAGTCCTGCATTGATGACTCATATATCGTAATTTGAGTCGATGTATTTACTTAGCGAAGGGCAAAGTAGAAAGAGCATACTTTAAAACTGTTTTATTATCGACAATATGAATGATAGAACATTTGTTTTAATTAAAAACAAAAATAAAGCCAAGCTACAAATAACACGATAAAATTACAACTAGGTCGAATCCAATAAATAATGTATTGATGGCTTAAACCTCTCAATTCGGCCGGTTTATCGTATTGACATTTAAGTTAGGTCATATTTACCTGTTTTACGTTTTTGCAACTTTACGAACACCTAATTTCACCTTAGATACACTAAGAACACAGTAAATACAAGGAATTAACACACAAAACACAATTAAATGAGAAATACAAAATTATCACGTACAAGGCGTGTCAAAAACAATATCACACTGTGTTGCTATAACGAAAAATATAGCGTGAAAGTTTTAACTTAGAATTGTGACTAGCATAAAAAATTAAAAATATATAAAGTTATTTTAAATATTATATACAAACTCAAACATTTATTAAAGTGAAACTTTTATTACATCGTCTCAAACTTTTTGGTCTGTGTAGCGCATGTCGCGTGTATCGCGGCTGCCGAGTAGGTATACCTACACGGCAGCCGACCGACACGCGACATGCGCTACACAAAGCAGTGTTCGGAACCGTTCGAACAGTTTCACTTTTACCGTGGTTTCATAAAACCACACAACATTTTTTTTATTCCTTAATTTATTCAAAGAGACTTCTTCTAGAAGCACTTTTGAAGTACTTAGTACTTTTCGGCGCCATCTTGGATTTTAGTTTTGACCTCATATGGGTAATAGCTTCCCCAAAAACGACCCACATTTGCAAATGTGTTTGCTCCTTAAGAAAAATTAAGATTTCCTAGGTAATATGACGAATTTAATTTATTTCATTCCGACCGTATCTCGAAATAACATACATATTTTTCTAAGAATTTTATTCAATGCCGGATTTAATACATAAACACAATATGCATGATAACTCTTAAAAAAGTATTTTAAACATTTCTTAAAAAGCTTAGATATTGCCATGATATTGCATACAATTCCTAGAGGTTTTGTAAAACACTCACACTTTTTTAAGTTAGTTGAATATATACCAACATATTTATCAGAATTGTACCTACCTCAGAGGAATAAGGTTTATTGCTCTGAGGTACCTACTAATAAAAGTAACAAAATGAATTTTTAAAGTTCGTAATAATGTTGGAATCAATTTCAATAAAATTTAAAAATTAAAAATAATATCAAGTATAAAATGGAATGCGCTATGTTTACGTGAGCGTGATGTTGCCGCGAACAACACCTAAATTTGAGTAACGCAGAAATGTGACAGCATCCTTAAATATAAACCACAGATATAAACGCTAGATGGTTGGAAATGTTTTCTATGATATTGTAAATGAAAGCATAGAAATCTAAATAACAAGACCAAGAACATTGATATTGGAGATATACTTATGGAGACGACACCGCCTTCATCACATATGTTCCGCTCAACATAAGCCATATGGTTTAACTGCACTCAGTCGCTTAGTGCGATGGTCGCGTTCATTTCTTGTTTGTTTTAAAGCAAAAAACCAAGAAACTCATCAAATATGCCCCCGAGTGTGTTGCAGTATTGCACTTATAATTCAAGTAATGCAGCAAAGTGCAAAGAAATAACTTTTCATCGGTAATTAATTAGATAATCATTGTTAAAACTTGGTTCGAGCAAAATTTTTGGCGGGCGCCATCTTGCGTCATTTGTCATAAACTAAAAATTTATTACGTAATAATTTATTTATTAGATTAATTATTTTTTTGTTACATTGATTGTTCTTAATTGATAAGTAATAAGCAAAATAATTACAAAGTTTAAAACAATGGAGATATCGTCTAGGACTGACGAATGGGGACAAGTTCATTCGATCTTTATGTTTTCTAGCACTTTCACACTTAACTTGGTATTGCCACTATTAATACGAAGTTTTCCCAGGGCATAGAAAACATAGTATTTCTGTAATATTCTGTGCAAAAGGTAAGATTTTGTACATGATTTTGTTGATAAAATGCCAACAACATCATTCAGAAGCACTGTTGGATGAGACAATTATTATTTATGCTAAATAAATTAAGTATAGTAGAGCCATTTTAATAGGCAACATTTGACAGTTCAACAAAATTCAACAACGTAACCTAGTAACGACAACATAGAATAACATGATATTTCTTTCTGTTAGATCTGCACATTTGCTTAACTTTTTTCAATAACGATTACATATTTATAATAATAATGACCGATACAAGTAATTTTAAGATTTCATTTTACTGATGAACCATTCTAAACATAATAAACAATTTCTGAATTGAAGAACTGACGTCGCTACAATTTTGTGTCAATAAACCTTTTTTCTTTTTAAATACCAGAGATGTTACTCTAAAAATCGAGATCTGACATCTAGAATCGAATGCATTGATTACTTGTGAACAAAAATCATCATAAATTAATAAATTCGATTTACAAATGTTTCAAATCCGTATCGATTAATTCACTTTAATCGATGTTTTTAAGCAGGTTACCTCTCTTGGAAGATAAAATTGATTTTTTTTTTTTTTTTATTGCAACCCCGGCAATGGAGCAGGCGACCCACTTGATGGTAGGTGATAGTCGCCGCCCATGACAGTTCACAACATTAGGGAACGTATTGCCGGTTTTGAGGTGGAAGAAGGCTTTTAAGGTGGGTGTAGGCTTTTTTCTTGAAGGTTCCCATGTCATATTGGTTGGGGAACACAGAAGGTGGTAGTTTGTTCCACAAGAGTGTGGTTCTAAGCAGGAAATGCCGTGCAAAACGCACAGTTGACGAATGCCATGCATCGAGATGGTGACGATGATATTTTTGTTTGTGCCGAGCGGTGCGGTGATGGAATTGTGCAGGTGGTATCAGTGCAAATAGTTCCTCAGAACACTCTCCGTTGTAAATGCGATAAAATACGCATAGAGACGCAACATCACGCCTCAAAGCCAATGGATCGAGCCGATCGGTTAGCTCAGGAAGGTCGACAATGCGGCAGGCACGACGCTGAAGGCGGTCAAAGGGAAGTAATTGATACTCGGGTGCTCCAGCCCACAAGTGAGAACAGTACTCCATGTGTGGCCGAACTTGTGCCTTGTAAAGTAGCAGGCGATGAGCTGGCGTGAAGTACTGTCTCGCTTTTGCGAGCACCCCGAGTTTCTTTGAGGCTAATTTAGCCTTGTCTTCCAAATGACCGCGAAATTGTACGTCACTCGCAATGTCGACACCGAGAATTCCGATGCTAGGCGTGGCTTTGAGCGGAGTATTCTGGAACTTAGGGAACACTGCAAAAGGCTTCTTCTTAGCTGAAAATGCGCAAACTTGTGTCTTTGAGGGGTTAAACTGTACAAGATTGTTTTGGCCCCATATTGAGACTTCTTCAAGGGATTTCTCAATTTTAGACACAAGTTTCTTTCGGTGCTCGTCCACTTGCTCCTGAGAGAGATTTGCAAGACCGGTATATGCGGCGTCGCCCGTGCTATCGTCGGCATAACAATGTATGTCACGTATTTGTAACATATCATTGATATGTAAAAGGAATAGCGTAGGCGACAGCACGCAGCCCTGTGGAACACCAGCATTCACAGGCAAGGACTCTGAGCATGATCCGTCGACAACGACCTTAATGCTTCGTGCCTTGAGAAAGCTGGCGATCCATGTGCAAAGTCTCTCAGGGAGTCCGTATGAAGGCAGTTTGGAGAGGAGCCCCTTGTGCCACACCCGGTCGAAAGCTTTGGCCACGTCTAAACTAACTGCCATGGCTTCCCCCTTACTCTCAATTGCAGATGCCCATCGATGGGTCAGATAAACCAGAAGATCACCAGCCGAACGACTGTGACGGAAACCGTACTGATGGTCACTTAACAACTGGTGATCCTCTAGATACTGTAACACCTGGGAATTTATGATGGATTCCATCACTTTTGAGAGCAAGGAGGTAACCGCGATCGGCCTATAGTTTTTGGGGTCTGAGCGCGTACCTTTCTTGGGTATAGGGTGTACCAGGGCGGTTTTCCAAGTGCTTGGGACTATACTGGAGTTGTACGAGCATCGAAACAAACGCGTAAGAACTGGAGCCAGTTCTGGAGCACAGGTTTTCAGAACTATTGCAGGGATTCCGTCTGGCCCATTCGACTTATGAATGTCAAGTGATAGAAGGGCTCTACGCACAGCACGTTGCGTGAACTTCACGTCAGCCATCTTGCTGCTGCAGTATGGGATGGTAGGTGGTGCTTTTCCTTTATCATCCAAAGTCGAATTCGACGCAAAGAGTGAGGCCAACGTATCGGCTTTCTCGTTTGCGGTGTGGGCCAGGGTGTCGTCATCCCTACGTAAAGATGGGAAGGATGATTTGCAAAAGTTCCCTTGGATAGCCTTGGCAAGTGACCAAAAGGCACGTGTACCTGAAGGGTAGCGTGCTAATCTCTCGCCAGTTCTCTTGATGAACTCTGCTTTGGCCTTTTGAATGCTCTTCTTGTATTGTCGGGAGGCAGCATTAAACCTTTTTTTTAGATCCTTTGCGTTATGGTCCTTTTTTGCTGTGGCTTCTGCCCAGGCCTGAAAACACCCGGGTACCACAGAGTAAGGAATATATAGTTCCATACCCTGTGTGACCACATCAGCGACAGAGTCAGCGCAAGCGTCAACATCCTCGGACACAAAGCAAATCTGACACCATGGGTAGGACGCAAAGAATGTACGCATGCCGTCCCAATCTGCAGATCTATAATGCCAGACACGACGGAAACTTGCAGGTCTTGACCGAGATTTGTTTACGACAGGCACGGTACACCGCACCAGGCAGTGATCGGAAGACCCAAGTGGAGCTTCAACTGAGACATGGTAGTCGTCTGGATGAGAGGTGAGTAAAAGGTCTAAAAGACGAGATAGACGTCAAATGTTGCCTATTAAATTGGCTCGACAATATCTGAGCCAATCATTAAAAAGTCACACTCCCTGATTATGGGTATTCACCATAATAAAATTATGGCAACTCTTAGTGACAGTTTGTCATTAAATGGCGTAAGTTAAGTTGGTAAGTGTCAAAAGAATTGAGATTTGAAGAATGTATTGTGTTGTGAAAAATTGTAAAAGTTTTTGGAAACCAAATTGTGATATAAAATTTCACGGGCAAGTGTATATTTATGTTATTTACAATATTCCTCAATACCATGCATGCATTTATCTGTTTAGAATTATTTTAATGGCAAAAATCGTCATATTTAATGCAAATTTATCATCATTTTAGTAAGCAGTCATGTTAAATATGTTCTTTTCGTAATACTAATTTAACAAGTAAGGAGCCATGACTTTTTATGGATAGCGAAGAAAATATTATATTGTAATAACAATATTATGATGAACATTTAGAACACCATTTCAAAGATTTTTATACTAGTAATGAAACAACACACGACATCGGTATTGCACTCACATGTGGTTTTAAGTTTGTTCTTTTTTACATAGAAATTTATACTTTTTTTAAGTTACCTAATATTTTATTGGGGTTGACTTTAGAAACGTGCGGCACGAATTTCGGCGCGATTTTAATTTTTATCGATTGATAATGATGCCCTGAAACATACATTAGCGGCTTTTCGTGAGGAAACGTGTAATTACAGAGAAATCTTTTTTTTTAATTTTCGAGATTATGTTCAAAATTGTTTGAGTTACATTGACAAAACTACAAGAATTGTGTTTGAAAGAGATAACAAATGTCTTAATGTACATATTAAAAACCATAGTTCATTCAAAAGCATGTTGCTGAGTGGACAACAATTCATATGGATTATTGGCGAGCATATGATTGTTTCGGGATATGGATATGTTCATAAAAAAGTTAATCACTCAGACCCAGACAACCCATTTGTTGCTCCTGACCCATTTGAGTCCCAGTGGCATGTTGTAAAAAGATTTTTTAAAAAAGATAACTATAACCACCCAGCAAACTTCGGTGATAATATTATAGAATATGTGGAGATGCTCGGTGGAAAAAATAAAATGGATCCATTCATTGCCATTGTAAATTGTATCAAACATGTATACAAGATTTGAATAAATAATTATTTAAAAAAATGTTTTTATGGTATGTATATTGCACACAAATTGTTAATCACAGAACCGAATCTGTCCACCCCGATTCCACGTGGTACTTGTCTGTCATACACTAGAGTGTATTTAAAAAGTCGGAGGCGCGGAGGAGCGTGGCGCCCGCGTGTGCTGAGGAGCAGGCAGAGTCAAGCGAGCCGGAGTGGCTGAGGCTGGTCGCCAAAGGCGACCAAAAAGCCGAAGCTACGAAGGCGAGTGAAGACTCCTGCCTGCAACGAGGTACACGGGGGCAAGCGCCACGTTCTGCAGCGCCGGAGCAGTCAAGAAAGCCCATAATCTTCGATATATTTCTAACTACATCACTACATACATGGTATAAAACAAATTCGCTTTCTCTGTCCCTATGTCCCTATGTATGCTTAAATCTTTAAAACTATGCAACGGATTTTGATGCGGTTTTTTTTAATAGATAGAGTGATTCAAGAGGAAGGTTTTAATATATAATTTATTATGTTTTAGACGAAGCGGGCGAAGCCGCGGGCGGAAAGCTAGTATAAATATAATCTCAAAAAAAAATAAAAAAAAAATAGAAGGGGGGGTTTCCGCACCCCCCCACTTTATAGGGGGTCTCCCCTTACCTCCCCCCTCCCTTTCCCTCCCCTCCCCCCCCTTAATTCGTGCCGCAAATTTCTAAAGAAATACCTTTTATTGTTTTGCTTATTTCAGCTTTCCAAAGAATGAAGTTAAAAGAAAAAAATGGCTGTCTATAGTGCCTATCAAGGGTAAAATGTATCAACATGCCAAGATATGCAGTTTACATTTTAAGCCTGAAGATTACGAGCCAGGAAATAAATTTCTTTTGAAAAATGTTGTACCTTTTTACTTACCACATCCTTGTAACTGCTCTTCACCTGTGGATGAGGTAATCTATACTAATATTATACAGCTGAATAATTTGTATGTTTGCATGCGCTAATCTCATGAACTACTGGTCAGATTTGAAAAATTCCTTCAGTGTTAGATAGCCCATTTATGCTATATATCATCATGTTAAGACCAACAGGAGCAGATTAATGCGGGTGAAACAGCGGGGAACAGCTAGATATATAATTAACCACCATGAGACCATTATATTTCATTGAATATTTTATACCATAGAAATCTAAATAACAAGACACATAGAAGTGCTATAATGTCATAATTCGTATGAAAACCGCTGTCGCCAAAATCAACACATTTAAACCGAAAGCTAAACAGTACACACAAGTAAACTATGCCTTTTATTGGACAGCTTGATTTTAGTGAAAACTAACTTAAATATTAAATTAAGCTTTTTAATATGTATCCTAAAGCACAAATTTACGGTTTATTTTAGAATAACATCCCTAAGCATATGAGACGTTTTGTTTATTTTTGCTCCAATACGCAAAAATTCGGCTTTTCTACAACAGAGGTTGTCAATTTTCAATAGATATAACTTTGAACATAAACTCATAGAAATAAGGTTGAAATTTGTGTTAAACGTGATAATAAGAATGGTCATGGTCATGTGGCATGGTAACCACCTGAGCGGCGACAATGTCACGCGCGCTTACCACTTCTATTGCCTTTTTATTTAGATTTCTATGTTTTATACTAAAAACAAAGGTATTTGTTTAATCTTAAAATGTTTTTCAGGCATGTATTGATTGCATGGACCTTTCTACAAGTACAAATATAGAAGTTGAAACTGATCCGTTGTCTTTTGACATTAATACAATTAAAGAAGAAACAGATCTGGAAGAAAGTGAAAAAAATGTAAGTTATTAATTATTTAACCCAAGCCCCGAATGGCCCGATCGGTCCACGACACAATAGATTTTCTATTATGTCTGTGACACACCCCGGACACTCCATACAAAATTATTGTTTTGACAGTCACACTGTAGAGACTGCAAAATATGTGTGTGTTAACGCTTTATGGTTGGCACATTTGTGACTAGCGTAAAAAAAAAAATCGCGTTTTTCTGATGAAATACATCCGTAAACAGCACAATATCTAACCATTTTGTACGAAAAACGATAATCACAAATCCAAAATAATAAAATTACTTTAAGTCAATTTGATTAATGTTGTCAATCTTCGTTGCGTATCGTCCTTGTAGAAAAATGTGGCCCATTTTAATCACGATCGCGCGGGGTGAGGTAAGTGTTTAATTTTGGCGGGAGGCGGAGAGTGTCCGTTCTGTAGCGTTTAGCTACTATTATGTATTCTGTGTCTGTGATTCCGGGGCTTGAGTTATTAAGCATTCATTTTCTTCTTTCTATTGAAATGACACACGCAAGGGACTGGAACATGCTTTCTGAATCTGTGGTCCTCGACGAATATAATATGAGGGTCTTCAAGCGTAGAGTGAATAGATTATGAATGTATGAGATTGACGTTTGATTACGACGACGACGACGATTGATTACGTCAATCTCATACATTCATAATCTATTCTATTCAACTTTACGCTAATAGAAAGCCACTTGTCTAGGGGAGCAGGTACCTTATAGGGAAGCGCGTACTATCTTAGACCACATCTTAGCTTTCTATCAGGCAAGAATGTGGTCAAGTGCTTCCCTATCTAGAATAAAATTTTTTTTAATCCACTTAGGGCTGATTTTTCAATCCTTGGTTAAAACTTATTCGTCGAATAACATATTAAACTACCATTTCAAAAAAGTATTATAATTGTCCGTATTTGACAGTTTACAGGTGACATTTTAATATGTTCGTGTAATACTTTATTAGACGGATACGTTTTAACCAAGGATTGAAAAATCGGCCCTTAAACTGTTAATTATTTGACGTATTTATGGCTGCCGTCGACGTATCGACTTTTAGTTCACTGAATATTTTACAAAGTACCTATATAATATTAAAATGTGTTTCAGGCATGTAGTGATTGCATGGAACATTGTACAAGTATAAAAGAAGAAGATATTAGCGATCCGTTGTCTGATGACTCATGTCAGTTGTATTCATATACAACTCAAAAGGAAACAGCTCTGGAAGAAAGTGAAAAAAATGTTGTAAGTTATTATTTTTAACATTTCCTTTAGCAAACCTTGGGGACATTTGCGACAGAGTCGAGTCAATTTGTCTTGTAGGGATAAAATTACCTAATTTATTACTTTGCTGGCTCGTCGACCGAAAGTGGTAACTAGCCTCCAATCTTTAAATTATAAGATACTAACGGTCCACCCCGGCTTCGCCCGTGGTACATGTTTACTTTTTCTCTCCATAAGAACCATCCTCATACTTCAAGGAATATTATAAAAAAAAGAATTAACGAAATCGGTCGAGCCGTTCACGCGTGATGCCGTAACCAAGGGAAATATGGATTCATTTTTATATACAGGGTGTAATCGTTAAGTGTGCACAGGCGATTATTCCGTAACTATTGCAGATATGCGTGTTTGATGTAATTTTATTGGATATTTCCCGTTTTATTTTTAATAAGTTATTATTGTCATTTTACTCATTAAGTACAGGGCTTTCGATATCAGTTTTAAATTTTTTGATATCTGCAATAGTTACGGAATAATCGCCTGTGGACACTTAACGATTACACTCTGTATATAGATAAGTACAAATAAATGTAATTATATATGTTGCCTTTCTTTTCCATAGGTGAATATTGACACTCAAGATGAACCACCAGCAAAAAGAGCACGTTTCCAAGATTTCAGTGTACAAGTGAAAATTAAGACTCCTCGTGAGATATCTTTAGAGAAGACCAAAAGAGCATTGAAGCAAAAGATCAACCGGCAACGGGAAAAAATAAAAAAATTGAAATCTCTAGTTTCAACTGTAAAAAAAAAATACGTTAAATACAGAAATTGATAATATATTACAAGGAAACTTTGCTAATATTTGCAAATTGTTTGATCACGAGCCTAAAACTAAAGTGCCGAAGTACAGCGATGAAGTGAAAGGATTTGCTTTGACCATTCATTCTTATTCCCCGCAAGCATACGAGTATCTCAGAAATGTTATATCCTTACCGCATACTTCGACACTTTTTCGGTAACCTATGACTATGGAAATGGCTTTTGACCGCCTCTTTGGTACAGTGGTTGATGCGTGAGCACCGAGGGGTTCAGGATTCGATTCCCGGTAGAGACGAAGAAAAAAAATGTCTCGGTCTGGCAGGGCACAGAAGGTTGATCACCTACTTGTCCCTAAAGAAGATCGATCAGTGAAACAGATGTTTAATGCATCTGCCCCTTGCCCCACTAGGGATATGGGACTTCACTTTTTTATGGCTATGGACATCTAGATTTTTTGTTACCCGAATCTTAAAACCCCGTAAATGGTTGGCAGAACTTTTAAGACAGATGCAATGAATGACAATTTTAAAATTTCCCTGATGAATCAATTTCCAGATGCAATAAAACCAAATTTTTAAAATGTGTTTTTTTGTTTCCCGTATTTTCATATTCCAGATATAATTATTTCCGGACAATTTTCACACACGGCACGATCTGATCCCATACTAAGCTTTCGCTTGTGTTGTGGAAACCAGATGGATGATATACATACGTAATATACAGGGTGTCCCACTGTTGGTATACTAAGCTCAAAGGAGGTTATAGTTTTGCATATGCTGAGTTCGTAAAAAATACTTAAAAAATTCCAGACGCATTTTTTTTCATATAGATGAATTCTTAAAATTCTATGTGTGTACAGTGTACTGTGTACACCCATAACAAGCAACCCGCCCAACTTTGCCACCAGCACGTGACCTATCGTTTAAGATTGTGTTTTCATAGACAAAATGCTCACATTAGCGAACCGGTATATGCCGGCTGCACCCACAGAACAGTAAAGTAGATAGAAGTGTGATGTGGGCGTGGCCCACGTGTCACTTGTAAGGTAAGATCACCTAACTTGCTCTCAGTTGTGCGCAGAAAAATATTCGAGTCGGTTGTCAGCTGTCAAACCTTTTTTCCGTATTTATTCATTAATAAGGACGTGTTGTTCGGCATTAGAGTGCAAAAATGATAGCAGACGAAATAATATCAGCAATGGAGGCATTTCATACCATCGGTAAGTCTTATTTTTATTTATTTTACATATAATATTTTATGTTATATCTTCGCTTGTAATTTGTCAAAATTGTATACAAATATCTAGTCAAAATGAACCTTAATCCGTTAGAAATTAGTACTATTATAGATTGAACAGCAAACAAGAATTTCTGGAATATTATTGCAATAAACAAACGAATGTCGCTTTAGTGATGCTTGTGGCGCATATCGACAGTATCGATACTTTAGAAAAGACAAACATTATAAATATTAAATTTTATTTTATTTTTCCTTAGCTTTCATTTGTCCAATTTATTTACAGATTTCCCAAAGAGGCTAATTTAAAAGAGAAATGGATAAATGCAACGTGACGAGTTAACTGAATGCCGAACAGCACTAAGCAGTCTAACAAAGGCCACCGATACAGCAAACCTACGGCAGTTCCAAGATTTAAAATAATGCATATTTTCTGTTTGTATTTTGTAAATATAGATTAATACTATTCTATTCCGTTATTTTATTTAATAATAATAATATAAAAAGACGTACTTAGTAGTAATAAACATACTTCAAAATGTGACACATTATACTATACTCGTATAATAGAAAGAAAAAAAAATACACAAAAAATATTTATTTGTGAATTATCGATATCTCGATATCGATAACAAGGCTGACATCCCTCAGGGCATAGCATCAGATAAATATCAAGTTAATGTCATTAATGTTGAGTGACACAAATTTCAACCTTATCTCTATGTGTTGAGGTTCAAAGTTATATCTATTGAAAACTAACGCCCTCTGTTGTGGAGTAGCTGAATGTTTTTCGAATTTGGAATTTCTGTGCAATGAGAAACAAAACAGCTAATATACCTAGAGATGTTATACTAAAATAAACCGTAACATGGTGCGTTAGGGTACATATTGAAATGCTGAATTTATAACCTAAGTCAGTTTTTACTCAAATTAAGCAGTCCAATCAAAGGCATAGTTTACTTGTAGTGTACTGTATAACTATCGGTTTAAATGTGTGGGTTTGGCGACACTGGTTTTCATACTAATTATGACATTAAAGCACTTCTATTTGTTTTTATTGTTCTGTGGCTGCACCAAACATGTATTTTCAGGAAAAATTGAGCAAAAAATTTTTGACGTAATTTTGTCGTTTAAGTATTTTTTTACGTGATCAGTGCATGCAAAACTACAAGTTATTCTAACTTAGTGGGACACCCTGTATAATTTTATTAAGTTATACCAGATTCTTAGAATACATTTTTTTGTTTCCCATCGTATCATTTTACAAATAAACTATTACCAAATTTTCATGATGTTTTTATTTAGATCCCATACAATCGTATTCCTGATGTATTATAGGCCAGTAGAAATCGACACTAAAAAACCCTAAATTCGCAAAGCACGATGTAGATTTGAATTTTTGGTATGTTGTTTGGATCAGTTAGGGTGATGTAAATCCCAATTTGCAACTTCGAAAAAGTTGTGCTCGCTGCGCACCACGTGATAAACTGCGAAAATTTTGGACTTTTTTCACTTTTTGCTCTAAAAGTCATAAACTATGCGTTTCCGACAAGTATGATTCAGTACATAAATTAAGGTTATTAAATTTGCAACAATTTAAGCCTAACCGCAGCTCTCTAAACCTTATAACGACTAAACTGTGGCCATTCGAAGATGGTTCATTTTTCCCGAAATATTGAAATTTTTAGTTTTGCTCCCGTTTGAAGCAAAATATTGGCAAAAACCGCTCGTTCTATGAAAAGTTCGTATAATAAAGTTGTAGTGCATTTAATTTTCTTTCATATGAGCATAGAACAAAGTCTGTGAGACAAATAGTTCACTCACAATATCTGAAAAACAAAAAGAAGGTAGAAATAGATTTTTAAAGAATTGAAACTGAGGGCATATAAAATCATAAAAAGGATAATACTTTTTCATTTGCAGGATAGGTAATTAACAAAATTACAAAGATAATTAAATTTGCAACAATTTAAGCCTAACCGCAGCTCTCTAAACCTTATAACAACTAAGCTGTGGCCTTTCAAAGATAGTCAGTTTTTCCCGAAATTTTCAAATTTTTAGTTTTGCTCCCGTTTGAACCAAAATATTGGCAAAACCGCTCGTTCTATGAGAAGGTCATAAAATAAAGTTGTAGAAAATTTAATTTTGTTAATTACCTATCCTGCAAATGAAAAAGTATTATCCTTTTTATGATTTTATATGCCCTCAGTTTCAATTCTTTAAAATTCTATTTCTACCTTCTTTTTGTTTTTCAGATATTGTGAGTGAACTATTTGTCTCACAGACTTTGTTCTATGCTCATATGAAAGAAAATTAAATGCACTACAACTTTATTATACGACCTTCTCATAGAACGAGCGGTTTTTGCCAATATTTTGCTTCAAACGGGAGCAAAACTAAAAATTTCAATATTTCGGGAAAAATGAACCATCTTCGAATGGCCACAGTTTAGTCGCTATAAGATTTAGAGAGCTTTAATTAGGCTTAAATTGTTG
Organism: Colias eurytheme; assembly: GCF_061535395.1. NCBI lineage: Eukaryota > Metazoa > Arthropoda > Insecta > Lepidoptera > Pieridae > Colias > Colias eurytheme. The sequence continues at coordinate 397,948 of NC_143010.1, read as the reverse complement.
CAAATTTAATAACCTTAATTTATGTACTGAATGATACTTGTCGGAAACGCATAGTTTATGACTTTTAGAGCAAAAAGTGAAAAAAGTCCAAAATTTTCGCAGTTTATTATTTGCGTATAATCTTTTTTCCTACTTTCCCAAATTTTGTAATTTTGTTAATTACCTATCCTGCAAATGAAAAAGTATTATTCTTTTTATGATTTTATATGCTCTCAGTTTCAATTCTTTAAAAATCTATTTCTACCTTCTTTTTGTTTTTCAGATATTGTGTGTGAAATATTTGTCTCACAGACTTTGTTCTATGCTCTTATGAAAGAAAATTAAATGCACTACAACTTTATTATACGAACTTCTCATAGAACGAGCGGTTTTTGCCAATATTTTGCTTCAAACGGGAGCAAAACTAAAAATTTCAATATTTCGGGAAAAATGAACCAATTTCGAATGGCCACAGTTTAGTCGTTATAAGGTTTAGAGAGCTGCGGTTAGGCTCAAATTGTTGCAAATTTAATAACCTTAATTTATGTACTGAATCATACTTGTCGGAAACGCATAGTTTATGACTTTTAGAGCAAAAAGTGAAAAAAGTCCAAAATTTTCGCAGTTTATCACGTGGTGCGCAGCGAGCACAAATTTTTCGAAGTTGCAAATTGGGATTTACATCACCCTAACTGATCCAAACAACATACCAAAAATTCAAATCTACATCGTGCTTTGCGAATTTAATGTTAATTTCCACTGGCCTATTAGCTGTGCCCGGCGGTTTCACCTGCATTGCTCCGTTCCGCTCGGGGCACTCGGCAAAGTGAACGTTTTATCAAAATCGGTTCATCCATTTATTTGATATAGGGGTAAAAGTAGGAATAAATAAATGAATTTTATCTGAGGAAAATTCGTTTAAGTCAGGAAAATTTTTCTAAGTCCGGAAAATTTCCATACGCCAGGAAAATTTCTATACGTCAGGAAAATTTCTATACGTCAGGAAAATTTATATTAGCCAGGAAAATTTCTATACGTCAGGAAAAATTTCTATAAGGTGGAAAAGGATAGGTTAGGTTATGTTAGGTTAGGTTAGGTTAGGAAAAATTTTCTTAGTCCGGAAAATTTCCATACGCCAGGAAAATTTCTATACGTCAGGAAAATTTATATAAGCCAGGAAAATTTCTATACGTCAGGAAAATTTTCTATAAGGTGGAAAAAGATAGGTTAGGTTAGGAAAATTATTCTAAGTCCGGAAAATTTCCATACGCCAGGAAAATTTCTATACGTCCGGAAAATTTATATAAGCCAGGAAAATTTCTATACGTCAGGAAAAATTTCTATAAGGTGGAAAAGGATAGGTTAGGTTAGGTTAGGAAAATTTTTCTTAGTCCGGAAAATTTCCATACGCCCGGAAAATTTCTATACGTCCGGAAAATTTATACAAGCCAGGAAAATTTCTATACGTCAGGAAAAATTTCTATAAGGTGGAAAAGGATAGGTTAGGAAAATGTTTCTAAGTCCGGAAAATTTCCATACGCCAGGAAAATTTCTATACGTCAGGAAAATTTATATAAGCCAGGAAAATTTCTATACGTCAGGAAATATTTCTATAAGGTGGAAAAGGATAGGTTAGGTTAGGTTAGGAAATTTTTTCTAAGTCCGGAAAATTTACTATTTTTCGATAATATATTACCCATGTTTTATACCTAACCTAACCTTAACACACGCACACACACACACACACACACACAGAAACCTAACTATTAGTACATTGAGGTACCTATTTTTGTTGTTGACTAGCCAAATTTTTTTTCGAATTTTCTGAGAAAAGAGAAACGAAACAGCTAATATAATTATATTATATAGTTTTAAAAATTTACTAACCTAACCTAAACACAAACCTAACTAATAAATCGTCACACAGAAACCAAACTATTAGTACATTGAGGTACCTGTTTTTGTTGTTGAACATCCGAATTTTTTCGATTTTGAAAAATTTTGAATTTTCCGAGAAAAGAGAGACGAAACAGCTAATATTACGATTATAAATTTCGTGGCCAGAAATAATTTAGTTTTAAAAAGCTAACCTAACCTAACCTAACCTAACCTAACCTTACCTAACCTTACCTAACCTAACCTAACCTAACCTAACCTAAACACAAACCTAACTATTAAATCGTCACACATAAACCTAACTATTATTACATTGAGGTTCAAATTTATGTCTATCAAAAATTAACGCCCTCTTTTGTTGTCGTCGTTGTGTTGATTCAGCTTCTTATAGCTTTTTGTGTATCAGTTTGTTTGTTTGTTTGAACGCGCTAATCTCGGGAACTACTGGTCCAATTTGAAAAATTCTTTCGGTGTTAGATAGCCCATTTATCGAGGAAGGCTATATCCATACTAATATTATAAATGACGTAACGTGCTCACGCACAAAGCTGCGTATTTCAGCGAGTACGCAGCGAGCCTATTCGAACTGAAAACGAAATAAAGCACCCTATCATCTCTTTAATTTGAGTGAAATTTGGTCGTAATTTCGTGTTTGGAGGATTGTTCATATTATCAATATGTAATCATCATCCATACTAATATTATAAATGCGAAAGTAACTCTGTCTGTCTGTCTGTTACTCAATCACGCCTTAACTACTGAACCAATTTGCATGAAATTTGGTATAGAGATATTTTGATACCCGAGAAAGGACATAGGATAGGTTTTATCCCGGAAATCCTACGGGAACGGGTTTTTCTTTGAAAACGCGGGCGAAGCCGCGGGCGGAAAGCTAGTTAAGCAATATATCTAGACACGCGGCAGAAAAAGAGTTTAGTAGTGCTAAATTTAAAACGTAAAAAATGTATTAGTTCAGGAGCCTATTACAGCGTTAAGGAATGAAAACACTATTTGGTAGATGGAAATCTATGGAGGGTTGTCGCGTAAGAATCCCAGGACAGTTCTTTGGCATATATTATTATGGTATTTGAGGCTTAATTAAGATTGAAACACTAGGATGATGCAATCACTTTTATTCACGGCAACAAACTGACACACGATCGGTGACATTATTTGTGTCTACCCTCACTAATATACTACAATCCCTCCCCCTTTAGTTATAACTTAATAAGTAACTAGGTATTACAAAAATTTACATTTTTTAAGTACATATACGCAAAGGATATCTACGAGGTGTCAACTGATCGTCACTCCGGGGGTCTATAGGGGCGGAAGGAGAACTCGCGCTAGTCGTGACAGAGCTTCCTTCAGAATCTGAGCCAACTGGTACCGACTCACTCCTCTCCTCCTCTACCTGTTCTTGTTGAGGAGCTGGCGATGACAAGACGTTTCCTTTATTAGTGCGATTTTTGTGACGCCGAGTGTATAACAGGATGAATTTTCGCAATGGGAAATGATGAAACACACTACGTTTACACACGCACTTCTCGAGAGCAACTGAATAGTGACGAACGTACTGGTGGCTTGGAAGTCACCTGAGTGGCGACAAGGTCACGCGTGCTTACGACTTCTATACCCGGCGCGGCGAATGATGATCCCTAGACCCTATGACAGTTCGTCTTAGTGATTGCTCGTATGATGGGTCGTGTCGATACTTTACTATTTTATAGGCAAAGGCGTGGTTTGCATTCATCCACGTCGGTAAACATGTTTTTATAAATATTATATAATGAATTTTTAACTAAAATTTTTAACGTCTTTTATGTTGTTATTGTATTAATTTAAGTTTTTTGCATAGATTAAGTAGGTTAAAGTAAAACGAAAGTTTTCCAAAACATAAAAATTCGCCTTATCATTTTCACGTAATTTTTAACCCGTTTAACACAGTGTATATTATTTTATCGTGAAAATGGAAGCCCCCATTTAATTTGTCTAAAAAACTTATATTATCATAGGTAAGTAAATTAAAGCGAACGGTAATTAATTAATTAATTATGCTGCGAACTTCTGTTCCATTCAATAGTGAGTGAACTGAAGCTTAAGCATGGAAAAAATGTGATCTCGTTTCCATTATCGAAATTTGTTTATCGATACTTTCCGCACTAGTCGATAAATGCCAACGATGTAAATTTTGTAGGACGTAAACGTAAAGTCAGATTGATATAATTTCTCGTAAATGTTAAGAATTGTTATAATTCCAACAGAATATCATTGTTATGGCATAAAGCTACGTAAAAATTAATAAATGCCATTTTTAGACGCTTCCAATACGTTTCTAATTTAATGGTGACGCCATTACAAGTTTGTCTCTTGAGAATAATTGTCAGTGTCATAGGGATCATCATTCGCCGCGCCGGGTATAGTGTCTTGTTATTTAGACTTGTTGATGTGGTAACGATTTTACATTAATACATTCGTATGTCTTTGAGGAGCTGTACAACATATAGTAGATAGTGTAGGTGATCAGATGCGAAATAAAACATTCAATATTTAATGTAAACATTTTTTATTATACTAATGTAGTGTAATACATTAACTCGCTTATCTTTAAATAAATCAACAAGAACAAATTTTACAGTATTTACATTTACATAAATAATAAATCTGTAGAAGGGTCAATGCTGTACATTGAAAATATTGAAAAAATAAATAGCAGGGGAGGTGTTACTGGATCGATACAAAACCCAAATATATGATTTAACCCATTGACCACCGTAAGCCCCGATCGGGGCGCGACACAATAGATTTTCTATTGTGTCTGTGATTCCGAGGACTGATGGATTAAAAAAAAATTGTTTTCCGCATAAATGTATGATTAAAAAAATTGGTTGTCTGTATGGTCGGTTTACTGACGAAAGTTGAACGTGACAACGTCCGATTGTGCTTCTTTGTCGCTCGTTCCGCGCTCTCGCTTGCACTTCAAGCCTTACATGGAACGCCTCAGAGCGAGGTAACGCCGCATGAGTCATGTTTTTTCGTGCGTGCAGCCGGCTCTATCGAATTATAAGACGTTGTCACGTCAAAAACATCAAAGAAAAATTGGTTATAGCAGCTTTGCAAAAATTTCAGCCTAGTTTACGAAGTTCTCGAATTTTAATATTCCGAATATCATAATCCTGAAAACGTTTTTTTCATATACAGTTAATTTATATGCAGACTAACAATATCCAGATTTTAAAAAATCAAATCTAATATTATAAAGAGTTTGTTTCTTTGTTTGTTTGAACGCGCTAATCTCAGGAACTACTGGTCCGATTTGAAAAATTCTTTTAGGTGTAAGATAGCCCAGTTATCGAGAAAAGTTATAGGCTATATATCATCACCCTAAGACCAACAGGAGCGGAGCAATGTAGGTGAAACCGCCGGGCACAGCTAGTCAGGAATACGGAATACGAGTCTGTTTCACTGATCGATTTTCTTTAGGGACAAGTAGGTGATCAACCTTCTGTGTCCTGCCAGACTGAGACATTTTTTTTCTTCGTCTCCACCGGGAATCGAATCCTGAACCCTTCGGTGCTCACGCGTCAACCACTGTACCAAAGAGGCGGTCGAAAGCCATTTCCATAGTCATAGGTTACCGAAAAAGTGTCGAAGTATGCGGTAAGGATATAACATTTCTGAGATACTCGTATGCTTGCGGGGAATAAGAATGAATGGTCAAAGCGAATCCTTTCACTTCATCGCTGTACTTCGGCACTTTAGTTTTAGGCTCGTGATCAAACAATTTGCAAATATTAGCAAAGTTTCCTTGTAATATATTATCAATTTCCGTATTTAACGTATATTTTTTTACAGTTGAAACTAGAGATTCCAACTTTTTTATTTTTTCCTGTTGCCGATTGATCTTTTGCTTCAATGCTCTTTTGGTCTTCTCTAAAGATATCTCACGAGGAGTCTTAATTTTCACTTGTACACTGAAATCTTCGAAACGTGCTCTTTTTGCTGGTGGTTCATCTTGAGTGTCAATATTCACCTATGGAAAAGAAAGGCACACATATAATGACACTTATTTTTACTTATCAATATATCTATACTAATATTATAAAGTTGTAGAGTTTGTTTGTATGTTTGTTTGAACGCGCTAATCTCAGCAACTACTGGTCCGATTTGAAAAATTATTTCGGTGTTTGATAGCCCATTTCATATACATATTATAAATGCGAAAGTAGCTCTGTCTGTCCGTCTGTTACTCAATCACGCCTTAACTACTGAACCAATTTGCATGAAATTTGATATAGAGATATTTTGATACCCGAGAAAGGACATAGGCTACTTTTTACGCCGGGACATAGGATAGGTTTTATCCCGGAAATCCCACGGGAACGGGAACTATGCGGGTTTTCCTTTGAAAACGCGGGCGAAGACGCGGGCGAAAAGCTAGTATACTAATAAAGTCAGTTTGTTCGTTTTTCACGTCACGATGGAGTAATAACAAGTGAACTAAGATCGCGCTTTCATAACTTTTATCTATTTAGACTGTCATGAAAACCTTAAAAATTAAAATTAAAAAAAAATACTATACTTAAGTAATATATTTTGGATAATTTTGTAAAAACTAATGTTTATTAAACTTGAATAATTTCCAAAATAATTAATGTTTTGCAGTAAACAAATATCTCTGATAATAATTCAGGAATCGAATTATTTTATAAATGAATGCCGTTCTATTTTGTACCTTGTTATCACTTAAATAATATCACAAATTATTTTTATAATATGTTTTACTTACTTTGTTAATATCTCTTGATGGTCTGGGTTGTGCTTGAGAAGTTTTTTGTTGTGAGTCAATCTTCGGTTCCAACAATGCCCTTAAGATCTGCATAAAAAAAATAATTATCATTTTGAGTTGCTAAAACAACCATTAGTTATTATAGGTTGTGAAGTATAATAAAAAAAAGTGTAGGCTTTAAATAATTAACAGTTTAAGTGGATTAAAAGACCTTTAGTGGCATGGCAATCTCTATACAGGGTGTAAAAGTGTGCACAGGCGATTATTCCGTAACTATTGCAGATATCAAAAAATTTAAAACTGATATCGAAAGACCTTTACTTAATGAGTAAAATAACAATAATAACTTTTTAAAATTAAAACGGGAAATCTATACTAATATTATAAAGAGGAAAGGTTTGTGTGTATGTATGTATGTATGGTTTTCACGCATAAACTACTGGACCGATTTTGATGAAATTTGGCACAGATAATCTTTAGACCCTGAGAAAGAACATAGGCTACCTTTTATTGCGAAATATGTACCACGGGCGAAGCCGGGGCGGACCTCTAGTATCCAATAAAATTACATCAAACACGCCCATACAAGGGCTTTCGATATCAGTTTAAACCCGTCCGATTAGGGCCCTTCTGGCCTCCTCCAATCAAGCGACAGCTCAAGCCGAGGTTCGTGGTCCCCGTGGCGGGGGGATGCCCTTGTGCATGTCGCTACCAGGGTGAACCTTCAGTTCACCCCCGCGTCCGCGTTAAAATGTAGAAGCCCTTCTGGCTAACATTGAGAGACACCACACAAAAAAAAAAAAAATCAGTTTAAAGCTTTTTGATATCTGCAATAGTTACGGAATAATCGCCTGTGCACACTTAACGATTACACCCTGTATATAAAAATGAATCCATATTTCCCTTGGTCACGGCATCACGCGTGAACGGCTCGACCGATTTCGATAATTCTTATTTTATATTTCTTGAAGTACGAGGATGGTTCTTATGGAGAGAAAACGTAAATATGTACCATGGGCGAAGCCGGGGCGGACCGCTAGTATAATTTAAAGATTGGAGGCTAGTTTCCACTTTCGGTCGACGAGCCAGCAAAGTAATAAATTAGGTAATTTTATCCCTACAAGACAAATTGACTCGACTCTGTCGCAAATGTCCCCAAGGTTGGCTGAAGGAAATGTTTAAAATAATAGAAAAACTATGAATAGAAAAACAAAGAGCAACTATGGAGTTTCTTGCCGATTCTTCTCCGTAGATACTGCTTTCCGAATCGGTGGTAAATGTTAAAAATATGTTATGAAGTTTCAAAAGTGCTTCTAGAAGAAGTCTAATTGAATAAATAAATGTTTGAGTTTGAGTTTGAATAACTTACAACATTTCTTTCACTTTCTTCCAGAGCTGTTTCCTTTTGAGTTGTAGATGAATACAACTGACATGAGTCATCGGACGACGGATCGCTAATATCTTGTTCATTTATACTTGTAGAAAGTTCCATGCAATCACTACATGCCTGAAACACATTTTAATATTATATAGGTACTTTGTTAAATATTCAGTGAAATATAAGTTCTTACAGACGAACGGCAGAGGCTACTTCAGCCGTCAAAACGTCGACGGCAGCCATCGATAGGGTATGACCAAGAAGCTTATCTAATATTCTAATATATATTATAAAGGCGAAAGTTTGTAAGGATGTATGGATGTTTGTTACTTTTTCACGTCAGTAGTTTACTGAACCGATTACAATGAAATTTAGCACACATATAGAGGGTAACTTGGATTAACACATGGGATAGTTTTTATCCCGGAAATCCCACGGGAACGGGAACTATGCGGGTTTTCCTTTGCAAACGCGGGCGAAGCCGCGGGCGGAAATCTAGTATCTAATACACTGGAGATTTCAGTATGAACATTAACTTGTAACAAGAAAATATGACCTTGAATGATGCCTGTATGTTTTTTATCCCTTTCACACCTAACTGACTACCGAGGTGTGAAAGAGATAAAAAACATACAGGCGTCATTCAAGGTCATATTTTCTTGTTACAAGTTAATGTTCATACTGAAATCTCCAGTGTATTAGATATAAGCTTCTTGGTTATGACGCTTGCAGTTGAGGCGTATTCCATCCGTCATATTGACAGTCGACGACACATAGACCAAAGAGTGCGCAATTCAGTATATTATATTGTATAATATTATAAAGAGGAAAGGTTTGTATGTATGTATGTATGTATGGTTTTCACGCATAAACTACTGGACCGATTTTGATGAAATTTGGCATGGATAATCTTTAGACCCTGAGAAAGAACATAGGCTACCTTTTATTGCGAAATATGTACCACGGGCGAAGCCGGGGCGGACCACTAGTATATTATATATTAGTATATTATTATATTATATATTAATTATTCAGTATATTCAGTATATTATATATTCAGTATCTACCATTTTTTTATAAAAAAAACCCTAATTGATATTAGGCGAGTCTTTGTTCAACTGGTATAGAAATCCCACAGGAACTATACGGGATTTTCTTTGAAAACGCAGGCGAAGCCGCGGGCGGAAAGTTGGTAAGTAATAAATTAGGTAATTTTATCCCTACAAGACAAATTTACCTGACTCTAACCCAAATGTCCCCAAGATTGGTTAAAGGACTATAATTTCAATAGAAAGAAGAAATTGAATGCTTAAATTAATAACTTACAACATTTTTATTACATTCTTCCAGATCTGTTTCTTCTTGAGTTGTATCAATGTCAACAGACATCGGATCGCTATCATCTTCTATATTTGTACTCGTTGAAAGTTTCATGCAATCACTACACGCCTGAAACACATTTTAAGATTATACAAATACTTTTGTTATTTTAGTATAAAATATTCAATGAAATATAATGGTCTCATGGTGGTTAATTATATAACTAGCTGTTCCCCGCGGTTTCACCCACATTAATCTGCTCCTGTTGGTCTTAACATGATGATATATAGCATATAGCCCTCCTCGATAAATGGGCTATCTAACACTGAAGGAATTTTTCAAATCTGACCAGTAGTTCCTGAGATTAGAGCGTTCAAACATACAAATTATTCAGCTTTATAATATTAGTATAGATTACCTCATCCACAGGTGAAGAGCAGTTACAAGGATGTGGTAAGTAAAAAGGTACAACATTTTTCAAAAGAAATTTTTTTCCTGGCTCGTAATCTTCAGGCTTAAAATGTAAACTGCATATCCTGGCATGTTGATACATTTTACCCTTGATAGGCACTATAGACAGCCATTTATTTTTTTTAACTTCATTTTTTGGAAAGCTGAAATAAGTAAAACAATAAAATATTAGGTAACTTAAAAAAAAGTATAAATTTCTATGTAAAAAAGAACAAACTTAAAACCACATGTGAGTGCAATACCGATGTCGTGTGTTGTTTCATTACTAGTATAAAAATCTTTGAAATGGTGTTCTAAATGTTCATCATAATATTGTTATTACAATATAATATTCTCTTCGCTATCCATAAAAAGTCATAGCTCCTTACTTGATTAGTATTACGAAAAGAACATATTTAACATGACTGCTTACTAAAATGATGATAAGTTTGCATTAAATATGACGATTTTTGCCATTAAAATAATTCTAAACAGGTAAATGCATGTATGGTATTGAGGAATACTGTAAATAACATAAATATACACTTGCCTGTGAAATTTTATATCTGAATTTGGTTTCCAAAAACTTTTACAATTTTTCACAACACAATACATTCTTTAAATGTATTCAATCAATCACAAGTCACAACAACCTAACAACAGCGTTCTTTTCGAAGCGAAGCAAAGAGCAAGTAATACACAGCTGTCAATAGAATAGAAGAATTGCTTTTTGACAGCTCGACGGGTGATACCAGAAGTGATGTCCAAAAGCATCCAAAAGATTATCGATTGTGATATCATTTCAATTATAAATTCAAAATATTATCATAAATCGAATTACGTACGTAAATAATAATTACAACGTAAACGTACTAATAAGATATGTGATAATAAGACCACATATGTATGCATTTTATGTTAAAACTAAATTAAACTAATAATATTTTATTATTTCTTGGTTTCTATCTTACAATTTGGTTGTCTTTATGTTTAAATTATATAACTTATTAGAGGAGTTTTTCTGTAACGGATATATCGACTTATCGACTTATCGAGATATCGACTCATCATTGAATAATTCTGTGAAGACATCACTAAGTGGGCGAGGCCTGTCCATGAAGTACAATAATAATTTGTATGACATTTTAACATAGACAATAAATAAATTAATAAATAAATCATTTATTTCACCAAAAACATTTAACAATTAAACATTTAACAATACAATCCTTCATAGGCGTGGAGCTGTTAAAAAGCAAAGTCAGCTGTAGTCAGTACTTCGATTGCGAGCTCACCACAGAGCACTGAGCCATACTGCCATAGAGCAAGTAATATGAGCTCACCAAAAGCACACAGCAAGTAATATAGACCAAGAGCTCACCAACTCATGTACAAAAACTAACCTTTGCACAGAATACATAGCCTTGGGAAAACTTCTATTTTTCTGTGGCAATACCAACTTAGGTGTGAAAGTAATAAAAAACATAAGGGTGAATGAACTTGTCCTCTCGTGTGTCACGTGTGAGTTTCACGTGTGTCACGTGTAAGTGTCACGTGTGTCACGTGTGAGTGTCACGTGTGTCACAGGGATAAAACCTATCCTATGTCCTTTCTCGGGTATCAAAATATCTCTATACCAAATTTCATGCAAATTGGTTCAGTAGTTAAGGCGTGATTGAGTAACAGACAGACAGACAGAGTTACTTTCGTATTTATAATATTAAAAGTATGGATATTTATGAAGAAAATTACTGACACAAGCACATTGATTATGATAAAACCTAACAATCTAAACCTATTTTTCAGTTCAATTTTTTTTTATTTACTTTGTCTGAATTTCAAATTGATCATGATAGATTCGTCTATTGCTAGAGATTGTCTAATCTAAAAATGAACGCCCCTCCACTGTGTTTACGCTCACATTCAAAGTACGTGTATAGACGCAATACACACAAATTGGTCTGCCTCATTGGTCGTTCAGTCCTCCAGTCCCGTCCATGCCCGAACGACAGGACCAGTTGGCCAACTAGTGCATAAATGACGCGATGCACGACAGAACGGACGTGTCATTCCGTACATAGCGCGCTCTCCCCGCCATACAATGCTAGGCACCTGAACTGATCGCCCGATTAGTTGACAAATCAGTGCGCGAAAGTCAAAGTTTGCAGTAGAATCGACGCGCGCACACATATAAAGTGGTTCAATAATTATTTGTCCTCACACATTGAAACAATTAAGTTTAGTGGAGGGGCGTTCATTTTTAGATTAGACAATCTCTACCTAAGCTATTGACTACTGAAAATCCAAAGTAGGGAATGAAATGGAAAAGACTTGTTTATTAAAAAAATTTTATTTTCTAAAATCGTTACAAATTAAACGCTTCCTCCAGTTCATCGATGGGATCCTTTAGTGTAGTTTTCGAAGTTGGGATCATGAACAGCTTTTTTAAATCCTCTTGAATTTTACTTTTTATTCTCGTCTTCTTGTCATCGTCTACTTCGTTTATTGCTATATTATCCAAATACCGTCTCAAAAATGGTTTTGTAGCCTTTGTTGCTATTGTTTCATTTATCTTATTGATAGCATTATTTTCTTTAACAGTAGTTGTACTTATTATGTTATTCAGTTCACTAGTAACATTTATATTGCTTAAATTAGAACTCTTTGCTTCTGTTACATTAAAGTTAAAAGTATCATTTACAAATGAACTTTTCCTGCTATCTCTCGTATCGTTTAAATCTTGGCTTCGAAAAACTATTTCAGTTGTAGATACATTCAATTGCAGTTTCTCCTCTTCAGGTATTTTAAAATATTTTGTTGTTATATTAGTTGCATTGAGAATCTCTAAATTTTCAGTTACATCGTCTAGTTTTATGGTGGATGGTTCGTTCGTGCCATCCCAAAATGCTAACGTTCCAAACGTTTCTGTTACTTCTTCACTTTGTGAATTATATTTAGTTTCATATTTTGCTGGATTAGTTACATTTTCTGCTTTATCAGTAGAAACAGTTGTAATATTGTCTGGAACAACTGTAGTTGTAATTTTAAGCTCGTCTTTGTCATTACTTTTTCTGTAACCTTTAATTTCTTTGTTTTTATTGTTATGATTGTATAGACTGCCAAAATACTCCACGGAGTCACTGTCATAATTTGCACCAGTTGTGCTTGAAGATTCTATTAATGTATGAGCGTTATTTTCATTGCCTCTAAAAACATTATCCATCTTCGATTTAGTGCGTTGTTTCGTTTTCTTTCTACGCTGTTTTCTTTGAGATGATTCCTTGTACCTGAAAGATAATAAAAAATACAGTTAAACACATGACAATAAAATAGTTAAAAAGTTCTAATCGTTTCATTATCATCATTACGAATAGAGTGTTCGACTTAGGGCCGATTTTTCAATGCTTGGATAAAACTTATCCGTCCAATAAAGTATTACACGATAATATTAAAATGTCACGTAAGCTGTCAAATACGGGCAATTAGAATACGGTTTTATAATGGTAGTTTTATATACATTATTCGACGAAAAGTTTTAACCAAGGATTGAAAAATCAGCCCTTAACTATTTAATTTATTCATTGCTTACCTCTTGTTTTCTGGATAAATACTTTTAAAAAACGAATCCGGTTGTATTAAAGACTTGTCTATATCAATGTCTATTTCAGCATGCGTGGTAATAATTTTATAAGTATCTTTACTGTCTTTATCAGGTTCAATCGTGAATCTTTTTCTTTCAGCATCTAATTCTTTTTCTCCTCTCTCTGTAATAGTATTAGCTCTATAAATATCAATTCGTTCAGGATATAGAGTTATGAATGTTTTTAATTTATTTGTTGCACGTTTCTTTGTATATTTCTTCCACACTGGTAGTTCATCATTTGATTTGCTTCCATACTCAGTATCATCATTCTTTGACAGAAGCTTTTGTAACAATTCCTTATTTATATTTTTTTCTGAATTTGCATGTCTTGATACTAGTTGTAAATTTTGTGTACTCTTTATTATTTGATTTTCCTGTTTGGATTTTGATGTTCTTCCATTTTTAATTTTAAATCGTTTACGTTTCTTCTTATATTCGTCGGATTCTCTGCTTTTATATTCGTTTAGTTTATCGTACTCCCTTTTAGACTGTTTAGTTGTTTTTGCTTTTCTTTTTCTTATTTTAATAAATTCTTTGCTTCCTTCAATAGGTATTTCACTTTCATTGTCAAATTCTGTTTTAACCTTTATCTTTTGAGAATTAATACTTTCTCTATCATGTTTATTAAAAAAAGATTGTATGAATTTACTGTTATCGTCTTTTGTTTTTTGGACACCTCTAAAAGGTTTATATATCTGTATTGTTTTTGAATCATCTTCCTCTGTAGTATGTTCACTTTTATCTCTTATGTGTTGTAATTTAGAATGTTTATATTTATTTTTAAAAAGTGGTGTTTTCTTCGTTCTATCTCTTATCTCAATTCGTAATTTCGATTTCTTTTTTAACCTCTTTGATTTAATTTTTGATTTGCTACTCAAGAAGGGTTTCACTAATTGTTTTATTTCCCGTCTTTGTCCTCTATCTAATTGACAATAGTAATCTGTTATCACCAAATTAATGCTTTTTCTTACGATTGATCGTAAGTTTACATTAGCTCCATTCTGATGCCTTCTAAACAATTGCAAATGATTTAAAATATTTTGAAATTTATCTTGCGACCTCTTCTTTAAGAAGGTATCAAGAAAACTGAACAAAGCGCTTTCCTTTTTGTATTCATCATCTCTCATCTTTCGTAAAACATCATCTAAATTCCTTCTAACATCACTTAATGGAGTTTTCATGATATCAGCCAATCGGTCGTGTAAAAAGCTTAGAAAGTTTGTTTCTTCATCGTCATTATCACAATTACTCAAATCAATGTTGTTTATTTCTTCAAATATACTTTCTAATAGAGTCGTGAAGTCTATTTCATTGTAGGATTGTAATATGAATAACAGTTGCTCTAAAATATCAGTAAATGAGACAGAATTCGTTCTTCTAGTATCTGCATTCAATCTAGTTTCTTCTATAGTTGATTTTACTTTAGTTAGGAAGCCTTGTACTGTATCTAGTAAGGCTATGTCGGCATCTTTGTCGAATTCTAGTACAGTTTCGAGTGCTAGGTTAACACTTCTTGGTTTTGAACATTCCAGAGGATCTGCAAAAAAATAAAAAGTTTAGTTAATTATTATCTCACCTAAAGGAAATTTTCACATTTTACAATTAACGTAACTAGCGGTCCGCCCCGGCTTCGCCCGTGGTACATATTTCGCAAAAAAAGGGAGCCTATGTTCTTTCTCAGGGTCTAAAGATTGTCTGCGCCAAATTTCATCAAATTCGGTCCAGTAGTTTATGCGTGAAAACCATACATAGGTACATACAAACTTTTCCTCATTATAATATTATTATAATATTATAACGTAATTTAAAAACTTGTACAATGTACGTATAAAAGTGCTGAAAAACATGTTTTCCTTTCTTTTTTATTATAGAAAGGAAAACCACATAAAATTATTTATTTGCTTCGATTCGTACTACGCAACTAGCAAGGACTGTCTGGTCGGATAAATTATTAAAATAAAAAAAAATATACCGAATTGCATTAAAGCCAATATCAACAATAAAATCATGTTTTATACTGGTTAACATAATGTGAAACTAACATTTTACTCCGGTCTCTGTACATCTGTGTTTCTTACAGTTACTTACAGTCGTTTCTCTAGAAAGAAAATTTAAGGTTTTAAAGGAGATTTAAAATCATAAGAATCATAAACTTTAAATAATTTTTAGTACCTACTCCTATATGCAGGACGATCAGGTATAGTCCAAGAACTGAAATTTTATCCTTAGTATGCCATCTTATCTATACTAATATTATAAAGCTGAAGAGTTTGTTTGTTTGAACGCGCTAACCTCAGGAACTACTGGTCCGATTTGAAAAATTCTTTCGGTGTTAGTCGTTAGATAGCCCATTCATCGAGGAAGGCTATATATCATTAAGCTAAGACTCACAGGAGCGGAGCCACGCGGGTGAAACCGCGGAACGCAGCTAGTTACTTATATTATGAAGGTCAAAGATGTTTAAAAATTGTATGGATGAAAGTTGAGGGTGAATGTTTGTAAATTGTATGGATGGATGACTGTTAAGGTTTTATGAAAATAAGGTAAAAATCTACAGTGAAATTTTTTGAAAAATTGTTAAAAAAACATACGTATGTACAAACAAATTTTATCCAACGTCCATAGTAGTTGAATCAAATAATAAATGCAACAATAAATATTATCAAGATATAAAAATATTTATATGTTATGTTTAAATCAAATGTCTTTTGAATTCACGTGGTTATACTATATTTTTGTGTTTGGTTCTATTGATTTTACTTACGGTATTATTTTTATTTTCATTTTCAATTTTCATGTTACATAATAATTCTACAGTCAATTTCAACTTATCCATGACCTGAAAAAAACTCTACATTTATTTAAAACTAGCGGTCCGCCCCGGCTTCGCCCGTGGTACATGTTTATGTTTTCTTTCCATAAGAACCATCCTCGTACTTCAAGGAATATAATAAAAAAAGAATTATCCAAATCGGTCCACCCATTTACGCCTGATGACAACGCAAAACGGGTTTCATTTTTATTTTTATATCTTCTTATATATAAAATTCTCGTGTCACAATGTTAGTCTGCATACTCCTCCGAAACGGGTGGACCGATTCTCATGAAATTTTCTGTGCATATCGGGTAAGTCTGAGAATCGGCCAACATCTATTTTTCATATGTACCGAGGGCGACGCTGGGGCGGGCCGCTAGTAAGTATATAGATAGATATAGAATAGCAAAAAAAGAGTGTTAGGATTCGCATAGTTTTCCACCTAAAGTGCCAAATTGTTTTTTAATATTATAAATTACATTTTGATCATTGAAAAACATCTACATATGAGTTTTCCATCAGTTTTTCAGTGAAATATACCAAAAAATATATAGATTGTAGGATAGCTTGTTTTATTCGGCCCTGACAATAATATAAGAAATGCCGTAATTAAATGCCCGCAGCTGTCAAATGAGTGTCTTAAATCTCTGACCAGCGTAGTATCTAATAATATTTAATTTAAACTTATGTTTCTTATATTTTCATTCCTCCGTTTCAGCTAATTCCATGAATACACCAGGCACATTACGAAAAAACAACGTATTTGACTACAGCTACGACGATTGGGAGACATCTACACTATCTGTTTATGACATTATAAATACGGCTAGTACTACAGTATCTAGTTCAACTACAACTACGTCAACTATAGTAGTAACGTCTACTACACCTCTAGCGACTGTCACTTCAAGTGTTACTACAGAAACTACTAATGTGACTTTAGATTCCAATGTAAAAGATACTATCGCGAATGATACAACTATAGATAATACTATATTTAGTGATACAGATAATTCAACAACAAATGCTACTGAAAGTGCAACAGATACTACTAAAGTGATAGAAACTACTACAGTTACAGCTAGTAGTATAGCGCCTCTAAATGATACCGATTTAGATGAACTATTGTACAATTATTTGACAACAACACATCAAGCTGAGTTGTTGATTACTCCGGATGTAACTGTTGAAAGTAAGTTTTAAATAGACGAAGCAATAAATTAATAGATAAAGTAAGTTGTATTTCGTAAAATATTATAAAGCTGAAGAGTTTGTTTGTTTGTTTGAACGCGCTAATCTCAGGAACTACTGGTCCGATTTGAAAAATTATTTCGTTGGATAGCCCATTTATCGAGCAAGGCTATAGGGTATATATCATCACGCTAAGATAATTCAATTTCAGACGCTTCCCAAATTATTCCACCATCATCTACAATCCATCCAATCGTCTGGGAAGTGAAAGACCTCACAGAGACCTTGAAGTTTGGCTTTTTCACCACCACGATGATATCTTTAACACGAGTGGTAGCTTCCAAGGATGAGGGTGATCTGCATCTGCTGTTGACAGCTTTCAACACGGAGATTATGCGGTAGGAGAGTTTCTGTTTGTTATTATTTAAAAATAGCATTCCGCCCGCGACATTGCCCGCGTTTTCAGAAAAAGTTAGAAAAAGTTACCCTCTGTATGCTAAATTTCATGAAAATCGGCTTAGCAGTTTTTGCGTGAAGAAATAACAAACAAACATACAAACTTTCATATTTATATCTAGCTTTCCGCATGCGGCCTCGCCCGCGTTTTCAAAGAAAAACCCGCATAGTTCCCGTTCCCGTGGGATTTTCGGGATAAAACGTAGCCTATGTTGCTCAGTGAAGATGCAGCTTTCTAATGGTGAAAGAATTTTTGAAATCGGTCCAGTAGTTAATGCGTGAAAACCATACATACATACATACATTCTTTCTATAATATAAAAATGAATCCCAAAATGTGTTGGTAAGCGCATAACTTGAGAACGGCTGAACCGATTTCGATAATTCTTTTTTTATTATATTCCTTGAAGTACGAGGATGGTTCTTATGTAGAGAAAATGTAAACATGTACCACGGGCGAAGCCGGGGCGGACCGCTAGTATAATTATAATTACAAACCTTTCCTCTTTATAATATTAGTATATAGATTAGTATAGAAGTATAGATAGTAGGATTCGTACATTTAATGGTAAGTTTAATTAATATTTCAGATTAAACAGAGCAAATCGTTTCGGGATGTTTGGTCCTGTTGGAATCTACACAGTAGAAGCTTTGGCCCAAATGATGGCTTTGTCTCCCGCCGATCTAGTACAATGTAAGTATTCAAAATTTATTTATTTGTCAAATAATATAATTTTGCACTTGCTGTGCCGGTTTTACCCGCACTGCTCCGTTCCTGTGGATCTCGTGGTGATGTATTATAGCCTTCCTCGATAAATGGGCTATCTAACACTGAAAGAATTTTTCAAATCGGACCAGTAGTTCCTGAGATTAGCGTGTTCAAACAAACAAACAATCTCTTCATAATATTAAAAGATAGGTAGATTCAGATGCACTATAAATATTAGGTATTGCAGTATTTTCTAATTTGTCAAATGTTGTGTCTGTAAATTATTGTAAAGATACGTTTGAACGATATTAATTGTATTGTATTATTTTGATATCGAAAAAAGGTCTAATTTCAAAGCTATTAGGAAAAGAACTACTTACGCATTTGTACTTACCCGATTTGGACAATAATAAAAGAGAATATTACTAACAATCTAACAATGATAAAATTTCTCATAGCGCAAGCATCCCTCCTAAACTTCGCTCTAACAACACGAAAATCAACACTAAACCCAGAAGTGAACGCAATTATGGACCTTATAGACAACATATATACAGACGAAGATGCCTTAAACGTCATAACTTGTATCGCCAATATAGATGATTTCCCGAACACAACAAAAAACGAACATGAAATTGTGCAAGAATTGATTGAAGCTGTACTTTTTATACCGTATTCAAGGATAAAGGGAACTCATAAGGAGCAATTGTTAATGCTTGAAATAGAAAATGTAATATCTAAAAATGTGAATATTAACCCGGGACCTATGCAGCGCAGGAGCGGCATTACGTTCATACCAATGAAGAATTATTTTAGACGTGAGTTTATTTTGGTTTCTTGAATTGTAGATTTGGCATTTACTTATTAAATGAATCTATATTAATATTTACAGAGGTAAAGGTATACTTTATAGTTGTAGTAGATCATCTTCGAGTGAAATCAGGGCGAGCGACTTGTTAATAAAATCGATTAAATTTTTTATTTGTAAGCAAAAGTAATCTTCGACGACAATTGTATTTTATATTATGTTGATTTTGGATTGAAGAAGATTATTCAATCAATGATAGCTTAATAAATTGTACTCTTTTATATCTTACTAGATTTCCGCCCGCGGCTTCGCCTGCGTTATCAAAGGAGAACCCGCAAGACCCGCATAGTTCCCGTTCCAGTGGGATTTCCGAGATAAAACCTAGCCTATGTGTTAATTCAAGTTACCCTCTATATGTGTGTTAAATTTCATTGTAATCGGTACAGTAATATTTGCGTGAAAGAGTAACAAACACACACACACACAGCCTCACAAACTTTCGCATTTATAATATTAGTAGGATCTTAAATATCGCTATAGGGATAGATTTCTCAATACATACATGTTTTGAGACGTTTAAATGGGCAAATAACAATGTCTCATATCTTTAAATAATAATTAAATTTTACAGGACTACAAAGGAAACCTCAAAAGCGTCTCCGAAACCTATTCAGACGTGGACAAGCCACCAGAAGATTTAGGAATTACAGGAACTTTCGTTTCGCGGCGACAACTGAGTTTGTTGTGACCGACTTGAGTTACTTCAGAAATGTATCGATAAATAGGATGCTGAAGAAGAAGCAAAGGCGGTATAAGAAGAAATGGAAGGTAATGTTATGGAAAAGGAGACAGTCATTTCTTATATGTGTTTATTTATGTTTGTTAGCAAAGGAGCTGGTAGTTCCTCTGGTAATAAGCAGTATCACCGCCTTTCAGCATTTGCGGAGGCTTAAAATCTGACAATCAAGCAACTCTAAATAAAACTCGACAATATTTATGCATTGATAATAAATATACAGTGGATCGTCCCCACTTATCTACGATTAGCATTTGCTATCAACTATAATAGGAAATGCTAATCGTATGTATATAATCTGTGATGTGAGAAGTTTGATCCCAGCAGACACATCCTATTATTTATCATAATTTAAATTATTTACCTTTCTGAATGAATTTAGTAGTAAAACTTTCATTCTACATACCTCTAATTCACTTATCTTTTTTCCAGAAAATTCGAGAAAGCGAAAGAATAATCGGCACGAAACGCGGCAAAACAACCACAACTACAACCACAACCACCACAATAAAACCAACAATGCATCGAAGTAAATACTATTGGAGAAAGCATGTGTTTAAAAACTTGTACAAAATGAAAACAACGACACCCAGTACAACTACAACCAAATTATATCCATGGATGAGACGATATTATGTTGATAAAGGTGATGAAACTTGTTCATCTATAAGTGATGAAATAAGTGAAACTAGCAGGATAAATACGAATGAAGATACTATTGAAATAAAATCATCTAGATATGGTAAAATAAAAGATGGTTTCAGAGACAATTTTAATTATAAATATGATGATGGCGCATCTATTAATAGCGATATAAATACTAATAAAGATACGATTGAAGAAATTAAATCATCTAGACACACTGAAATTAAAGATTTCAGAGACAGTTTCAATGAAAATATAAGAAATGAATATCGTAAAAGTTTCAATAAAAAGTATCAAGGTATTGACAAAAATATCGAATACGAAACAACCGTTCAAAAACCAATGATGGTGTATCGTGATTTGATAAAAACTGCCAACAAAGTAAATAAGAAACAATCAAATTTCAGAAAAATGCATGATAATTCTGATTACAGTAGTGATGAGAAATATTTGAAAGCTAACGTTTTAGATGCTTTAGTACATGGGAAAGAAAATGGATTAGAAGTATATAGGGATAAACGAAGACATATAGTTCGGAAAGCAGACACTTATTCGAGTTATAGTAACGAAGAAGCTATTTTAAAAGCAAAAGTGTATAAAGCATTCGGTTACACTAATAATTTCGCTGATAAAATAAAGAAAAAGGTTTTTATTTGAATAAAAAATTGAACAATTTCATGAAGTTGTTAGTTTTATTGTTTTCTAGGTTTCCGTAGCACGTAGCACCGTCAAATCAGCTCTATGTCATGTTAATGTTTTATCGCTATCGAATTTACAAACGTATACAAAATTTCAGCTCAATAGGTTACCGGGAAGTGAATCAAAGTTACTTGCTACATTTCAATTTAGTCATTGAGTATAGACAAAAATGCTCATAAATATACCGGCCAAATTGATCCTTTTTTTTGAAGTAAGTTAAAAATAGGCCAAATATCATCGATAACTTTTAATTTTAATTTACCTACATAATAACTCTCACAATAACTATGATCACAATAAATTATTTCGAATTTGAATTTGAATTCATAATAATAAATTAAAAAAAAAAACGTGTGGCACTCGGGGACTGCCGCGGTAAAGCTATTGCATAGCATGTCTTCAAGCCACACCTCCGAGCCCGTCGGAGTGGGGAGCGTGAGGTTTTTTCGTTACGGAATTTCTTGATTCGGTCCCCGCGCTCAAGGCTCGCGATAGAAGCTATGCAATAGCTTAATAAATAAAACGATTGATATAAAATCGGCTTGTAATTCGTATCTGCGCTCATTCCATACAAAATAAACACAAACAAACATAATACTTTAATAATATTATGGTATATGTCACCATCATCAGGTTGAATCTGATATTTAATTGAATGACTAGGACGAATGTTGATTTAGTCAGTCGTCATTCAACGAACGCGCTAGTCATTCTATCAAATAGCAGATTCAACCAGATGACTGTAACATATACATAATTATGGATAAAGATGAGTATTCCCAAAGGCCTATAGACCCTCCTCTTCCTGTCCTTTTTAGAAAAAACCCACAAATCACAATTTACTTATTGCAATTTTTTTTGGTTCTAAATGAGTGTTAAAAGTGCTCATCATTCTGCGGTACTTATAAATACGTAAGTATGTAAAAACACGTCTCTTGCTTTCTTGATGATGAAATAAAACCTGTAAAAAAACAACAAACATTATATTATTATGTTTGATATAAATATATTACGTGGTTTCACTACACAGTATAAAACAAAGTCGCTTTCTCTGTCCCTATGTCTCTTTGTATGCTTAAATTTGTATGATAAATAATTTAATGTTTGTATTATATGTGTGTTGCAGGTTGCTAAATGTTTATATTGTGTAAAATCTCATGCTCTGGTGTATTTGTGTTATGTTGACAATAAACGTTTATTTATTTACTAGCGGTCCGCCCCGGCCTCGCCCGTGGTACATGTTTACGTTTTCTCTACATAAGAACCATCCTTGTACTTCAAGGAATATAATAAAAAAAGAATTATCGAAATCGGTTCAGCCGTTCTCGAGTTATGCGCTTACCAACACATTTTGCGATTCATTTTTATATATAAGACTAGCGGTCCGCCCCGGCTTCGCCCGTGGTATATAATATTTACGTTTTCTCTACATAAAAACCATCCTCGTACTTCAAGGAACATAATAAAAAAAGAATTATCGAAATCGGTTCAGCCGTTCTCGAGTTATGCGCTTACCAACACATTTTGCGATTCATTTTTATATATAAGATTTAAATCTTTAAAACTACGCAACGGCTTTTGATGCGTTTTTTTTAATAGATAGTGTAATTCCAGAGGAAGGATTCAGTATATAATTTATTAGGTTTTAGACAAAGCGGGCGAAACCGCGGGCGGAAAGCTAGTTCGTAATAAAATTGAACCAATGCCGAAGCTGTAGGTAACAGACTAAGGTAACAGAAAATAATACATACAATTTTGCTATACACATACTATAATTTTCAGCATTTACTGAAAAATGTTAGTTTTTTAATTAAATAGTCTTTGTTTAGAACAAGAACTGATATTAAGACAGTATCTACCAAAAAGGGCTGAATCAGTTTCGAAAAAAAAATACAACAGGAATAAGGAACAAAAAATAATAATTATTATCAAGCTTCATTTAATTTTTTTTATTAATTATTTGACGAAATAATCGTACTTAATACATTATTAAAATAAATAAGTAAGTATAGTGAATTTATCAAAGTCCAAAAAATAATTAATTTCACTGATCTCAAAACTGTAATTCATAGTAAAATTTAATTCGAAGATACCAGTCAATCCCACCCTAATCAAAAGCAAACCTTCATTCACCACACAAGTGTTTTGTCAAACGATTAGTTTATTCAAACTAAAACTCATTCATATATTTCATGCGAAAGCCTTTTGCAAGCCTTAATGGAGCAATCACGCGCGCCGCTTCCGTTTCTTACAAAACACGAAAATAAACAACAAAGAGTACATTTTTCTCACAATAATGCGAATTGAAGACGCAAACATACTCCATC
The DNA here is from genome assembly GCF_061535395.1 of Colias eurytheme. Classification (NCBI taxonomy): domain Eukaryota; kingdom Metazoa; phylum Arthropoda; class Insecta; order Lepidoptera; family Pieridae; genus Colias; species Colias eurytheme. The sequence continues at coordinate 374,047 of NC_143010.1, read as the reverse complement.
TATAGTCTATGTACCTTTTATAGTCTATGGTATTTGTGCTGGTACAAGTATCCGATTTTGTTTGGCGCCAATTTTTTGACACTTGACTACAATGGCGTTTGGCAGTTTGGCTTTGGTATGCACATAACGGTATTGAATTAAGTTTTCGGAATCTCTTTTTTTTGTGTGTGGGATACTGAATAATGCATACTTAAGTGATAAGTAGTTGTAGACAGCATTTGAAGTTTAATTTTGAGGTAGCAAAAATGGAAATGTAAAAAAATATTTACACTTTTAAGATCCTATCCTACTAATATTATAAATGCGAAAGTTTTTGGGGATGTGTATGTGTGTGTTTGTTACTCTTTCACGCAAATACTACAGAACCGATTACAATGAAATTAAGCACACATATAGAGTGTAACTTGGATTAACACATAGGATAGGTTTTAGCCCGGAAATCCCACGAGAACGGGAACTATGCGGGTTTTTCTTTGAAAACGCGGGCGAAACCTCGGGCGGAAAGGTAGTCCGACATAATATTATTATTAAGATATATATAGATAGAACTTATACGCTATTTAAGCATTTGATAATAAAATGCGAATAAAAGCTAATAAAATTATTTAAACATCTCAAAATCTTACGGACCGTTAGCAATCAATTTTAAAATAAAATCAGTTACTTAATTCAAGCTAAATTCTAATATCTGCATTTATATCTTTTACATGTTACTAATAACAATTCGATAATGTCTGTCTGTCTATTTTTAACGTTTCAAGATTTGAATTTATCGAATGAATTTATATAATACATTTAGGGAACCTTGTAGTAGAACAATGCTTATTTTTGTCATCACTAAAACATAAAAGAGATTATTGAGAAAAACCAAAAAACATCGCAGTTGGAAGCTTACCATATTAGCATTATATTTTAGTGTGAACTCTAAGGTCAATGACATGCGGTACCATGAAATAGTTAACTTACTAAGTAAGTTTGCTTATTACCTAAGTAACAGTATCAATATCGACAGCCTCTGAGAAATGGAAGGCTTTTTATACACGAGCGTTTAGCCGTTTAGATATAGATTTTAAGATACTATCGTCCTACTAATATTATTTAAATGCGAAAGTTTGTATGTTTGTTTATTACGCCTTGACGTAAAAACTGCTCAACCAATTTTCATGAAATTTAGCACACACATAGAGGGTAAGTTGGATTAACAAATAGGATAGTATTTATCCCGTAAATTCCACAGGAACGAGGACTATGCAAGTTATTTTTTATAACGCGGGTAAAGCCGCGGGCGGAAAGATAGTAGTAAATAAATATAATCACTAGGTTTTTATAGGTACTCAGTTTTCCTTCTTGACATGTTTTGATATATTATAAAGCTGAAGAGTTTGTTTGTTTGTTTGAACGCGCTAATCTCAGGAACTACTGGTCCGATTTGAAAAATTCTTTCGGTGTTAGATAGCCCATTTGGCCATTTATCGAGGAAGGCTATAGGCTATATATCATCACGCTAAGACCAACAGAGCAATGCGGGGGAAACCGCGGTGCACAGCTAGTGTTTTTATATAAGTATTAAAAAGTTTTGCTCGCATAATCATCGACTTGTTTCTATGTTTATTGAAACTGACAGAAATAAAAAATGTACATACACTAAATCATTATTTCTAAAAAAAACTTCTGTTGAAATCTCTCTAACAAACATTAGATATCAAAGGTTTTCTATTATTTCTTTCTTTGGTAATGGTAAAATTCAACTTTGAATTTGAATTTGGTAATGGTAATTTGGGTTGAGTGAATTTATTTTATTATTATTCTTAAACCAGCCTTCTTCATTCATTCCTCATTTCTTAAAATAGTTACTACAAAAAAACGCGGCGTTTCGCTCGCTCGTTAGCACTCTGCCTTCGGGTTTGTCAACACCACAGAAACTAGCAAAACATCCGTTCAAGAATAGCGTTTGTTTGTCGGTTTGCGAACGATAATAAGTACTTAATGTTTCATTTCGTTTCGCTTTTCGTTCAAAAACTTTGGAATTTGAAACTTTTTTTGGCTGCATGTGTAACTTTAAAGGTATAATATGAAGTGTGCTTATTTAATAGGGTTTGTATGCATTAAATCTTATATATAAAATTCTCGTGTCACAATGTTAGTCTGCATACTCCTCCGAAACGGGTGGACCGATTCTCATGAAATTTTCTGTGCATATCGGGTAAGTCTGAGAATCGGCCAACATCTATTTTTCATATGTACCACGGGCGAAGCCGGGGCGGGCCGCTAGTCTTATATATAAAAATGAATCGCAAAATGTGTTGGTAAGCGCATAACACGAGAACGGCTGAACCAATTTCGATAATTCTTTTTTTATTATATTCCTTGAAGTACGAGGATGGTTCTTATGTAGAGAAAACGTAAATATGTACCAAGGGCGAAGTCGGGGCAGACCGCTTATAGTAATTAATATATTAAAGTATGTACTTACTAACTGTAATCTGAAGGGAATAGCATAGTATCTATACTAATACTAGCGGTCCGCCCCGGCTTCGCCCGTGGTTCATAATATGAAAAATAGATGTTGGCCGATTCTCAGACTTACCCGATATGCACAGAAAATTTCATGAGAATCGGTCCACCCGTTTCGGAGGAGTATGCAGACTAACATTGTGACACGAGAATTTTATATAGGTTTATATAAGATTAAGATTAAAAAGCTGAAGAGATTGTTTGTTTGTTTGAACAGATCGGTATAAAATCAGCTGTTTATTATTTAAGTTTTTCAAAATGACCAAGTACCTAAACAATATCTAATCAGCCTAAGCTTTCCCGTTTATTACCTTGTCGAAAACTTTCTGTAAATTTTTTTATCCATTTCTATGTTTTTTTGAAGCAAAATCACAACTCATAATGTGTTTCATTGTTTTGTAGATATGAAAGAAGACAAATACACATATGTACATACATTAAATTACATTCTAACCTAGCTGTGCTGTGCGGTTTTACCCGCAGTGCTCCTCTCCTGTTGGTCTTAGCGCGATGATATATAGCCTTCCTCGATAAATGGGCTATTTAACACCGAAAGAATTTTTCAAATCGGAACAGAAGTTCCTGAGATTAACGCATTTGAATTACAAAGACTTCAGCTTTATTATATACTAGATTTCCGCCCGCGGCTTCGCCCGCGTTTTCAAAGGAAAACCCGCATAGTTCCCGTTCCCGTGGGATTTCCGGGATAAAACCTACCCTATGTGTTAATCCAAGTTACCTTCCATAGGTGTGCTAAATTTCATTGTAATCGGTTCAGTAGTTTTTACGTGAAAGAGTAACAAACATCCATACAAACTTTCGCCTTTATAATATTAATAGGAAAAAGTATAGATATAAGCATTATATTATAGTAGTTTAAAATAACATACACACAAATCGAATTAATTTATTTTATTAGACTTGAACTCTCTTACAAAAAGCGTGGTTAATAGGTAAGATCACAAGCAGTTTAAAAACAGTGGTTTTAAAATGCTTTTTTAAATGAAAGACTGTTTTATTTTCACGCGACTTCATTTGCTTCTATTTTAAATTTAGATTTAATTAAAAAAAAAAATATATGGTAGTCCATTGACCTCCGATCTTCAGCTATCTCCATGCAGAATCTCATCAAATGATTTTGAAAACAAGAGACAAACGGACATTAAAATTTGTAATATGTACTAAATAATAAGACATGGAGTTTCTTGCCGGTTCTTCTCCATAGGCATAGATACTGCTTTCCGAATCGGTGGTAAATTTTGAAAATATGTTATGACGATTCAAAAGTGCTTCTAAAACAAGACTAATTGAATAATTAATAAATGTTTGATTTTTGAGTTTGACAAATACACAATTAAAAAAGAAATTTTCGCAAGCGCCATGTGATTTTTGAAGGTTATATTGCTAGAGAGAGATGGCGATATAGTCCTGTCACATGCATTACGCAACATAATTTCGTTGCGATGTAGTTTGCATAAAAATCAGTGCGTGGGGCTTATTCTTATATCATTCGATACATTACTATTATTTTTTAGTCTACATTTATATTGTAAACACTTATTACAGTTTACCTGGTTTCAATCCATACTAATATTATAAATGCGAAAGTAACTCTGTCTGTCTGTCTGTTACTCAATCACGCCTAAACTACTGAACCAATTTGCATGAAATTTGGTATGGAGATATTTTGATACCCGAGAAAGGACATAGGCTACCTTTTATTGCGAAATATGTACCACGGGCGAAGCCGGGGCGGACCTCTAGTATATAATAGATGTTATAGTAAGTATAGAGCAAAGCTTGTAAAAACACAAATCTACATTTAAGAAATGGAAAATACTTTCACCAATAAAAAGTTATTTCTTAAATGGTAGAATTATAATTTTAATACAAATTTAAAGATTTTATATTTTCATTCTCTTTATCACAATAACAAAAGGAATAAAAGTATACACTTTGATGCTATACCTACTTATGTCAATCTTGTAAATGTTGTCGATAACAGTCTATAAAAAGACGTATTTAAAAAGGACTCCCAAAAAGAATAAGACATATAGGTACACTTGAACCACCATGAAATATCTAACTGCGTTTAAACAATGGTTGTATTTTTTATTTCACTTTTACCGACTTCCAGAAAGTCATGAAATGTAATCCTTTATAAAAGATTTTCGACTTTTTAGTTTTAAGCATAATCCCCATCATTTAATTTATTAGTAACCTTCAAAGACTTTGTTTTTGCTTCTACCGTATTTCGCAAAAGGTTGGTCCCCGAAGGATTTAGGCATGTGAAAGTTGCTTTTTTATATTACGGGTGATGTTAAAGTAAGTTTTCTATTAAAATACAAGTTGAAGTGTCTCTTTGTGATGTTTAAATAAGAGCTTCTTACCAATAGTTTATATTTTATACCTACGTAACTACGTTACTTAGAGCGGAGCTTTTTTCTTTGACTGCTTGTTTGAACTAGCTGTTCCCCGCGATTTTACCGGCATTGCTCCACTCATATTGGTCTTAGCTTGGTAATATATAGCCTATAGGCTTCCTCGATAAATGGGCTATCTAACACCGAAATAATTTTTAAATCAGACCCGTAGTTCCTGAGATAAGCGCGTTAGATAGCCCATTTATCTAGCAAGGCTACAGGCTATATAATATCATCGCACTAAGATCAACAGGAGCGGAACAATGCGGGTTAAACCGCGGGGCACAGCTAGTATAATGTAGAGATTGAACTTATATAAAAATTACAAAGCTTTAAAAACACTGATGGCCACAGTTTCATCAGTTATTAACAAGAATTAAAAACTACAACTTATATAATTTAGGATTAGAGGGTAATAATTGATTTATTTAAATCGGTTCATTACTTCAGAAGTTAGAATATTACAAACTTGACTTGTTCACAAAAAATGTAATCATTACTGCTTATGATATTATATATTATGTATAATTGTATATAATTGTGTATCAACACTCATACAATTAAGTTCCATTATATAAAATAACATACTACATATTACATTGCCATACAAAACCCACACTTTCCAACCTAACCACGTCACATCCCACAAGCCTTCATTGATTAATTTGACAGTTCAAAAATTTGACAGCGGTCTGTGACGTCATAGGGGCACATTAATAATCCGAAAGAATTCAGCACACCCATAAAGAATTTTAATTATAGGCAACACAAAGGCATGAAATATCATGTGGCCGCGCCGTAAAGTACAAAAAATTCAGGTATCTATATATTGATATGGTCTATGGATGGGAAACTTGTATAATTTTATTGCAAAACCTCAATTGTTGGCCCAAGGGCGTAAGAGATTTCAAGAGATGAAAAAAATATTGAAATACAACTTAATTCATATTGAAAATTGGCGAAACAAATGCGCACTTGTTTTTTTAAGATGTTGATGTAATAGAAATATTATAATATAATAGATTTATACTGTTTTTGGTTTTCTTTCATTCAAAAGCAGTTTCGTTTTCTTTGTTAATCCTTTACACACAATTCTTACAATAATACAGTACCTATAAGCCGCGACAATAAACAAACGAATCTAAAATGGCGGTCCATACATATCGAATTCATAAGTGTGATAATTGATATATATACATATTATATTAAAAACGCAACAAATAATTATTTATTCGTCGAGTTTTTAATGTGTATTCTGCTATACAGGGCCAAATGAAATAAGTTAAAAATCATGAAAATTGGCACAGCATATCACGAGTTTAAAGTGTTGTAACAAACCCGACTTTGTTTCATATACATATTAATAGATAAACTAATGAAATGTCAATAATATTATGTGCTCTCGTGAACACTTACGAAAAATATTTCAACTGTAGTCTATACAATTTTATTACTTATTTAATAGAATACAAATATTTTGCTGACACACTATAAGGAGAACCTTGTCCCTTGGGAACCCTAAAATATGCTCGAATCCGGTTAGCTTTATTATTTGAACAAGTACTTTAAAAAATTATCTTTGAAATTTCCTGTTACATATATATCCTCTTTACCTTAGGTATCTAAAAAAATAGTAAGTAATGTTACTTTTGAAAGGAATTTCCAATTAGGCATATTCCACATTATTATTTAACACACATAAAGTTTTCATCATAGTTATTGATTTTGTTCATGAAGACTTCAATCGTTTATTTATATAAGCAAGCTAACTTTCACACGACAGAATCAACATGTCGCTTACAACAATCAAATTCATTCAAATCATTCGAAAATTTATCGGTCGATTTGATAATCGCGTATCAAAATATAAATAAACATAAAATTTCAAGCATAGCAACAACTGGTTTTTAAACGGAACGCGTCGGATACCAATATGGCTGACGTTTCGCGGCAAAATCAGCTGTTTGCGACGTGAGAAATAATATTTAGCAAACTTTCTATGTCTTTAGCATGTTTTAAAAGAACAAATACGCATTGTAAACTCGAAAACACGATTTTTGTGACAATAGCCGTGTAATAAAGGAGTATTTTGTTGTTTACAAATGGCCGGCATGTGACGCCTGGTTTTGGCGCGAATCAGCTGACAGGCTCGACGTCAGACGAGGCACCGGTATTATGAGCCTTTGTTGAGTTCTCACAATATCTAAATAAAGACTGCTAGCCTGATCCTTTTACTTAAATTACCTACTTACCGTCGGCTAGTTTCGTCTGTATTTGAATAGATTGTTAAACGTTATTGTTTCAGTATTAGTGATATTTTTAATATATCCTTAAGTTTAAGTTACGTAGTAGGTAACTAAGTAATCCGTGGTAGGTACTTACGATACAAAAAAGATGATAAAACGTGAATTATTACATAAAATTTCAAGGCATTTCTGGTGTAAGCTCGGAAAGCAAACAAATCATTCTTATTTTATCTGCATCGCAACAAAAGTTTACGAATTCAAAAATTCTCAGCGATTTATTGCAAAGAAATGGCGATAGTATAGCGACAAATTCGCGACAGCAAAATCTGCGTCACTTATTACAGGGGTGCCTCAAGTGGTCGACCAGAAAATCAGCTGGGTGTGTTTTTTTTTCTTTTTTTGTCATCACCATAGAACAGGTTCAGGGTTATAATGCATACCTTTATTTTGGCCTGTTTCTCAGAACGTGGAACGCTCCGGTATGTTTTTTTAGACTGTGGGCAGGTAGTTGGCGCTTTTGTGCTGGTGTAATATCATTGTCTATGACATGTAATAAAGTGTCGGCTTATATGACCATAGACACGCTAATCGTATGAATAATTTGGCGGACGTGTTGAATTGGCTTTGTATGTGTTGAATGGAGAGAATAACTACATTTGATTAAAATTGAAAAGTCTTATGAGGAGGATATGGATGTTTTATTGATTTAGGTTCAAATGGTTACTCTGGTTGGATTATTTAGTTCTATTAGAATTTAATTACTGTTTCACTTATCATGGATTAAAAGAAAATCTGACCCGGGAATAATGTTCAATTTTGCTAGGGAGAGAATCTTCAGAATCGATTTTTTGTTTGAACATTACATACCTAAGTACCTAGTTACCTACAATATTTTTTTTTCTTTACTAAGAAACTAGAACCTGAAATAGATAATTTTGTGCAATTTAATTACAAATAGATTTATTATTAATAATTTTTAATTAATTATAGGCCAGCTTATCACTACATATTATGTATAAATCAGAGTCGCTTTCTCTGTCCCTATGTCCCTATGTATGCTTAAGGTTTTTTTATTACATAGAGTGATTCAAGAGGAAGATTTTAGTATACCTATAATTTATTAGGTTTTAGACAAAGCGGGCGAAGCCGCGGGTGGAAAGCTAGTGAATAATAAAAACAAGTTAAACTTGATTCATGTTAACTTTTACATGTGTTTACGATTCGATTTTTTAAAACTAATGGAGGGTTGTCGCGAAAAAACCACAGGACAGTTCTTTGGCATGTTGTTATAATATATTATGATGTTACATAATATGTATTTTGTAAAATTGTAAAACTGACATGATTTAAAAGAGCAACTATGGAGTTTCTTGCCGGTTCTTCTCCGTAGATACTGCTTTCCGAATCGGTGGTAAATTTTAAAATATGTAATGACGTTTCAAAGGTGCTTCTTTAAGAAGTCTAATTGAATAAATAAATGTTTGAGTTTTTCTGTACTGTATACTGAATTAACAGCTGATAAATACTTGTTATTCAATGGAAGCGACAGCTCGATTGCCTTCAATAAAATTTAAAAAAGAAAAAAAAAACTTCAAAAATGACGACGGCCTAGCCAGCACAAGACAATACAATGAAATAATTACTAGCATTGTTTATTTTCGTTTTACTTTTACCGCTTATAACTGTACTGAGATGGATGAGAATTTTGGAAAATAGTCGATTCTGGCGTAATAGCTTATTTTAAATTTTGCTAGTTAGGTATATATAACTAGCTGCGCCCCGCGGTTTCACTGGCGTGGCTTCGCTGCTGTTGGTTTTGGCGTGATGATATATGTAATCTAACTTATAGCCTTCCTCGATAAATGGGCTATCTAACACCGATAGATTTTTTTTCAGTTCCTGAGATAATGAGGTTAGCGCGTTCAAACAAACAAACTCTTCAGCTTCATAATATTAAAGTATAGATTAGATCTTAGAATTGAACTGAGCTTGATAAGGTTCTGTACATTTTCTTCCTAACAATGGTACTTCTAATTTACTACTTTCTATTTCTGCCAATATCTAATGATAGTATCTTTCTAATTTCTATAATAATGTAAAACTAAAGACTGTTTGTTTGAACGCGCTTATCTCAGAACCAACGGACAGATTTCAAAATTCTGTCACCGTTTTATATGTACGTGATCCCTACTGCTATAGGCTTTTTAATTGCACGATAGCGACCGAAATACTTTACTAATCGAGTCTTTTTTTTTTTCTCTTACGCTTGAATATGCTCAGGAATAGAACCCTTTCATTTTTCAGGGTCTGATTCGATGTGGTTTAATTGTTATTAAATAAACAAAAATAATAATTAATAAATAATTATTAAAAAAAAAATTATGAGGCGTGCACTTTTGGATTTTCCAAACTATTTATAATGTACCATGGGCGAAGCCGGGGCAGATATTCCTGAATATCTAAACTGACAAAATAACGACGATTTTTGTCCAATGTACCTACTTATAACGTAAGTAAATGTATAACTAACTAGGTTTCCGCCCGCGGCTTCGCCCGCGCATTCAAAGAAAAACCCGCATAGTTCCCGTTCCCGTGGGATTTCCGGGATTGCGTTATTTTCCCGGGATAAAAAGTAGCCTATGTCCTTTCTCGGGTATCAAAATATCTCCATACCAAATTTCATGAAAATTGGTTCAGTAGTTTAGGCGTGATTAAGTAACAGACAGACAGACAGAGTTACTTTCGCATTTATAATATTAGTATGGATAATATTATATTATACTTAAAGCTGACATTGGTTTTAAGTTTTTAACCAAGGTCTTAATCGACAACATTAAAATTTATAATCCATAGACCCTCTAAATGATATGTATAATGTACCTTACCTAGGTAGTTAGGTACTTAATGTATTAATAAATAATAAATATATTTAAATAGATTCTTATATTTTATTTACTAGCTTACACACATAGACACTTAAATGTTATCTAAAATAGTTCTATAAATAGATATCGATTTGATTGATAAATTTAATAAAAATTTCTTCACACAGCCCACACGCATAGCCAACGCCTGATCATAGAGCACTTTTATTTACCCTTTGTTTTCTTTAGACACGTGAACATCGATAGATAAAAGAAAAAAAAAATTACATAACCATACATCACTTATCTAATCACATTACAATTGAAAATATATCATATTCAATTGATCTAAAGTCCAAATTCGGCAACACAAATTTCGAACGAAGCACGGATTTCCCTCCATTTTCAAAAGGTCATTGTCGGTCAATAAACAGGTATTCTGATTTATTGCATATCAAATTATGTTTTATTACCTTGCAATAGAGTCGCTATTCGATATCGCGCGCAAAATTCTCACGATCCACATTGTGACACGGCGGGCGCGATTAAAAAATTGAACTGTCAAATTCGACTTAAATCTTGCACAGATAAAGTGAAATTTCGTTTGTCGGAATTTTCGCGCGCTTTCATTGACAGAAGGCCACGTGGTCTATGGCTGCCGCAGGTTCTTAAATAAAAAGGTTTTGTAAACTTGATTTTAATGAGCTTATAACTAAATGTAACTGCACATACGGGCGTTGACTTTTGCAACGTTTTGATTAAGTTTTGGTGGAAATAAATTTGTGGGTTGGCTAAATTTAAACGATAATTTTACGCGACTGCTAAAAAGTGGTTAATGCTTTTAGAAATGTTTAAATTGCCTTGTAAATGAGATGAACTAAATTATAATGCTAATAAAATCGAAATTTAAATGAATAAATTATAATGGTCTTTTTAATTTCATACTAGCTGTGCCCGCGACTTCGTCCGCGTGGAATAGTGACTGCATAGTAGGTGACTACTTAACTTTTATTGAATAAACACGTACTACCATAAATAATTAAAAGAACTGTTAGTAAAATTTATTACTAAACTGAGCTAAAAAATAAAAAATAAATGCCTAGTTAATTTTCTACGTAAAATTTATTTTAAATTATGTCATATTATTTTTAGGCACCAGGAGGGAAGGGAGCAAATTTATTTTTCTTCCTTCCTTGTATGGATGTTTTTGACAATATATCATGCAGCAACTGAGCGCCGAGACAAACTTCAAAACGCAAAGGAATAGAATCCGCTATCGATACTAATTGACATAAGCGTATGATGTTTTGCTAAGGATTTGTTCACCCTACCAACGACGACGACGACCACGAACAAAATTTTCATCCAGTCGCAATTTAACAAAATTGTGCAAAACACAATTAGAATAAAATATTAAAATTTCCTGTCGTTCTGGTGCTTGGAATTTTTTTTTTGAGATCAATGAATGAAAAAATAGATTTTTCGTAGAAACGGTAAAATTATCTATAAAAAACTTCAAATACATTGTTTTCTAGGAGCCACCGTTTCTACGAAAAATCTATTTTTTCATTCGTTGATCTCAAAAATAAAAATTCCAATCACCAGAACGACAGGAAATTTTAATAATTTATTTTTAATTGTGTTTAGCACAATTTTGTTAAATTACGACTGGATGAAAATTTTGTTCGTGGTCGTCGTCGTCGTTGGTAAGGTGAACAAATCCTTAGCAAAACATCATACGCTTATGACAATAATTAGTATCGATAGCGGATTCTATTCCTTTGCGTTTTGACGTTTGTCTCAGCGCTCAGATCTTTCCTGTCTCACGCCTGTAGTAACTAAACCGTTTAGACCGTGCAATAAAAATTAAATAAAAAAAAAACTAACGCAACGAAGAAAAGTGCATAGAAAAAGGAATAAATAATTTTACAAATTTCCCGAAGATCTTTAAAAATAAATACCATTTTAAATATTTATAAAAATAAAAATGTTGTGTGGTTTTATGAAACCACGGTAAAAGTGAAACTTAGACACAAAATTATCGTATTTGTACGATAATAATTATCGTACGGTTCCGAACACTGCTTTATACCTACTCGGCAGCCGACCGTCACGCGACATGCGCTACACAGACCAAAAAGTTTGAGACGATGTAATAAAAGTTTCACTTTAAAAAAACAAAGTCATCGGGGCTGCCATACCATCATTATCATAATATCATATACAATTATATTTTTTTTATAATGGTACTTAATTTTAAAGATCGTCGGGAAGTTTGTAAAATTATTATTTATTCCTTTTCCTTCGTTGCGTTGGGTTTTTCTTTTTAATTTTTAAATTTTTAACTTCGGTTTCTTATTTTCATGTGATATTTTCAAGTGAGTTTTTGACCTCTACCTCCATATTAGAAAGAAAAAGAAAGAAAGAAAAGATTTATTATTATTATTGTGTTTGGCTGTGTTTCTTTTTAGCCAAAAAAAAACACAGCCAAACACATTATAAAATTTATCTTACAATTAGGCAAACGGAGACAGCCTCAGCAAAATGCTGCACAAAAGCAGCGCTGATTTTCAGGCTGTACCGGCGATTGCGGTTACATTACATTCCTACATCATATTGATATCTATAAGTTTGTTGCTCCTTGACATCTTTTAAGTTGGGCCGTAACCGTGCACAAATTGTAATGGATCACAGTGGCAAAAGAAGTGGTATCTTTAGGAAAAAAAAAATTGCCAAGAGCCAGGCCTATGTGGCTTTGAGTAGTATTCAAAATTTCCAGGGTGTGGCTATCCTCCCGCTCCCATATCCCCCTCTTCTTTAACAGACTTTCAACCCTTCTCTTTCCACACCTAGTAAATGGCAGAACCGATTTTGATGTAAACCATATTATCTAATTATACCTATATGTATTATGTACACGTCATATCCTGTCGTTTGATGCTCCATTTGGTTTATTTATCTAACAACTGTCACCCCTAAATGTAATAAACGGATGAACCGATTTCGATAAAACACGTTGCTCTTTTATATTTTGATATGCCGCTTGAGTATATTATTTGATCACATTCGATTATTGTTCATTCCCACTTTTACCGCTGTAATCTAATAAATGGATAAACCGAATTGGATAAAAATATAACTAATATTTTTTCCCACATTCCCACTTTTACCTCTATATACCTAGGTATAATAAATGGATGAACCGATTTTGATACACTTTATCTAAGAACCAGCGTCGGAAAATATGCTGCCTAACACGCATCTAATTCGTATTACCTGTTAGCGAGCTACGGTGGCACAAACAGACACACATAGCGGTCAAACACTTATCACCCATCTTTTTGCGTCGGGGGTTAAAAATATAATACGACATAATTTAAAGGACATTTTATGTATAAAATTTACCTAGAAGTAAGCATAATTCTAATTTGACCCCTTCCCCCCCTACTACCTCAGCTTACCCCCCCCACCCTTGGGGACTTTCGATATGATCACCTGGACATTTATAAGGAAAAACTGTAGCGTATAACAGATAACTTACGTTTTATCGTACACTGTATAGTGTACAATAGAATGCCTTAGCAAATGTTCGCCGTGAATACTTAAATGGTAATAACTTTTTTATTTACGAACCGATTAACATGAAATCCATACTTAATATTATAAATGCGAAAGTAACTCTGTCTGTCTGTCTGTCTGCTACTCAATCACGCCTAAACTACTGAACCAATTTTCATGAAATTTGGTATGGAGATATTTTGATAACCGAGAAAGGACATAGGCTACTTTTTATCCCGGGAAAATGAAATCCCGGAAATCCCACGGGAACGGGAACTATGCGGGTTTTTCTTTGACTGCGCGGGCGAAGCCGCGGGCGCAAACCTAGTAAACACTAAATGTTAAATGAAGATTACCACAATATATTAATGAAAATCGCATCTAAATCGGATAAGCCGTTTCTGAGATTAGCGTGCACAAACATACAGACAAACAGACAAAAAAATTTATAACTACAGTTTTGGGTTTGGGATCGATTTAATAATAACCCCTGCTATTTTTTTTTACATATTTTTATTGTACAGACATCACTTTTCTAGAATTTTATTATATGTATTGATTGACCACGCGCAAGGTTACTAATTTCCACTACATCCTCATGCAAATCGTCAATTTTTATGAACATTGAATCTGTAAATAAAAAAAAATCAAAAGATAAGTACCTAATTTTATTAAAAAGCTACTAACAAATAAAGTTTTATCAAGAACTAAAGTGACCTTCTTTGGGCGTATAATATATATAGTCTTGTAAAAGTTATACATAAAAATAAAATTTCATCATTTTCTTATTTTGTCATAACTTTAACTAATTAAAAACATGAGTATAACTATATAATTATAATAAACAATAAATATAAAAGCTACAACTTACCTTTTGTGGGAACGCAAGAAGGCGAAAATTAAAAAATAGCCGAAGATTTTAAAAAATGTAACGAATGAACACAATCACTGTTATCTACTATTACCCAAAGAGAATACAAATACTACGTCTATTACCTACTAAGATTACCTATATAACTGTAATGGTGTCTTGTTTGACATCAAATAATAAACATCTACCCTCACTTATAAAAATTTAGTATATTCACATGAAATATAAGCGCACCTGAAATGGACTCTGGGAAGATATGAATTATTTATTTAACTTTAAAAAAAAAACAACCTCACCAACATCATAATTCATAATATTTAAATTATGAATTTCCAAGGAGCGTTAATATTATGTAAATTGATTTAATTTTAATGAAATCTCATAGATGGCGCTGTTTTAAATTTGTCTTTATACTACTAAGATTCATTATACTGTTTCTCTGCCAAAATTACTTAAATGATGTAGTTTTTATAGTGTAAAGGTAGACAATAGCATGGCTTACTCAAAAACAACATTTAAACATGAGTCTTTATATTGTACGCTGTCGTAGTACACGGAATACGTAAGAAAAATAAAGGTTCACAGCTCCTCCCCCGAAGGTGATAGCATGATAATATGTATATAACAGCCTGACCCGACCTGTTAGTAATATTCATGCAAAATTTGAAGTAAATCCGTGCAGTACTTTCTGAGATTAGCCTGGACAAACATACAGACAAACAGACAAACAGACAAACCGACAAACAGACAAACAGACAAAAATTCTAATAACTATGTTTTTGGCTTCTATATCGATTATAGATCATGGATTATGTATTCTTTTAAAAAAATATTCAATGTACAGTTTTGACTTTCCTACGATTTTATTATATGTATAGATTCTCGTGTCACAATGTTAGTCTGCATCAGTCTGCATACTCCTCCGAAACGGGTGGACCGATTCTCATGAAATTTTCTGTGCATATCGGGTAAGTCTGAGAATCGGCCAACATCTATTTTTCATATGTACCACGGGCGAAGCCGGGGCGGACCGCTAGTATTATAATATTATGGCATAATTATATATATTATGGCGAACATAATTATAATATTATGTTAAAGGGTTAAGTAATAGAGATATAAGACAATATTTATTAATAGCCTGTAAATAATCTGTCTGTCGGTACATATAAATTAAATTGAGTTGTCTGTTTGCGATTTACAAATCACGATGTTTTCAATTAATGTTTGTTGATATTGATATCAAAATAATAGAAATACAATTTTAATAACCTTTAGCAATTTTTATTGGTCTTTACATGTTGTAATCATTTACAATCTCTGGAACGGCTGAACTGATTTCGATGGAATTTCCACTGGATTATAGAATCTTTCGATTCGAATCGATTTTGTTTATCGTATTTAATCTAATTAAAACTTGTTGGTCACAGAAAAAAATAATCTATATAATCTATAATCTATATAGTGTGTATTATTAAAATTTAAATGATATTTGTAAGCTTTGTAAGTTTACTTATCAATTTGATTTTTGGCTGTTTATCTGTGAGACAAATAAACCGCCTTTGAAAGTTCTTGAATAATATTATTATTTATTAGAAAGCTACATCATTTCTGCATTTTTATTTATACAAGTCATCTCGAGATCCAGGGCGACTGCTAATTTATAAACTCAACCGAAAATAAATCGTTCACTTATGTCATTAATCCTAATGTACCGAGCCCTGAAATTCCTTTGCTGAAATAAAAAAAAAACATCTGACACTAAAAAGGTTCAAGGCCGCGCGAATTTGACATTGGAGCCTAATGTCATTGCGATTAGTGCTGTCTCTTTCTAATATTCCGGTGAATTTACATCAAACGAACATAGAGCTAGAGCAAGAGAAAGAGCATTCTTTCGTGATGTTGTGTAAACGATAACTCGTATTCAGCGTTATAGTATTAGAACTTACATTGCATAGAATCTTTTCGAACTCACTAAGAACAACGAAATAATGCTCTACGCCTGTTTACACTTTACACTAAACGAATTTGAAATAGTGGGCTTAGAAAGAGCATGTACGCTCGTTTGATCTAAATGCTTTACATCAATTTGCTTACTTCCTGCCCTGACATTGCTTAAACTAAAACATTTTTCTTCATAATAATAAATAAAAAATAATAAATAAAAACTTTATTGACATTAAAAAATAGGTACAGCTTATATATGAATCCATAGACTCCTGAATTAGTTAAATACTGTGTCTCAGGAGCCAGCCATTATTATTTATTAATCTAAGCTATTTATGACTTTGCTAAAACACATCTGTTTGTTTGTTCATCTAGTTTTCATTTAGAAGCGCTTTTGAATCGTCATAATACCTACACATCACTAGCAGTCCGCCCCGGTTTTCCCCGTGGTACATATTATTTAGACTATAGCACAGAACAGATTAGATAAAAATTATCACGTAACCTTTTGCAGTAAGGTATTACATACATAACATAACCAACCGTGAAACAATTTTTGATATCGTTCCTGTAGTTCCTGAGATAAGCGCGTTAAAAAAAACTTGATTAATAATAATTATTATTAGTAGATATAATATAATATATATAACACATTTCTTCTATCGATTTAGCTTCAAAACTGATGAAATTTTATATATAAGATTACTGGAAAATCTTGGCAAATAAATTAATTTGAAACTCAAACTCAAAAATGTATTTATTCAATTAGACTTCTTTTAGAAGTACTTTCGAATCGTCAATAAATATTTTTACATTTACCACGGACCACCGATTCGGAAAGCAGTATCTATGGAGAAGAACCGGCAAGAAATTCCATAGTTGCTCTTATAAAATCATGTCAATATTACAATTCAATTTTTAACCGACTTTAAAAAAAAGGAGGAGGTTATCAATTCGGCCGGTATGTTTTTTTTTTTTTTTTTTATGTATGTACACCGATTACTCCGTGGTTTCTGAACCGATTTACGTGATTCTTTTTTTGTTCGATGCGGGATGGTGTCGAATTGGTCCCATAAAAATTTTATTCGGATAGGCCCAGTAGTTTTTATTTTATGAGCATTTTTGTCTGTATTTGTAAATGTTGCAAGTGCAAGTTTGAAGTCGGTTGTTTTTAACGCAGTTATTGACTTGTACATAATATTAAACTTATATCTAACTACATATTATGCCAAAGAACTGTCCTGTGGTTCTTGGTTGGTTAATTCCTTGGTTAAAAACCTTGGTTAATTCATCTTTTCGACGATTTCATAATAACGTGTTTTGAAATTAAAAATTAAAATATAACTTTGTAAGCATTCATTAACTTTTAATATTGTAATGTTTTCCTTTTCATAATAATTATAATATCGTTTAGTGTCTACTTAGTATTATATTATTTTATTTTATTTTTTTATTATTTAGCCCTAAAAGTACCTTATTTAGTTTATACGGAGCAATAAATATTCAACTAGCTTGTAACAATGGATTCCTAATAATTTCTAATAAGAATTCCTAATGAATATTTACAACAATAATTTATTTAAAATCTACAAAACTACATTATATTTTACTCTGTATCAAATATCAATATGTGATCTTGGCGGGAGTCGACGGGAATAACATGCCAGATTTAACGTTTAAAGTGAACGACCACAACGGTACAGTAACCGACGCGTTGGTTTCGCGCGCTTTTTGCCACAGATTCAGAAAGACGTTAGAATGTTATGGTAATTTTTTTTTCTTGGAGATAGGCAAAGGAAATTGCTTTTACAGTTTCGTTTATTTATGACATACTAGCTGTGCCCGCGACTTCGTCCGCGTGGAATAGTGACTGCATAGTAGATGACTACTTAACTTTTATTGAATAAACACGTACTACCATAAATAATTAAAAGAACTGTTAGTAAAATTTATTACTAAACTGAGCTAAAAAATAAAAAATAAATGCCTAGTTAATTTTCTACGTAAAATTTATTTTAAATTATGTCATATTTAGACTGGGGTAGAAGCCTTCAAAAATAATGAAAAGATAAAAAAAATCGCAGTCGGATGAAACCCATTAGAAAAGGAGGGGAATATGATGAAAATAAAAGGAAAAATAAATTACGGTCAATCCGAGTTCGGGAAGTGGGAGGGGGGAGCTTTTAAGAGAAAAAAATGGTTTCTCTCGATTTCCGACAAAACTACAAGTTCTACGGAAAAAAGTTCAAGGGCAAAGTTGTAGATAATAAAAAGATCTACAACTCTTGTATTCACAGTTTTTTCACATAACCTCAAAATTTAGGTGAAAAATTCAAAAAACCAAGTTTTTGGTTTTGTATTTTTATCTACTTCAAAATTTATTTTTTTTCTACGAAATTTGGTGGAAACTTACTTTATTATGTCCCAAATACACTGTAATTTATTTGATTGAAAATATTTATTTATTCGCCTTATTTTGAATTAATACCAAAAAAACAACCTAATTTTCAATCGAAAAGTCACCCGTCAAAATATCAGCTTTTTTCAAAAACTTGGGGTGCCTTTTATTCATTGAAATCTCTACTTTCATATGGTGTAAAAAAAAATAAACACCACTATAGTAAATGTTCTCAGGAAATGCATACAAACAATGTAATAATGAGCTTTTACTAAATCAGGCACACTTCTTGAACTCTATATCTTCTCTTGTATCGGCTTTTCGGTAATATTTCAAGAGAAAAATAATTATCTGTTCTAAGTTTAATATTTTACAGCATATTCAAAAGCAAAATGATGTCGATAAAAACATTTCAGGTAGTTAGAGAAGTGTGCCTGATTTAGTAAAAGCTAATTTTCACACTGTTTGTATGCATTTCCTGAGAACATTTACTATGGTGGTGTTTATTTTTTTTTCACCATATGAAAGTAGAGATTTCAATGAATAAAAGGCGCCCCAAGTTTTTGAAAAAAACTGATATTTTGACGGGTGACTTTTCGATTGAAAATTAGGTTGTTTTTTTGGTATTAATTCAAAATAAGGCGAAAAAATAAATATTATCAATCAAATAAATTACAGTGTATTTGGGACATAATAAAGTAAGTTTCCACCAAATTTCGTAGAAAAAAAAAAATTTTTGAAGTAGATAAAAATAAAAGACCAAAAACTTGTTTTTTTTTAATTTTTCACCTAAATTTTGAGGTTATGTGAAAAAATTGTGAATAAAAAAGTTGTAGAACTTTTAATTACCTACATACAACTTTGCCATTGAACTTTTTTCTATAGGACTTGTAGTTTTGTCGGAAATCGAAAGAAACCATTTCTTTCTCTTAAAAGCTCCCCCCTCCCGCTTCCCGAATTCGGATTGACCGTAATTTATTTTTCCTTACATTTTTATCATATTCCCCTCCTTTTCTAATGGGTTTCATCCGACTGCGATTTTTTTTTGTTTCAAAAATTATCTACTCTAGTCTAATTATTTTTAGGCACCAGGAGGGAAGGGAGCAAATTTATTTTTCTTCCTTCCTTGTATGGATGTTTTTGACAATATATCATGCAGCAACTGAGCGCCGAGACAAACTTCAAAACGCAAAGGAATAGAATCCGCTATCGATACTATTTGACATAAGCGTATGATGTTTTACAAAGGATTTGTTCACCCTACCAACGACGACGACGACGACCACGAACAAAATTTTAATCCAGTCGCAATTTAACAAAATTGTGCAAAACACAATTAGAATAAAATATTAAAATTTCCTGTCGTTCTGGTGCTTGGAATTTTTCTACGAAAAATCTATTTTTTCATTCGTTGATCTCAAAAATAAAAATTCCAATCACCAGAACGACAGGAAATTTTAATAATTTATGTTTAATTGTGTTTAGCACAATTTTGTTAAATTACGACTGGATGAAAATTTTGTTCGTGGTCGTCGTCGTCGTTGGTAAGGTGAACAAATCCTTAGCAAAACATCATACGCTTATGACAATAATTAGTATCGATAGCGGATTCTATTCCTTTGCGTTTTGACGTTTGTCTCAGCGCTCAGATCTTTCCTGTCTCACGCCTGTAGTAACTAAACCGTTTAGACCGTGCAATAAAAATTAAATTAAAAAAAAACTAACGCAACGAAGAAAAGTGCATAGAAAAAGGAATAAATAATTATTCAAACTTCCCGAAGATCTTTAAAAATAAATACCATTTTAAATATTTATAAAAATAAAAATGTTGTGTGGTTTTATGAAACCACGGTAAAAGTGAAACTTAGGCACAAAATTATCGTATTTGTACGATAATAATTATCGTACGGTTCCGAACACTGCTTTATACCTACTCGGCAGCCGACCGTCACGCGACATGCGCTACACAGACCAAAAAGTTTGAGACGATGTAATAAAAGTTTCACTTTAAAAAAACAAAGTCATCGGGGCTGCCATACCATCATTATCATATCACATACAATTATATTTTTTTTATAATGGTACTTACTTTTAAAGATCGTCGGGAAGTTTGTAAAATTATTATTTATTCCTTTTCCTTCGTTGCGTTGGGTTTTTCTTTTTAATTTTTAAATTTTTAACTTCGGTTTCTTATTTTCATGTGATATTTTCAAGTGAGTTTTTGACCTCTACCTCCATATTAGAAAGAAAAAGAAAGAAAGAAAAGAAATTTATTGCTAAAAAAAACACAGCCAAACACATTATAAAATTTATCTTACAATTAGGCAAACGGAGACAGCCTCAGCAAAATGCTGCACAAAAGCAGCGCTGATTTTCAGGCTGTACCGGCGATTGCGGTTACATTACATTCCTACATCATATTGATATCTATAAGTTTATTACTCCTTGACATCTTTTAAGTTGGGCCGTAACCGTGCACAAATTGTAATACATCACAGTGGCAAAAGAAGTGGTATCTTTAGGAAAAAAAAATTGCCAAGAGCCAGGCCTATGTGGCTTTGAGTAGAATTCAAAATTTCCAGGGTGTGGCTATCCTCCCGCTCCCATATCCCCCTCTTCTTTCACAGACTTTCAACCCTTCTCTTTCCACACCTAGTAAATGGCAGAACCGATTTTGATGTAAACCATATTATCTAATTATACCTATATGTATTATGTACACGTCATATCCTGTCGTTTGATGCTCCATTTGGTTTATTTATCTAACCACTGTCACCCCTAAATGTAATAAACGGATGAACCGATTTCGATAAAACACGTTGCTCTTTTATATTTTGATATGCCGCTTGAGTAAATTATTTGATCACATTCGATTATTGTTCATTCCCACTTTTACCGCTGTAATCTAATAAATGGATAAACCGAATTTGATAAAAATATAACTAATATTTTTTCCCACATTCCCACTTTTACCTCTATATACCTAGGTATAATAAATGGATGAACCGATTTTGATACACTTTATCTAAGAACCAGCGTCGGAAAATATGCTGCCTAACACGCATCTAATTCGTATTACCTGTTAGCGAGCTACGGTGGCACAAACAGACACACATAGCGGTCAAACACTTATCACCCATCTTTTTGCGTCGGGGGTTAAAAATATAATACGACATAATTTAAAGGACATTTTATGTATAAAATTTACCTAGAAGTAAGCATAATTCTAATTTGACCCCTTCCCCCCCTACTACCTCAGCTTACCCCCCCACCCTTGGGGACTTTCGATATGATCACCTGGACATTTATAAGGAAAAACTGTAACGTATAACAGATAACTTACGTTTTATCGTACGTACAATAGAATGCCTTAGCAAATGTTCGCCGTGAATACTTAAATGGTCATAATTTTTTTATTTACGAACCGATTAACATGAAATAAACACTAAATGTTAAATGAAGATTACTACAATATATTAATGAAAATCTCATCTAAATCGGATAAGCCGTTTCTGAGATTAGCGTGCACAAACATACAGACAAACAGACAAAAAGATTTATAACTACAGTTTTGGGTTTGGAATCGATTTAATAATAACCCCTGCTATTTTTTTTTACATATTTTTATTGTACAGACATCACTTTTCTAGAATTTTATTATATGTATTGATTGACCACGCGCAAGGTTACTAACTTCCACTACATCCTCACGCAAATCAATCAATTTTTATGAACATTGAATCTGTAAATAAAAAAAAATCAAAAGATAAGTACCTAATTTTATTAAAAAGCTACTAACAAATAAAGTTTTATCAAGAACTAAAGTGACCTTCTTTGGGCGTATAATATAGTCTTGTAAAAGTTATACATACAAATAAAATTTCATCATTTTCTTATTTTGTCATAACTTTAACTAATTAAAAACATGAGTATAACTATATAATTATAATAAACAATAAATATAAAAGCTACAACTTACCTTTTGTGGGAACGCAAGAAGGCGAAAATTAAAAAATAGCCGAAGATTTTTAAAAATGTAACCAATGAACACAATCACTGTTATCTACTATTACCCAAAGAGAATACAAATACTACGTCTATTACCTATATAACTGTAATGGTGTCTTGTTTGACATCAAATAATAAACATCTACCCTCACTTATAAAATTTAGTATATTCACATGAAATATAAGCGCACCTGAAATGGACTCTGGGAAGATATATAGATTTATTTAACTTTAAAAAAAAAAAACAACCTCACCAACAAATTGGAAATTATGAATTTCCAAGGAGCGTTAATATTATGTAAATTGATTTAATTTTAATGAAATCTCATAGATGGCGCTGTTTTAAATATATCTTTATACTACTAAGATTCATTATACTGTTTCTCTGCCAAAATTACATAAGTAAATGATGTAGTTTTTATAGTGTAAAGGTAGACAATAGCATGGCTTACTCAAAAACAACATTTAAACATGAGTCTTTATAGTGTACGCTGTCGTAGTACACGGAATACGTAAGAAAAATAAAGGTTCACAGCTCCTCCCCCGAAGGTGATAGCATGATAATATGTATATAACAGCCTGACCCGACCTGTTAGTAATATTCATGCAAAATTTGAAGTAAATCCGTGCAGTACTTTCTGAGATTAGCCTGGACAAACATACAGACAAACAGACAAACAGACAAACCGACAAACAGACAAACAGACAAAAATTCTAAAAACTATGTTTTTGGCTTCTATATCGATTATAGATCATGGATTATGTATTCTTTAAAAAAAATATTCAATGTACAGTTTTGACTTTCCTACGATTTTATTATATGTATAGATAAATTTAAAAGATGGCATTTATATACCTATATTATTTCTTTTTTGATAGAAACAGTGTAAGGAAAAGATAAAAATTAGGAAAAAAGGGAACAAGAAAAGAAAGATAAGCAATACGTTTACAACTTAAAAATTTATTTTGGTTTTATTGTCAAAGTCAAAACATTATCCATGATAAGGAATTTACATAATTTTTCATAAAAACAGCACAGATTACAAAACAATGTAAACAAATACAGAAACCGTTAATTGTTTTCAATTACGTGATATTATCTCACTTGTTATATTCATAAATTCATAATATTTTGTTTATTATTTAATATCTAAGAGAACTTAGTTACCTATATCCATTTATAGTCGAATAATACTAGCTTTCCGCCCGCGGCTTCGCACGTGTTTTCAAAGAAAAACCCGCATAGTTCCCGTTCCCGTGGAATTTCCGGAATAAAACCTATCAGGATATCCTATGTGTTAATCCAAGTTACCCTCTATATGTGTGCTAAATTTCATTGTAATGTAAAAGAGTAACAAACATACACATCCTCACAAACTTTCGCATTTATAATATTAGTAGGATAGTATAGAATCAATCAATAATCGATCAATCAATAATAGGTCAATCAATAATCGATCAATCAATAATCGATCAATCGATCAATCAATAATCAATCGATCGATCAATCAATCAATCAATAATCGATCAATCAATAATTGATCAATCGATATATCGATCGATCATTTCAATCGATCATTCAATCAATCAATCGATCAATAAATAATCGATCAATCAATAATCGATCAATCAATAATCGATCAATCAATCAATAATCGCTCAAACAATAATCGGTCAATCAATAATCGATCAATCAATAATCGATAAATCGATCAATCAATAATCGATCGATCGATCAATCAATAATCGATCAATCATTCGATCAATCAATAATCGATCAATCAATAATCGATCAATCAATAATCGATCAATCGATAAATCGATCGATCATTTCAATCGATAATTCAATCAATCAATCGATCAATCATTCGATCAATCAATAATCGATCAATCGATAAATCAATCGATCGATCGATCAATGAATCAATAATCGATCAATCAATAATCGATCAATCGATCAATCGATATATCGATATATCGATCGATCAATCGATTGATCGATCGATATATCGATATATCGATCGATCGATCGATTGATCGATCGATATATCGATTGATCGATTATTGATTGATCGAATGATTGATTGTTTGATTGATTGATCGATCGATCGATTGATCAATTGATCGATTGATCGATCGATCGATTGATCAATTGATCGATCGATTATTGATTGATCGATTATCAATCAATCGATCAATCATTCGATCAATCAATAATCGATCAATCAATAATCGATCAATCGATCAATCGATATATCGATCGATCAATCGATTGATCGATCGATATATCGATTGATCGATTGATCGATAATTGATTGATCGATTATTGATTGATTGATCGATCGATCGATTGATTTATCGATTGATCGATTATTGATTGATCGAATGATTGATCGATTGATTGATTGAATTATCGATTGAAATGATCGATTATTGATTGATCGATTATTGATTGACCGATTGATCAATTGATCGATTGATCAATTGATCGATCGATTTATTGATTGATCAAAATAAATATTGATTGATCGATCGATCGATTATTGATTGATCGATTTATCGATAATTGATTGATCGATTATTGATTGACCGATTATTGATTGATCGATTATTGATTGATCGATTATTGATTGATTGATCGATCGATCGATTGATCAATTGATCGATTATTGACTGATCGATTATTGATTGATCGATTATTGATTGATCGAATGATTGATCGATTGATTGATTGAATGATCGATTGAAATGATCTATCGATTTATCGATTGATCGATTATTGATTGATCGATTATTGATTGATCGATTATTGATTGATCGATTATTGATTGATCGATTGATCGATTATTGATTGATCGATTATTGATTGATCGATTATTGATTGATCGATTATTGATTGATCGATTATTGATTGATCGATTATTGATTGATCGATTATTGATTGATCGATTATTGATTGATCGAATGATTGATCGATTGATTGATTGATTGATCGATTATTGATTGATTGATCGATCGATCGATTGATCAATTGATCGATCGATTTATCGATTGATCGATTATTGATTGATCGATTATTGATTAGGTTATCAGGTAATTTTTAAAACATAATTTTAAATTAGAAATAATTGGAATATGAAACTAATACAGTTTACTCTTATAAAGTATCAAATATTTCAAATCACGAAAACGACAGTGCACGCACAATAATCTTTTTCTAATTCGTTTTATTTTTGGGACGAGGAGCGATACACCCGTCCGTCCAAGAGCGCTTCTGAGCGCGGTCTGACCGCTGACGACCCGCGAGGCGCGAGAGCAAAATGTATGAAGAAATCTACAAGTATTTTTAATTTAGCTGATAATTGAATTAAAATTTTGATTTAGATACAAAAAAAATTATCAGAATCTATAAAGGACTATAATATATCCCTCAATAATTTATAGGTAAGAAGATAGATTAGGCTTTTAATTTTCTTAAAATTGTACCGTTTTAGACCCCATTTTTTTGCATTTTATGCGATCATTGTGCTGGGAAAATCGTATTTCAGCGACAATTTTGTATGACGTCGTACAATTTTTATAAGATGATCGTAGAACTGAATATATTATCTTTAATTTAAGATATTACTTTGTTCTCACATGTAATTGCTTTGAGTTAAAATGGTACCGTAAAATAGCGATTTTTGTTAAAAATCGGTAATACCACCCTTCTCTACAACGAATTTTATTTCCGCTAGCTTTAGCTTTAGAATATCTGTAATTAAATTATTTTTTAAAATGTCTGCAAAAAAAAAAAAACAAAATAAAAAGGTACATCATTTCGCGCGCTTTTTCCTATCAGACTGACCGTTATATGTTACGTCATTTCTGACGCTTATCTGGCACAGATAACCTTAGAATCCCCACGGCTTTGGCCTTAATCTAAATAAAATCTATAAATATACTCTCCACCCGCGTTTTCAAAGAAAAACCCGCATAGTTCCCGTTCCCGTGGGTTATCCGGGATAAAACCTATCCTATGTGTTAATCCAAGTTACCCTCTATATGTGTGCTAAATTTCATAGCAATCGGTTCAGTAGTATTTGCGTGAAACTTGAAAGAGTAACAAACACACACACACACATCCTCAAAAACTTTCGCATTTATAATATTAGTAGGATCTTATTACAATTTGGGCAAAGCCAGAACAATCTAGTAAGTATAGATAAAAGAGTACCATTGATGTATTTTTATTAGTATTTGGTGTGTCAAAAAAAAGGTTAAACAACCTTTATGATACTTCAAAGAACAAATAAATTATTCCTTGATGTCACCGGAAATGCCACGCGTGTACGTATTTGTTTATTGTTTCTAAATGAATTTGTTTTTAAGTTATAGCATAGCTTAAAGCATAGCTTATCAGACTTTGAGTGCGGCGACCGAATGTAAAAATTCCGTAACGAAAAAACCTAACACCCCCCACTCCAACCGGCACAGCGATGCGATGCTATGCAATAAATAGCGCAACTGCGGCAGTCGGACTGCCTGACTGAAAAATACGTGTGTGACACACGTATTTTTTTTTTAAATTATATCGATGACGTATTTGGAAAGAAGAAAGAAAAAAAGAGCGTGTGTGGCGAGCTACGTGTCAGAGGTGAAACTTCTTTGGCAAGATTCAAAGATACCATCGTCGCCTTACTCCATGACGTGACGGTTTTGCAATGACACGACCTTGAAATTTTACTCTCAACGCGCCTAAAGAAGTTTCACTTCAAAAAACAATAAATTTGCCAAAAACATTGAATATAAATAGGTAATGCGCGCAAAATAATTATTTTTTATCAATCTTTGCATAGATTACCAAATATGTACATAGATAATTCACAATACATTTATATAATTGTGACTGAAAAAATAAATAATAATAAAATCTTTATTAGCAAGCGGGCCAGAACATTAAAAAGAAGATTTTGTAAGTTCGTTCGTGCATATCTCAAAAACTGCTTAACCGATCCGAGTACGATCTTGAATATTATATATTACCAGTTAATTTAATTTCAATTTAATGGTTATGTTACGTCAATAAGTTTAATTGCATAAGAACTTAATAACTATGCATTTGAAAAGAAATAATTATCCACTTACTTAAAGCATTTTCTTTTTGTTAACTTCATCCGTAAATCAATATTATACTTAACTTAGTTGTAACTTAACAAAATGAGCTACTTTTAAGTGATAAATAAGTTTATTGCTTTAACTTAACTGAAAATGGGTTTGATGATTACTTTTTTTTAATATTTATAGAGTTAACGATATCAAAATCATAAAATGTAATATGTATTTAAAAACATAGAAATCTATAGGTACTAATATTATAAAGCTGAAGAGTTTGTTTAAATGCACTAATCTCGGGAACTACTGGTCCGATTTGTAAAATTATTTCGGTGTTAGATAGCTCAATTTGCGAGGCTATAGGCTATAATATATCATCTCGCTAAGACCAACAGGAGCGGAGCACTGCGGGTAAAACCACGGAGCATAGCTAGTAAATAATAATACTTAACTGAATCTCGAATTTTCGAAAGAATTACTGTAAAAAATGTATTATTTTCTATGAAACTAAACTTCCGTACTGCAGGTTGATAGAAACTTATACAAATAACAACGTAATAAACTATCTAAGCTTCAAGTTTTTAAAATATTTTAGTTTTTTGATAAGGACCGACGTACAAGGCAGCATCATATGGTCAGGTTGAAATTTATTTATTAAACGATTTTCAATCTTCATTTCTTATGTATAAGGTTTAGTTCAATTTAACAAAATTTATAACAACCATATGATTTCTAAGAAGCGGTTGTTCATGAGTGCGTGTATCTACAATTATTGATGCAGTTAACAATTGTCTTTAATGCTATACAAACAAGGTGTATTTTTATTTGTAGTTGAATTTGTTGTGTGTGTAAACAGGATCACATTCCCATATAATTTTAAATGACATTCCTTTTTAGAAATTCAATAAGAAATTGGACTTTATGATATTGGAATAAAGAATATATTTGTCTAAAGGCTGCTGTTTTGGGTACGGTCAGACGGGTAAAATGTCGCCAGATTTAGAAATACGAAATCCTACTATTTTTTTTATCAGACAGACCCAACGGTTCTTAGGTACCTGTCGAAAACTGTATTAAAATCCTTAAAATTGAAAAGTAGAAAGTATTTTATGCTTTTGAATCACTAGGTTACAATAAATCAGTGTTGAAATGCAATAGCAATCGTAATAATGATAATGATATGAAAATCAACCAAAAACGTACTTACTCAAAATACCTTAAAAATGTACTCTGCTAAAAACATAATTAAGAAAGAAACAAAGAATAAAATTGTCTTTATCATACTCAGAATTCAGAAAATACATGACAAAATGTATTGTTATTTGGTCAATTTGCCTCAAAATCTTTCCAACTATGGATGACAGCCTCAAATCACAGATTTCTTTCTAAATTCATTTCACTTCAAACAAACAATTATTATTTAATCTTTCACAGCCTAAATATAGAATAAATATCCCTGTTGTAATCATTACATTTATATCTTTAAAATATATTAAATTAAAATTCTACCATTCCAACTACCAAATTAGTAGAATTTTCTACAATGGTAGCATTCCCGTATCCCATAGCGGGAGCGGTGAAGTATGAAGTAGGATCGTTAGGGGGGTGAAGGAAACCCATTCAGTCGACGATCGGCCGTCGTACGGAGCGTATCGTGTCTTGTGATTAAATATATAATGGACTTTTAATAATAATAAACAGTTAGTGAAATATTGTGAAAATGTGGGGCGAAAGTAGCAAACATTGTGAGATTAACTGTCAGTGCTCTGGGTGAGTAATAAAAATGAATATAATAGATATTATAAATAAAATAGATATTATAAATTGATTTATCAAAATAACAAATATATCATGAGCTTTTTAATGTTATCAGGCTGTTTGTAAAATCTCCTTTGCTTCAGAATTAAAAAAGTTAGTAAAATATGTGTTCTAAATTCAAACATACAATAATGGAGTATGTAACGTCTAATCTAAACATACTTTAATTAATTGAGGACAAAACAAGTAACCTAATTATTTCGTATTGTGATTACAGACATTATCAATGTTTATTTATTTTAGAAGTTTATTTTAACGCATTTATAAGCTTTAACAATTAGCCTTACTTAGGTATTTTTAATCTATATACCTAACCTAATCAATAACTTTTAAAATATATAATGTTACTCCTGTACTACAGATCTACATAAAATCAGGTACTTAATCCGTCTGTATGCAAAATTGTAGACTTCATTCCGATTCTCAACGGAAGTAAGCTATAGGTATGTGAGAATATGAATGAATCGTCCTACGTAATCATTATGTCTATATTTATCTTTATCGGCGATTAAGAACTTCAAATAAACCGTCTTATGAATGGAAGGCTTCAATTGTGTTTTATAGGTTAATTAAGCCATAATTATTATGTTCGTTTACAATGTGGTGTGTAGATGCAACATAATTCATGTGACATAAACGGAGTTTGAAAATTAAAAAGATAAAACGTCAAACTGAAACGTGCGATTTGAAATTAAAAAAAAATCTCCCGGTTTCCGTCCAAGAATTGGGCGTTGCCACGTTTAAAGGCTTCAATTTTAGCATGGCAATTTGCGAACTAAATGTAATATATTTTATATACAGATTACGTCAGCATACTAACCTTGGGAGTAGGAGAGTTGAACAACCTCCTTGAGGATTAGCCGTTGAAATTGATTTGGAACAAGTACGACTTGCGCGAAAGTTTCAATTTCATAAATGAAAGCGAATGTTGAAAGAAGAATTGTGGGTATTTCATTGTTAAAAACTTTTAAAATGTCAGTCGAATGTGGTGACAACAATGTTCGTATTGTAACGGTTATATCATTATATGATATATCTAAAACACTGATTATTGTTATAGACATGTTTAAATACATATATTATACTTACCTAGGTCCTTTGGTGGAGGTGATGTTAAAAATTGTATTGTAAAATGCACTGCAACTTATCAAAGTTACAGAAGGCGTAAGGAGCAAAAAATATCCATGAATGTAGGTAATTATAAATATATATAAAAACCTGTACCTATCTACCTATTAGTATGAACTTTTTATGAAAAAAGCATAGATAAGAAATGCTTTATATGTGTTATTTAATATTTTGTAACCGCTGCAATGGCCATGGAATTTGAATGATAAGCATTCAATTAAATTGACATTTGCAAAAGCTTTGATAACAAGAGATTACAAAACCTTAGCCTATTTAAAAAACAATAAACACATTATCGTTTATTATCTGACAGTTGTGAATGATACATTTAGTTTTCTATAATTTCCGGACGTTATCGGTTTGCCGCCTTGTTTGTGTTGTTGTCTCTTTCCCGCATATGATATCTCGACGTGTTAGAGTGAAATGGATGATGGTGGTGCGAAATGATGTCATATGCCGAATTTTTGCACGTTTTCGGGTGCGATATTAGAGCCTTTTGTTTTTTTTTTGTTGTAACTTGTAACTATTTAGTATTATTGTACTTCTGTATCCTTTATTTTAGAAGCTTGGAACGTGGAAAGTGGATTTTATTGCGTTTTTGTTAAGAAGTAAGAACTGTTAAATACGATAAGATTATTAAAGTTAACATGCACTAGGTACGAGTTCTACTAATATTGTAAATGCGAAAGTTTGTGAAGATGGATGTATGTAAGTTTGTTACTCCTAGAAAAAACGTCGGGACGGATTTCAATGAATATCTATAATAGGTACTAATATTATAAAGCAGAAGAGTTTGTTTGTTTGAACGCGCTAATCTCAGGAACTACTGGTCCGATTTGAAAAATTCCTTCGGGTTTAGATAGCCCATTTATCGAGGAATTACGCTAAGATGGTCCGGGAGCCAGCAGCAGATTTTATGACCAAGTTCCTCTCAAGCGGTAATTAGTAAAATGCATCAAAGTATAGTATTATGAAGCCTCGTGAACGTCAGCTGGAGCTCGGTTGGGGGGAAGAGCGGTTGTAGCCTCCCGTATCAGCTGACGGTTTTTCCACCAAGATACAGCCAGCTGACATATATATTTATCCACAGTTACATATAAGCTATCATCAGGTAAATTTTTGTTTGAGAGGAAATAACGGAAAATAAATTTTTCTTTAAATTTAACTTTCATGTTCGAGACACCAGCTGACGTATAATACACCATGTTGTAACCAGCTGACTATTTTTTTTCGTTGAGATATTGGGTTAGCTACAATTTGACAAATTTTTAGCTGAGAGGAAATGAATGAATGAATGTATTTTTTTTCCTATGTGCGTGGGAGGCTACAACCGCTCACCCCCCCAACCGAGCGCCAGCTGACGTTCACGAGGCTTTATAATACTATACTCTCATGCGTCTGACGAATTATCTCTTGAGAGGAAATAGTTAACCAAATTTGCACCTGGCTCCCTAACCAAGACCAGCAGGAGCGCGCGGAGCGACGCGGGTGAAACCGCGAAGCGCAGCTATGTAGTGAGTAAATATATGTATGTATATAGATATAAATAGACTAGTATTCCACCCGCGACTTCGCTTATACGTGCTCATAGCTATAAAATGCTATCATATAATATCTATACAGGTGGTCAGATGATATCTATTCCATATAAATATATAATTTATTGTCTTTTTATAGTTCTACGTGTAATATTTTGTCATGTGTGGTCGATTTTTGGAATTATTGACTAGTTTACCAACCTGGTTGTGCTTGGAATTTAGATAAACTAAATATTTTTTTGGCATTTATTGAAGAAAAAAAAACTAGAAAAGTCTTAGTCGGAGCCTGTGATTCCACTTTCCACATTTGAATATTTTACAGTGAGTGAGCAATAGGTATATTATTAATTCGAAAGTATGTTTGGTTATCACGCGAAAACGGCTATATCAAATTAGATAAAATTTTGCACATAGATAGATTCAGTCTCAATAAAACAAGCAAAACCGAGGCGCTTAGCAAGTATTAAGACCGGTTTCGACATGCACCTTATTATAATCGCAAAATATGATAAACTCTCAACTGACCTAATTTTGGTGCTAAGTTGTTAATTATTTCTCATTATCTTATAATAATTTTATTACACGGTATAAAAATAAGTGGTTACAAATTTGCGGTACCCTAATTCTTAATCTTACTATAAATTATATTTGACTAGCTGTGCCACGCGGTTTCACCCGCGTGGCTCCGATCCTAGTGGTTTTAGCGTGACGATATTACAAATCGGACCAGTAGTTCCCGAGATTAGCGCGTTCACACAAACAAACAATCAAACTCTTCAGCTTTATAATCTATCTATAATGATATAAAATTCTCGTGTCACAATGTTAGTCTGCATACTCCTCCGAAACGGGTGGACCGATTCTCATGAAATTTTCTGTGCATATCGGGTAAGTCTGAGAATCGGCCAACATCTATTTTTCATATGTACCACGGGCGAAGCCGGGGCGGACCGCTAGTTATATATAATGATTTAACAACATTTTCTCAAAATACACAAAATAATGTTCATTTTGTCGTTACTTTAAGCGTAAATAAAAACCTTTCTGTCAAGTTTCATGTTCATATGTAAATTTCTCAATGTTTCATAATATTTTTCAAAGGTTAAGCAACGCACACAGCAGTCAGCCAATGGATGGGTTACCACATGCAACAGAGTTGCAGTAACGGTATAGAATATAAAAGTGCTATGAATACTAAAAATAACTAAATTTTGTCGCAAAATATTTTATTACTCTGTGGTGTGCCCGTATGCCGACGGTCATATTGGATCGTTAATTTTTAGGGTTCTGTAGGAAAAATATTGTTTATTAATTATTTTATTACTGATATAGGTACTATATATTTATATAAATAAATACTTCGTAATAACTTTAATATGACGTAAAAATTACAAGTTTTGATGAAAACTTTTTATTTTAAAATTTAAATCATTTAGTTACGAACCTCGAGAATGGCCGAGTCTATTTGTATGATGATAATTTTTGAATTAATAAACCGCTTTTGCTCTGAATTTAACAAAAGAAACTAAATGAGTCCGAAAATAAGCAATAATAAAAATTATGTTCTAAGGGCCGATTTTTCAATGCTTGGATAAAACTTATCCGTCCAATAAAGTATTACACGATAATATTAAAATGTCACGTAAACTGTCAAATACGGGCAATTAGAATACGTTTTTAAAATGGTGGTTTTATACATTATTCGACGAATAAGTTTTATCCAAGCATTGAAAAATCGGCCCTAAATGTAACGACAACGATGCGTAAAATTACTTAAAAGTTAAAATATATTCCTATAAAAAACATTGTTCTAACATAAAAATAAAAAACTGTGTTTTAAAACCGTTAATAAATTAAATCAACATTTTCTACAGAATCCGTTCCTGTTAAACGAAGCTTGTAATTCTTAACGGACGTAGAATACTTGCAATAATACTTATGTTTTAATACGTCTATATGCAATTTTTTACTTAATACGTACTTTATGGTAATTTTATCGTGAGAATCCTTTTAATTTATAAATAGACTAGCGGTCCGCCCCGGCTTCGCCCGTGGTACATATTTCGCAATAAAAGGTAGCCTACGTTCTTTCTCAGGGTGTAAAGATTATCTGTGCCAAATTTCATCAAAATCGGTTCAGTAGTTTTTGCGTGAAAACCATACATAGGTACATACATACATACAAACCTACGAGGATAGATTCTTCGAAGTAACGTAAAAATATATAAATATATGTGCCTCGTAGTCGTATATAGTAAAACCTTCCTCGAGGAACAATATCTTTTAAAAATAAATACTTACTAAAAACCTTCATGAATAAAAAAACCGCATCAAAATTCGTTGCGTAGTTTTAAAGATTTAAACATACATAGGGACTGACAGATAGCGACTGTTTTAGAAACCTTTTTAACACGCTTATATTAGCTTCATTTGTATGTTTGTATGTAACCTGCAGTAACCACCCTGAGTCGATATTGACCCACTTTATTGGATTCAATTCAAACTTTGTACATTTACTTTTTTATTGTTCGATAATTTCACAAGTTTTTTAAGTGAAACTTTTATTACATCGTCTCAAACTTTTTGGTCTGTGTAGTGCATGTCGCGTGTATCGCGGCTGCCGAGTAGGTATACCTACTCGGCAGCCGACCGTCACGCGACATGCGCTACACAAAGCAGTGTTCGGAACCGTTCGAACAGTTTCACTTTTACCATGGTTTCATAAAACCACACAATATTTTTTTTATCTACACATATTCCTTATTTATAATATTAGTATAGATTATGCAAGCGAAGCCATGTGCCTCAACTAGCAGGTCCAATTTCCGTTAACGCCCGTTCTAGCTCAGTACACAAGCTCTGACCGTGACGATCGTCTTAACGGCACGTCGTGTGGACGTCAGTGGGTCGACACTTAGAACATCGTTTTGGTTAGGATTCCATTATCAAGCAATTTTAAACTTCATTCAATTGACATAGAGTTCAAATTATTTTGTACTTTTCCAAGACCTAAGGGCGAGTCTGGCATGCCAACATTTAGAAAAAATAAAAATATTTCTAATGTTGGCCTCTCCGATGTAATCATATATTATAAGATTTATTATTTTAGTTTTAATTATTTATTATTATTTCTTCTTTTTTTTTAAACCTTATTTTTGTACATTTTAATTTTAAGCTAGTACATTTATAAATTATTTCTTTCTTTCTTCGATTTCTTGTCAATGGTTAAGACTTAAGCATAGACAACGTCTTGATGTTGATTCGTTGTTTGTTAATTTGAATTCAAAATGGCGTTTTATTTTGTTTTGGTGGAAGTTAAACAAAATTTGTTCTTCATAAATCGTAGATTTTGTTATTTACTCAGTTAATCAAAGTGTACATTGAATTTGTTAATTTGTAGTATTTCTGCCAAAAGTGAAAAAAGAAGAAAAAGTGTTATGTGTAAACAATGTTAAAATCTTTGTGTGTACTTAATAATTATTTGATTTATGACTTAATATTTGCAATATGTACCCAATGACTGTTCTATATGGAAGATAAAACATAATAATTACATAACAATTTATGAGAAAACTTCTCTATTACGTCATGTTCTGGCTGTAGAATCAATTGGAGAAATATTATTATGTCCAAAGAAAACAACGGCTTCTTCATATACAATTCCAATATGGCGATCCGAACGGCAACGATATAATATTATTGGTATCGAAATTTAGAACGAGATTTTAAAATAGAAATCCCACAAAATGTTTCAAGGAAAAGTATAAAATGTGAATCAACTGTATTCACATAATATTTAAGCCGCTAACCGAATTAAGTCCTACATGCCTAAATAAAGATATTCAGCAAAATTCAAATGGAATTAACCATTTTTGCCTATTATATAAAAATGTTATTATATAATTATAAATATTATATTATAATAAACTTATTGATCTACAATGTTGGTGTTTTATTTTTAATTTCCTATAAATTTGAATAAGGATGAGAACTAGTAGTGATGTTACCCAGCATCGAAAATTTTATCGATATCGATATGAAGTTTTATCGATAATATGCACTCAAAAAGACATCACTAGCACGTCAACTTTTAAATGTTGGCAGCAATGTGTGTCATTTTTGACGTAAGTGAGCTTATGTTGGTATATAAGATTCGCCCTTAGCCACAGATCTAGCACTACTAGATTCCGAACATGCGTGGCCACCTCAGTGCATTTCGCTCTATCTTCGAGTGTTGCCATTTTATAAACATTCCTACATTTTAGGGAAAATTTTCATTAAAAATACGTCCTCAAATTCACTCTAACATTAATTATTTATTACAATTCAGTGTAATAAATAAATAATATTAGGTGAATTTGAGGACGTATTTTTAATGAAAATTTACCGTTGTAGTTTTTATAAACATAATATACATTCGAGAAGGGAAGACCACAAATAAAGGAATATTAAATTCAGATACAGTTTCAATGTGTTTTATTATCATAGGTTATTTTACACATGTATAAATTTCTGTGCTAAGGGCCGATTACAAATATTGGAACATAAAAATCAAGTAGGTACAAAATCTACATAGCCCGATGTCGAATGTTTTTCGTACGTAAACGTACGCTTTTGGGCTTATGAAATTTAGATATAAGGAAAAGTTGCGTAATTGGCTTGAATATCGTTTCCTTGAGTTTTAGAAAATATTTATTTCCGTTTTCGATGCTGCGGAGAACTTCTGTTTCTTCCATATTTATAAGCATTTAACAAGCAATTTCTTAAGACGATTAGCTGATATCTGTTTTTGCTTCTGCAACTGAAAAAATAAATTTTATAATATAAAATATTTTTTGTGTCAAGGCCATTGTATTAATTATTTTAATACCAATATATTGGTATCAAAGTATAACATTAATATACATATATAGCAAATAATTAGAAATAAAAATACTTCAATATATTAAATTTGAAACTATGGCATCAAAACAACTCTGCTTTTAGAAATAAAAACATTTTTTAAAGAGAAATGCTAACAATTAATGGCAAATAAAATGGAATTAATGATTAATTTACTCCGGTTATAATTTTTTATCCATTATTAAGTATGTATTACCAAATAACTTGTTATTTTTATTAATTAAGATGTATTTTTAGTACAAACCAGTTTTCGAGTTTTAGCACCTGGGGACACATTTTAATCATTTGATTTCTGTCTATTCCTTTTAACTCCTCTATAGCTCGTTGATGGTATTGGAATTTGGATCATCATTTTGTGTTGCCGATACTGACTGCACAGATTCAAACTAAAAAAATATAAATTCTTAGATTTATATTTTACTTTTATTTTACTAGAGAGTTAATGTTAAAAGCAATTTAATATGTAACAAAGTTTAATAAACGCATATGAAAATAATCTATCTTAGGGTTATAGGGAAATCTAACAATAGAATTTGATTGTGATTTAAAATCAACTTCTTAAAATGTAGATAAGTAATTACATTCATGCTTATTGTTGGCGTAGCATTTGACTGAAGGAGAGATAATTTAGGTTTGCAAACAAAAAAATTGCGTTAAAATTCTTTGAACATATTCTCGCTTTTTAGATGGTACCCAATTTTACCGACTAGCATCAATCCATATTTTACGAATGCCAGAATACGTTGGAAAACTATTGGACAAACATTTTTTTGCAATTTTGTGGACTTTTTTTCCCATTTGCAGGCAACATTGTGATTGAGGTTATCTTACACTTAAAACCTAAAACTACCACGAAATATTAACAATAAGAATGATCAGTTGATAGGAAACAGTCAAATAAAATGATTCTGATATTATGTATCTTTATTTAATTGTTTACTTACGAATGAAACGAAATTCCATCGGCGTTTGTTTCCGTGCGGCTGTTATAGCCTAATACGCTGCAACCACCCATAATTATAAACACTCAGTACACGTAGGACATTCAGAACACTTTTATAATTAACTTCCAAATGTATTTATCACCAAAAAGAACAGTAGACACAAGAAAACTAATTAAATATCAGATCTGCTTTGTTTGTTTGGCCCAGATTTGACATTGGGCCATCTAAAAAGTGGCCACGCAGATAAGGACAAAAAAAACGTATCTACATCCCCTTCACTCACATAGTGAAAGCGTAGCTATCTATCTCGTTTCACCATAGCATTGCATATCTACTAGTGCTAGATCTGTGCCCTTAGCCAATACATGCATATGTGTGCGTGAGCTCGAAATCAAAGTACTGAGTGCCGTCTCTTACTATATTACTTGCTCTGTGGTGGACGTTAAACGATATCGTATCGTGTGGTCGTACGGTCGTGTGGTCGTATGGTCGTGTGGTAAACGAGATTTGGGTGTTAAAAATTTATCTATACTAATATTATAAAACTGAAGAGTTTGTTTGTTTGAACGCGCTAATCTCGGGAAGTACTGGTCCGATTTGAAAAATTATTTCAGTGTTAGATAGCCCATTTATCGAGGGCTATAAGCTTTTAGTTAGCTCATAGTTTTTCCTACCTATAGGAAAATCAACAGAATATAATGACAATATTTGAATCGGGATTTCCCATTTACATAATTGCTCGTTTATTTAATTTTAAGTTACAAGTAAAGACTTCCTCAAAATATAGAAAGAATACCTACACCAAAATCGTAACCATACATCAATTTTAAAATTACTCCAGTAATTTTCGGAGAATACAATATACATACATACATACGAAAACAGTCGATTCTTTACAACAACAAAGAGACATGTAATTTTGAATTTTCACAAAGAGATTTCTTACAATTATTAACAAAAGAAGATATGGTTCACCTTAATTGGACAAATTATAGACTTTACTCAAATACCTTTTAAATTTGGTAATTAAAGACTTTTAACCGATTTAAAACGGGATTTATTCTTATTTAACGTAAAAAAATAGGTGTTAGAATCCATTTTTGATTAAATTCAAACTATTTACACTTATCAAGGATCGGTGACAATAACTAATTTTATTTATCTTATTTATGGGCCGATTTTTCAATGCTTGAATAAAACTTATCCGTCCAATAAAGTATTACACGATAATATTAAAATGTCACGTAAACTGTCAAATACGGGCAATTAGAATACGTTTTTAAAATGGTAGTTTTATACATTATTCGACGAATAAGTTTTATGCAAGCATTGAAAAATCGGGCCTAAAGCGTATGTAAAATATTTTTTTTAAGATTTTTAGAATCTGTTAAGTCTTAAAAAATCAACTTACTAGTCCTACTGATATTATAAACAAGCTGTGCCCCTCGTTTTTACCCGCGTTGCTCCGCTCCTATTAGTCTTAGCGTGATGATATATCGCCTATAGCCTTCTTCGATAAATGGGCTATCTAACACCGAAATAATTGCACGCCTCATAAGCGAAGCGTTGAGGTGGGTACTACTGTCACTTCGCGCAAAACATCTGATTTTTCAAACTTAAAATGTCTTTATGTATCATACATTGCACTTGTAAGATAATACATACACACACATATTAAGAAAAAACACTATTTTTAACGTTCATGATATTTTTGATGTCATTTTTGTTATTTAAACTAGTTAAAAAACAGTTTAAAAAAGTTCTGTCTTGGACGTCCGTGTGTCTGTATGTGCGGATCCTTTTTCTTGTTAACACGATAGCGACCGAAATACTTTACTAATCGAGTCTTTTTTTTTCTCTTACGCTTGAGTATGCTCAGGAATAGAACCCTTTCATTTTTCAGGGTCTGATTCGATGTGGTTTAATTGTTATTAAATATTTTTCAAATCGGACCATTAGTTCCTGAGATTAGCGCGTTCAAACTTTTCAGCTATAATATTAGTATAGATTCAAGCGACTTTGTTTTATACTATGTAGGTACAATGTTCTATCAGGGTACATTCACGGATCGATAATTTCACCCCCGTGCGTTCACCCCGACAGATGTGAGGGGGCGCGTGCGCAATCCATACTGTTACACTTGGATTAAAAATTATTTAATTGTGAGGGTTTATTTTGATGGTAGACAATCATCTAAAAATGCGAAAAAAATGAGATATTTTCGAAAAAAAAGATGATTTTTCGCTGCTGAACGTTGTATGAAAAAATAGGAAAGGCTGTTTTTGTTGCTGATTTTTTTAATAGTTTAATGGTTAATTTGGGTTTATGTATATGTTATATTTATATAGAAATAAAAAAATACATAAAAAATGTATACGATGGTTGGACCTCACCCTTGAGAAAGTCGTGATATTTTTACCCGACTGCATTCTGTATAAAATGTTTTTTTAAATAAATCATAACATTGTTTACAATTATTCGATCTACAATTGTTTACAATAGATGTTTCAATGTATCTAAATATAATTGTTCTACATCACGAAGAAACCGGCATATTTATTAAATGACGTATGTAATGTGACATCTGCCACGCACTTGGCTGGTATATACCCTAAAATGTTCTTAAATTATAAATTTTGTTTAAAGTATCTTCACCCGCATTGCTCCGCTCCTGTTGGTCTTAGCGTGATGATATATGTATAGCCTATAGCCTTCCTCGATAAATGGGCTATCTAACACCAAAAGAATTTCAAATCGGACCAGTAGTTCCTGTAGCACAATATAGCACTAGATATCCACCCGCGGCTTCGCCCGCGTTCTCTAAAATAATAATCTGTGATAACAGAATGAAAATCGGTGCAGTTATTTTTTATTTTACCACGAACAGACAGCAAGCATTTTCTATATAATATTAGTTATTTAGTTGGAATATCATTTTGTAAGTATTGATCTCTTATATATAAAATTCTCGTGTCACAATGTTAGTCTGCATACTCCTCCGAAACGGGTGGACCGATTCTCATGAAATTTTCTGTGCATATCGGGTAAGTCTGAGAATCGGCCAACATCTATTTTTCATATGTACCACGGGCGAAGCCGGGGCGGACCGCTAGTAATATGTAGTATAATTTCTTTGGTTTATTTTAATTCTGCTAACAAAAACTTCAATTATCTTCATTCCTATAACTCGCGCGAGTTAAATTGACACCTGAAAAATGGTCCTGTCCCTTTCACTCCATTCTATTATCACGTGAGAGTGAAAGAGACGGGTATAGATAGCAGGTCTCAAGTTGACTTGCGCGGGTTGTACACAGTTAAATTAAAATACATAACTTCACAAGGAAGTCAAATTAGATTCAACCCTTTACAATGATGATCATATCTCATTGTAGAGAGAGATAGCGCTATATGTTAGAGAGAGATAGCTAGTGGTCAAAACTGGTATGTTTTTTTTTTGTTGGCTAGAATTTTTATATACCACATCGGTAATGGGAGCCAAATGCTGGAAGATAGAAAAGTTTGAAGATGTTGACGAAATATAAATCTTCTTATATATAAAAATGAATCGCAAAATGTGTTGGTAAGCGCATAACTCGAGAACGGCTGAACCGATTTCGATAATTCTTTTTTTATTATATTCCTTGAAGTACGAGGATGGTTCTTATGTAGAGAAAACGTAAACATGTACCACGGGCGAAGCCGGGGCGGACCGCTAGTAAATAAATAAATATTATAGGACATTATTACACAAATCGACAATATGTATAAGATGTCTATAAAAATATTGAAAAATACAGTTTTTTTTTTATTTTCCTGATAAGTAAGGGATTTAAAAATGATGTTTGTAATTTCAATTTTAGTTTGAGCGAAATATAGAAATTTTAACAATTTCCTCTAAGAACCTAATAAGAACTTGCAATTGCTTTTTTTTCTGTTAATCGTTAAGTTTGAACAATATTTGTAATTAAATAAGTATTAATTTAATATTAAAAAAGCGTGTGAGCACACGTGTCAGAAGTGAAACTTCTTTGGCAAAATTCAAAGGTACAAAAATCGTCGCCTTCATGACGCGACGGTATCGCCATGACGCGACCTTGAGATTTTACTCTCAACGCTTCTAAAGAAGTTTTACATCAAAAAAAGTTAAAATGCGGAGAATTTTTTTACTAAGAAACTGACCATTTCCTTATTCATACGTTACCACGAGCGAAGCCAGGGCAACTCGCTTGTATGTAATAAATGACATACAGACGGAAGTGACTATTACAGCGACAGCTGTTACCATAATTACTTAATTAAGCTAAATTTTACTCGTTACATAGTTACATACTACTTCTTGCCCGTGGATTCGTTCACTATACATAATATCAAATATGTATTACTAAAATATGGTCTATGACTGTGAAAAATATCATCAAAATATGTTGAGCCGTTTATGATAAATGCGTAAAAAAAACCGTGAATATTATTTCAAAGTTAAAATTGTAAATTGCATAAAAATTTCTATAGTCCGTTACTAATAAACATTCTTAACACTCACTATGTTATTTCTACACCTTTATTTTTCAATAATCTATCAATTCTAAAAATTCCATCCTATTCAATTCAGCCGTTGAAGACGTATTTAAATCAAGTACAAGTTACAACACTGGGATTCTCTAACAGAGGTTTATGTAATGAAACCGGTTTAAAAGAATGTCGTAATGATCCTGTGGGCGTATGGGATAATAATATTTATATAAATGTTTGTATGTGTGTCTGTAAGGATTTGATGAACAGATTTGGATGGTATTTGTAAAATATGGAAGGTGATTTGTCATTTTATTTTCAATTTTCGGAAAAAAAAACTAGTTTAAATAATTAAACATTTATATACTTACAGATCCCTATTTGGCTATTGTAATAAAAAAACTATTCATTTTTTCATCTCACACTCATATTATAATTTATATTAAATGAACTAATACTGCAGGGTCTAATAGAATACGCCTAACAAGACAAGCTTGGTGGACGGACTCAAAATTGGAACATCTAGGAACTACCAAGAAACGGTAACAAGAAAAAATTTCATGAGTTTAGCTTATTAAATCGACTTTTGAGCTTTTTAAATTGACTTCCAACATCTTCAACAACGCATAGACTTACATTTAAAAATAAAAACAAAAACCATAGAGCATCAAGCTCTTGGCCACAAAAAACTCACGCATCAAAAAAGAAAAAAACCGGTACACGTCTATGATACGTTGAGATTCAAATTCGGAACGGTAAATAGAAAGTTTTTTTTCATTTGAACTTGGCTGTGTTTGACTTTGACATTGACAGCGCGGTAATGAACGTTGCGTCAATATTACGAAATCGTTGTGTGTATTTTGGATATGTTTAATTTACAGTTATATGTTTGCAGACAAACATTAACAATGTTCGTACGTAATAGTAAGTAAATAGCAATAATTTGAATGGATTCATTTATTTTACTAGACTTCTTTTAGAAGCTCGTTTGAGTCTTCATAGTATAGCGCCCGACAAACTTCTTGACCAAA
This sequence comes from Colias eurytheme, assembly GCF_061535395.1. Taxonomy (NCBI): domain Eukaryota; kingdom Metazoa; phylum Arthropoda; class Insecta; order Lepidoptera; family Pieridae; genus Colias; species Colias eurytheme. The sequence goes on along the minus strand of NC_143010.1, from coordinate 330,254 downwards.
AAGTAGCGTGATGGCCGATGGGGGAAGCTTGCGCATAATATAAAAAAATATACTAAAACTTGATGCGCAAACTTCCCCCACCACACTACTTTTTGGCCAAGAAGTTTACCGGGCGCTAAATATAGTCATATTTACCACTGATTCGGAATAAAGATTCATCAAAGAGCCGTTAAAAAAACGTAGTAAGTAAATACCTTATACAAAGCTTCAAGACAATAATATAGAAGATGAGTAGTAGCTTGACGATCTACGGGTAGATTGTTATTTCAAGTAGGTATCTTTATAGCTTTTGTTTCTATTTAAAACGTGGTAAAATTTTTATAACTATTCGACTAAGGGCTGATTTTTCAATCCCTGGATAAAACTTATTCGTAGAATAATGTATAAAACTACCATTTTAAAAACGTATTCTAATTGCCCGTATTTGACAATTTATGTGACATTTTAATATTATCGTGTAATACTTTATTGGACGGATAAGTTTTATCCAAGCATTGAAAAATCGGCCCTAAAGAAAAGTTCATTAGAAAAGAAATAACCCATCTTGTTACATAACATATACACAATAAATCGAATCATAAAAAGTCCAATCCATAATTACATCCTATAACCTGTCATAGATTAAAAAAAAGAAGCCACAGCGACCACAGACCAAACATGAGCATAGACTATAGACCCTATATGTCGTGATGTTATTTTTTCACCACATTTTGCGCCATTCTAAATCCATGATGGCGGCTGCGTTCCAGAGCGACTTTTTTTTCGTGCACTGATTTTTCTTATCTATGGATAGAAAATGTGATTATTATATTTAATGGTATATTATTTATAAGGCCTTGATCTCGCTTCTTTAATGTAGTTTTCTAGTTCTCATTAAGAATGCTATGTGATAGGGAACTATAACTACTTTGATCACTCATATCACTCTCTCTTTTGTTCTATAAATATTTTTATCATAATGAAAAACGTTTCGAAGCCAAAGAAAAAGTAGCATCTATTGTTATCATAACTATTAATAGTCTATCTCTGTACCAAATTTCCTTTTAATCCGATGAGCCGTTTCGGCGTGAAAGTGAAACAACCATTTATTCTTACAAACTCGTAAAAATAATAGAATAAGTATATATTCAAAGTCTTAAAAATGAGATGCCACAAGAATGCTTGAAAAAATAGTGTTGTTAAAGGCTTATATTATTTATGTATTGTTAAAGCTTAGTGTTGAGCAAAATACAGTCGCCGACGAAAGTGGTTCATTTAATTATTAAATATTTTGATCACTCACTTAGAAATCCAATCTACCTAATAGCAATACTTGACTTGACTTCGACAGTAATAAATCAGTTTGATGGTTTGAAATATGTTGTGATTAAAGTCCTTAATATTATACTTAAGAACGGATTTTAAACGGTTTGGAAAGCAGTTTCTATAACCGACAGGAAGCTGTAGATCCGGTTACCTATCTTAATCTCGAATTTTAATATTCCGAATATGATAATCCAGAAAACGTTTGGACATTTTTTCATAACCCCGAATTTTAAAATTTCGAAGTTTTGTTTGCCATATAATCGCAACTCCGAATTTCATTTGCCCATTTCTTTGTTTGTACGACGTTTTACAATCCAGACGAATGAGTTCCAGACATACGAAATCTAAATGCACAAAATCCAGATGACCGTAATCCATATGCACGAAAGCCAGATTTTTAAAACACAAATTTTTGAAATACAGTTAATTGATATCCAGACAAACAATGTCCAGATTATTGAAATTCAAATAAACGATATCCAGCGAAACGAAATCCTTCCAGGGGGTCGCAGCACGAACCTAACCTAACCTACTGAATAGATTTTAACACTTTAACCTTTCTGTAATGGGCAAGTAAAACAATAGCGAGTCGGTTCTGGCACTCGCCGGCCGCTGCCGCGGCACGCTCGCTTCGCTCGCTCGGCTCGTGCATGGGGGGTCACAGTTCAAACCTAACCTAACCTACTGAGTCGAATTTGACACTTAAACCTTTCTGTAATGGGCAAGAAAAACAATAGCGAGTCGGTTCTGGCACTCGCCGGCCGCTGCTGCGGCACGCTCGCTTCGTTCGCTCGGCTCGTACATGGGGGGTCACAGTTCAAACCTAACCTAACCTACTGAGTCGAATTTGACACTTAAACCTTTCTGTAATGGGCAAGAAAAACAATAGCGAGTCGGTTCTGGCACTCGCACTGGTTTATTTTCAGTCGATAGTAAAGGTATAATCACGATTGTATGGAAATCAAATAAAAAGATTATGAAAATCTGGCAATAGTTTATCTGTTATACGATTATATGGTAACCAAATAAAAAGATTATGAAAATTTGGCAATAGTTTATTTGGAAAATGGTACGATGGGAAACAAAAAAAAGTATTCTGAGAATCTGGTATAATTAGATCTGTATTATGAGAATACGGGAAACAAAAAAATACTTTTTAAAAATCTGGTTTTGGTGCATCTGGAAATTGATTCATCTGGGAAATTAAAAAAGGAATTTTAAAAATTTGTCATTCATTACATCTGTCTTTTAAAAGTTCTAACAACCGTTTTCGGGGTTTTAAGATTCGGGTAATAGAAATTCGAGTTTTTAATAGGTTACCTAATAATCCATACTAATACATATTATAAATGCGAAAGTAACTCTGTCTGTCTGTCTGTTACTCAATCACGCCTAAACTACTGAACGAATTTGCATGAAATTTGGTATGGAGATATTTTGATACCCGAGAAAGGACATAGGCTACTTTTTATTGCGAAATATGTACCACTGGCGAAGCCGGGGCGGACCGCTAGTAATATTATAAAGCTGAAGAGTTTGTTTGTTTGTTTGAACGCGCTAATCACGGGAACTACTAGTCCGATTTGAAAAATTCTTTCTAATTTCTAAAACCAACTTAATTGTGGTATTTTTTTATTTTCAACTAGTGGTCCGCCCCGGCTTCGCCCGTGGTACATATTTCGCAATAAAAAGTAGCCTATGTCCTTTCTCGGGTATCAAAATATCTCCATACCAAATTTCGTGCAAATTGGTTCAGTAGTTTAGGCGTGATTGAGTAACAGACAGACAGACAGAGTTACTTTCGCATTTATAATATTAAAAGTATGGATTTATTACCATTTTTCATACTACAATAAGTATTTTCATTTTTAATCTTTCATCCAGTTTACCGTTCATTATTAGTTTTACTGCTTTACAACTTGTGCATTTTTTTTCACAATTTGTCCTTCACGACTTAATCACTCGACTGTACACTTATTGCTAACATCCTGGCTTGATAAAGGGTAGGTTGTTGAACTACAATATTTGAACAAGCGAAGCACGTGGGATAAGTATGTCTGTCGTAGGTCTTCGAAGACCACCTGTGTTAGAAGTCAAGATGTAGAACCTTAAGGTAGCTTTTTTGAACCGACTAAGAAAGAGGTTGTAAATTCTTTTTTTCAGACTTAGAACTTTTGACTGGGTGACTCGATTTTGAAGTCTTTTTAATTATTATACACTAGCTTTCCGCCTGCGGCTTCGCCCGCGTTTTAAAAAAAAAACCGCATAGTTCCCGTTCCCGTGGGATTTCCGGGATAAAACCTAGCCTATGTCACTCAGAAATGATGTAGCTTTCCGACAGTGAAAGAATTTTTCAAATCTGCCAAGTAGTTTCGGAGCCTATTCAATTCATACAAACAAACAAACAAAAAATCAAACCTTTCCTTTTTATAATATTTGTATAGACATAGCACCGCCTAGGGCTAGAGAAATTTAAGGTAAATAAGGAAATTCAGTATTTAGTAGATTTATCTTGTCCGCCTAACACGAAAGCCGACACGAAAGCTGACAGCTCGGTGTTATTACACAATTCATTTCACTCCTATTTGTTATTCATTTAAGGGCCAATCCTTGTTTAAAACTTACCTGTCCAATAAAGTATTACACGATAATATTAAAATGTCAACTGTAAACCGTCAAATACGGGCAATTAGAATACATTTTTGAAATGGTAGTATAATACGTGTTTCGACGAATAAATTTTAACCAAGGATTGAACCTTCATTTTCGCACATATTGTGATTAGACAATAACTAGAGCAAATTTCGCCCTTGGTCCAGCATGTCCATCTGTTGCCATGGGAACCATCTCCTTGTACATTCTCAGTGCCCCCAAAGAAATTAAGAAAAAAAATATAACAATAGACAAGATGATACAGATTCGCACGGGAATTCGCGTATTGTTTGACAGTTTGACAGGTCATGACCCCGAGGGATGCGGAAGTTTGTCTATGCCCCGATTTTTTTTTATTGTGCGCGCTATGGCTCTGTGATATTTATGGCGCCATTTTGAAATGCGTGTTATACATTTATATAGTCTATTGTTATTTTGATTTTCGCAAATATTTCTTAGAGGAAAAGTTTCGGATAAATATTTGGTGAAGACATATATAAATAAATAGATTTAATATATCAACATAATCTTAATATATATAAATCTCGTGTCACAATGTTTGTCTCCTAAACCACTTAACCGATTATAATAAAATTCGCACACCATATTGTGCAGTTCGATCCAACTTGAGAGATAGGATAGTTTAAACATGTAGGTACCACGGGCGAAGCCGGGGCGGACCACTAGTTTAATATATGCGACATTATATTGTATGAGTCATTTTTAGTTTTTATTTCGTAGATATATTTTTTATAGCTGTGCTACTCCGCTCCTATCGGTCTTAACTCTTAGCGTGTTAATATTATAAATCTATACTAATATTATAAAGCTGAAGAGTTTGTTTGTTTGTTTGAACGCGCTTATCTCAGGAACTACTGGTCCGATTTGAAAAATTCTTACGGTGTTAGACAGCCCGTTTATCGAGGCAGGCTATTGGCTATATATTATCATTACGCTAAGAGCATCAGGAGTGGAGCAATGCGGGTGAAACCGCGGGGCACAGCTAGTTATAATATATGTATGTATATGTAGAATGTAGTCTATACTTATTCTAGTTTCAATACTCTAATTTTTTATTCATGTAATCTTATACAAGTGTTAATAAATATATTTTTTTAACAAGTACCTTTTGAATGTATTTTCTAACTATCCCTTTCTCCCTTTGTTATATTTTTAAAACAAGGAATACTATCTCTTTCATTGTCAACCGATTAGAAAGAGACAGCATATCCTTTGTCATTAAAATAGATTATGCAAAAAATGTATTAACATAATATATAATTTTTTATAACACAAAAATATCCCACGGTGTTTTTTGCAAACTGGTTTTTGTTAAAAAAAAATCTTTATTTTTTTGCAATAAATTAAAAACTTGATATTTTTTATGGCGATGTGTCATGTGCCTATCTTTCCTTGAATGAGAAAGTATTAAGTAATACATTTCGATTAAACGGATGAATTTTTTTGGATGAAATCTTTCGATATAAAAGAAAGTGTTAGTTAAATTTACCACTTTCATTAACGTTTTTAAAGATAATTTTGAATCTATACTAATATAAAGCTGAAGAATTTGTTTGTTTGAACGCGCTAATCTCGGGAATTACTGGTCCGATTTGAAAAATTCTTTGGGTGTTAGATAGCCCATTTATCGAGGAAGGCTATAGGCTATATCATCACGCTAAGACCAACAGGAGCGGAGCAATGCGGGTGAAACCGCGGGGAACAGCTAGTATTATATGTAAGCGAATATACGCAAAAAATCTTTCACTATCAGCTTTCCTGCGGATTCGCCCGCTTTGTCTAAAACATAATAAATTATATACTAAAACCTTCCTCTTGAATCACTCTATCTATTAAAAAAAACCGCATCAAAATCCGTTGCGTAGTTTTTAAGATCTAAGCATACATAGACAGCGACAGCGACTTTTCTTATACTACTAGCGGTCCGCCCCGGCTTCGCCCGTGGTACATGTTTACGTTTTCTCTACATAAGAACCGTCCTCGTACTTCAAGGAATATAATAAAAAAAGAAATAATGTCCTATAATATTTAATATTTATATAATATTTTTATATATAAGATGTAGTGATAATAAATATTAATTATTATTTATTAATTTATATCTAAATTCTAAACATATAATAGAACCGCAAAACTATATTATTATTTATTTTATGTATTTATCCTGTTTTGCTATTTCAAATAACCGTTACATTTATCGTTATTATTTAACGTTCTCTGTATAAATAGACTTGATAAAAAAGAGCGGGCACACGTGTCAGAAGTGAAACTTCTTTGGCAAGGTTCAAAGATACCAAAATCGTCGCGTTACTCCATGACGTGACGGTATTGCCATGACGCGACCTTGTTTTACTCGCAACGCGCCTAAAGAAGTTTCACTTCAATAACTAATGTTTTTTTTTAATTTAATTTTCAATAAAATATATTCTACTTGTATTATAAAGAGGAAAGTAAGGTAAGATGCATCTACTAAAATTCATCAAAATACGTTCATCCGTTTTGGAGATACAAAGCTATAAACAACACATTTATTCGTACAGGATAAGTATTATCAATATTGCACTTTGCAGGCAATTCCGCGGACTAAATTTTATATTATTTATTATCGAATATTTTGTGTATTTTGTTATCTGAATGTAAAACATTATTAATTAAAATTCTGTTTCGTCCGTTTGATAGCAGTATTTATATTTTAAAAACAATGTTAACAAAATTTGCATGTATGTATTTAAAACTAACCATACTACCCGGCTTCGTCGGATAAACCGGGATAAAAATAAATAAAATATTAAACTATGTCACCAAAAATATATAAGTAGGTAAGTATACAGTATCTTATCCGCTCATATGCTTTGCGCAACCACAGTTGCAAAAATAAAATACGCTAAATTGCTTGCAAAAAAAATAAAGGTAGCCTACTTTGCTAGTGCTCTGGAACGTGCACCGCGCGTTCGACGCACCGCTATTAAAACTTAATTTATGACTTCCGCGAGAGGAGTACTTCAAATATATTGACTGTAATCGATTGCTATTGTAATAATACTATACAAAACTGTGTTATTTTTGCAATATATGATTACCGTATACCTTAAAAAGTTATGAAATCGTCTAAAGTCTACTAACTTTTAAAGTCGTCTTTATTACATATTTATTAAAACGGTCACTAAAATATTACTTTATAACAATAAAACACATGTTAGAGAATTATCTGGTAAGTAAACACGAGTAGAAATCAATAAAATACAACAATTACGGCATATTTTAACACTTCCTTGTAAGACACGTAAGATACAAACTAAGATATTCCCAAAATTCTGTTTGAAAGGTTGGTAGTACTGGGGAGAAATAGACGAATCAATTAGTTGTCTTTGGTTGAAATACGTAAAAATTAGACTCTGAGAGTATGAAATAGAGTTTATAATCAATTGAAATAAGAAAGTCGCTTTGCAACCACAGTTGCGCGAAACAAGATTCTCGATCGTGTTTTTGCAACTGTGGTTGCGCGTAGCTAAGTAAGGGGTCATTTTTTTTTTCTCAAGCATATGAGCGGTTATATATTGGTGAAAATATTTTCATAATCAGTAAAGTAATTTCGAAGCTCAGGAATCAAATCAAATAAAAACTTTTATACTTAAATCAGATTTCCATGAGATTTTGAAATTCGGAAAATATATCAAGAAAATTGAAGGAAATTATGAAAATTACTTACCTACATATAAAAATCGTACGCCATTACGAAAAAAAATAAATTCATAAACCATTGAAATGGATATAACAATCATATTTAAAAAGCCCATACATTTAGTGCAATTATTTCAACCTAATTATTCTCAAACAATGCACATACGATAATAGACCTAAATGTGTGAACAAAAGATTCAAAATGGCATAATAATACGTTACTAAGGGACCATAGTCTTGCAAGAACCGTTGGTGACGTCACGGGTATTGTTTGTGTTAAGGCGACGTTATACGCCGAGCGTAAGCGCCTTCATTTGAAATAAAAAATGTTAAGTTTAAAAAAAACACACTTAACGATAATGATATAAAATTATTGTATTATCGCCGATCCTTGATAAGTGCACAAAGTTTGAATTAAATCTGTCCGTTTGAATACTCAATATCGAGAAAGGATTCGGTTACATAATATACAAACGTACCGGTGAAGTAAATAAAAACGTATTGAAACTGTTTTAGACATACAAATTCATTAAACTATATAGTATGTACTAGCTTTCCACCCGCAGCTTTGCCCGCGCAGTCAAAGAAAAACCCGCATAGTTCCCTTTCCCGTGGGATTTCCGGGATAAAACCTATCCTATTTCCCGGGATAAAAAGTAGCCTATGTCCTTTCTCGGGTATAAAAATATCTCTCGAGTAACAGACAGACAGACAGAGTTACTTTCGCATTTATAATACATATTAGTATGGATATGTATTGTAAAAATAAAATTTAACATTTTCACATATCAAATTATGAATCAAATTATTATTTATTTTCTTTCTTCAAATAATGAAGAAAAAATTTACCAATAATTTTCAATTAAATAAAAATACATCTGCGCCTTAACAACGTTCGCGCCATTCTTTTGTCTATGGCGCCCGTCAGATAGTGCACATGAAACTCCTTCTTATTTTCTTATTGTGTTTCTTAACGAATTATTGAAAAACGTTAACTCATAACTGTAAGTTTACAAAATAAATTATAAAAAGTGTTTATGATACTTAACATTTTTGTTCTTATAAGACGTATTCTTAAAAAAATCTAAAACTGTATAAGTATGAAAATTTGTAACATCAACTACCTCACTAACATGAAGCTGCGAAATCGCATAGTAGGCATTCGAATAAAAAGTAGCATAAATGTAAAAAACTCAAACCATTATTAAATTTACCAAATTATTAACTTTACTTATTTTAATTTTTTTTCTATGCTAATTCAGAACATATCTCGAACAAATTAAAAACCACGAAAAGCGATGCATCCATTGCATTTTAAATACATCCAACATCAGCTGTAGTCTGTACCTATATCCATGAACACAATTTAGTTCGAATCCGAATGTTTTTATATTACTAAATATTAATACCTACATTAGATGTAATCAAAATTGTTCTATTTATTTATTACACATGTAACAGATCTGCCCTCATTGTGACATGTGGCCAATTGACCCAGTTCAAAGTTTTGATAATACTAGTTGACTCCCGCGACTTTGTGGACATTATAATTTTATATCATACTAATATTATAGACGCGAATGTTTGTAAGAAAATATGGATGTTTGTTGCTTTTTTATGCAACAATGATGATTGGATCTGTATAAAATTTGGTACAGAGATAGATCATAATGTGGATTGGCATTTGGCACATAGGTAACTATTTACGCGAGTTAAGCTCCAGTGGCTTGATTATATTTAGAATTCTATACTTATTATTTTCTCTGTAGAAAAGTATGTACTTACGTGAAAGCTCTGTCAATTTAGGCTCACGTGTTTTGGAGAACAGATAAACAAACAGCTGCAATCGCTTATAATGTAAACATTTCAAAAAATTGGTAAAAAGCAATTCTTTTACGTTACTCAAACTCGATGCAAATTTAGGAAACTTAAAAGTGTTTTTATTACTTTTTAATAGCAATTTTGGAATCTCTAAAAAAAAATTAAAACTCTACTGACTACAAACAAATACCTACCTACATACATTTTATTTATCTATATTTCTTCAATTCATACAAACAACCATAAACAACACTATATTATACTGCATTTTTCAGCACGACCGTTATGATGACGTCAGCAACGGTCCCTCAGTCCGATTGCGGCCAAGGACTGAGCATAGACTAGCGATTGTTTTTATCTGAGGTTGACGTAATTCTTTATGCTCTAATTTTGATACTATGTTTAATATAATTAATCTGTTTATAATTGGGAAGATTATTGCTTCATACAAGCAGTTATTTTTTATTTTCTTACGTTTTGAACAACAAACAAAATATATTTCTTCTGTATAAGTAATATTAGTATTTACTACATAATATTTAGTTTAGACCAAAGCTTATACTAAAACTTAAAGCTTATAGTGCATTGCACATAATATCTAGATTGAGATGTGTGTATTCTCATTGTATTGATTTATAGCTATATTAAATAGGTACTTAAGTTTCCAAGAATCGATGAAAAAATAAGGAAATTACTTTTAACGCCGCATCCATTTTTTTCGCTCCATGGCAATTATCCCAAGTGTGGTCTCGATTTTCGAACTTCACGTTCGAAATTCAAATTTGGGTTCGAAATTAATGGTGCATTTACACGTTCGTGCGTATAGCGATGTCAAAGAGACGATTATGCGTGATATTGTGACGTCATTAATTAGCAATCCAATATAATAGAAATAATGTTTTTAAAGTGAAACTTTTATTACATCGTCTCAAACTTTTTGGTCTGTGTAGCGCATGTCGCGTGTATCGCGGCTGCCGAGTAGGTATACCTACTCGGCAGCCGACCGTCACGCGACATGCGCTACACAAAGCAGTGTTCGGAACCGTTCGAACAGTTTCACTTTTACCGTGGTTTCATAAAACCACACAACATTTTTTTTAAAGTACCACCTATTTGAAAGGTCGCTTTTACTGAGAAGAATCTGCAAGAAAAGCTATATTCTATCAAACATATTATAGCAATTTTTGATTAAACTAAACGAATGTTACGTCGAATGTGTAAATGCAGCATTAAATTTTATTCGTAACACGTGCATAGATTAAAAAGGCGGCAAACCGGCACAGATAAGTAACGATAAGTAAGTTATCAATGAAGTGGCCTAAGTTGGCGAAGTTCAAGTGTCCTTGAAACTTTAACTTAGATATGACTTAATACTTATGAATGAACTAGCTTTCCGCCCGCGGCTTCTCCCGCGATTTCAGAGAAAAACTCGCATAGTTCCCGTTCCAGTGTGATTTCCGGGATAAAACCTATCCTATGTGTTAATCCAAGTTACCCTCTATTTGTTTGCTAAATTTCATTGTAATCGGTTCAATAGTATTTGCGTGAAAGAGTAACAAACACACACACACATCCTCAGAAACTTTGGCATTTATAATATTAGTAGGACCATGTAGGACTTAATAATTAATAATTATGAATGAATTTCTAGACGTAAGTTTTGTAACAGCGTAGGCGTGTAAATACTTCCTGATATTTGTAAATTATATTCAAACGAACATAGAGCAAGAGCAAGAGCATTCTTTCGTGATCTTTTAGTGTAAACGAAAACTCGTAAGTGTTGTTCAGTATTAGAACATTGCATACAATCTTTTCGAACGCACTAAGAACAACGAAAGAATGCTCTACGCCTGTTTACACTAAAATAATTTGACATATGTAGTTTAGAATGAGCATTCGCTCGTTTTATGTAAACGCACTGAACGTGATTTTTAACGTTTTGTATGAAGTTTCGTTACTGGTCATATTATTATATACTGTGGTCATTTTATGAATGGCGGTTAAACAGCGGATGTGTTCATTACAACCTGGATGTGACGTCACAAGTGTTGAATCTTGCGTAATTGTAGGGAGCTTGATTGTCTTAAGCAACGGAACGTGTCGTGTTGGACACACATACAAACATAATGTACGAAAGAATATTATGTATGTCACGTGACTGTTTATTTTAAATTTTTTGCTATACATAGACATCACTACATAGTATAAAACATAGTCGCTTTCTCTGTCCCTATGTCCCTTTGTACCTATGCTTAAATCTTTAAAACTACGCAACGGATTTTGATGCGGTTTTTTTTAATAGATAGAGCGATTCAAGAGGAAGGTTTAAGTATATATTTTATTAGGTTTTAGACAAAGCAGGCGAAGCCGCGGGCGGTAAGCTAGTATATGTATATACGTAAATGCTCAAAATTGGTTGGAAATTGGAACTTTAATAACAGATGGTCTTCTTTTTAATTCGGTAAAATTGTCATTTTATTATATTTTTCAGTCATGTATTTTTTTCCAACAACGAAAAAAATACCTATAAAAGCGAATTTTTGCGTGTATTGGTCTCTCAATCAATTAAGGGGGCGCATAAAGCAAACTAACCAATCTTCTATTAGATGATACATGTAATATGCAAGACCAAATCTAAAAAATAAAATATATATCAAACTAGATGATATGTTCAACGATTCTGTTTAATCAAAAACATAAAATATTAAAATTTACTCGATAAAAAAAAATCACCAAGTTCGCTCTAATTTGCACACTTTTACGTTTTCTACTTGACATGGTAATACTTATTATGATTTTTTTTTCATAAACAATTATATTAAAACATTTGCAAGTTATTTGTCAGAGCATTTTGTGTAATTACTTTTAGTTTTGGTTTTATCTGCGATAAACCACTTTTGGCGCTCTTTTTTTCTCGAGATAAACGTTTGATTTTGTCACGATATAAGTGGTTTATCGCAGATAAAACCAAAACTAAAAGTAATTGCACAAAATGCTCTGACAAATATCTTGCAAATGTTTTAATATAATTGTTTATGAAAAAAAAATCATAATAAGTATTACCATGTCAAGTAGAAAACGTAAAAGTGTGCAAATTAGAGCTAACTTGGTGATTTTTTTTTATCGAGTAAATTTTAATATTTTATGTTTTTGATTAAACAGAATCGTTGAACATATCATCTAGTTTGATATATATTTTATTTTTTAGATTTGGTCTTGCATATTACACGTATCATCTAATAGAAGATTGGTTATTTTGCTTTATACGCCCCCTTAATAATTCATATTTATAGTGTTAAATGTTTTCTTTCTCTCTTTCACAATAACATTAGTAACTGGCGTGGTTGCCTGGCAGAAATCGCTGCATAATGATAAGGCCGCCCTTTGTGCATGTTTATTGTAAATTGTTATTTTATGTGCTTGGTTTATTGCACAATAAATTGTTAAATAAATAAATAACTCCCAATACAAAGCTTTACAAGATTTCAAATCGATGTCCCCTACAGGCTACATAGTACCACTAAACGGACCTCCCGCATGGTAGCATATGCCCATATGCACAGCACAGCATATGCGATATATGCATATTAAATAACATAACAGGTGATGCTTCTGCTCAATTAAGCTAACTAATGACCTAGATGCACTAATTCAAAGTTAATTTACTAGAGTTACAAGTTTTAAATTGGTCTGGAAATTTTGGGTGTATAAGACATAAGAATCGCATACCAAATGTTGTTTTAATATTATTTGGGTGTATAAGAATTGCATAACTTAAAATATACAACTTTAATATACTTAATTGTAAAACATAAATACTACTTTTGCCTCTAACATAATATGATATTTTTGTGAATGTGTTGAAATTGTGTGAAATATCTAAGAATCCATACTACCTAATATTATAAATGCGAAAGTAACTCTGTCTGTCTGTCTGTTACTCAATCACGCCATCAATTTGCATGAAATTTGGTATAGAGATATTTTGATACCCGAGAAAGGACATAGGATAGGTTTCATCCCGGAAATCCTACGGGAAGAGGTTTTTCTTTGTAAACGCGGGCGAAACCGCGGGCGGAAAGCTAGTAATAAATATTTTTGTTTTCTTTGAGTACTAGTCACGGGAGAAAAACTTATGTTACTGTATGTTAATGTAGTTTTACAATTTATAAAAAGAAAATCGAGCACTATTTGAGTAAATTGTTACAATTTAACAACTTTAATAAGTTTAAAGTTGACAAAGAAACATGTATTACAAACTTTGATCTACACTTTTGCATTAAATCACAAAATAAAGAAAAACATTACAGTTTAAACAAAGGATGTGGTCAGGAACGGAACTCGGCTTGATGTCTCCGAGGCCGAGGGAGTCAAAATAGGGTGCGGTACACACTCTTGTCCTTGTGAATAAAGGTACGTCTACACAGTGCTAAGAATTCGAGTAATGATGCGTCTACACAGGGCTAATAATCCGAGAAATGGTGCGTCTACACAGTGCTAAGAATTTGAGTAATGGTACGTCTACACAGTACCACAGATTACTAAATATTTATTTATGTATGGAAGTGAAAATTATTTAGGCACGTTGAGAGTAAAATTTCAAGGTTGCGTCATGGCAATACCGTTACGTCATGGAGTGAGGCGACGATGGCTTCTCTTACTGAGTAACTTGGGCTATTTTTATACTTTAAGTTCAAACGTCATTCCATTCATCATCATAAAATATTATTTAAAGACATAAAAATTTTAAAATATAATAATATAGTAATAATACAAGTTTTCAGGATCCTCTTGCTAGTCTAGAGCTAGACTCGTCAAGGTCTTATTGATAGCCTAAGTCTCTGCTCCGATTTCCAATGCATTATTAATTACATTTAAATCCACTTTTTATGAAGCTATTGCATAGCTTCTATCGCGGGCCTTGAGCGCGGGGACCGAATCGAGAAATTCTGTAACGAAAAAACCTCACGCTCTCCACTCCGACGGGCGGAGGTGTGGCTTGAAGGCATGCTATGCAAAATAGCTTTACCGCGGCAGTCCCCGAGTGCCACACGTCTTATTTTTCCTTAGCTCTGTATCACCGCACCTTTATTTCAAGTTATACTTTGACGCTCGCCTCGTGAAGATACAAATAGATCTTCTTTTTAATACTTGTAATGAGTTTTAACTTTTTAGTATGTTTGGCCTTGAAATGTACTGAAAATTAAATTTTATAAAACACCTAGAATAAATTTCTTTAAATTGAAATCCACATTTTAAACCATCTGTGAAACAATATGTCTAAAATAATTAAATATCAAACAATATTAATTCTTCTTGAAATAAACATCTTCAATTAACTACTGTTAATTTTTACAAGTGTAATATAATTAATAACTACCTACCCGCAGGAATACCATAGACAACCAAGAACAAAAGACCAACTATAGAGTATAGAAAATTGAAACAAAAGACAAGACCATAGACAATCGATCGCCGGAAGCACGTGCGTCCCATTCACTTTCGTTCAACGAATTATGAATGGAACAAACATGTGTTTTTAGTTTGTAGTTTATGGCCGGCATTCCATGTTTGAAATTTGAATTTGGAATGTTTGTTTTTTGGAATTTTTTGAAGAACTTACACCGTCTTTCTGAAATAATTAATTAAGATTCTAATTTTTTTTTCAATGTTAAAAAGTAAATAACTTATGAGATTTATAAAAATAAACAATAATCTTCCTATTGTTTGTACTGTACTATGACTAAAATATTATCAAAATCAGTTCAGCCGTTTCTACTTACTTACACCTATCACATGATTCCTCAAATATTTGTTAAAAGTTTCAAAAAAACTTAGAAAATGTTATTTTTTAGCGTTTTTTGCAACGCAACGGACAGCAGATGTTTATATCGATAAGATATGAAGGAAATAGTTGTTATTGGCCTGATAAAGATTAAATATCTATTAAAAACTTAATTTAAAACATAAATTTTAGTTGACACGCCATTTTAGTAATATTTGGACATTGTTTAAAGAAGTTGTTTCATTATAGATTAACATTTATATGAATAACTAGCGGTCCGCCCCCGCTTCGCCCGTGGTACATATTTCGCAATAAAAGGTAGCCTATGTTCTTTCTTAGGGTCTAAAGATTATCTGTGCCAAATTTCATCAAAATCGGTCCAGTAGTTTTAATGCGTGAAATCCATACATACATAATTACAAACTTTTCCTCTTTATAATATTAGTATAGATATTTGAATAGACATACTTAAAAAGTTGTATTCGGAATGGCTTTTATTTACATTTAGTTGTCAAATTTTGCGCAGGTAAACTTGTCCCTCAAAACTTTTTTACTTCTATACCATTAAAAAGTTAACTGTCACTCAAAACTTTCAGCAAATACAAACTTAATCGCATTACTAATAATATATTAATAAAAGAAAGGCCTATTTTTAATTTTTAATTTTATTTTTTAAAGTAACATTGTGGTTTTTTCTGGTAACAGAAGGGTTTTCCATACAAATTTGACCTGTCCCAAGTAGCACTTCGTTACAGAAAATATAAAATAACTACAAATTCCAATAAACCAACCCACATCAATTAAAATATTACTACATATAAACAGAATATTGTAAATATTTCTAAGAGTAGATTTTAAAAGCGATCAGTGCTAAAATTTATTTTATAAAATTTTTTTTAACTTTGTCCCACGTAGTGTTTAGAATCGTGTGCTCTACTATGTTACTAAATAAATAATTACTCAAAATAGAGGTGGCGCTGTTTTCGACTTTCTATTAGCTTGAGCAAAGTTTCTGCAGCCATTGTGGTCGTTTGTTAGGTCGGGGGGAGGGGTACATTGAATTTCAGTCGACCGCATGGCGTTGAGCGTGCCGCGTGTTTTTATTCCGCATCAACATTGTTACCTCCCTATTAACGTAACTAAAACCGTTTTTTTCTATTATTTTACGTTCAATTTGTTGTTTAAGGGGTAATTATGCTCAATTTGAAATAAAAAAATAACTAAATGCATTATTCTATGATTTATGTCTTTTAGAATGTAAAATTTACAACTCTGTTATCATCATTCTGTTACTTAGCTCATGGTAACAGAGTTGAGTAAGCATGTATTCTTTAACTTTTGTTTGAAATTTTATATTTGTAATATTTTTTTTCTTAATAATCGGTTTCCTTAAGTAATTTTGAGTTGTTATATGTAAATAAATCATATATAATTAAATGTTACCTTGAAGAAATTGTTACAGGATATTCTGCCGTTATTAACGCCCTTAAAATGCTTCTCACGCTAGCTGAGCAGCAAGCAAGTTAAGAGAAACATATCGCAGTTATTTACAGATTATATAAAATTGAAGTAACAATTACAAACAGTTAACAAGAGATACGAGACGTATTAAAAACAATGCAACAGAGAAAAACGAAAAAAGTCTAAAAATAAGGACGGCAATCCAGTAAATCCAGTAAAAACTATTAAAAAACGCCATGAAAAAGTTAAGAATCGGAAGGAAAAGTATGCTATTGATAAAATATTTGACAAGAAGGCCGTTAAATTCTCTAGGCAGGAAATACAAATTATAAAAGAGTGTCTTGCTGTGGATCAAAGTTTCATATGAAAAAAATCAGCCCACATGTAAGAAAAATGTTTTAAAAACCAAAATCAATCTTTTCGAACGTGAAAACATATCAAGAGTATGCAATTTATTCACTTATAGTACAAAAAAAACAACTAAGTTACTGTGTTACAACTCTGTTATTTTCGTGTCCCGAAGATTAAAGAACATATTTACGAAATTTTGGAAAAGCTATTCAATATAATACTGCTATATTACAATAGGTTAATTTGCCAGTTAATGAAGCGGTTATATGTTGTAATTAGCTGTTAATTTATAGATATTTCATGGAGTTGTGTAGAATTTAAGGTTTGTTATTATTCATAAAGTAACAGAGTTGACTAAAACTTTAAATGAATTACTGTAAAACTTAAAAAAAAGCTTGTACTTTTAATGGTGATTATAAGATATAAGACTGTAATTAATATAAAAGCCAAAATATGTGCGACTGGCTTATTTAATTTTATGATAAAAGGAAAAGTATAATGATAACAGAGTTGTATTTTTTCACCACCCTGACGCACTAAATCTGAAATAAATCTTAAATTATTAGCTAAACATCGCGGCCAACTTAAATAAACCCTACTTCAGTTGTTTTAACAGGCACAGGCATAAAGAAAAGTTCAATTTTAAAATATTTTCTTTTTCACATTTTTGAAATCTGCAGTTACGTTTACCTGCGCAAAATTTGACAATGACCCATATTATGTGCTAGAAACTAACGTTCAACTTTACACACTAAGTACTAATACTAATCATAAATAAAAAAATCATAAATACACAATTATATTCCTACTTCATCAATTTTATTATTTTTTTTAGTCTCGCAAAATTATAAATATCAAAATCATCAATTTCTAAACTTACCCTAATGTCAAAATGACCGCGCAAATGTTTTTTTTTTAACGCTCGCGACGACGTGACGCGCGGGCTCAATATGCCAGCATCGATCGGTAACGGTCTGTGTGGGCACCGATTCACTAGATACATTTACCTATAGTATTTAAACTAGATTTCCGCCCGCGGCTTCGCCCGCTTTGTCTAAAACCAAAAAAATTATATACTAAAACCTTCCTCTTGAATCACTCTATCTATTAAAAAACGCATCAAAATCCATTGTTTAGTATTAAAGATTTGAGCATATATGGGGACATACACGTAGGGACAGAGAAAGCGACTTTGTTATACATATACACAGAGTTATATACTATGTAGTGAAGTTAAACCAAAGTTGCTGTCTGTCCCTGTGTATGCTTAGATTACAACTACGTAACGGATTTTGATCTTTTTTTGTAGATAGAGTGGTTTTTTAAGGGTTTTGTACATAATTTGTTAAGTTTTAGACAACGCGGGCGAAGCCGTGGGTGGAAATTGAGTACCTATATATTTTAGTTTGGGGTTAAATTTTATTGACGTTCGGATACGCGCTGCGCAGTTTTTTTGTTTTTAGATCGATCGACTTATTTATTGTTATTAGATTCCATTGTTTTCGTGTTTGCTTTTTTTGTTTGATTAATAGAATGATAATAATGTTTTAATAATGTTGATTAATAGAATGATAATAATGTTGTAATTTAAGTCTTAAGTCCCTATTATAGATAACTTTCATATACATAATTTATTACTTTTTGGTTATTTTTGTAATAATCTTGAAGTTGATGAAAAATTTTTAACTCAAACGATTGGATATTTTTAATACTTACCATAGCCAAATACTTCGATGTTTATTATAAAACGTCCGTATTTAATACTAATACATATAATACAACGAAGGGACAGAAATATCAATATATATATACAGGGTGTCCCACTTTCGGTATACTAAGCGCAAAGGGACTTGTAGTTTTGCATACGCTGAGTACGTAAAAAATAATTATAAAATTCCAGACGAATTTTTTTTTAAAATAGAGGAATTCTTAAAATTCCATGTGTACACCCCCAACAAGCAAACCGCCCAACTTTGCCACCCGCATGTGAGCTATCGTTTAAGATTATGTTTTCATAGACAAAATACTCACATTAGCAAAGCGGTATATGCCGGCTGCGCGAAGCTAGAGACGAATACATAGATTTTAAGGAAAAATTTAGCAAAAAATTTTTCGCGTAATTTTGTTATTTAAGTATTTTTTATGTGATCAGTGTATGCAAAACTACAAGTCCCTTCGCGCTTAGTATACCGAAAGCGGGACACCCTGTATATATACAAGTCGTGTACATCCATCCGGTATATGCAATAACTGATATGCAAGGGGACAGACGGAACTCAATATTATTTGTATATATATGTATAATGTCGGTCTGATTAGAATAAATTGAATGTTCAAAACGACATATTGAAGTAAGTTTTTGTATGTAGGTACATCGTATTTTCATGTTGTAAGTTTAGTATTGGGTCTTCAAAAAGTACAGTTACTGATTTTACTGAAGAAATAAAACTGAATCGTCTCTATGAGTCTCTATGTATTGCCAAAGTAACTTATAATAATTGCCATGGCATTTATACACAGCTATTTTTAAGAAAATTGTTTAATTAATATCAAGACATTCAATCTACGTTTGAACAGATTAATGCAAAAATAATCACGATTTTTGAAACTGTATCCAGAAAAAAAATAAAACAATTTATTTTAATTCGAACTGTCATTTTTTTAACCAGCTACCGGTCTGTGCACTGATAAATAAAACTTATTGCAGAAACAATTGCTTCAATTTTTTCTTCGAACTGTCAAATTTTTTTTCAGCACAGATAAATAAAATCACAGATAATAAAGCTTATTGACCTCGCGCAATCTAAGGCTATTGTACTGTATTCGCAAGACCGTTACAATCTTACCACCCTCTTCTCAATCTCAGCTGTAGCAGATGCCAGTTGCAATCAGCTGCCGTGGCACGCGCCATTTTAAACCTTTGACCTACCTTTCTATTGTTACCGTCAACAAGGAAATTTTCTTAGACATGAACTGAGAGGTCAGTCTTGTATCGGAGTTCGCGGGATGCGGACGTGTTCCGGTGTTCCGTTTTAAAATATTAGATTTCGTTGTTAGTTTTTTAGTGTTGTGTCAAAATGTTTAGTTTGTTCGATTGTTGTTTCCAAGGAGTGCATGCAAGGTTTGTTTTTATTTTTTTTAGCAGTTAGTGAATTTTTATGATTTATTTATTTTATATTTTTAACAAATGGAAATACTGATTACATAGGACGAGGAAATTATATGTAAGCAATTCTTTACAGTCTTGAAATATAGTAAAATATAATTCTGATTCATTTCAATCATTTTTTTTCTTATCAGTTATCACTTTTCAAAATAATTAACAATAGAATTCACCGAAGACAAATTTTCATCTACCTTATCACTAAAAGTACTTTAAAATTAGATTGTTTTATTACACAAGAACATAAGTATAATATGTACCTAGCTACTTCCCCAGATTACAGTAAACTACGTACTTACTTTATTTTTTTATTTCGCGCGTCGAGTGAAACCGCGCGGCACATCTAGTTTCCTATAATCCAAATATCCAACCCCAATGATAATTCGCACAATACACACACACACAAAAACATTTTGTGTGTGTGGGTGTATGTGTGTGTACACCCACATAGCACGTGCTGTATTTGATCGGATTTTTTTCACCATCAGGTGGCGGGGGACGCCACGTGCCAACAATAGTGAAATAAATAGAGTACACTGTTCAATTGATGCTTTTTTCTGAATAAAGTGTTTGGATGGATGGGATGAGATGTCTTACGGGATAAATTATACATAGCTATATTTTTTTGTTTTTAAATATGTACTACCTAAACGATTTTTTTTATAAATTTAGTTGTACCTAATTTGTCACATCTTGCAATTGTTATTTAACCCTATAATATTATTTATGTACAATATTCATGTTAAATAATATTATAATTTATAAGTATGATTTTTAATTTTTATAAAATTTGTTCAAAACTTAATTTATTTGCCTCTGTATAATATTACTCTATGCATGTTATATTTACGTTTACCATTCACTTTTTTAAATGTAAATACATACATACAAAACTACGCCCACTATTTTTATGAATGTACCTATTACCTATATTATATTTTTTGTATGTTATATTTATATAAAAAATGTACTAGTTCAGAGAGCCTATTACAGTATTAAGGAATATATATGGACGATAAAAACCCATGGAGATTGGAGGGTTGTCGCATAATAACCACAGGACAGTTCTTTGGCATATTATGTTAATATAATTATTATGATGTTACATACCTATGTAATTTGTAAAATTGTAAAACTGATATGATTAAAAAGAGCAACTATGGAGTTTCTTGCCGGTTCTTCTCCGTAGATACTGCTTTCCGAATCGGTGGTAAATGTTAAAAATATGTACCTAATGACGTTTCAAAAGTGCTTCTAGAAGAAGTCTAATTGAATAAATAAATGTTTGAGTTTGAGTTTGATATATAAACTTAATTGTATACAAAATAATTATATATGTATAACTAGCTATGCCACGCGGTTTTACCCGCATTGCTCTGCTCCTGACGGTCTTAGCGTGATTATATATAGCCTATAGCCTTCCTCGAAAAATGGGCTATCTAACACCGAAATAATTTTTCAAATCGTATCACTAGTTCCTGAGATTAGCGCGTTCAAACAAACTCTTCAGCTTTATAATATTAAGTATAGAAGATAAAACAACACTATCAGCTTCCGAGTATGTAAAATGATCCTGTATTAGATAAGAAAAATGTCGACAGATTATATTTGTAATAAATATTTTTAACGGACTTTCACATAGAAGATATTTAAAGAATTTATTAACGAGTTAACTTATAAGTTATAAGTTAATGACGTAATACCATAAATTTACTAATCGTCCAATTAATTATTCAAATTTTGATTATAAGTCATAAAAAATATGTATAAAATTAACGATGAAAAATATATTTGTAAGGTCGATAGCCCTTACATTCCTTACTATAATAAATAATAAATATAATAATTGTATATTTCGTTATTATGGAAATATTACTGAATAAGTTTCTAAAATTACTTCTTATAGACAGATTTTACAATTGCTATTGTTAAAAAGATGCAGTATACTAAAGAAATATCAATAAATAAAACTATACATTAAGGGTCGATTTTTCAATGCTTGGTTAAAATTTATCCGTCCAATAAAGTATTACACGAACATATTAAAATGTCACCTATAAACTGTCAAATACGGACAACTAGAATTCATTTTGAAATGGTAGTTTAATACGTTATTCGATGAATAAGTTTTAACCAAGGATTGAAAAATTAGCCCTAAAACCACAGATTTCTAAACTATTGTACTACGTACATATTAAAAAAAATCCAACAAGATTTTCAAATTTAAAACACGATCAAACTACCGAAATTTTCATCAAGAAAACTACACATTACATACGGCATCAAGTCTGCCACAGAACATCAAAACAAAAAATAATCGATAACCCGCCAAATCACAGCACAGATAACGGTAAATCCACCCCATAATATAAATATCGATTCAACGGTTGCAAGGGTGCAACGGCTTTCCCCATTTCATTACGTATATTGTACTAACCGTTTTTTTCTATCACGGAACAAAATTAGGGATGACGTCACTCGCATAGATTTTATACGAACTTCTTTTTTAAAGATGGCTAGGGAGACACTGATAAAAGTTTTTTTTTTAAAAACGGTCGGAATTTTAGTTTTGCGATAAAAATGTGTATGGAATCCATGTTTGCCTAATTTAAGTCTTAATTAAACTGTATATGAGTACAGATTAGAAATTTTTTTGTAAAAATAAATATCTACACGAAAAAAAACTTACAAGCTCTTAATTTTATAGTCATAAGAAAGCGTAGTAAATAAACTTTCCTGAAATTACGTAACAGAAAAGACTAATTTATCAACTAAACAAAAATTTATTCATTACTAGCTTCCGCCCGCGACTCCGTCCGCGCGGAAAAATTAAGATTTATTTATTTCTACGTATTTTTCCGGGATAAAAAGTATCCTATTTTATGCCCAGGATAATAAGGTATAATTATACCAAGTTTCATCGAAATCGAACCGTTAGTTTTTACGTGATGCCTTCACATACAGACAGACAGACAGACAGACAGACAAAAATTTTTTTAATCACATATTTGGGTTTGGTATCGATCCAGTAACACCCCCTGCTATTTATTTTTTCAATATTTTCAATGTACAGAATTGACCCTTCTACAGATTTATTATATGTATAGATTTTACATAACTTTTGCTTTTACAATTACTACACCAATTCTCATCAATTTTACCACGGCTATAAATATCAGCAGGCAAAGACAGGAAACACCTATCCTTGGCATAACCTTGTGGTAAGCTCGGTAAGCTCGTGGTTTTTGTCATATCGCATCGGTTGACATTGACACATGTGAAGAATTCGGTTCAATTTCCGTCAGGGAATAACGGCTATCTATTTATAGATTTCTGAATCTGTGGTAGCGAAAATGACGTTAAAAAAAACTAATTACATCTGTCAAATTGATGTCATTTTTAAAATAAACACATTTTTTTTAATAATACTACTTCGTATTGTTTGAAATTTCTTAAACCGTTTAAAATGAAATCAAACCAAAATGTATGCATGTGTAACGTTAATAAGATTATTTTTTGAAATTTGTAATTCAAATGATTAGCGCCAAAAACCGTTCGGAAACACACTGCATAAAAAGCGCATTACTCGAATTCACACAATAGATATAAAAGGACCCTTTTTTGCTTTATATTATCTTAAACTTGCCCAAATTATGATAACTTGTCCGTTTATCAAGTGAAATGGTCCTTTTTTCTATTCAATGATAACAAATATATGGATTAGCAAGCTTTTAGCTGAATTACGGGCATAATAAACATAGTGCTGATAATTTTTATGACTTTTAAGTACAAGCCCTGTGTATTGTAAACTGAACTGCAAAGTTGTTATCATATCGTAAAATATTAAGGCAAAAAAATCCATTTAATGCAATTCCGTACTGCTTTGGCGGGTTTTTTTGTAAAGAACACCATTATACTTGCTTTTAATTTGTCCCTTTTGTGAACTTGTTTATAAGAGACGTATTGCCGCTTACCGTTACAGCCCGGACCCTTGACTGTGATAAGAAAGTGCAGTCATTGTGAGCAAGGGTAGACTTCAAAGGGACCAGACAAGTTCTAAAATGCAAGTAAAGTACGTTAAAAATTATTAAAAAACAAACCCACTTTTTTGTTAACTAAATGTTGAAGTGAACTTAACATATTGTCTTTCCGGCGCCTATTTTACTTTTTAAGTGGAAAAAGTATAAAAGTTGGAAGGAGGAAAAGGCTAGTAAAATGACAATAAAAATTTAACGGTGATACATTTTACATCCGTTACAAATCGGTTATAATGGTTTATTCATGATCTTCGGTGGCGGGACCCCGTCTTTTAAATATGTTGAATATTGATTGGCCAACTGATTTCTTCGAGGGATGCATCTTCCCATTCAAACATTGAATATTTGAATATTAAACAGATCTATACAAACCGTTTATCATCCGTGATATAGTTCAACAAATTTTGTGAATCTGCATAAAATTAACTAGCGCGTATCCGAACGCATAAAATGGCAATGTCACATGCCGGTATCAAAGCGCGCGAATCTACCACCTGATTCATTCAATATTTTCATCTACCTGTTTTCATAATGTTATTTCTAATACAGTTTTGTGTTAAAAGTGTTATAATTTCGTTTTAAAGTTTGCGCTGTGAGTTCACATAACCTTTCCGTGAAGAAAAGTGTGTGACGGCTAAGGGTGTGGAACCAGTTTATATATTGACGATATTAGTCGTGATGTTCGATGTCTAAAAAGTTTATTGTTAACTTATTTGGGGTCTGATATTGTCAAGAGACAGCCCGTGGGATCGTTATTAGTTAGGGGTGTGATTGGCTTACCCTTTAAGACAAGGTTAGGTATGTTACAAAAAATTGGGTGAGAAAATATACTTGGACGTATTGACGGCACGATTTATAGATTTTATATTGTGTACGTAATTCAATACGTCTTTTGAACTTTAGGTTTCAAAATTTACAATGTGGATACTTACTTACTCCTGTTTTATTTGATAATAATTTTTTTGAGATGTAATGTTTTTAATAATTAAGTATCATGATTTTTTCAATAAAACTGAATAAAAAATAATACTTGCCTGCATATACACAGCTGATTACATAACAATGTTAATAGATATCATTTATTTAACACTAGCTTTTCGCCCGCGGCTTCGCCCGCTTTGTCTAAAACATAATAAATTATATACTAAAACCTTCCTCTTGAATCACTCTAAAAAAAACGCATCAAAATCCGTTGAGCAGTTTTAAAGATTTAAGCATACATAGGGACATAGGGACAGAGAAAGCGACTTTGTTTTATACTATGTAGTGATAGTGATTGAAAGCTACATCTAAATCTAGATCTTGTTCATTATTTATACAATACATACAATTACATATTTTATTTATTTCTAACAATTCAATGTACAATACCAAATTAAAAATAATTAAAATCAATATTTAAAACAATGAACTAACATAGTACATAATTCAACCATATTTATCATAAATCTTCCATACTACCCACTTTAAACCGATATTAAATCCAATTTCCTTGTTACAGGCTCATCACAGAAAACTTCAGAATAAATTCCGGTAACAATGCAACGAAACGCAAACAAGAGGAGGCCCTATCTCACAACTATAAGATAAAAGTTCGACCGCATTCCATAGACTTCAATAAACAGAGCTCCCCGTTAACACCACAGCGTAAAGTCCTTGGAGAGATACAGTCGCCAACACAACAAAACTTCAACAATATACAGAACTCGCCTATCGCACAAAGAAAAGTGTTCAACGATATACAGAACTCGCCTATTGCACAACGAAAAGTGTTCAACGATTTACAGAACTCGCCTATTGCACAACGAAAAGTGTTCAACGATATACAGAACTCGCCTATCGCACAACGAAAAGTGTTCAACGATATACAGAACTCACCAAATATTCAACGGAATTCTCAACTATCAAATTCGCCTATCACTCAACGAAAATTTAACGATATCAGTTCACCGTCACGTCGTGTGTTAGGTGACATACAGAATTCACCATTTAACGGTACTGCAAATAGATTAGAAAAATCACCGTATTCACACACAGTATATTCACCAAAATTAACACCGCTATATTTAAAAGAATCACCGTTGTACAAAAATTCGCCTACCATGGAACGTTTGAGGTCCCCGTTAATAAATTCAAGGAAACGGAATAGAATTTCCAGAATATTCGAGGATCGGAATAATTTTCGTGCGAACAAAGAGAATGAAAGATTCAATATTGAGGAAGAGACGCAGGATTGTATGTTTGGACAGTTCGAAACAAAGAGCAATTGGTCCGAAACCAAGGTAATTTATTTTAAGTATTATTAATCAAGCCTGATAATACTCATCAAGCACATATATATTTTTATTTTTTGAGTAAAAAAAAAATTCAATATATCATTTACTAATAACTATGATTGAATTAAAGTTTTTCTCTCAACTATTAAACCAACTACTACCACTACCACTACTTAATAATGTAAATTGACCAAACTGTCAAAAATTATTAATTTATAATCACAATATTTGTGTTCTTTCTTCTGTAGACTAGAAAACTGAGCAAAATATGAGTAATGTTTCACTGATTTTTTCAACCAATTCAAACTGTTACAACCTGTTATTTAAAATCATGCATTGTCCAATTGAATGTCCGTTTTGTAACTAATATG
This sequence comes from Colias eurytheme, assembly GCF_061535395.1. NCBI lineage: Eukaryota > Metazoa > Arthropoda > Insecta > Lepidoptera > Pieridae > Colias > Colias eurytheme. The sequence goes on along the minus strand of NC_143010.1, from coordinate 303,330 downwards.
ACATTATTATACATAATATACTTAATCAATTAACTATTCCAGTTGGACTTCACAAACCTCCAAACTAAAGCGGACGAATCCGACATATACGTACCCGAAAAGACACTCCCCGTAGAAACAGAATTCGAAACCCTCCACGATCTGGAAGAAGAATTCGATGCCCAAAACTTTGACGAGTGCAAATACGAAATAATATCTACAGATAGCCCCAATATAATATCTAGTGGAAGGTCAAATACAAGGAAAATCAACGCTGGCAACTTTATATTTGGTGCTCCATTATCTGACAGTGAAACATCTACATCTTTTAACAAACCCACCACTTCTAGAGCTCTAAACTTTAAAAATGAACGAACTAAATCTACTAGAGTGTTAAATTTCGATGAAGACTTCGAATTTACATCTCCGAAGAAAACGCTATCAGTAAAAAAGAGTTTAAAGTTCTCGGAGAGTCCGAAATTGGAGAAATCGAACAGTATTACATCAATTAGTTCAATATCGAAGCGATTAACCTCAGAATCGGTGGAAAGTGGTTTCATATCGGAATTTGAAGAGCCATTTTTGGACATAGAAGAAATATCAAGTTCGCCCAAAATTTCGAACTTTAGTGAATTACTCTCCGGACAAATTAAAGATAGTTTTACGGAGAAATTGAAAGTGCACAGGAGTTTGAGTTTCGATCCGAGAGAGAGTAATAAGAGAGTCAGTCAAGAAGAAAGTTCTAGTAGTAAGAGATTGAAATCTGAACATGTTAAGCGGCCCGTCTTGCAACGTGCGTTTTCGGAAAATAATGCGTCGATTATGTCTGCTTTGGCGAGGTGTAAGTATTTTTTTTACTAGTTTTTATGTACAATTATATCATGTTATTATATTACAGTGGAATCCGTTTATAATGACTGGCCGGTTGGCTTGGTTGGTAGTGACCCTGCCTTCCAAGCCAGAGGTTGTGGGTTCGATTCCCACCCGGGGCAAATATTTGTGTGATGAACATAGATGTTTGCTCTGTGTCCGGGTGTTAATTATCTATATAAGTATTTATTTAAGATTATATATGTGTGTTTATCAGTCATCTGGTTTCCATAACACAAGCGAAAGCTTATACATCTGCAAACACGATTTTTTCATAATATCACAAATTTCCAGCTGCCTGCGAACCAGATCTCATCGGTGACTTCTCGCTACCCTTCGCATTACCCCTCACCTCCGGAGACCATGTAGACCTGAAGTCGATATCCTGTGATACCCTCGCTGCGTTGATTAGAGGAGAGTATCATGATACTGTGCATGATTATCAGGTTAGTTTTTATTTTTAAAATTATCTTAATATGTATATATAAATCTCGTGTCACAATGTTTGTCCTCAATGGACTCCTAAACCACTTAACCGATTATAATAAAATTCGCACACCATGTGCAGTTCGATCCAACTTGAGAGATAGGATAGTAGACATGTAGGTACCACGGGCGAAGCCGGGGCGGACCACTAGTAAATTTATAAATATATCAGGTTCGATTCCTGCTTTGTGGTCGAATTTTTTATATTTTTTATTATTATTAATTAAAAATATTTCTTCTTCCAGGTAATAGACTGCCGCTACCCCTATGAATACGAAGGTGGTCACATCCTCGGTGCCAAGAACCTGTACACCAATGATCAGATCCTCGAGCTGATGGAGGCTGTTCCGATGAGGGACGGCAGCAAACGGAGTATCCTGGTGTTTCATTGTGAATTCTCACTCGAGCGGGGGCCTAAATTGTAAGTATTATTAAGATTGTGTAAAAATATTGAAAAAAAAAACTATAACAAATTGTAATACTGAAATGATTTAAAAGAGCAACTATGGAGTTGCTTGCCGATTCTTCTCCGTAGATACTGCTTTCCGAATCGGTGGTAAATGTTAAAAATATGTAATGACGTTTCAAAAGTGCTTCTCGAAGAAGTCTAATTGAATAAATAAATGTTTGAGTTTGAGTATACATAACTAGCTGTTCCGCGCGGTTTCAGCCGCTCCTGTTGGTCTTAGCGTGATGATATATAGCCTATAGCCTTCCTCGATAAATGGGCTATCTAACACCGAAAGAGTTTTTCAAATCAGACCAGTAGTTCCCGAGATTAGCGCGTTCAAACAAACAAACTCTTCAGCTTTGTAATATTAGTATAGATTTCAATTTTCAAACATTACGAAACTACCCACATTTTTTTTTACTTTTTCCCACATTCTCAATTATTCATTTATTCACATTATTCAAACAATTCATTCATTCACAGATCCCGTTTCCTCCGTTCAACGGATCGCGCACGAAACAAGGACAAATACCCATACTTACATTACCCGGAAGTATATTTATTACATTCCGGATATAGAGCGTTCTTTTCCCGCCACCCGGAACTATGCACGCCAACCGGATATACCGCCATGTTGGATCCGAAGCATCGTCAAGAATTGAGGTTACATAGAGCGCCGAAGCGAAAGACCTTCCGGTCTTTCCAGTAGACCGAAAAGACCGACCGAAAGATGGAAATTTGAGGGGCTTATAGTCTGTCCAATAAAAGAATTGCTTTTTGACAGCTCGACGGGTGATACTAGAAGTAATATACAAAAGATTATCGATTGTGATATCATTTCAATTATAAATTCAAAATATGTATTATCATAAATCGAATTAGGTACGTAAATAATAATTACAACGTAACCATACTAATAAGATATGTAATAATAAGACCACATGCATTTTATGTTAAAACTAAACTAAACTAATATTTTATTATTTATTGGTTTCTATCTTACAATTTGGTTGTCTTTATGTTTAAATTATATAACATAATAGAGTTTTTCTGTATCGGATACATTTTACAGAGTATTTCTATCGATTATTATAATCTATCGACCCATCATTGAATAATTCTGTGTAGACATCACTAAGTGGGCGGGGCCTGTCCATGAAGTACAATAATTATTTGTATGACATTTTAACCTAAATAATACAATCCTTCATAGGCGTGAAGCTGTCAAAAAGCAAATAATATAATGGACAGAGTATAGGGTGTGTGGTGGTCTTTTCAGTAGACCGTTTTGGGATGTGGTCTTTTGAGTAGACCGTATAGTGTAATGGTATGTTCAGTAGACCACTATTGAAGTGTTTTGAATGGAAAGGGTTATGTGAGAATTGTAACGGTCTTTTGAGTAGACCGTGAATGTTACGTTGATGAGTGTAAAATGGTGGTCTTTTTGTTGATAGACCATTGTAGTAAAATATATTTTGTGCTAGAGAAGAATAGACTAATAGGTCTTTTAACTAATTTAATAGACCACCATTAAATATTAATACTGAAAGATCTTGTGATAGCGGTCTTTTGATAAACAATTGTAAAAGACCGATTAGACTGTTGTATAACGTTACTTGGAAAGACCAAAAGATAAGAGTAGAGAAAAATATTACGCGTGTATGACTGTACAAAAACAGGTTTTAAAACGTGTTTTATTTAGTATTAAATCTATATTTTTCAACAACTATTAAAAAATCTCAAATTTGAATAAAACACGATTTAAACCCGTCAAATTATAAGCAAACTGTTTTTTTGTCAAAATTTTAACTCCATGAATTCCAATTTGGTTAAGGTGCTAAATTCGAAAAGACTCGGTCTTCTAAGACCACATGAGACGGTCTATTCAATGAGTAGACCGTCGAACAGGTGCTACGCGTAAACCGTTTCTACTCGGTAAAAGACTATGACATTTAGCGACGGTTTCTATATAAAAATCGCATCTTTTTCTGCTCAGCAAATTTTGATAAAACTGAGCATGTGAAGATAGATTTTAAAGAAATCGTGTAAAGATATAATATGAGACTATATTAATTATTGACTTAACAAGTGGACCAAATTAAAATATTTTTTTACTCAATAAAAGTAAAATTAAAAAATTATGTACACAATTCAAAAAACAACTATTTTTTTACATGAATTTGATAATGATTTAAACAAACAAAAAAAATATGCCACATTAAAAAAATATTTTATGAGTCCATTCCATAGTTAGGTCAATAATTAAAAATTTATAAAAAAATGTATATAAAAACTTAGATATATACAGACATACATGTCTAAATAATTGCATAGTCTACTAAAAAGACTGGCACGGTCTTTTTAAAAGACGAAAACGCATATTGTATATAAAATGCCATATTATTATAGAAAAATACCCACCTTTAGGTTAAGAAATTTGCAATATATTTAAAAAGAAAAATTATTACTATATTTGGTACATAATCATGATAGAAAATTCAAATATCCGAATAAAAACCTTTAAAAAAACTCCATAATTTTCCATTGAGTTACTATGTATTTAGAGAGGGCATCGCTACTACACTATTTGTAACACGAGTTAGAGCCAAGCGTCTCAAACAGATTCTGTTCGTGGTGTCCTCTCTATTAATACGTAGTAATAATACCTCAATGTAATTTTCACTTGCCAAAGCCTCACAGATTTAAACTAAAACTAAGAAAAACACAGAAAAAAAAAACTATCATGACAAAAATTTATTTTAAGTCCTATAGTTAAACATATTTTTATTTCAAAATTACTAATTAGGAAATTAAGACGCGTTGATTTAAAAGAATATAACCAATTAATTGGCTGCCATGAAAAACGCCAAAAATATATTGTTACATCTAGGATAAATTAACATCATGACTCCTAGTTCCTACATCTATTCCTATTCCTAAAGCTGTTCTGTGTAAAACTATTTAAATCTTCAACTAAAGTATTCCTAAATTCCTTCAATTTTAAATAATAATGTTACACGTTCATTATAGAAGAAGCTATCATGAAAGAAAAAATTAGGAGAATATAAAACTACATAATAATTATTTTACACTTTGACATCGAAAAAGCTGAAAATGCACGTCCAAAAATTATGTGCCATAAGACTTATTTAAATTTAAACGTTTAAAAACCACTGTAAAAGAAATAATATAAAAACATTATTCCAATCCCCTATCTTATTGAACTATCCAAAAACCCAAATTTCTGATATTCAAAGTTGTAATGCTCTAAAAAGACATTTAAAATAAAAATTGTGTGTTGCCATACGGTGACAAAGCAATATTTTTACGCTTGTACCATAAAAAAAATATTTTATTAGATGTTTATATTAATATTTGGATGTATGATTAAATCTAAATTTATTCGAAAAACATTTAATTTCTTACTATGGATTTAAAAACTTATTTTTTAGAAACACTGCAACTAAAAATTTAAATTTTATTTTTCGTTTTTTAATCATACGTCCAATAGATTTAGGTGTAACCCTCGATAATTACGCTTACTAGTGTTAATTGTACATAAATCGACACAAGACGTGTGCCGAATGATAAATTAGTTTAAGTTTTAAATAGATACAATTATGAAATAACGTCAAAACTGACATATAAGCAATACTGCGTTATTGTACTGTAGAATTTATACTAAGGTGAAACTTTTTTTCTAAATAAAGAACTATTTTGGCGGCGAAAATCAAAATTGACAGCCAGTATTTTTTTAATGTCAAAAATGACAGCTGTCATCTTGAAGTTTAACCGCGAAAATAGCCATGGATTGTTCTGTAATCTGTTGAATGTCATTTTTATTTGATTCGGAATAAAGGCCATTTTTCTCCAAAGCAATGTTTCGGAATTGAAAATTAAGTAATATATTATCTGTAGTTATTATATTTGATAGATTTTAATTGTGTATAGATTAATTTGGAATAAATTATGGAAAAATTATTTTTGAATCTTTTATTTTCAACCCAACAAGAGATTTAACTACATACTACATAGATAACATTGTGATCTCATGCAATGATATTTTTTTAAACTCATTAATAAATTAAAAGTAATTCTTTCACTATTCTCATAACGTAATTTTATTAAATAACACAATATATTTTAAATTTGACTAGCTACAGACTGTTAAATAAGTTTTCCTTATAATTATATTATTTTTTTCTTAATGAGTAAAATGTCCATTTAACACATTGAGTTACTATGTACTACGTACTAGAGAGGACATCGCTACTACACTTTGTAACACGAGTTAGAGTCAATTGTCTCAAACCATTTTTTTTTTGTTACATTGATTGGTTTTAATATAAGTAATAAGAGGCAGAATATCTATCTATATCAAAGTGTAACTCTATAAGATTTTGTTCGTGGTCCTCTCTATACGTAGTAATAATACCTCAATGATTTCACAACAAATTTTAATCTGATGGCATAAACTAAGTAGATTATTTGCTAAATTCTTTTCTAGTCTACTGACAACATTACAAAAATAAATAGTTTTGAAATACATATGTTACGGCTAAAGGTAGGTGAGAACATAAACTTAAGATTAGCCGGCTAAACTTAGGTTTATTTTCGACGAGGTGTTAATGTTAGTTTGTTCTATCTTTAGCCGGCTAAACTTAAGTGTAACCGCAGGCCCGTGGCTAAAAATGTCGGGGTGGGTAGATTTGGTTACTATAATACATGTAAGGAACAGGGCGAGTGTTTTCTGGCACTTCGCCGGCTGCTGCCGCAGCACGCTCGCTGCGCTCGCTCGGCTCGTGCGGGTCTTAAGAGTTCTAACCTAACCTAACCTAGCCACCAGCTTTCTGCCCTGAGTCGGGGTGGGTAGATTTGGTTACTATAATACATGTAAGGAACAGGGCGAGTGTTTTCTGGCACTGTGCGGGCCCCTCAAGCCCTCCACCGGCCCGGCGCTAACCAAATCTACCCACCCCGACATTTTTAGCCACGGGCCTGCGGTTACACTTAAGTTTAGCCGGCTAAAGATAGAACAAACTAACATTAACACCTCGTCGAAAATAAACCTAAGTTTAGCCGGCTAATCTTAAGTTTATGTTCTCACCTACCTTTAGCCGTGACACATATATAACAGGTAACATTTGGATCAATCAGGATGTACATATTTTAACATTCATGCATATAACAAGTACTTATGTACTTAATAATTAAAATTAATAATATATTTGTCCAATTTCCATAAATATGCTTTGTTTACGACTAGAGGACGTGTAGATATTTTGGGACGACATTTTTTATCCTTATCAATATTTCATAAAATTTACTCAAAAGAAAATAAGAGTCACTTGTGTATTTTAAGATTGGGAAAACTTTTCTTACACAAAAAACTACAGGACTTGTGCTTTATCGTGAGAGAGGTAGACAGAGATAAAAATGATTTTTTATTTATTACCCACTATTACCCAATACCAGTTAAAAAAACTGTGACTGTTATTTTCTTTTGCGAGTATATATTTTTTTTATAATCTATGTCAAAATAATAATTTAATTTTCATTCTGAGCGAGATCCTTCTCCTGATTTTCATCTGGATTTTCCAATATTTTCTTTTCATCATCTAGCGATGACTTTGACAGCTGACGTAAAATTTTCTCGAATATTTTTGGCGCGCTTTTCGTGTTCGGCAACGAAATGTCAGTTTGAGTTGGCACAGATTCCCATCTCTTTTCTTCTTTCACCTCTAGAGGTAGCACTGTCTCTTTCAGGTTCAGAGACATTGATTTTTTTTTAATTTCTTTTTCTGGATCTGTTTCTATTGTGGTTTCTATATTGACTTCTTCAACTTTTTTCTCAACGACCATTTCTTTAGACTGTCTTTCTATAGCTTTAGTTAGGACATTGCCAAGAATGTGTGCGCATTTTATAATATTTTGAGTTTCACGTGGTGTGAGGTGGAGTCCCTCGTTTCTTATAACGTTGTTAATGTTATGTATGTTTTCAGGAGATCGTTGAACGCTTTCGCTTAGTAATTCTGGAATAACAAAATTATCAATAATTATTTAAATGAGCGCGCGTGCGGAGGGTGGGTTGCCACTTGCCAGTAAGGGGTGTACAAAAATAGTTTTAAGAAATCATCCCTTAGAAAAAAAAACGACGTGTGGCACTCGGGGACTGCCACGGTAAAGCTATTGCATGCTATGCCTTCAAGCCACACCTCCACCCGTCGGAGTGGGGAGCGTGAGGTTTTTTCGTTACGGAATTTCTCGATTCGGTCCCCGCGCTCAAGGCCCGCGATAGAAGCTATGCAATAGCTTAAAAATTCATCAGGATTTTCATGATATTTTTTTACGTAAACAGTAAATGCATGACAGTAAGTTTTGTCGAGTTTTGTATACCGACGACTGTGGGACACTGCATAGACAGCTTTGTAAGCATTTATATTTTGAACGATAAAACCTACCAAAATCCCCTACATCGATATCTTCAGTACGGTACGGCGTAGGACACTGATCATAGTATCTGCTGACAGGAACACGGGCTAGAGAATTGTTGTAATTCGCCCAGAACTGCCCCCACTCGCCTTCTGGCTTCTGTCTCTCTGAATCTTGCCATGTGCTAACACAACAACTGAAATATTATATAGATTTGAATATATTTTTCTTTAATAAATATCTAAATATTTCAGGACAAATTTCGCACACGGCACGATCTGATCCCATACTAAGCTTTCGCTTGTGTTATGGAAACCAGATGGCTGATAAACATACATATAAATTATAATTTTAATAAATACTTATATTTTTCTTTGCATGTAACATTTAATTTATTTGTATGAGAAATCTTAAAAAAGATAGTTGTCAGTACAATTACTTATAAAATGCTTATAAACTTACAAGAAAACATAATAACCTAACCTTATTTATGTGGCAGTCATCTATAATTATCTATTAACATACTTACAAACAAATTTTCGCATTAACGATATGATAAGGATAAGATTTTATGCCAAAGCACGTTGCACTAAACTACACTACAGTAAAAATACCACGGTGTTACGGGGAAAAAATAAATTAAGTACTTATGTATTTTTACGATTCAAAACAGCCTAGTCATAAAAATCTGTGAGCATACCTGTCCTGCAAATCCTGGCTCCTCGAAGACATCAGAGTGTCGGGGGCGAAGCCCTGTGCGCTGTCCCCGGAGGACGGGGCTGAGGTCGGCGAGCCGGAGGAACATTCTAGCTCTGTGCTCATTGCGTGCCTGTTTAATTAATTTATTATTTTTAAAAGACAGTTTAATAATTCTTCTATATGCGCGTTGATAGTAAAATTTCAACGTCGCTACATGGCAATACCGTCACGTCATGAAGTAAGACGATTTTGGTATCTTTGAATCTTGCCAAAGAAGTTTCACTTCTGACACGTGTACACACGCTCTTTTTTATTATTTTAATACATACCTATACGGACTAGGACTAGATGACTTAAAGCTATCTCTACTCAAGGAAGAGCTGTCTTTACTACAGCGGGAATCGACGGATTTAGTTTTTTCAGCCAACACATGATGAATAAGTCGACGATGGACCTTCTTCGGTGTTGATGTTGTGAATTGTTTGTTGATTCCATATTTTGAGTTGGTATCTTCGAAGTCTGATACCTAAAACAATTAAGAAGAAACATTTTCATTGTAAATGTTTTTACTCATTCGCTTGGTACTTACCTAATTGCTTTTTTTTAAATAAATGTGTTATGAATTATATTGTTGTTTTATTTATTCCTTATTCCTTGTTAGTACTGTGGTAAATCGCTACAATAGTAAAGTTTATAAATTATGATATTTATCTATCAAAAACTACTATTTTATGATTGATTTATCGAAACAATTTCAAAATTTTAACGTAAACTAGAACTTAATTGAAATATTTATTACAGCGCCATCTAGTAGTAATATTATTGAACTACTATAGATTACGACATTACGAAGCGCTAAGCATTATAATTTAAATTAGTACTGCATATTTCCCAAAGATGGCGCTTAAATCAATTTTCATATTCAACAAGTTTTTTTGGAAATTTAAGCATTATTATTAATATTAAAACAAATATTACAGTGCTTACAGTGTTGAAATAAATAATAAGGCAATGCGCTCTGTCTATTTAATTAAACACAGCTATGTTAAAACTACTTAAAGTGAATATAACGTCAATATATTTATTTTTAATGCTATTTGAATCTTACTTGCGATAGTTCCAAAGACAATTCATCATCTATAGACGCATCTCTGCTCCTCGAAGCTTGAGAAGCCAGTCGTTTTGGCGAATCTAATAATCTTTTCGATTTTATCAAAGAATCCACTGACTGACGTCGGTGGTACGTCCCTGGTAGTGAGCTTGCTCGGTCACTTCTGTAACGTTTAAAATTATAATATTGTAACAATTAATTAAACATCACATTTATTTGTATTTAAGAAAAATATATAGTAAACCAAATTAATTTAACTATTTGAATAGCGCGCCATCTAGTGTATTTTATCATTCGTTTAAGTTTACTTGTAATAGTTACACCGTAAACGATAGATGGCGCTATTTTCAATATTGCCTTCATTTAAAATACTGGACAAAAATGATTGCCAAAAATATCTCCAAGAGAGTATAGAATATATACAAAATGTGTGCGAAAACTTTACTAGTAGCTATTCTGATTACATTTTCAATTGGTTTCCTATATTACCTGTATACTTATTTAATAGGTACTCTAACTTTAATATAATGCGCTCGTATTAATTCTGAAATGATTTGTATTTAAAATTTAATGCACTTTTCAAATTATACACATACATAATTATACACATACATAATACATACATAGCACGGTAGTACTATGTGAATTGTGATGATAGTTGATACAAATGCAATGTCGTATGTTAGAGTCACTTAATAAAATATTATTTCGAATCGAAGGCCGTAAATAGAATTCTAGTGTGTAAGGAAGTTTGCTAGAATCGTACGATGGTTACTATAATAATTGTAAAAATGGGATAGAAAAATAGATTTATAACATTGATTTATAATGGTAATAAGTTGGTGGTAATATATCATAATATAGTGGAATAGTTGAATGTAAATCACTACATAGTACACAATTTATTAGGTTTTATACAAAGTGGGCGACGCGACGCCGCGGGCGGAAAGCTAGTCCTACTAATATTATAAATGCGAAAGTTTGTGAGGATGTGTGTGTGTGTTTGTTACTCTTTCACGCAAATACTACTGAACCGATTACAATGAAATTTAGCACACATATAGAGGGTAACTTGGATTAACACATAGGATAGGTTTCATCCCGGAAATCTAACGGGAAAGGGAACTATGCGGGTTTTTCTTTAAAAACGTGGGTGAAGCCGCGGGCGGAAAGCTAGTAAATTATAATTGGATAACACATTTGTTGCATAACCATGTTATAATTATGATAATGATTTAGATGGTAGAAAAGCAGTATAGTATTATAACTAATAGAAGAGTTGTAGTAGAAAGTAGTAGTAAAATAAAATAGTGATGTAGTAAATGGTAGAATACATACTTTTTCAATATCTGCTTGCCAGTAACGACAAAGTCGAAAGTTTTCTGTGTTTTCTTCGGCGTGCTATGGCTGGATGTTGGTGGGTTTGTTTTTTTGTCTGTCACACTGTTACGTCGGGATAGGCTGGCTGAGTTCCGACGGGATCCTGGACGACTGTCTTCTTCGTTTTTGTGCATTTTGTAGTTTGTAAGTTATTTAGGAGTTAAATGGTCATGATGATGGTTTATTGAATCTGTGTGAAATGTATGGACTCTTAGTTAAAATAATTTTGTATGTGATTTAATAAAGTTATTAGGAATGAAGTTTTACCTTAAGCTATAATTTTAATATAGAATGGTTATATGCAAAAATGTAAATCAGATATGTAGTGTTTTTATAAGAATCAAAATCTTAACTTTAGAATTGTGTTAACCGTCAAAAAACTAGCTTTACTAAGCTCACTTCAAAACGGCTAAACAAAAACTGATGAACTCCAATTCCTAATCCACAATATATTCCATTACTACAAAACGGCTGAGCAGTTTCCGATACAACTCTATCAGTTACACAACAGCCGTTCGGAGGGCGGTGTGGGAGATACTGCGTGGATCGGTAACCCATATCACGCTTGACTGAGTTGGTGTGGCTTTGATGATGAGCGGAGCGAGAGCGGAAAGTTATAAACATAGTATTTGTACATTATTATTATTGTGTGTGATTGTATTACATATATTTACCATCAAAAATATCTACATGATTTCTTGATAAAAATAACAAATTGTAAATTGCATACATGCTACATGGATTAAGAATAGTGTAGTTGAAAATTTACTTATAATTTATATATTTTCTTTTCTTTTTGTAAGCAGTTAAACCAGCGTAGAATTCATACAAATTTTCAACGACTTTTACTCTACTTTTCGTGATACTTAATTTATATAAAATAACTAGCGGTGTGGTTTTACCTGTATTGCTCCGCTCCTATAGGTCTTAAATTGATGATAATATATAGCCGATATGAAATATCTAACACTGAAAAAAAATTCAAATCGAACCCGTTTGTATGGATGTATGGATGTTTGTTACTCTTTCACGTAAAAACTACTGAACCAATTACAATGAAATTTAGCACACATATAGAGGGTAACTTGGATTAACACATAGGATAGTTTTTATCCCGGAAATCCCACGGGAACGGGAACTATGCGGGTTTTCCTTTTCAAACGCGGGCGAAGCCGCGGGCGGTAAGCTAGTTTGTGAGATAAAAGTGTTCAAACAAATAAAATAGAGCGTGTGTGTACACACGTGTCAGAAGTAGAACTTCTTTGGCATCTTGAAAAGGTGCCAAAATCGTCGCCTTACTATTATTTATAATTGAAATTTTACTCTCAACACACAAAGAAGTTTCACTTCAAAAACATACTGTTCAGCTTTATAATATTATCTAGTATAGATTTCAAAACGCTATCGCTTCGCTTATGCATAAGCACAACCTTATCAATGGGTGTGAACTGAGGCATGCCCTTCCGCTCCACCAGGCTGACATTTTAGACCGACCTGCTTGCTAGGTTATTTGTTTTGTTTGTCTGTCTGTATACGCAACCAGCTGCACCCCGCGGTTTCACCCGCGTTAGGTACTCTGCTCCTGTTGGTCTTAGCGTGATGATATATAGCCTATAGCCTTCCTCGATAAACAGGGTACCTAACGACTAACACCGAAAGAATTTTTCAAATCGGACCAGTAGTTCCTGAGATTAGCACGTTCAAACAAACAAACTCTTCAGCTTTATAATATTGGTATAGATATGTAGAGTGGTTTTGTTATAATAATTAAAGATCAACTATAGAGTTTTCTCAAAGCTCTTCTCTGTAGAAACTGAGTTAAGACTGGTGGTAAATATTTCATTATTATGTATTTGGTTGATTCAAAGGCTTCCGTTCGTGGTACAAAAATCATATACCTACCTATGTGATTCCTGAGCACTTGTAGACTACTATGATAGGTATCCAACGGTGAAATAATTGTTCAAATCGGTTTCGTAATTCCTAAGACACGTGCAACCAAACAAACAAACTCTTCAGTTATCTGCATACTATAGATAGAAAACAAAGTATGTGGATTTTGATGCAATTTTTTTCATAAATAAATAAATATTTCGGGACTATATTCACACACGGCACGATCTGATCCCATACTAAGCTTTCGCTTGTGTTATGGAAACCAGATGGCTGATAAACATACATAATATATAATTTTAAATAAATACTTATATGTATAGATAATGAACAGCCAGAGACACAGAGAACACAGAGCAAACATCTATGTTCATCACACAAATATTTGCCCCGGCTGGGAATCGAATCCACGAGATAAGATAGATTGGTTCTCGATTTTCTCGATGTTCTATCCAAAACAATTAAAGCCGCGGGCAAAAAGAGTCTTTCATAAATTATCAAAATTGGTGCCATTTTTTATTTTACACGTAATATTACGAACTTAAAAAAAAGTCAAATCTTTCCTCTTGAAAATCATTAGTATTAAATTGGAATATAAATGAATTAATTTTTATTATTTCCTCAAAAAACACTTATCTCTCTTACATAAGAGCAATAACATTAGTTTTAATTAAATCAAGATAAATAGTTATTATGAGTAAATAAAATATATTTTTATTGAAATTTGATGAGAAATTAATTCATATATCGATTGATTCGCTTTTACTTTAGAAAGGTGTATTGGTCTGATTTTTGAACGTCACTTTCATAACATAATATTATAGAGCTGAAGAGTTTGTTTGTTTGAACGCGTAAATCTCAGGAATGATGGGTCCGATTTGAAATGTTTCACTGTTAGATAGTCCATTAGAGGAAGGCTTATAACCTATATTTCTATCATCTCGCTAAGGCCAATCAGAGTGGAGAAATGCGGATAAAACCGCGGGGCGAAGCTAATGTTTTATATACGAGCTGTTAAATAATTCTTTTTAGGGCCGATTTTTCAATGCTTGGATAAAACTTATCCGTCCAATAAAGTATTACACGATAATATTAAAATGTCACGTAAACTGTCAAATACGGGCAATTAGAATACGTTTTTAAAATGGTAGTTTTATACATTATTCGACGAATAAGTTGAAAAATTGGCCCTTAACCGATTTTAACAGAAATAGTGTATTTATAAATGTATTTAAGTATATACCTATTTATATCATACACTAAGGATTTTTGAAATCCAATATTTCCTGAGGTTTAAAGTTCAAACAATCGAATTCTTCAGCTCTATATTATTAGTAAAAAACATATTATCTGTCTTGATACTTTTATTTCCTAGTCATATACATCCTGTTAGTCTTAGCGTGATGATATATAGCATATAACCTTCCTCGATAAATGGGCTATCTAACACCGAATGAATTTTTCAAATCGGACCAGTAGTTCCCGAGATTAGCGCGTTCAAACAAACAAACTCTTCAGCTTTATAATATTAGCATAGATTAGGTTTTTAAATCTAGTTAGTTATACGTGGTTATACATTATTTACCGAAATATAACCCGGTTACTTGCTTACTACGCATATAACACATATATAAGGATGTATGGATGTATGGATGTATGGATGTATGGATGTATGGATGTTTGTTACTCTTTCACGTAAAAACTACTGAACCGATTACAAAGAAATTTAGCACACATATAGAGGGTAACTTGGATTAACACATAGGATAGTGTTTATCCCGGAAATCCCACGGGAACGGGAACTATGCGGGTTTTCCTTTGAAAACGCTGGCGAAGCCGCGGGCGGAAATCTAGTAACACATATTGTTCACGTAATTTGACAGTTTATGTAACATGGCGATGGACTTGCCTTTATTTGAAAAGATTATGTTTTACAAACATGGTATTTAGAAATTTTTTAATTAAGAGGTATTTTCTTTATTATGTAACTAGCTTACCGCCCGCGGCTTCGCCCGCTTTGTCTAAAACCTAATAAATTATATACTAAAACGTTCTGTTTGTTTGTTTGTTTGAACGCGCTAATCTCAGGAATTACAGGAATCCTGGCAGAGATGGCTCTGAGCCATAAGGCCGCCGTTTGTACATTTTAAATTGTTTTGTTTTATGTACTTTCATTGTAATATGTTGTACAATAAAGAGTAAATAAATAAAAATAAATAAATAATAAATTATATACTAAAACTTTCCTCTTGTATCACTCTATCTATTAAAAAAAATTCATTAAAATCCGATGTACACAACTAGTTTTAAGTATCTTACACTTTTATAGCGTAGTAGTGAAAATTGAAATCTTAATGAAAGATTGAACAGCTTTAAAAGTGTTTATGAATTGTATTTTTAATAATAATAGTTAAAAAAAACTAAAAAACACGCTTTTAGTTCGGTTTTCTATAAAACGCGTGTTTTTTTATTTTTTTTTTAACTATTATTTATTTTATCAAATTAGTGTATTGTCATTGGTCCTCAATAAATCTACAAAGTTTGAACGAAATCTGGCCGTTTAAAGTGGGTCAAAATCGCGCCCAAAGAAGTCGGTTACAAACAAACATACAGGTGAAGCTAATATAAAGCGTGTAAAAAGAGTTAAATTGCTGAGAATATCGATAGTTACCACGTTATGAATTTGTTATTTCATTCGGTAGAAAAACATTACATTTACATACATATTCATTCATTTGACAGAAATAAAAAAATAAACTAGAATTGATATAAAAACCAAAAACGGTTATTCATCTTGACACGATTAATAAAAAAAGTGTGAAAAATCCTTGGCAAGATTCAAAGAAACCAAAATCTTTGCCTTACTCGGTGACGTGACGGTATTACCATGACGCGACATTGAAATTTTACTTTTAATGGAGATTATGTTTCTCTTTGCAAATGAAATATTTTATGAACAACTAGCAAACCGGGCGAACTCCGTTTCGCCACCAGAGACACCTTTTCTTTGCTATAAACCTCACGGAGCCCGAGACCTTTCCAACGAATGTAAAACCGTGGAAATCGGTTCGTGCGTTCTGGAGTTATAGCGTCAGGAAGGAAAACTCGACTTATTTTTATATAGTAGATTTCTGTAATAAGAATTAAAATTTTCATTTTCACGTAGCCTAATTTTTTCATATAACCTGAAATTTGGTAGATCAAACATACAAATACATTAGATAATTCTATATTTCTGAAAAATACTTTCATTTTAGTAGTATATTGAACAAAGACGTAATATTTGGCACATATGTTATGGGCGGGTGACATCAGAACAGGTTTCAATAAACGCGGAACACAATATTATTTGTTCAAACTTTCACTGAATATAATTTTTAACACGCCTTTATTAGCTTCACCTGTAATGTTTGTAACCGACTCCTTTACACGATTATGACCTACTTGTAATTCAAACTTGTACACTTTAATTTGCAACTGATCCTTAATAACAAGGATCAGTTGCAAATTAAAAGTAACTTTATGAGTTATAACAGGCCTAATTATTGACTATTGCTATGAAATCATATCAATTTTTTTTATATTAAGTATGACCTTCCTTTTATTCTTAATATTATTTTTACTTTTATTTAATTATTGTTTGTATGAATTTTTAATCTAATTTAATTTTTAATCTGTATTATGTTTATGTATTAAATTTAAATCTAAATTTTAAATATTTATCATAACATAATCGCCGCTCTGTTTGTAAAATTCTAATGTTAAACATTTCACGGTCCCGCAGGACAGGCATTGCCTAGTGCGGGAACCATTGATTTTATTTCCTGTATTTTAACGTTTTTCTTTAAGAAACTGTATTAAGCACTATGTAATAATGTATGTATTATGACTGATGTACGTGTCTTAAAGAATAAATAATTTTTTACTTTTTACTTTTTACTTGAGTTCATATTGTATAATTTTTTAAGGTTGATGTTCCGACCGTCCCTCCATACATTTTTGATTACCTCTAAACACTTAACACAGACACTATTTCTTTAAAACTAATCATTTTATCACTTCTCTATAATGAAATGTGTGCGCGTTCGACCTTTTTAATCAATAATTTACAATATTTACTTAGAAAAACAACAGTAAAATACCGGAAAAATTTGACACTTCTACAGTAGTGTGCGTGACTTTTGCCAAGCGAAACACGACATAAAGCACGACATCTAGCGCATAGACTATATACTTATTACAGATCTAGCGCGTCAATGTCTAAACAAAAGGCGATGTTTAGACATTGACGCGCTAGATGTCGTGCATTCGCGTTCGTTATCTTATGCATAATGAGCATAATTCTAATAAATCAAAGTTCTGTGTAAAAATTGAGTAATTTCATTTCCAATCGTTCAAAGAAAATAACAATAAAATAAAATAAAACTAATGACCTTAGAAACTATGTTTTTTTTTATTTATTACTCATTATTGTTCGTCCGTCGTAGGTCTGTAAACTGTATTGTACACTGAAGGTAAATGGTACTGTAGGTACTTTAGTTCGGCGTCGTCGCTCGTCGGCTTGATATAAAATTACATTCTTGATTTCATTGACACGCGCTATGATTTGCGCGCGGAATTTCTTGTGTTGTGAATTTATTTTTGTATGCTATGCATTTTAATTGATTCAAATTGCAATGTTTCTCTAGTATGCATTTGAGACTATATGGGTCGATCAACTTTTAATGGTCCGACGGTACACGCATCATGTCCCTGAACGATAATTAATAAACATGAAATCATAAAGAGTTAAATTGGTTTTAATTATATTCTTTTTAATATTTTCTAACATTATTGTAAACAAAATTTTAAGTGTTTTATTAATTTGTGCGTAGTTTCATGGTTGTCCAGAGACTAAATGCAATTTTCCAGTACTATCACATTTGTCCCCAAGCTACTATGCATTAACAAACTTCGCATCACGAACACATACTATCACGACCATAAATACCAAATACACTTCTTGTTTCAGTTAATGATTATTGACATAAAAACATACAAATATTTTTTTTTTATTGGATATAATACGATTTTCAGGCATTTTACTTTTGTCCCCATAAATCATCTACATGGCACAGGTCTCACAGACAACCGTAATTTAGTTATGAAAACAAAACACAGATGGCGCGGTAGATTCCTAAACAACAAGCTAAACACAATAATTAACTGTCGGGCTCAAACGCCATTTTGATTTGTATAAAATCACGGCAACAGTCGTCCGAGCAACGTTGGTGAGTGTGGGGTGGCTTTATTGTCAGTCCGTCAGACAACTGTGATTAAAACATAAGTACTTGATGCATTGTTATCAATTATACTACACGAGATGCGCTTTCGTCTATAATTTAGTGTGAGCTGAGATTAATATATAAAATAACAATAGTATTTGCTTGGCGGGTCAAAATTTTAAAAATGTCCCGCAGACAACCAGTCACTTGGCCAACCAAAGTGGTTGTACCATGGACAATTTGGTTGTCCCTAGGACAATAATTATATAAAACTTATACTTTAACAGTTAAATAGTTCATGTTTTGTTTATTACTCGGCTGTTTCGGGAACACATTTTTATTACGCAATTTTATGTCTAGTTTAATTGTAATTTTAACATTTCAAAAATCAAGACGACTAAGATGTCCCCATATGAAAATCACATTATACTTCATTCATTCAGTTATATCGAGAATCAGTTCATTTTAATTAAGTAAAATCAATAATACGATACGTAACAAGCTCGCCTTAATAGTTTTTTTGTAAAAAATATCACTATTTCCGCTTTACTGAAACTTTTTTATATATGAAACATTGTTTGGTTGTTCAAAAGACATCATTCGTTTCAATTTTAATAAAAATATTTCGTATTTTGGGTGTAAATAGAACAAATATCAAAATATTATTTATTATTTAATATTAGAAGAATTTATTTTAATTCTGAAGGGAATTTAACATTTAAAAAAGTACTAATGTGTAAGTTGTCCAAAGGACATTATTTCCCGTGAATAGATCGGTTCGTGAAGTTAAATCCACAAATGTATGTAATCAACATCACTGCTGCCTATATAATCTTAATCTACGAAGAATTATCTTCTAAATGAAATAGTAAAATGCTGAAAATTAAGTTAAAAAAAAAATACGAGAAAATTATGATCGGGACCTTTAAAAATTGATTGACCCATATTGTAAATTGTAATAATTGATCGTGGGTATAGTAATTAATTATTCTAATAACGCAATTAGTAATATATGTATTTTCGGTGGGATTCAAAACAAAAAATTGGCCCGTGATTTTTATGAAATTTCACCACATTGCAAATCACATCAATCATAGTTCATACACATGTATGACGAAAGTGATTAGTATTGTGGCTAACATTGACTCATCAGTTCATCACTGAAACCAGTGATAAATCAGTACCTATATCATATTGTGTTTGAATATTTTTAAACAATGATATAAGTATACAATTATTATAAATCGGTAAACTATCAAAGTAATCACAAACTTGCAAACATTGGTAAAATGTCCAGTAGTTTATGAGCCTATTCATTACAATCAAACAAACAAACAAAGTTTTCCTCTTTATAATATTAGTGTAGACAAACACTATGAATACGATCACGAATGCAAATTCGGGGATTTTCTAATTATTGCTAAATAATAATTGAATTCGTTTTGAAATACTCTATAATTTTTAGTGTATAAATAGACATTTATAATGTGGTGCTCATTTTTTTTGTACTGCTAACGCTATTGTAGGTACCTATTTTCGTTGTTTTATTTCAAGTGAACACGGCCATACAATTTTGTCACGAGCCGCCTATGATTGTAGGTACTTTTGTTAGGCTCCTTCGTCGTCCGCGTCGGCTCGAAAGTTCTTGATTTCATTGTCACGCGCTATGATTTGCGCGCGGATTTTCTTGTGTTGTGAATTTATTTTTGTATTATTATTATTTTTTATTTATTTTTTTATTTTATTGATTCAAATAAAATATTTCACTAGTATGCATTTGAGACTATATTGTATTATGTATAATTTATCGTAGGTATAGTTATTCTTATAACGCAGTTATATTTTCGGTGGGACAATTTGACCCGTGATTTTTCTGAAATATCACCACGTTGCAAATCACATCAATCATACACACGTATGACGAAAGTATAGTGGCTATAATTGACTCATCAGTTCATCACTGAAACCAGTGATAAATCAGTACTACTCGACCAAGCCAACTAGACGCTCGGGTGGAATGCGGCCTCCCCGCCCGCTTACCGCCTCAGGTACCGCGTTCGCCTTAGTACGGTTCGCAGCATCGACGCATTCGTACGTTTCGCATCGCTAGTTATTTCTGTACTTTTTATTATTAATCGTTAAAGCTTGTTGTTGACTGTTAAGTTTTTCGTTGTTATTTGTTTAAGTTTTTACTGTGTTGTTATTCATAGACAGCCCTCGAAATGGGGAAAAATAAGACTATTCATAGCGGAGAGCGAACAGTGATATTATTAATATTTTTTTTTTGCTATCTGTACCCGAGACATGGGCGGGTGACGTCACAGTTGAAAAGGGTCTAGTTGGCTTGGTCGAGTAGTACATATATCATATTTTATTGTGTTTGAATATTTTTTAAACAACGATATATACAATATTATTATAAATCGGTAAACTACCAAAGTACTTCCGAATTTTCAGACAGACAAACAAGTAGTTTGAACACGCAGTTTTCTTATACTAGTAGCAAAAATCAAAACCATAATATTATGTTTCCCTACTATATTTTACTAAAAGTCGAGTGCGTCGAAATCGTAAATAATAATATTATGTTTTTCACCTTCCTGGTTATTTTCCCATAGTAAATAGTGTTTTAGGTTTGTTGTTGTAGGTAGGAATAATAATAATTATTCTTACATGTTGGTTATGAAATGTATATTGAAATAATTTACTTTTACAAATCATTAGTGATATAAGTTTTGAGTGAAAATGCTTGGATCAGCATAATATTATATGGTACTTCAAATACATGTTTTGATAAAAAAAACAATAGTGTAATAAAATAAAACTGCGTTTTATTGTAATCAATGTTGACAATTTTAAATTCCAAAATTATTGATCAATAAAATAGTTTACACCAACAAATATAACTTTTATTTTTATAACAATCGTTCATAATATAAACCGTAGCAGGTGGCGTTTTGAAGTTCTGTCTACTCATACAGAAAAATGGAAAACTTGTTTTTTTTGTAAACAATTTATTACTCATGTTGTTTGGCAACTCGAAGCGTGGTCGTCCGTCGTAGGTACTTTTGTTCGGCGTCGCGTCGTCGTCCGTGTCGGCTTGATATAAAACATTCTTGATTTCATTGACACGCGCTATGATTTGCGCGCGGAATTTCTTGTGTTGTGAATTTATTTTTGTATGCTATGCATTTTAATTGAATCAAATTGCAATATTTCTCTAGTATGCATTTGAGACTATATTGTAATAATTGATCGTGGGTAGGTATAGTAATTAATTATTCTAATAACGCAATTATATTTTCGGTGGGATTCAAAACAAAAAATTGGCCCGTGATTTTTATGAAATTTCACCACATTGCAAATTATATATTATACAATTACAATTACAATTATTATAAATCGGTAAACTATCAAAGTAATTACAAACTTGCAAAATATGCTTTTCCGAATTTTCAGACAGACACACAATTTTATTAGTTTGTTTTAGCAAAGTAGGTACCTATACCTATACGCTTACGTCGCGCGTCGCGTCGTCGAAAACGGTGCGCCCAGAAACAAACATACCTAATTCAGTTACAATCCTTTTTTTGTTCCGTAATTTATTGTATTTATTCTAATACGATTTTTTTTATTCGTCGGCCAGTTCTACTAGGTATAAAAAGATAAAATTGAAATATAATTATTGTAGCGACAGCCATATTATGTTACTATGTTTTCGTAAATATGTTTTTCACCTTCCTGGTTATTTTCACATAATCTTATCTTCTTATATATAAAAATGAATCGCAAAATGTGTTGGTAAGCGCATAACTCGAGAACGGCTGAACCGATTTCGATCATTCTTTTTTTATTATATTCCTTGAAGTACGAGGATGGTTTTTATGTAGAGAAAACGTAAATATTATGTACCACGGGCGAAGCCGGGGCGGACCGCTAGTATATATATATAAATGAATCGCAAAATGTGTTGGTAAGCGCATAACTCGAGAACGGCTGAACCGATTTCGATAATTCTTTTTTTATTATATTCCTTGAAGTACGAGGATGGTTCTTATGTAGAGAAAACGTAAACATGTACCACGGGCGAAGCCGGGGCGGACCGCTAGTCTTATATATAAAAATGAATCGCAAAATGTGTTGGTAAGCGCATAACTCGAGAACGGCTGAACCGATTTCGATAATACTTTTTTTATTATATCCCTTGAAGTACGAGGATGGTTCTTATAGCTAGAGAGCTAGTTAGTTTAGTTTTAGTGCAGTGGCAGTGTAAATGTTGTTGTTGAGGTTATGTAAATTTAACACTTTAGTTAACTACCAAGATATAAAGAAATGAGGATAGGACACAATAACTATTGGTTGAGGTATTTATAAACTCATAATATACTTTTAAAAAAATCACGTTTTAATAAATTTCTAGAATTAAATTAGAACAGCTGATTCAAAATAGCCTAAAAAATCTTAATAATAATAATTACGCTTCACAGCAAGAAGAAATGTACCATATGTACCCGCACAATGTCGATATTGTGTTGCCTACCGTTCGACTCAATGGCTAGGGTTGTAACTACCTTTAATAATTATTACCAAACTAATAAACCGAGTGATGCGAAATAACCATAATTCTTTTAGAGTTTGATAAAATGATCAGGCAGGT
Organism: Colias eurytheme; assembly: GCF_061535395.1. Taxonomy (NCBI): domain Eukaryota; kingdom Metazoa; phylum Arthropoda; class Insecta; order Lepidoptera; family Pieridae; genus Colias; species Colias eurytheme. Next base: position 280,108 of record NC_143010.1, on the reverse strand, counting down.
ATTTTCTTTAATCCTCTGAATTCTCGGTTACTAAATTGTATCGTTGAAATTATTCTTAATCGCGTAAATTTAATAAATAATCATATGGAAAACACTTTTCATTTGTTTTTTTACTTTCACGCCCAACTACTATACAATAATTACGTTGTTTCGGTATTTTGACGAGAAAACGCAGGAAACATCCGTTGTATCATTTTAGATAGATTGTATATTTTGTATCTGTAGAATTGAAATCAAAGCTATGTATATGTTGTCTCCATTCTTTTCTTATCGGATTGTTGATCCCAATGCGAATGCGTCACTTAAATTTTATAAAAGACAATTAAGAACATCAAAAATAAAGTGATACGTAAATATTTCACAGTGCAATATATTATGTAATTAATAATAATTATATATTTATGAAAAAATAATTACATCAGATTTAATAATAGCAATTGTTTTGAATGTACATAATATGAATAAATGATTACATCATAATAGTAATAATCACAATTGTTTTATTTCCCATTTGTTGCAACCCTAGCATATTTTCATGTAGCAGCAGAAGTACCTACACTGGCGGCGCGGCGGCATCGTGCGACATCAAAGGCATTGCCTTACTAGGAATGACTCATTTCTTTTATTATATAATTTACGTTTTACTTTTACAGAATCCGATTCAATGGATTATGAAGACGAGTCACACAACGCCATACGATAGTGATGATGAATGAACATTTCAATAAATGCATGCGTGTTTTTTTATGTTGTTTTGTAATTGTTAATTGTTTCTTAAATAAAGAAATAAACTAAATATTTAAATGATGATTTGTTATTTGCAACACAACTTTATATTTGAGATTCTTTACAAATGTATATTTAGTTTTGTATCATCAAATTTATAAATTTTATTCCATAGTTTTCAAAATTAAATGTAAATGACCATAAAAACATTAATAAAGTAAATCATTGATGTAAGGTCAGGGAACGTAATACATATATACATCTGACCATGTAGAAGCTAAGTCTTGTTGACTGCTGAAGTCTGTAAAGTTTTGTTGTCTGCTGAAGTCTGTACGCAATGAAAATGTCTGCCGTTTCGAAAATAAGTTTTTAAGACCCTAATAAATAAAATATATGAATGGCAGATCTGGTCAAATACTTTCAAAATTGTATTTTTTTCAGCACTTTCATAAGTGTCTGCCAGAATGTTATCCGCGTGATAATGGTCTGCCATTGTTATTTTCCGATAGTAATAATAATCTATTTTCAAATATCAAAATGGCAGACGTGGTCAAATGGTTTCAAAGTTCGCCAAAAATTTCCACCTGTCTTACCTAAGCGCGCGCCCCGTCCACCACTCTGGGCTTAGTGACTCCTCATCTCATGTATAGTAGGTATAGGGGAATCAACACACAAAAATCCAGGTCTGGTCAAATACATACAGGTAGCTTTGCGCTAGCTCTCTAGCTATTACTTCTTATGGAGAGAAAACGTAAACATGTACCACGGGCGAAGCCGGGGCGGACCGCTAGTAAATAATAAAATAATAAATAGTGTATTAGATTTGTTATTGTATCTTGTATACCTACGAATAATTATTCTTACGTCTTGTTGGGAAATGTTCAAATACCTACCTATTGAAATAATTTACTGTTACAAATCATTAGTGTTATTAGTTTTGAGTGAATAGGCATGGATCAGAAATTCAGAATATAATATGCTACTAACTACTCAAATACATACATGTTTACACAACAAACACCACTGACCTCTATAATTACTATAAGTTATAGAGGTCAGTGACCGTCAGTGACAAACACTATGGATACCTACGCTCGCGAATGCAAATTCGGTGATTTACTAATTATTGATACCTAGTCATTGAATTCGTTTTGAAATAGCCTGTACTTTGTAATTTTTAGTGTTATAGACATTTATTAAATGTGGTGCTCATTTTTTTGTAATAAATCATCCCGAACGCTATTGTATTTTCGTTGTTTTATTTCAAGTGAACACCTATACAATTTTGTCACGAGCCGCCTCTGGCCTCTGGGTGAAATAAACAAGTCAAATGATTTTTGTTCTAATTGTATTTTGGTAGTAGTTTGTTTAGAATTTACATTACCATTGCTTAATTTTTATTTTGTATTTGCAGTAAAATAAAAAAATGAAAAACTTCATTAGGTATATTGTACGACACCTCACTCTGAATCGCGCTAGCGAAATTTTTTCGTTACAGAGCACATATACAACTTTCGGACAATCTTCATTGAGGCCGGCCGGCAAATCGAGTATGTCGAGAAACTTCACTTATTCGATGGAGGTATTCTACCTTCCTTCCTCCACAGTTGTGGGACCCCGACGTGCATTGAACACGCAGCTTTCTGATACTAGTAGCTAAAATCAAAACCACAGATATGTCTGTGATCAAAACCATAATAATATTTTTACCTATTATTTTACTAAAAGTCGAGTGCATCGAAATCGTAAATATGTTTTTCACCTTCCTGGTTTTTTTTCCATAGTAAATAGTGTTTTTGATTTGTTGTTGTATGAATAATTATTCTTACTTGTTGGTTATGAAATGTATTTTGAAATAATTTACTTTTACAAATCATTAGTGATATTAGTTTTGAGTGAAAATGCTTGGATCAGCATAATATCATATTTGCTACTTCAAATACATGTTTTGATAAAAAAAAAACAATAGTGTAATGTAGGTAATAAAATAAAACTGCGTTTTATTGTAGGTAATCAATTTTGACATTATTTATTTCCCAAAATTACAATAAAATAGTTTACGCCAACAAATATAACTTTTATTTTTATAACAATCCTACTTCCTACTAATGCGAAAGTTCATACATGTTTCAAAAGAAAAACTTTTACTTTTACTATTATTTCAATTTATCCGGTTTAATTAAGACTTAATATTGATACATATGATCATTATAAATACAAATAGGAATTAACAATATAACGAATACGTGGCACAACTAAAATTTTACCGATACCACCCGTGGTCATTCTCCTTTGTGGGTCATTTGTAACAGGATGGCGGTTCTACAGCGAAAAAAGAAAAATGATGGTCAGAACGCTGATACCGGATACCTTAAGATACTGTAATATAAAATATTACTAGATTAGATAAAATATTATAGGTAGTATCTTCACCGTGTGTGACGCGCTTTACATTCACGCCATCTAGAGTTAAATCTTTATCATTTTTGTATACGTCTGTGTGTGTAAACGACCCTGTATGCAATGACAGATGTTAAAACGCATAATTTTACCGAATTGGGTGGATTTTAAGGCAATGATATAACATATTTCAATAAAATATAATATTCAGTAACCGCCATGACTATTCCTAGGTTTGATGACTATTCCAATTACGCAAAAACTCAAATAAACTAGAAATGTAGAATTCAGCGCCATCTAGCGGGATATTGGCTGGGAACAGATCGTTGCAATCACCTTAAACTGTTTTTATTAATTCTAGTAGGTAGGTTCATTACTGCAATCAATAGAGCGGCAATGTCTTAAGCCCTCTTTCAGATTTCGACTTGAATAAAATAGCTTTTATTGTAAAAATAAGCCTGAAAATTTTGGAGGAATGGAAATGTGGATAAATGAAAAAAAATGTTGTGTGGTTTTATGAAACCACGGTAAAAATGAAACTGTTCGAACGGTTCCGAACACTGCTTTGTGTAGCGCATGTCGCGTGACAGTCGGCTGCCGAGTAGGTATACCTACTCGGCAGCCGCGATACACGCGACATGCGCTACACAGACCAAAAAGTTTGAGACGATGTAATAAAAGTTTCACTTTAAAATTTAACTGCACATTACCATTGATCAAGTCGGTGAAGGAAAACATCGAATCAAAGTAGACTGGCAATTTGTAATCTAGTATTGTATTTAAAGTAATGTAAAACAGTTAAAAATAAAGATTTTTCATGCACGCATTTGTTTTATTTCTTGTTTTCTTTCAATAAATGTTATTATTATCTTATATCTGAATGCCGCCTCTTTTATGGTTTAAAAAAAAAGGTAAAATAATATATGTACTTAGCTTCACTACATAGTATAAAACAAAGTCCCTTTCCCTGTCCCTATGTCCCTAATCTTTAAAACTAAGCAACGGATTTTGATGATTTTTTTTAATACTGATAGAGTGATTCAAGAGGAAGGTTTTAGCAGGTTTTAGTCAAAGCGGGCGAAGCCGCGGGCGGAAAGCAAGTATACAATAAATGTTAACATAACAGTGTACTGAAAGTAAATAAGAATGAAGTACTATTACGTAATACACAGTAAATATTTATTTTTCATTACATAAAGGGCTTGTTACAAAACGAAAGAGAAATCTGAATTTTTAGCAGTATTACCATGTAGGTATGTATTCAATATGTTAAAACCCCTTTAAAATTTTATAAGTACTTTTAAGGCATTGATATCTTTTTCAAATATTTATATTTTAGTTTATTTTATTTGAATTTGAATTTTGAATTCAAAACTTAAATGTCATTGGAGCTTTTTGTGTTTTCACAAAGTTTTAATTTCAGATTATTTCGAAATTGATGACAAGATTTAAACTGCTTACTTTTCAATTGTTTTTATTTAACTAATAGAATGAATAAAAGTGTTTATATTATAATAAGTCATTTGTTCGGATTCTACATAAATTGCTGTTCTTTTAATGGTGCTAATAATAAGCCTGTAAATGAATGCATTCTGTTTCGTTATTGAGTATTATTTGCCTATTATAATATAAGTGCTAGCCTATTATACCTATTATAATATAGCTGTGCCCCGCAGTTTTACCCGCATTTCTCCGCTCCTATTGGTCTTAGCGTGATGATATATGTATATATAGTCCATAGCCTTCCTCGATACATAGACTTACTTATGGTTAAATAATTTTTCAATTGGTAGGTATCCGTGGTTCTTGAGGTTTGCGTGTTTAAGCAAACAAACGAACTTTTCAGGTATAATATTATTATAGATGTTTTTATTATGTAGGTTAGACTTTTCCCAAGCCTATCCTATATTTATTGTTATAAATAGCCTTTCAAAATATTGTAAATATTATAGAAATGTCAGGGAAATGTCAACAAGGTCATTATATGACTTTCACAGTTAGTAAGGCCAGGGGGCGCTTTCTCTAGATGGTCACCATGAGTGAGAGTATGTGGGATGCTGGGACACTTTCAAATTGGAACATTTAATTAATTGGAATTGTTGAATTTAATAAATCGTAGTTTAATATTTACACGTAAGGTAATAGTTATGTAGTTACCAACGGTTCGGAAAGCAGTGTCTATAGTCTGTGGATGATTGCATAGATAAATGTCGGTGTTGGATGGAATTTGGTCCCGTCCGATTAGGGCCCTTCTGGCCTCCTCCACTCAAGCGACAGCTCAAGCCGAGGTTCGTGGTCCCCGTCAAGGGGGGACGCCCTTGTGCATGTCGCTACCAGGGTGAACCTTCAGTTCACCCCCGCGTCCGCGTTAAAATGTAGAAGCCCTTCTGGCTAACATTGAGAGACACCACACAAAAAAAAAAAAAAAAATGGAATTTGGTATACAAGTAGATTGTAGAATGATTCATGCGAACTGATGTTTTATTAATCTATGTTTGTTACTGTTCCAAGTAAAAATAATATAGAACGAATTCGGATAAAATTTTAGGAATAAGTCTATTCTTTTTAACTTTCTAGCTTACCGCCCGCGGCTTTGCCAGCTTTATAAATTATATATACCTAATAAATTATACACTAAAACCTTCCTCTTGAATCACTCTATCTATTAAAAAAACCGGATCGTAGATTTAAGCATACATAGAGACATAGGGTCAGAGAAAGCCACATTGTTTTATACTATGTAGTGATATTCGATAAATATTTAAACATTTTTCAACATGTTTTTATGTATTTAACTTTTAAGCGTATTATTATCACGTGTGTGTGACGATAATTTTATTAACTTATTTTTCTGGGACAGTTCCATCTTCACTCAACGTATGGTCACCCCGATTGCATAACAACATTCCAAGATAATGACCGCAGAACGGATCTCGGACCCATCCTTAAAGTCCCATAACTTCATTGACATGCTAATTCATTATTCTGTTTGTTGGTGGAAACCACGGAAACACATTGTTTTGATCAGTGTTCTTTATGTCATATTATGAAAGATAGATGACGATATCTTATAAATCCTAGTAATAATAGTTCATTTATGAATATCAAGTATGATGTATGTTTGTTTCTTTTTACGCAAAAACAGATGATCAAATCTAGATGAAATTAAATGAAAGAGTACTCAAACACCATTATTTATTACATACTAGCGGTCCGCCCCGGCTTCGCCCGTGGTACATATTTACGTTTTCTCTACATAAGAACCATCCTCGTACTTCAAGGAATATAATAAAAAAAGAATTATCGAAATCGGTTCAGCCGTTTTCGAGTTATGCGCTTACCAACACATTTTGCGATTCATTTTTATATATAAGATAACAAAAATTAATAACATAGGTATATAATATATATGTAGTAGTTCGATCAATTCTATCTGCTCGCTCAACTCCGGCTGCTTCCCGGCTGCTTCATTTTTGAGAAACGGAGTGTGAAACCTTCACGATGACGACCCGATGACCTTCGTATAAATTTAACATACTATATTTGTGAAAAATGATTTAATTCAATATTATACTAGCTGCGCTTCGTGGTTTTACCCGCATTGTTCCGCTCCTGTTGGTCTTAGTGTGTGTTATAGCCTATATTATAGCCTTCCTCGATAAATGGGCTATCTAACACCGAAAGAATTTTTCAAATCAAACCTGTGGTTCTTGAGATTAGCGCGTTCAAACAAACAAACAAACTCTTCAGCTTTATAATATTAGTATAGACTATAGAAATAGTATAGATGTGCCCATAGGATGTGCCTCACCTATTATATTTTACGTGCGCAAATAAGTATTTCAAGTTCAAAAATAACAAAATTGGTATAGCCATTTTTACGTTTTAGCGGAATAAATAACTATTAATTTTTATTTTATACGAACAGAAATAATAACATAACAATTAACATATTTTTAATATATTTAATACATATTAACATATTTTTAATATATTTAATACATATCTATATTATATTAAATATCTATATAATTAATTATATTATATTAAATAATTTGGAAAATCCAAAAGTGCACGCCTCATAATTTTTTTTTAATAATTATTTATTAATTATTATTTTTGTTTATTTAATAACAATTAGACCACATCGAATCAGACCCTGAAAAATGAAAGGGTTCTATTCCTGAGCATACTCAAGCGTAAGAGAAAAAAAAAGACTCGATTAGTAAAGTATTTCGGTCGCTATCGTGTTAACAAGAAAAAGGATCCGCACATACAGACACACGGACGTCCAAGACAGAACTTTTTTTAACTGTTTTTTAACTAGTTTAAATAACAAAAATGACATCAAAAATATCATGAATGTTAAAAATAGTGTTTTTTCTTAATATGTGTGTGTATGTATTATCTTACAAGTGCAATGTATGATACATAAAGACATTTTAAGTTTGAAAAATCAAATGTTTTGCGCGAAGTGACAGTAGTACCCACCTCAACGCTTCGCTTATGAGGCGTGCAATATATTAAATATCTATATTTAATACATTAGAAAAACATATTCATTCATCGAGAAAAGCATAATACCTATTCATATCTCATTTTTCCATTCATGGGAATCGAAGCTACATATAGATTTAGCTTCGATTTTCCTCCTTTCCTCTTTCCTCTTTAAAATATTAGTATAGACTAATATTATAAAGAGGAAAGGTTTGTATGTATGTATGTATGGTTTTCACGCATAAACTACTGAACCGATTATAATGAAATTTAGCACACATATAGAGGGTAACTTGGATTAACATTTAACACATAGGTTAGGTTTTATCCCGGAAATCAAACGGGAACGGGTACCTTTTCCTTTGAAAACGCGGGCGTAGACGCGGGCGAAAAGCTAGTCTTCTATAAGTTCAAAGTCCACTCTACCAATTAAGTTAACAACTTATGATCTAAGCTAGTAACTTAATATTACGTCATATTGGCGAAAGTGAATACAACTTTCAAGTTAGCTCTGCCCTCTGGTGCTTAACCGAATTATTTGCAAATTGCAAATTATCTGTAATATCAACTGCTGAACGGATTTCAATGGATTTGTGTTAAGAAATAGTTTATAATTTGGATGAATGTTTATCTATAATATTATAAAGCTGAAGAGTTTTTTTTGTTTGATGGCGCTAATCTCAGGAACTCGTGGTCCGATTTGAACAATTTTTTCGATGTTAGATAGCCCATTTATCGAGGTTTTTCATGAAAAAAAATTATAAACAAACAAAAGCTATTGCATTATAGTTATATACAATATTATTATGTTTAAATAACAATATATAACAACTAGCGACGCCTCGCAGTTTTACCCGCAGTGCTCCGCTCCTGTTGGTCTTAGCGTGATGATGTATAAGCCTATAGCCTTCCTCGATAAATGGGCTATCTTACACCGAAAGAATTTTTCAAATCACACCAATACTTCCTGAGATGAGCGCGTTCAAACAAACAAACTCTTCAGCTTTATAATATTAGTATAGATGAAATCAAAACTACTTCTAGATATTTAGACTAAATTTATTACCTAGGTCAAGTATGCAACCAGGATATAATATTACATAAAGAAAGAAAGTCGCCATCTTGTGTTACATAATTTTACGCATTTTACGCTCATATACAAGTGCTGTCTCTCTTTGGATGTTCTGAAAACCAGTAGGTAGTAACAAATATGGTTGGTGCGTGAAATTCTTTGTATTAGGTAATTATATGCGCTGTTTGGTTTGCAGTTTTTATCTGTATGTTGGTTTATTAACAAAAAAAAAATAGTATATACTTGCATGTTTTTATGAAAAAAAAGAAAATTTTATGAAAAGAAAGGTGCTGAGCACGCAGAAGTGAAACAAAGATACAAAAGTCGTCGCCTTATTCCATGACGTGACGGTATTGCCATAATGCGACCTTGAAATTTTACTCTTTAACACGCCTAAAAAAGTTTCAATTTAAATAGTTATAAATTGCTTATAACATTCATGCTGTTTTTGATAATTATTGTAAAAGTTTAATATATGTCTCTACATTCATAAAAAAACTCTTTCGTGCACAAACAGCTTAAAAAAATTATTTAAAATTGTGTACAGAGATAAATTGTAGTCTGATTTAGTACATATACTACTTTTTAACCAGATAACACGCGAATGAAGCCAGGATCAAGCTAGTCAAAAATGAATAAATCTTTCTATTTTACTTGAGCTTTAAAAGCTTAGAAGCTCAAAAGATTTTTGTCAAGAATTATGAAGATTTTTAGCTTGCTTTTCGAAGTATGAAGCCCCAATGAGGCTAGTTAAAAATAACAATTATAGTTTAAAAAACTAAATACAACGCTATGAAATTATTGGTTAGGGAGCCAGGTGCAAATTTGGTTAACTATTTCCTCTCAAGAGATAATTCGTCAGACGCATGAGAGTATAGTATTATAAAGCCTCGTGAACGTCAGCTGGCGCTCGGTTGGGGAGGTGAGCGGTTGTAGCCTCCCACGCACATAGGAAAAAAAATACATTCATTCATTCATTTCCTCTCAGCTAAAAATTTGTCAAATTGTAGCTAACCCAATATCTCAACGAAAAAAAATAGTCAGCTGGTTACAACATGGTGTATTATACGTCAGCTGGTGTCTCGAACATGAAAGTTAAATTTAAAGAAAAATTTATTTTCCGTTATTTCCTCTCAAACAAAAATTTACCTGATGATAGCTTATATGTAACTGTGGATAAATATATATGTCAGCTGGCTGTATCTTGGTGGAAAAACCGTCAGCTGATACGGGAGGCTACAACCGCTCTTCCCCCCAACCGAGCTCCAGCTGACGTTCACGAGGCTTCATAATACTATACTTTGATGCATTTTACTAATTACCGCTTGAGAGGAACTTGGTCATAAAATCTGCTGCTGGCTCCCGGACCATATTGTATTGTCACCGATCCGTTTAAAGTGGGTAATCACTCATCATCGAGTCTATGAAAAAAAAAAAAAAAAAAAATGAAAAATATATTTATTTCATACACACAATTTTCAAAAACAGAAAGTGGATGAGTCCTCCTAGTAAGTTTACAAAAACCTGTGTCAGGAGGACCCGCTCTTCCTTAACTAAAGTTTACAAATATAATACGTGTGTAGATGTATGTGTATAAGTGTTTGAATGTGTGTGTGTGTGTGTGTGCGTGTGCGTGTGTGCGTGCATTCGTGTGTGTGTGTGAGTGTGTGTGAGTGTGTGTGTGTGAGTGTGTGTGTGTGTGTGTGTGTGTGTGTGTTTGGGTATGTTTAAGCTATTACAGAATATTATATAATGTAGTGTAAAAGCGCCTCAGTATCCTCATAGGAAAGTGTTTTTAAATAATGAATAACAGTTTTTTTAAAATCACGATGATTAAGTCTATGAATATCCAAAATATTATTAAGACGATTATAGAGGTAGATGGACCTTGCTTTAAATTGGTGTTTAGCAAAAACTGTTTTAGTACATATAGTGTTAAAAACGTCTTTCTTTCTCCTTCTATTTTCAGTTGATTTGTCAAAAGGAGCCATTTTACGAATTTTAGTAGTAACCAAAAGAATGTACAACTGTCTAACTGTTAGAAGATCGCAGATTTTATATAGTTCCGAAGTTGAAAACCTTCGCGGTTTAAAGTACATCACTTTAAGTAGACAACGATGGCCACGTTCCACGTCCAAGAGTTTAGTTTTATTTGCTCCACCCCAGATAGGGATACAATAGTTAATTACAGATTGCACAAGAGATTTATAAATTTGGTTAATGAGTTCAGGAGTGGTTATATGTCTTAACATTTTAAAAATCCATATAAATTTTCGGGTTCTTTCATTAATATAGTCTAGATGGCAATACCAAGAGAGGCGATAATCTAAAATTATGCCTAAATATTTAGTAAAGGAAACTTTTTCAATTAAATTACAATTACAATTCAAGTTATTTGTATTATTACATTCATGAAGTTTTAAAGAAAAGTTATTATTAGGTTGAGTTCTATTGTTAATTGAGAAACAAATATAATTCGTTTTTTTAATGTTTAATGTAAGTAGATTCAATTTAAGCCAATCATAAATCTTTGAGAGACCCAGTTGAGCCATTGAGTACACCATATTCCAAGAGCGCCCAGAAAACACTATAGCGGTGTCATCTGCGTACGAAATGATTTTACCACCATCAATAGGAAGGTTAGTAAGATCGTTAATGTAAATTAGAAACAGAGTCGGGCCAAGGACACTACCCTGGGGTACACCAAAAGTAATGTCCATATCCCGACTCACTTGATTATCAATTTTAACTCTTTGGGTGCGGTTTAATAAATAATCCGTTAACAATTTAAGAGGTGTTCCCCGAATTCCTACACGCTCTAATTTGTGAACAAGAGTGGGAAAAGAGACGGTATCGAAGGCCTTTTTTAGGTCCAGAAAGACCGTTAAACACTTATTTCCTAGGTCAAGTTGGTCTATAATTGAAGATGTGAGAGCCAAAACTGCATCTTCAGTGGATAACCCATGTCTAAATCCGTACTGTGAATTCGAGAGTATACAGTTTTTTTCAAAGAAGTTTAACAATCTATTATTTAAGAGTCTCTCAATAACTTTAGATAAAGCAGGTAAAACTGAGATTGGCCGATAATTATTGATATCGTCCCTATTCCCACCCTTGTGCACGGGGGTAACAATTGATTTTTTTAAGAATAGTGGAAAGACGCCCTGCCTGAAACACAAGTTTGCAAGATGGCTAATATGAGGGGCAATAGCAGTTATACATAATTTCAAAAATTTTGTTGGTATGTTGTCCCAGCCAGGGGCACTGTCAGATTTAAGAGACATAACTACACTTATAACTTCGCCAGGGTCTGTTTCTAAAAGTACAAAGGATGAGCTTGGCTGAGCAGGCAAGCTAAAACTGTTATTATCTGGAGAGACGGATGGAGGATTATTCAAAAGATCATCTGCCAGAGTTTTACCAATATTCGCAAAAAAGTAATTCACAGAGTTAAGAGAATCAGTAGACGTTTGTTCTAAGTTAAGTAGGTCTTTACAATGCGATTTATTTGTCTTAAAGTGAGTTATTTCTTTAATAGATTTCCATAATTTCTTCGAATTCTTAGCGGATTTTGCAAGTAATTGTCTATCATATTTACGTTTTAATTTTTTTATCAAGTTGTTACAGTGATTTCTATATCGTCTAAAGGTAAGTTTCAAAATTTCATTGTGTGGATCAGATCGAAGTTGAAGCTGCATTTTGTTTCTGTTTCGGATACATCTAAGAATGCCCTTTGTTATCCAAGGCTTGACAGTACGTTGGTTCCTCGGAAGATGTTTAGTAATTTTACTTTCTTCTAATGATTCTGTAAGGTACTTTATTAGACGTTCTGTTACTATATTAGGATCATCACAAAAAAGTAATGATTTTAAATTTTTATTAAGAAGTCTATTATAAGCGTCGTCGTAGTCAATATATTCAACATTTTTTTTATTTATTCTTGAATTTTTAATAATTTTTGAGACACTCAAAAATACAGATAAATGATCAGTTACGGTAGTATTTAATACGGCAATATTGGCAAGAAACACTTCCTTGTTTACTTTCAATATGATGTGGTCTAAGCAGCTGGATTCCCTTGTGGGTAGCTTATGGCCAGCTACTAGGCCATGAGTAGCTAGCATATTTAAATAGTAATTTTTATTATTCCGGTCATATGTTTGTTCGTTAGCACTCTGGATAAGATTAATATTAATGTCTCCGGTGATAATTATGTTAGATGATTTTATATTTTCCAAGTAATCATTTAGGGACTCAATGAAAGCCGACGCATTTTGAATCGATGGAGAGCGATAAATTCCCAATAAGGTAAAATCAGTAATCATTAATTGTATGCATGAGGCATGTTGAAGTTTAACTTCTTTTAATTCTGGTTTAAGATGAGATTTAGCGTAAATTACAACACCATCATTTTGGTTAAAATATTTGGTAGATTCCAAAGCAACATAATTAGGTATTTGCGGTATAGGTTTATCTTTGTCCAGTCTACATTCCGTCAGGACTAATACATCACAGTCAAAATTCAGAAGCGACATTGTTACTAGGAAATCATTTATATTACGATAAATGCTTCTTATGTTTTGACATATTATAGTCAGGTCATTTTTTTTAATGCGTATGTTTTTTTCCAAATCCTGAATATCACAACTTACTTGTGTAAAAAATTCAGTCTGATCCAATTCTGTAATTGTATTTAATGAATCAACTTTATCCATTATAAAAGTAATTGTGCAAAGTAAAGGTATTAATATTGCATAATAAATTTCTTTTTTTAGAATTTACATAACAACCTAGGTTTTTAAAAATCAAATGAAATAGAATGTTCAGTGGCGAGGTTATCAATAGATAATACAGTTTAACATTAATTAGTACTATGAGTAGGTTTATATTGAGATCAACGTAAGTATGACAACGTAATTTACTATGAGCAATCATTGATTTGAATGAAAGCAAATTAATAGCAATCAAGAAAACAATATATAGATAGAGGCGTTCTAGAGTGTAATAGAGGTGTATATCTGTATTTAATATGTAAGTGTGTTTGTGTGTGAGTGGTATGAGGTTTAGATTTAGAGTATGAGTAGTGAGTTGTGTGTAATATGCTAACATTAAGGTATACAAAATAGAATTTACTGATGAGCTAGTGGAAAAAGTTACAATAGTTATATAGAATACAACTAGCACATCGCAGGCTTGTTCGCTTAATATATTATAATAATTAATACAAGAAACAAAAGATAGAAACAAAAGTAAATAAAAGAGAATCTTGCCTACTAGTCATGCTTGGGACACTTGCTGCAGGAGGTGGTGGACTTGAGACTCATTTTTTATAACAATAATTGGAGAAGTTTCGTCCTTCCTCACAAAGACCCGTCCAAACGATGTCCAACAAAATTTGAAGTTCTTAGATTTAGTGAGATCCCTTGCCAAAAAGAAAAGCCGGGCACCTTGGGGTTAAATGTTCGGTAACAAAAATAGGAGTATCTTCATTTGACGTAAAGCCCAAGTGCTTTGCTTGAAGTTTGCTTTTATTTCTAATATTGAACGATTTTGTCATCCTCAAAACATCCCGTTTCAACATGGTGGAAGTTAGTTCGATAATTATACGAGAATTTTTATTAGAATCGTTATTGCGATTATTAGATCGTACTCTGTAAATGTCCTTAATATCGGATTTTTCGATTTTACAGTCGATGTTTTTAGAGAGTTGTAAAGTCATGTTAATTAAATCTATATGAGTCTATATGAGTCAGTTACAAAAATACAGGTGAAGCTAATATATGTATACGTATTAATAATATCTGTATTGTTGAGCTTTTTAACCGACTTCAAAAAAAAGGAGGAGGTTATCAATTCGGCCGGTATGTTTTTTTTTTTTATTTTTTTTTTATGTATGTACACCGATTACTCCGTGGTTTCTGAACCGATTTACGTGATTCTTTTTTTGTTCGATGCGGGATGGTGTCGAATTGGTCCCATAAAAATTTTATTCGGATAGGCCCAGTAGTTTTTATTTTATGAGCATTTTTGTCTGTATTTGTAAATGTTGCAAGTGCAAGTTTGAAGTCGGTTGTTTTTAACGCAGTTATTGATAAAAGCTTATAAAATACATCATTAATCTGTATTTCCTATATTTCCGGACATCCTCCCACGCAATTCGCGCCACTTTTCACAGAGTATACTAGTATGGTATACGAAAGAGGTCTTACAAGTTTTTGGTGTGAGGCTTTCTTCTTTCATCTCAGTGTGTGGCGACCTTCCGAACAGAACACACGTTTATTTAAGTATTATTAAGTGTTGTGTGTTGTGTAGTGCCATTTGGATTTAGTGTAAATAATGGTATGTTTCTTTTTAATTATTTTGGAATTGTGTTATTTGGAAAAGCGTTGTTGGTTGTACGTTGTTGAGAATTTGGCGTGTAAAAATTGTTAAAGTTGATTCTTGTAGGGATTTTATTAAATGTGTATTTATTATTTGTAAATTACTGGTTAATAAATCAGAGCTGAGCTTTTAAGACAGAAGTGCGTGCGTAAATTTTAATTGAAATTTTCAATGTATCTCTACATTTTTACTGCTGCAATCGGTGAAGGAAAATTTAGTAAGGACACAACTTTTACGAGTTTTAAAATATGAGCGTGAATTTTTATTAAAATTTACAATTTATCGACATTTGTCTCAAATTCGTGCAAGAAAAAATAAGAAACCGGCATTTCTAAGAAGTAAGAAGCAAAAATTTTGACATGTGACATCTGCCCGCACTTGGCCAGCGTGGTGGACGGCCTGCGAGGGCCGTGTCCCAGCAGTGGGAACGTATATGGGCTGATGATGAAAATTATTATTACTTATACACACAGTATGAAAATTGTATATGTTTAATTATGATTGAACAAGCTTTCCAACCGTGGCTTCGCCCGCCTTTTCAAAGAAAAACTCGCATTGTTTCCGTGGGATTTCCGGGATAAAACCTATCCTATGTGTTAATCCAAGTTACTCTCTATATGTGTGCTAAATTTCATTGTAATCGTTTCAGTAGTATTTGCGTGAAAGAGTAACAAACAAACACACCTACACATACACATACATCCATCCTCCCAAACCTTCGCATTTATAATATTAGTACGATACGATAGTGAAAGAAATGAGAATGAAGAAGAACATTTAATCCACTGTGAAATCCAACTTGATTATAACAATTTTTCTGTGGTTTAAAAGTATTGTATAAAAAAATGTGTGCGTGTACTGGTGTACAGTGTACACACGTAAGAAGTGAAACTTCTTTATGACCTTATTTTTCAAAAAATAATTTACTATATGCAACTTTACAGAAATACGTCGAATCTCGCGTGGTAGGGATAAGAAAAAGATGGCGCGTAACGGAAAAATATCACGCGTAACGAAAAAATGTTACCCTAAATTTTTTTCCAACCCCGATAAAGAAGTTTCACTTTAATAAGCACATGTGCTATTAGCCCTATAGTTTCACCTACGAACAAAACCACGGACAATAGCTAGTATTCCTACACCTTATTTGTTATTTTGTAACCTACAACAATGGCAAGTTTCAATAAACTTCCGTTTTGTTGTTCTTGCGTGAAAGAGTGACCAACATACATCCTGGATACAATCTTACAAAAATTGAACTTTATTGAAGTAAAACTTCTTTAGTTGCGTGGATTGTAAAATTTCAAGGTTGCGTCATGGAAATACCGTCACGTCATGTAGTAAACGACGATTTTTGTATCTTTGAATCTTGCCAAAGAAGTTTCACTTCTTACACGTACGTGTGCTCGGCCCACACGCTCTTCTTTTATTATTATGTGCACTAGTGATTCGTCCCGGATTCGCTCGTGATACATACATAGCCTATAGCACTCAGGGATTACGTACGTATCCGATATTTTTTTTTAAATCAGTGTAATAGTTCCTTATATTTGCGCGGTCAAACGTACAAACTCTTCAGTTTAATTATTTTTATAATAATAATTAAGTATTTAAAATTATCTTTCTCTTTTGCATATTATTTTAATATATTCATAATAAAATTGTATAACAACAGCTATACTTTCGAAAATAAGAATATTTATTACCTTAATTATATAATTTTTTTCATCATTATAATTAAAACACGAATTACATTATGTCAAGTTCATTTGTTTTATAAATTAACTAGCTTACCGCCCGCGACTTCGCTTACATTGTCTAAAACCTAATAAATTATAAACTCAAACTCAAACATTTATTAATTATTCAATTAGACTTATTTAAGAAGCACTTTCGAATCGTCATTACATATTTTTAACATTTACCACTGATTCGGAAAGCAGTATCTACGGAGAAGAACCGGCACGAAACTCCATAGTTGCTCTTTAAAATCATGTCAATATTACAATTCAATTTTACATAATACTAGCGGTCCGCCCCGGCTTTGCCCGTGGTACATATGAAAAATAGATGTTGGCCGATTCTCAGACTTACCCGATATGCACAGAAAATTTCATGAGAATCGGTCCACCCGTTTCGGAGGAGTATGCAGACTAACATTGTGACACGAGAATTTTATATATAAGACTAGCGGTCCGCCCCGGCTTCGCCCGTGGTACATATGAAAAATAGATGTTGGCCGATTCTCAGACTTACCCGATATGCACAGAAAATTTCATGAGAATCGGTCCACCCGTTTCGGAGGAGTATGCAGACTAACATTGTGACACGAGAATTTTATATATAAGAAGATTTTAATTATATCTAACTACATAATATATCATAATATGCCAAAGAACTGTCTTGTGGTATATATGTATATACTCAAACCTTCCTCTTGAATCACTCTATCTATTGAAAACTACCGCATCAAAATCCGTTGCGGAGTTTTAAAGATTTAAGCATACAAAGGGACATAGGGACATAGGGACAGAGAAAGCGACTTCGTTTTATACTATGTAGTGATAGTTCATCTGCATCAAATAAAAATTCAAATTTCAATTAATTCATTACAATTAAAACATGAATATAACATTACGTCAAGTTCATTTGTTTTATAAATTAACTAGCTTTCCACCCGCAGCTTCGCCCGCGCAGGCAAAGAAAAACCCGCATAGTTCCCGTTCCCGTGGGATTTCCGGGATAAAACCTATCCTATTTCCCGGGATAAAAAGTAGCCTATGTCCTTTCTCGGGTATCAAAATATCTCTATACCAAATTTCATGCAAATTGGTTCAGTAGTTAAGGCGTGATTGAGTAACAGACAGACAGACAGAGTTACTTTCGCATTTATAATATTAGTATGGATTTATACAATGTTAATAAAGTAATAGTTTATACGAGCTATTTAAAGCGTTATAAAAACTTTATTACTGTAATGAATGACCTTTTTATACTTAAAATTATTTTTATATTATCTATCCATTTGAAAGTTTTGGTATGTTTTATTTACTCTTTCATACAAAAACTAATAAATGTATGATTAATAAGACACGTAATAAACGTACGGATTTCCGGGATAAAAAGTAGTCTATGTCTTATTCTGGGTATTGAGCTATCTACTTACCAAATTTTATTGTAATCGGTTCAGTAGGTTTAACGTGAAAGAGTAAACATCCATCCTCACAAACTTTCGCGTTTATAATATAATTAGGATTTATCGATGTACAATGTGAACAAACTTGCGTGATAAAGCTAGTTTAATAAAAAGCTCATCTTTTGTTGTTACGTTCATTCGTGGTAAGGAAAATTCTATACGGTCAGTGACCTCGCTCACTTGAAGCATTCTATACACTAGTCGTGTGCCGCGGTTTTACCCGCATTGCTCCGCTCCTGTTGGTCTTAGCGTGATAATATATAGCCTATAGCCTTCCTCGATAAATGGGCTATCTAACAGTGAAATAATTTTTCAAATCGGACCCGTGGTTACTGAGATTATCGCGTCCAAACAAACAAACTCTTCAGCTTTATAATATTAGTATTGATATATACATAATATACAACATCGAAAAACATAATTATATTTAAGATATTTGCTACATCCATACTATAATATTATAAATGCGAAAGTAACTCTGTCTGTCTGTTACTCAATCACGCCTAAACAACTGAACCAATTTGCATGAAATTTGGTATGGAGATATTTTGATACCCGAGAAAGGACATAGGCTACCTTTTATTGCGAAATATGTACCACGGGCAATGCCGGGTCGGACCACTAGTATTTAATAATTTAGCGAAACAAACAATAATGATGACGTAATAATCACTACATTATGAAAAACCGGTTCTAAGTAAAAACGGAAAAAGCCCAAACATAATATAGTAAAATAAATAATTTCTCAATATAGATTCGACTATACTTTCACGAGATCTCATTAACATAAACACACATTTGACAATTTCACACCTGTTTCTGAAGAATACGAGAATTTACTATGCCTTTGGTTTTGTAATATTTCAAAATAGTTTTCGCGTTTTCCGCGTAGCCAAAGAAAACCCCGCATTATTCCTGTTCCCGTTGGATTTCCGGGATAAAACCTATCCTATGTCCTTCCTCAGGTTTCAAGCTATCTATGTACCAAAATTGAAGTTTTAGCCCGGACATACATACAGACAATTCTTAAAACTATATTTTTGAAGAATTTTAAAATCTTGGACAGGATGCCTGTAATATACGGAAAAATTTACGAACATGTAGTTTTTTCATTAATACTTAAGTACAATAGAAAACAAATTAACCCACTTAAGTTATTCAAACTAAGTGCTAAGTTAACGGCAGCCTTATTAGCTAAAAATTAGCAGATAGCAAGCGACGCGCAACAGCAACGCGACAGGTTTGCGACTGGTCGCGAAACGTCAAAAAATTTCGTATTATGTAAGCTGTTGCGCCGCTGTCGCACAACATCTGCTTCCTGCGACCGATGCACTTGATTTTGTATGGAAAGCAGCGCCACTCACAATCAGGTGGCAACTGGTGGTACTACGTATGTTTGTTAAACATTAAACAATACTCGCTCTCATATTCATAACTGCGTCACATCTGTGATCTGCGTTAGCAAAAAACTAATATGAAAGTTAAGATTAAGAAACTTGTGAAGTGGATGGATCCCAGCATGACCACTCCAGGGATTTTTTTTGCGATAACCCTTGTAAGTGGGTCTTGTCACATAAACAACGTAATATATTATTACTGGGATATGGGAAAGGTATTCAGTAGGTTCGTGAATGTGATTTGTCGTGGTTTGTGCTCAGCGGTGAATATTAGTGTTAACAATTTTCGTAATTTTGCACAAGTAGGTAAGTCTAACTCTTTGTTTATGAAGGCGCTAGTTACAATATATGCATTAAACGTTACTTATTTACTCACAAAATATTGTGAATTTTTCAGTTGAAAAAAATGGAACACCGAGTTTCCAAGTCTCAATTAGAGGACCTCCTTAATTATTTAATGGAGCATCAGGCTCTGGCCAAAGGCGTTGGTTTGGGTCCACGATCGAAAGAAACAGTCGATCGCCAGTGGGAAGAACTAGCTTCCAAATTAAACGCCCATGGCAGTGGTGCCTCAAAATCTGGATATCGCTGGAAACGTGTAAGTATATTTGATAAATAATTATTTATTTGCTATTTCTATACAATTTGAATCCTTTTTGCTCATATTTCTAACACATCACTTGATTTCACACCGCCATGTGTGTATTTTTACACCACAGAAAATAGAAATACTAAATAGCTGTCTATACCTGCCTACTTGCATTTTTAGTACATCAATTCCATATTGATGCATAAAATTATAGTTTATAAAAGGTTAAAAAAAAGTTTATATAAACTACTTATATATAATATATATATAACTATATATAAATATATATATATATATATATATATATATATATATATATATATATATATATATATATATATTAAGAGCTGTGGGTTTCAAACAAATAAATTTAAATAAGCTTGCATGCATTATGCTTACAGTATTGGGCTGACCTGAAGCATAAGGTAAAGGCGAGGGCATCAGCCCAAAGACGGGCAGCTTCTGGCACTGGTGGTGGGCCGGCTTGTAAAGACGACTTATCAGAAATTGATAAAAAGGTGTTGGCCATTATTGGAGAGGGTGCTGCATATGGAGATACTCAGCATAGAGTGCCAGCATTTGTAAGAGAAAAAAAATAGTCTTTTATCCTTGAAATTAATATGTAATGATTATAATCATATTTTTGCATTGCAGCCTATACCAACACCAAGTACCTCCTCGGCCATCTATGAGGATATAGCAACTGAATGTGTAGAGATAACCATAGGTAAACAGACATTTATTTTAACCAACTTTGGAGTGAAAAAAAATCTGTTACTTAAGTATATAATTTATCCAAAACCCTTTCAATTTTAGAGTCTTCTCCACCACCACCAGCCAGTGAACGGCTCATAGATATTGGGCAGACCACAACGCCAATATCACCATCAACGAGAGGAAATACTGGTAAAGTTAGTTAGTTGAGCTTATACTATCTACATTACATAAATAATATAAGAAAAACATACCTACATAAACAATCAGTTGTTATTATATGTAACTCTTAACAATTTAGGTAAAATTTGGTATTTACATAGAGATTTATATTGAACTAGCTTTCCACCCGCGGCATCGCCCGCGCAGTCAAAGAAAAACCCGCATAGTTCCTGTTCCCGTGGGATTTCCGGAATAAAACCTATCCTATGTCCCGGGGTAAAAAGTAGCCTATGTCTTTTCTCGGGTATCAAAATATCTCTATACCAAATTTAATGCAAATTGGTTTAGTAGTTAAGGCGTGATTGCGTAACAGACAGACAGACAGAGTTACTTTCTCATGTATAATATTTATTATATATTATATTGTTTTAAACCTGACAAATAATTCAAATATTTCAAAATTGCAAACATACTGTTGCTTCAAAATATCCTATCTTATTAGTTTCAGATAGAGTGCAGGCACCGGCTTCTGCTGACCCTAACAGGACGCGGGGTCCTAGATAAAATGCTGGTCAGATATAGTTCTAATTGTCACTTTTATTTTTTAATATTTTTGATGTCAGAAGTCAGAACTATCGACTGGTTGAACAAATTTTAATTTTTCTTTTTTTTTACTTGAAAGCTGGTGGTGCTTCCTATGAACTGAAAGTTGAAATACGAATGCTTTAAATTATTTAGTTGTAATTATAATATTTTTTTCTTTACAGATAGTCCAGTGTCACGGCGACTACCCAGGAGCTCTGTTAGGAGCCGCAATATATCTGATCTCAGGACTCGTCAAAGAGTTGACCCGTCTTGGATCGTTGATATGGAAAATAGACGGATCGACGCGGAGCAGAAGCTGGTAGATGCAATGATGATAATTGCAGAGGCTAGGAGGGACGAGTTAGATATATCGCGCAGACAACTAGCCCTTACAGAGACTCTGGCTCAGGCGCTGCGCGAACTAACCAATGTATTAAAAAATTGTTTAGAAAATAAATAACATTTATTTTATTTAATTGTTTGTGTTATCATTATTTTAATTCCAAATTCATTATTTTTGACATTAAGTATTCAAAATCTGATTAATTATTATTCTTATACATTCTATATTGTGACATTTTTCTCATTCACATTTTTAAAATTGTTTTATTTGAAAATATTTCATTTTTTTTACTAATATAGTTACTAATCTTTGAAATATCTGATATAAAAAATTGAATTAATTTACACAAGTGAAATATGAAGGTAGAAGGTACATACCTAAGGTTTCAGTACACATTGACTTATACATAGACATGTTTATTGCATCACACAATCACACCACAAAAATAGAAAGGTTCAGTACACAAGATAATCATTATATGTATTTATAATCTAAATCTTCTAATAATCTAAAAATTGTAAAACTAAAAATAAGTAACCAAATAATAACGATACAATAATAACCAGAAAAAATTTAAATAATTATTACAATTACATATTATATGCCCAAACTAAACTCTTAAATTTAAAATAATATCATCAGTGAACAGTATTAAATTAACTACTTATTATCATAAACTACTTTTGCTATGTATAATATTTTTATCTCTACACAATTATTAGTAAGTACCTACAGATAGTTCAAGTACATTCTTTTTGAATAAGGTGCTTCCTCACAATCTATAATCTAACATTTCAGGTTCGATTTTGTGATGACAGTTTTTCCTAGCTTGCCTATGTAATGCTCGACTTTGTAACGTTACATTACAGGTGGTGAGTTAGTGCCTTTATTTCAGTATATTTATTAACCACACACAAATATTAACAATGATATCATCATTGGTTTCTGCTATATAAATATAAATATTCTTAGGTTTAAATACTAGAAAAAGTTTGTACAACGCTAAATAAAGGCTATGGTCTCCTCTCCCTCCATAGACGCTGCATAATAAGTGATCGCTGTAAACGACCACGTTCTAATTGGTGTGTTTCATCATCAATGCTGATGGTGTCAGATATTTGGCGGTCAGAATCATGTCTAGTATATTCATCTGATAGCTCTATGACTTCTGTTCCTTGTTGGTTAGCGATGTTGTGTAAAACACAGCATGCATTTATGATTTTTGCTACAGTGTGATGGTCATAATGCAGTACTCTATGTGCCAACAAACATCGCCAACGAGTTTTCAAAACTCCTATGCAACGTTCAACAGTATTCCTAGCACTGCAGTGGACATTTGTGTAATGCTCTTCTGCAGTCCCAGGAACAGCGTTAACAATAGGAGTCAGAAGCCATGGCCGCAGTGGATATCCAGAGTCGCCTGCAAATGTAAAGCATAGTCAGTGTTTTATAATGTATAAATTACTACAAAATTGATATCTAAAAATGAAATAAACAAAATAAATAATAAAATTAAAATATTTAGTAAACAGGTATTTTTGAACATTAATTCTGTTACACTTAACACACACACTACATTAATAATACAAAAAATAATTACCTAATAACCAAATGCTTTCACCATTATTATGAAGCTGCTGCAAATGATTATTTATTTCCGAATTGCGCCAAATATATGCATCATGAGTAGCTCCACCAAAAGTAGCATCCACATTTAAAATATTAAGGTCACTGTCACATATCTAAAAAAACATTATTTACAAGAAATTAATTCTTATATTCTCACAGTATTAGAAACATTGTGCAAGTCAGTTTTTTAATAATTGTAGTAATAAAAGGTTCGTACAAACTAAATATAGGTAATAAATAAATTAAAGCTTAGTTAAGTAAGTGAGTACTTACTATTTGAACATTTCTAGAATGATAATGTTTTCTGTTAAAAAAACGTTCTTCATGCTCTGAAGGCTTCACTAATGCCACATGTGTACCATCAACACAGCCCAGGACACCAGGAATTCCAAATTTATTATAAAATCTGGAATTATAGACAAAATTAATGATATGTGAAACTTTCATGGTACATATCAAATAGGTATAGAAATTTACTTGTTAATGATGATATTTCTTTCTTGCTGTGTTTGTGGAAATTTAATATACTTATTCAGTATATTAATATTGTTTAGTGCTGTTGTCACTTCTCTCACAGCATTTGACACACTAGGCTGGCTTAAACCATGCAAAAAGCTCATTCCTACTGGCTTTTGGTATGAACCCGTTGCATAGAAAGACAGAGCTGTTAAGACCTGAAAAGTGATTATTATAATTTAATAAATGAGCAGACTACAAACATGGTCTTGCAATGCTGCTAACAATATTATGAATGCATTCAAGTCAAGAATTTATAACAATTTCTTACCTTACACTCTACAGAAACCTTTGTTTGCCTCTTTGATCTAGCCATTAGTGGAGCTAGTCCATAACACAACTCTTCAAATGAATCTTGGGAGATTCTGTAGTGTGCCTTGAACTCAACATCTGTCATGCTCAAAGTCCTTGCTTGGTTACGAAGACTTCGCCGTAACTGAGCCACATCATGAGCTTCTTGTCTTCTAACTTCGGCCTCGAGTGCCTCAATTAATAAGAATGCTCGTGCCATTTTATATAAAACTGTCTAAGAAGGTATGATTAATATTCCCGAAAGTAAATTTAATATGTAATTATTAGTAAATTATATTCGAAAACTTGTCGAACACCTTTTCTAGACCGATGAAAATATTTTGCACACTTACCGTAATATATTATAATAAGTTTTTTAAGTATTCGATGATCTCAGTTAAGAATCAATCTTCTAAACTATAATTTTTATTCTATTTTGAGATTTTTATATACTTTATTGTTCCTATTACAACCAGCAACAAGTCAACAACAAGCATTAGAGCTGTCGCATATTTGACAAATCAATTGCTTGGTAGTTGCTGTCGTGTGGCTGTCGCAAGTCATAGCTAATACCATTTGCAAAGCAACCTTTGAGTTTTTATTAGCGACAACTGCATTTTTAGTTTTTCAGTTGCTCGACAGAGGCAGCACTGTTGACGGCAGATTGTCTGCTTGTTGTCTGCTTTTACGTAATAAGAAATAGACGTTTGACAACAACTATTGCGCAATTTTTGGTTGTTGCTGATCGTCTGCAAGATCCGTAATAAGGCAGCCGGACATACATCGGTCACTTGACGATTTCTACTTAAGTTAATTTCACTTAACTCTAACTGACTTAATCACCTAATTAATAAGTATAAGTGTATTGATTTAGTGTTTTCTTTATTGTAATTATTTAGTACTAGCTTTCCGCCCGCGGCTTCGCCCGCGTTTTCAAAGAAAAACCCGTTCCCGTAGGATTTCCGGGATAAAACCTATCCTATGTCCTTTCTCGGGTATCAACTAGACTCTGTAGAATTTACAATGAATTTGCTAAAGATCTAGATATGTTCTCGCTTAGGTTAAATAAATTTAAGTACCTTGTCCATCACTTAGTTTAAGTTTTTAGATTAATTTTTTGTTTCCTGTATAAAACCTTTTAAAATTTAAATGTATGCATGTGGTGTTTACCTACCTTAAATTGTACACTTAGTTTTAAGATTAATTTCATATATTATATACTTGTTTATTTTGTGTAACAATTACTGGTAAACCTAATAAATAAATAAATAAATAAATAAATAAATCAAAAAATCTCTATACCAAATTTCATGCAAATTGGTTCAGTAGTTAAGGCGTGATTGAGTAACAGACAGACAGACAGAGTTACTTTCGCATTTATAATATTAGTATGGATTCATCTGAATCTATTTATTATATCGAATAGTAGTGCGTGTTTTTTATTATATAGCTAGATACTAGCTGTGCCCGCGGTTTTACCCGCGTGGCTCCGCTCCTGTTGGTCTTAGCGTGATGATAACCTATATATCCTTCCTCGATAAATTGGCTGTATAACAGCGATTTTTTTTCATATCGGACCAGTAGTTCCTGGGATTAGCGCGTTAAAATAAACAAACAAATAACGCTATCTGCTCACGAGTCACGATATCTCATCAAAATCGTTCCAGCAGTATCGGATAAAACAATAAACACACAGACAAACAGATATTTAATTAAATAATGAAACAACGCCAAGATTAGCCTCAAGATACAGATATTTAATTGTTATCTTCTTATATATAAAATTCTCGTGTCACAATGTTAGTCTGCATACTCCTCCGAAACGGGTGGACCGATTCTCATGAAATTTTCTGTGCATATCGGGTAAGTCTGAGAATCGGCCAACATCTATTTTTCATATGTACCACGGGCGAAGCCGGGGCGGACCGCTAGTATTTTATATACAAAAACACAAACTTTCATATACGTAGAATAAAAATCTGTTATTTCGGCATAAATAGACACTTAATTTTTTATCTGTATCTTTATAGATTCAAAACCACAACAAGATGCTTTCTCTAATATCCGATTACTACATAGTTAATCTCTGGTTATTACTATGTTGTGTAACTGAGGTTTAAGTAAACGTAGTTTAACGAATTGTTATTTAAAAATCATTTTAATGGACTCGTTCACAGATGTGAGTGCTGTTGAACTCTTCCTGAAAATATCTAACTACATATTTTTATATCATACTAGCGGTCCGCCCCGGCTTCGCCCGTGGTACATATTTACGTTTTCTCTACATAAGAACCATCCTCGTACTTCAAGGAATATAATAAAAAAAGAATTATCGAAATCGGTTCAGCCGTTCTCAAGTTATGCGCTTACCAACACATTTTGGGATTCATTTTTATATTATAAAAAGATTTGTAGGTAGTACTTTTCACGCATGCAATTTACTTACTCCGGACAACTCTAAATTAACAATTTTTAGCATTCCGTCCGGGTTGGTCATGTGAATGAGATATGTTTCAGCGGTCAAGAGTGGTACTTACATGTCACAATCTCCAAATTCAAAATTCATCCATACTAATATTATAAATGCGAAAGTAACTCTGTCTGTCTGTCTGTTACTCAATCACGCCTTAACTACTGAACCAATTTGCATGAAATTTGGTATAGATATATTTTGATACCCGAGAAAGGACATAGGCTACTTTTTACCCCGGTACATAGGTTTTTTCCCGGAAATCCCACGGGAACGGGAACTATGCGTTTTTCTTTGACTGCGCGGGCGATGCCGCGGGTGGAAAGCTAGTATTATATTATATAGGTATTGTATACTTACTATGAATTTTGAGCATAACAAATTTTGTAAAGAGAGGGCTTAAGACCTGACAACGGACAGATTTTATCCAGGAAATCCCACGGGAATGGGAACTATGCGCGTTTTACTTTGGCTTACGCGGACGAAGCTTCGTGCGGAAATGTAGTTCATAACTAAAGTTTAAACACAGTTTAAACTACATTTTATTTTTCGTGGTTTAACCGACCGTCACACTCGCCACGGTTAAGGCCAACGCTCGGAGATCAAATCTTACGCAACACACTTTCAATTTCTTGTAAATTATATTATATGAAAGGTCGGTTTCGAAATATGAGATGGTGCCGGCTTTTTAATGGAGTTAAACCGGTTTAAAGAGTGTTTTTGAAGAGTGAATGAGAATTTATTGTGTAAGAAAAGGTTTGTGAAATCAAAAATAATCTATACTAATATTATAAAGGTGAAGAGTTTGTTTGTTTGTTTGTTTGTTTGTTTGAACGCACTAATCTCGGGAACTACTGGTCCGATTTGAAAAATTATTTCGGTGTTAGATTGCCCATTTATCGAGGAAGGTTATAGGCTATATTTCATCACGCTACGGGCAACAGGAGAGGAGCCACGGGGGTGAAACCGCGCGGAGCAGCTAGTACCTAATAGTCTTAGGGCTGATTTTTCAATCCTTGGTTAAAGTTTACCCGTCCAATTAATTATTACACGAAAATATTAAAATTACACATGTAAACTGTCAAATACGGGCAACTAGAATTTAGAATACGTTTTGGAAATGGTAATAGTAACTCAAACATTTATTTAATCAATTAGACTTCTTTTAGAAGCATTTTCGAATCGTCATTACGTATTTTAACATTTACCACCGATTCAGAAAGCAGTATGTATGGAGAAGAACCGGCAAGAAACTCCATAGTTATTCGACGAACAAGCTGTAACCAAGGATTGAAAAATCAGCCCTTTATAAATACGATGGAGATGGCAAAAATACAGAAATATAAAATTTTATCTATATCTGCTTTATTTAAAACTAGCGGTCCGCCCCGGCTTCGCCCGTGGTACATATTTACGTTTTCTCTCCATAAGAACCATCCTCGTACTTCAAGGAATATAATAAAAAAAGAATTATCGAAATCGGTTCAGCCGTTCTCGAGTTATGCGCTTACCAACACATTATGCGATTCATTTTTATATATATCTAAGATCATCCCAATTTTTTTTTATTACCTCGCACAAATATTTTTCCATCATTGTATTTTACCTTTTTAAAATTTTAGTGTAAGTAGGTACCTAAGTAATTATATAAAAACGAAAGGTTGAAATTACACTACAAAATATGTATTTTACACTACAGTACCGCTACATATCTATACTAATACTAGCGGTCCGCCCCGGCTTCGCCCGTGGTACCTACATGTTTAAACTATCCTATCTCTCAAGTTGGATCGAACTGCACATGGTGTGCGAATTTTATTATAATCGGTTAAGTGGTTTAGGAGTCCATTGAGGACAAACATTGTGACATGAGATTTATATATAATCTATACTAATACTAATATTATAAAGCTGAAGCGTTTGTTTGTTAGTTTGAACGCGCTTATCTCAGAAACTACTGGTCCGATTTGAAAAAATTAATTCGGTGTTAGATAGAGCAATGCGGGTAAAACCGCGGGGCACATTATATTCTTGAATTTACCGATTCAATCCGTTCACATTGTTTTATAAAGTATTGAATTGAGTTTGCGTGATTAAATTTATTGTTATTGTCTCAAAACACGCGAAGGAAAGTTATTTCTTTCGAATAAAATGTAAGTAGTTAACATATTTTTGATTGACTACAAAAACTGATTGTCCTTGATACAATGGTAGAGACTTAAAAGTTTTTACTTTTTATGCCTAACCATTGAGTTACTATGTACTACGTACTAGAGAGGGCATCGCTAGTACTACACTATTTGTAACACAAGTTAGAGCCAAGCGTCTCAAACATCGCTTGTATCTATGACGTAGCCGCCCCACGCGCGCCCCGCGCTGCCGCGATTGTCGCACAGATTTTGTTCGTGGTGTCCTCTGTATATACGTAGTAATAATACCTCGATGTGCCTAACTAACGTCTAGCGGTCCGCCCCGTCTTCGACCGTGGTACCTAAGTCCTACATGTAAGAAAGAAAGAAAGAAAAAAAGCTTTATTGCCAACAAAAACTTAGACTACCTTAACATAAAAAGTACACAGACATTAGGCAATCGGAACAGACGCAGCCATGCTGTGTGCTAACACCCGTTGAGTATGCGTTTAATCGTATAAGCGGTACACGTTTTTTTGCAGTACAATCGTCGTGTGAATGGATCTATGTACGTTGTTTGGTCACTATTTATACGTTAAGACGTATACGGCAAAAAAACGTGCAGGACAATGCCGCGTGTGAACGAAGCTGAACAGCGCTGATTTTCAGTCTGCCCGCGTATTTCCGAGGTCCTACATTTATATAAATATGAACTAATAATAAAAATTACATCTACAGTTCTTATCAATAACAATAAATGAAATAAAACGTATATGTATATGTATAAATTTATTTAAACTCACGTGCGTGGTGATAATTAACAGATACTCTTTTTTTGTATCAACAAAAACTATAATTCACATAAATCTTAATACATATATATTATATTTTAATACGAACAATTTCACGGGTAAACACTAGTATACTGTACATAAACAAGCCAACCCCTGACCTGTAAGAATAACTAGTTTCTCACAATTCTATCTTTAGAAAGCGAAGTCATGACCCCCTTGTTACAACTAGTGTTATAGACTTATTAATTACTAGCTTTCCGCCCGCGGCTTCGCCCGCGTTTTCAAAGAAATACCCGTTCCCGTAGGATTTCCGGGATAAAACCTATCCTATGTCCTTTCTCGGGTATCAAAATATCTCTATACCAAATTTCATGCAAATTGGTTCAGTATAGTTAAGGCGTGATTGAGTAACAGACAGACAGACAGAGTTACTTTCGCATTTATAATAATAGTATGGATTACTAGTTTTACCCTGCGGTTTTACCCGCATTTCTCCGCTCCTGTTGGTCTAAGCGTGATGATGTATAGGCTATAGCCTTCCTCGATAAATGGGCTATCTAATACCGAAAGAATTTTTCAAATCGGACCAGTAGTTCCCGAGATTATTGCGTTCGCGTTTTTTACAAAAGCGAGGCAATTAAAAATTAAAAAATGTTACCTACCTAATATAAAAATTTACCGACGCGGATAAACTCTACATTTTTTCAAATGAAACACAAGCTTTATTTATTTTAAATAATACTAACACATACATACGTAAAAACTGAACAATCCATTGTGATATTTAATAATAATTTGAAATAAATCTTATATATAAAAATGAATCGCAAAATGTGTTGGTAAGCGCATAACTCGAGAACGGCTGAACCGATTTCGATAATTCTTTTTTTATAATATTCCTTGAAGTACGAGGATGGTTCTTATGTAGAGTTAAAACGTAAATAATATGTATGTATGATATTAAAACGTAAATAATATGTACCACGGGCGAAGCCGGGGCGCACCGCTAGTTTGAAATAAATATTCAATAAAAGTAAAGACGTCAGAACCACCACCATTTTTGGGTGCTTTTGCTACACATCGCACATTATTTATGGAAAACACCCTTATAGTCTTTAATTATGTTTTATTGTAGTAATATATTTATTTCAAACGATTATCAAACACATCACAATGGTTTGAGCCGTTTTAACACGCCATTTATAGGAAAAACGATCACACACTTGACACATTCTTCACTTGACCGATTCGACACATTTGACACATTACGTAAGATAGAGATCTTCTTTACTTTCACTGTGAGACGCAGCATCCGCGACTTGCTATCAAGTAACAAGTGTTATATTAATATGGTTAATTTTTAAGAAATAAATGTAGGGTCATTGCGCCTGTTCGCGTCCACATGCCTATTCGCGTCCATTTTGCGGATATCTTTTAGAAAATTCACGAAAATAAGTATACTTTAAGTAAAATTGTAATAAGAAAAATTTCCGATAATACCTCAATGTATAAGAGACATGCACACATATTCAAAATATGCCTGCGCACCGCCTATCCTATTAAAAAAAATTATTTAATTTTGGCTATTAGACGAGAGAGCTAAAACGCGCGGTATTTTGAGAAAAAAATAGTGCGCAGCGTCGCGTTTCACGGTAAGTATCTTATTGTTAAATGTGAATTTTTGAATATGTAACTGTTTCTTTACTTTGCTAACAAAACATGGAATAGTATGGATTATAAATCAGCTTATTTCTTTTACAATTAATAGCTAAAATAAGGTGGACGCGAATTACTACACCGAATTTGTACAACTTCCATTTTGCGTCCACGGTGGGCGCAAACTATACCTATAGTGCATAACAATAGAACAAATTGCGTCCACATTGTTTTTCATTAAGTAGCAATGAATTGTTTGTTAAAATATGTAATTTAAAATAGATTGTAAATTTTTGACTAAGACTACAAGTTGATAATTTAAATTTTCATTCAAATTAGCAATTTTTTTTGCTATTTTTTCATTTTAAAATGGGTATTCTAAGAATGAGACCTAGTATCTTTGAGAATGAGAGTGAGAGTAATATAAACAAAAAATAAATTTAATTCATTAGATACTAAAAAATAGGATAGGTAGGTAATCTTAATAGAACTGATTATTATTTATTTACATAACGTAACTTTGTTTTTTGTTAATTTTTAGTTCTATTAATGATGAGAAGATAAATATAAATAAGTTTTTCCAGTTTCCTTACAGTGAATTATATTAATAATAATGTTGATTTTAGGGTTCCGAACCTCAAAAGGAAAAACCGTAATCCTTGTAGGATCACTTTGATATCCATCCGTCTGTATGTCCGTCTGCCGGTCTGTCTTTCGGTCAAGACCCTTTTTCTCAGTAACGCGTGGAGGTATAAAGCTGAAATTTATATTGAATACTCAAGTCTACGGTTCCTTGAAGCAGTGAAAAAATCAAACTTATAAGCCAAAGCAATCAAAAGATACAGCCGTTTATGCTGCAAATTTTCGCAAATTTCGACATTTGCAAGGGAATCAAAACCTACAGGGTACTTTACGTGAACACAGACACTTGAAGTTTGGTACGAAGCAACGTCTTGTAGGAAAAATAAGGGAAACATTGAAAAAATAATCATTTACAGTTAAAACATATGAAAAAAAAACAGGTTAAAACGGAACCCTCAGTGTGCGAGTCCCACTCGCATTTGGCCGGTTTTTATTAAATAACTATATTCGTAAATAAATAATTTATTAAAATCTAATTTTTATTTGCATTTATCTGATAAAATATCACCCAATACACTCTTAATTCCTTTTCTAAGCTGGTGGACGCGAACTGGTCCACGGGTGGACGCAAACTGGAATTTTTGGACGCGATCTGGGTAAAACGCCTAATTCTGCTATTTGTCTAGATAAATAAAAACCACATGATATTTCCAACACAATTGAAAGTAAATCTTAAAATAGACTATATAATGAATACGTTACATAAAATTTGCGTTGAAATTTGTTCTGGAACATTTTTATTTTCTCCTTCAAACTTTCCAACTGCACTAAGTGGACGCGAACAGGCGCAATGACCCTATGTTTTTCAAGTAATTAATGAAATGCATGGCTTATGACTTTTTAATAAATAACTGTGTTTATGAAGATATGTTGTTGTGATATGTTTATGTTATATAAAAAAAACGCTAATTCACGCAATACGCAATGAAATGATAGTTTTGTTACCGATCCTTAATACAAAGTTTGAATTTATCCTGTCCATTTAAAGTGGGTCATAAACAAGCAATACCTATAACTATAAGCATACAAACATACAGGACAAACGTGTTAAAATATCGGTCATTTAGCTACTATATATTGAGATAAGTAGGTATATACCTACAGATGACACAGACAGACATCTTAAATACATCCGGTAGAGAGAAAGAGTCGGAAATCGAAGTTATTACACACACTTGTATGTAATTACTGAGTCAAAGGTGATATTATGCAATAGTTGCTTAAAACGTAATACAAAATGATTGTAATCTTCGAGAAGAGAACTATTATTAAAGAGATTATGGTTTGTCGAAAAGTGCCTAGAAATTATATTTATTAAAGGCAACATATATGTATTATCTGTTTCAAAGTTCACTGCTTTTCCTTATTTTAAAGTAACAAGCGTACAAAAATATCGTTTTAATACTTACCTATTGCAGATTTGCGTGTACATTGTTATTTCAGCATTTATCTAGATATCCTATTATCCTACTAATATTATAAATGCGAAAGTTTGTGAGGATGTGTGTGTGTGTGTGTTTGTTACTCTTTCACGCAAATACTACTGAACCGATTACAATGAAATTTAGCACATATAGTGGGTCACTTGGATTAACACATAGGATAGGTTTTATTCCGGAAATCCCACGGGAACGGGAAGTATGCGGGTTTTCCTTTGCAAACACGGGTGACGCCTCGGGCGGAAATCTAGTTACTTATAATTCAGCCAAATGTGCAAAGTAGTTTTTATAGTACGATAGAGCAATAAACATAATGTAAGCTTTTTATTACCTACTAGCGGTCCGCCCCGGCTTCGCCCGTGGTACATATTTACATTTTCTCTACATAAAAACCATCCTCGTAGGTACTTCAAGGAATATAATAAAAAAATAATTATCGAAATCGGTTCAGCCGTTCTCGAGTTATGCGCTTACCAACACATTTTGCGATTCATTTTTATATATAAGAAGATAGATGTGTATAAAATAGGACAGTTCTTTGGCATATTATGATAATACATATATGTAGTTACATATTTTGTAAAATTAATTTATATAAGTATACTGACATGATTTAAAAGAGCAACTATGGAGTTTCTTGCCGGTTCTTCTCCATAGATACTGCTTTCCGAATCGGTGGTAAATGTTAAAAATATGTAATGACGATTCAAAAGTGCTTCTCGAAGAAGTCTAATTGAATAAATAAATGTTTGAGTTTGATGAAAGTTTCTACCATGAAAATTAATTTTAACCACGCATGCGAAGCTGCGGGCCACAGCTAGTCATACAAAACAAGAGCAAAAGAATCTCCAAACTAGAAAATGACGTAAAGTCAGGATTAGGATATGAGCAATCTACACAAAATGGCGGAAAGCGCTTCCGGAAATCCATATGTCACTTCAACTACATGACCCTGTTAGAGAGAAAGCCAACCGGTTTCTTAGTTTTCTATTGATCGAACTTAGAAGCTCTGGGATTCGGCCAATATATTCATCTATATGTACTAATATTATAAAGCTGAAGAGTTTGTTTGTTTGAACGCGCTAATCTCAGGAACTACTGGTCCGATTTGAAAAATTCTTTCGGTGTTAGATAGCTCATTTATCGAAGGCTAGAGGCTATAAGTATATCATCACGCTAAGACCAACATGAGCAGAGCCATGTGGGTGAAATCGCTGAGCGCAGATACTGTTATAACATAGTTGACTACTGCATGTCCGTTTTTAACACGCTTACATAACCTGCACCTGTATGTTTGTAACCTTTAGTCTCGATTTGACCCATTTTAAACGGACAGATTTAATTCAAACTTTGTGCACTCATCAAGGATCGGTGACGATACAATATTTTCATGAGTAGAAGCGTGTTTTTTAAGTTAACTAAAGGCCGATTTTTCAATGCTTCGATAAAACTTATCCGTCCAATAAAGTATTACACGATATTATTAAAATGCCACGTAAACTGTCAAATACGGGCAATTAGAATACGTTTTTAAAATGGTAGTTTTATACCTACATTATTCGACGAATAAGTTTTAACCAAGGATTGAAAAATCAGCCCTAAGCTAAATAGCTTAGGGCCACAGCTTAGGGCTAACGCGAACTGAAAAAAACTGTGAATTCTCTGTATTAAAAACGCATCAATTTACTTATATATTTGTGGAAAATTTGCTGAAATGTTGGTGTGAATTGATATTTGACAACGCTAAGTTTTGATGTATACAAAAACAATGTAATATGGTGTCATGAAATTGTATACAGTCATTACAAAAGGTCAGTCTCCCATACTTATCTAAATACAATTAAAAACGCACACAACCCGCGTGCACAAGCTAGTCTTTGATTTCCCGTCACCTGTTGACTGTCACTTTCTCTGCAAGAATGTTACATGACCGGTCATGCTTACGTCAAAGCTCACAGCTCATAGGTTATATTGGTTATGGCGCGTGGAAAAAAACAATATCGGTACGAACTGCAGACAAAATCAAGAAAATGTTTACCTGAAACTCGCTTACCTGTAATACTTACCTACATATTATTGAACTTTTCAAAGGAGCAATTGTGTATAAATAAGTACATATAATATATCGTTTCTTTCTGTTCTATAAATTACTCAGGTATTATTGTTATATTTGAATTTTGAATACTAAGTCTGAATTTTGTTGTTACCTATTTAACTAGCAAAAGCATATATGTACATACTATTAGTGAATCGGCTGACTGTGGCGTAAATTTCCACTATAAGCAACTAACTGAACTGCATTAATTTTAAATCTTTATTGTCTCTATAATCTACACTAATATTATAAAGCTGAAGAATTTGTGTGTTTGAACGCGCTAATCTCAGAAACTACTGGTCCGATTTGAAAAATTATTTCGGTGTTAGCCCATTTATCGAGGAAGGCTATAGGCTACATATCATCACGCTAAGACCAACAGGAGCGGAGCAATGCGGGTGAAACCGCTGGGAACTTTTGACCATACTGGCATATTACATTTACACTAGCATATTTAATATTAATAATGTAATTTTTTGTTTCAGTTTTTAAAATGGCGGGCGGTAAGTGTTCTATTATTTATTTTCCTAGTTTTAAGTTTATGATTAAAGGTGTGAAAGATCGCCTAACAAGAACGTAATTAAGTTTTAACAATTAGTTGTAGATTAACAATCAGTTGTGAACTACATCACTACAATTTTTACCTTTTTACTATTGATAAAAAAATAATATTATCCATATTAAAAATAAGTGTATTTCAAACTGAGTTTGAAAATTATTTTCCCAATATAAAATTAAGTTATTTGGGAGTATCATTGGCTATATTTTTTCCAGTACGGGTACAAAAATTATTTTACACCATTTTTAGGGTGACAAATCAACATCGAGCTATGCTGCACTGTACTGCGCTGTGCTGTGCTGTGTTTCTTAAGCTACGTTTTTTTAACAATTAAACGATGCTGCGCTGTACTGCGCTGTGCTGCTGTGTTGTGTTTCTTAAGCTACGTTTTTTAACAATCTAGCTCAGTATAAAGTAATCAGCAGCTCGTGTAGTCGTTTATCTCGTCAAATATGACCCTATTTTCAAAAAAACGTAAACATTACGACATAGTTGAATTCGATGAAGATGAAAGTGAAGAAGAAGCGGATATGGATATTTTATGTGTTATTTTGTCGTTAAAAGAGTCCAGTCACGGTAGCTAACCTAGCATAGCTCGACACAGCGCAGCATGGCAATTGGCAGAGCTCCATAAAAACATAGCACAGTTCGGCACAGCGCGGCTCAGCACGGCGGGTAGCGCGCCTCGCTCGAGACTGCTGCGTTTTTAAACAGAGCTTAGCCTCACACAGCGCAGCACAGCATGGGTTGTTTGTATCCTCATTAAAATATTAGACGAGCGAGTTGACCAAACACAGCACAGCGCAGTACAGCGCAGCATAGCTCGATGTTGATTTGTCACCCTTATCCCAAAGACTAACAATAAAAATAGAGAATTGGAGACCCACTACCTCTTTCAAATCTTTATGGATACATATTATGTATAACTCATTTCACTTTTAAGATCACTATCAGCTGAACATCATGCGTTCGTGACCACAAATTAAATTTTACGACCGCGATTATCAATTTAATTTTTATGTAACATGTGAAAGCTAATAATATAGTTCTTTATTTTTTACTAGCTTTCCGCCCGCGGCTTCGCCCGCGTTCTCAAAGAAAAACCCGCATAGTTCCCGTTCCCGTGGGATTTCCGGGATAAAACCTATGCTATGTGTTTATCCAAGTTACCCTCTATATGTGTGCTAAATTTCATTGCAATCGGTTCAGCAGTATTTGCGTGAAGGAGTAACAAACATACCTACATACACATACATCCATCCTTACAAACTTTCGCATTTACCAATATAATATATTAAATGAGTAAAATTAATTAATAATTAATTATTTTAATAACGGCTAGCTGTGCTCCGCGTTTAAATGCTCGAGATTATCGCGTTCAAACAAACAAACTATTCAGCTTTATAATATTAGTATAGATGACACATTTAATTATTACAGTTAAAAACGACACCCATAAAAACACTAGCTATACACATCCTTACTATACAAGCAACGCCGGATGCACCACTAGTATATCTTGACCTCAACCTTAGAATGCACACAAAAACAATCCAACACACTTCCTCACTTCCCACAAGAATAAAAACTGTGAGAACATATGGTAATTATTGAAAACTGCTGGCCCGTGAATAATGAAACAATGCGAGCTAATAAGCTGGGAATGTAGTGCTGGGATTTGTCGATACTTGTACTTTTTATCGCAGTTTATAGTGCGGCTTCACTCGCTTCAAAACCTATGTACGTAGTAATAATTAATTTACTTATGTGTCCATATATACTAATTAAATTTTTGCCTATGTGCTAAAACAGACTATAATCACAGTATAGTTAATCACTATCACTATCACTACATAGTATAAAACAAAGTCGCTTTCCCTGTCCCTATGTCCCTTTGTACGCTTAAATCTTTGAAACTACGCAACGGATTTTGATGCAGTTTTTTTTAATAGATAGAGTGATTCAAGAGGAAGGTTTATATGTATAATAACATCCATTAAATAGTGGAGAAGTACTGTTATTTTTGAGGTTTCTAATGTGATGTCGTAAAAAATTACATTTTTTCCGCTTAAATTGCAAACGCAGGCTGAACCCTACGAGTTTTATCAAAATAATGTACTAAGTATTATACACATTGAAAAGGTCTACAGAAAAGTCCGCGATGGTATATGTCTATCTCTTATGGATAACCCACAATTACTTTTTTTTGTCATTTACTTTTTACGACAAATAATGGCTAATTTTCGATGCGATTTTAACCAATACAGCATTAATCCTTAACCAATTAAATACCTTGAATACATTGTTCATTTAATATAGATCTATATGGCCCTTTACACCGTATGATTTGAGTGAATATTTTCGAAGATATTACAGATTTAAAAATTGCGGGACGTAGCGTTTGCAGCGCTACAGGCCGGCCGCCCGGCTATCTATTTTATACCCGTGCGAAGCCGGAGCGGGACGCTATGTTTTTTTATATACAACGTTCACAGTTTTTCTGTAGTGTATTTAGTAACAGCATTGCACCCGTGCGAAGCCGGGGCGGGTCGCTAGTAGTATAATAATTAATAATACAATCTATGTATATCATTAGCAAATTTCATAAGAATCCGATCAGCTTTATGTGACTGAAAGAGTAATAAATATCCATCTTCACAAAGTCGCACATTTATAATTATTATTAAAGTAGGATAAAATATCGGTCAAATAAGTATAAATTGTTCTCTGTCTTTGAATAGTTTGTGTATAAAATGTAATTTACCTAAGTCATTAAACATGCAATTATTCTTCAACTAAACATTACATTTTTGTTACGATAAATTCACTTAGACTGATATAAAATCGAATTACATTTTTATCGATAAACCACAAGCACATCACTACACACTCGGAAGCACTGACGGATGAGAGTGACATCGATAAACTAGAACGTCACTAGTTGTAACAATTAACTTTTTTCACCTTTCTTTTACAAGAATATTGTTTACATTGTGATTCTTAATGAATGAAACATTGCGCGGAAACATGTCCATAAATTCAAATTAAAAAAAATGTAGCTTTTTCTTAAAAAAAAAAGCTTTATCGTTCAGGAATAATGACACTTTTTAAACGTATACCTACTCGTGACTACTTCGTTTTGAAAATCGATTTTGTATTTTCTGATTTCATAAACCTTTATATATTTTTGGATTTCTAATTATAGGCGTACCTAGATAAAATCAAAACGAATATTTTATTTATTTCTACGTAGGTATAGTACGACATAAAAGAGATGAAATTAATTATTTTGGAACTAATTCGTTTTTCATTACCTGGCAACCCTGAATTGGCAATGTAGCTGTCAAGTTGAATAAAAATTTGTTGTTTTTTTCGTGAAGTGGAGAATTATTGAGATAAAATTGTTATTTAGAACAAGAAATTTAAATAAAAAAGGAGACATCATGAAACAGGTTAAACGTAGCGGTGTCCGTGATGTGGTGTATAAAGTTTTTATTCGGTGTTTGTCCGAATTTCAAGCTGGAAATTTATTGACTGATTTGGAAAACGTTTACAAACGTACAGCAGAATATACCGGTGAGATTCCATTTATTTTTGCTCAGTACTATGTAAAATAGAATATTCCATTAGTGACGAGTGTTTAATGTATGTATGTATGGCGATTAGGTATTACGTTTACGCAATTTAATTTGAGGTTATTTGTATGTAAACAAAAACTAGTTTTTATAGTGCGACCAGCACAATTTGAGTCAAGAATTTATATCCAATCCAACCAGCCTCAAATAAAGTACCTAGTTTAGATTTTACTACATAGTATAGTGATAACTGTTTTCATACAGGTATTAATCAATCAAACCATAAGAAAAAAAATCATATTTACAGATACTGAAGATGCCCCGTACCCTCTTGCCAGTACTTCGAAACAGAGTGATGATCAGTCCTTTGAAGGAGTAGAATATTTAGATTATGATGAATTACATTAATGTACAAAATTTATCTACAAAAAAAATAAAAATATGTGGTTTTCAAATCGCCTTGTTTTTTTCTACCCAATGGACCCAGAAAGAGGGTAATGTGTTTGAGCTGCATGTATGCTTGTTTGTTTGTATGTTTGATTCTATGTGCGCCTCTGCAGTCTAAACACTT
Organism: Colias eurytheme; assembly: GCF_061535395.1. Classification (NCBI taxonomy): domain Eukaryota; kingdom Metazoa; phylum Arthropoda; class Insecta; order Lepidoptera; family Pieridae; genus Colias; species Colias eurytheme. The sequence goes on along the minus strand of NC_143010.1, from coordinate 239,680 downwards.
GACCGATTTTTATAAAATAACTAATTCCAAATACATTTAAGTAAAATTTGACCTAGGTCAATTAAAATACTAATGTATTTTTGTCTTAAATTTACACTATTGCTACAATGAAACAATTATAACGGTTTAAATCGCGGTATTTATTTTAGATTATATTGATTATTGATTTTTGGATTTTTATTCTATAGTATCAAGATCGCTTGCGTCGCAGTATCAGTGTTGCTATATGAGCGACGGTGGCGCCCTCATTTATTTTCATCTCTTTTGTGTCGCACTATACGTCTCATTATAAAAAATTTAATAATAAGCAAAATACGTTCTTTTTTTTAATAAATTATTGTTAAAGAGCCACACATAAAACAACGTTTTATTCTGAACGTTTTTCGTGGCAATTCTTTAAGTTTTTGGCTAATAAAAAAATCGATAGTTTGATATGTACTTACCATGTTGATACACATCAACATCATCACTACATAGTATAAAGCAAAGTCGCTATTTGCATCCCTATATCCCTTTGTATGCTTAAATTTTTTTATAGATAGAGTGATTCAAGAGGAAGGTTTTAGTATATAATTTATTAGGTTTTAGACAAAGCGGGCGAAGCCGCGGGCGATTAGCTAGTTATATTATATGTACCTAATATGAAATTTTGTAACTGCATTAATTAAGTAGTTAATTTTAGATTATATTCCAGTTGGTCGTGCTATGGCTAGCCGTGGCGCTGGCAGAGGATACTCCACCTGGTCTGGTCTCCAAGGATGATTCACAGGATCTCGTAGCGGAGGCTTCTCAACCAGGTTAGTTGAAGGAATAAGCTTTTTAATAGCGTATGTGCTTTTAGACACGCTTGGGAATAAAAAAATCGCCTGTTTTATGTCTGTAATACACTTTTGCACTTACTGTTTATTGTTTACTACTTTTAGGGTGTTATTTCTTAAATAATGTTCGAGTCTGTGTGGCGAGGATTGTGTGTGTAAATAACCAATCATATCGCTTCATTTAGTTTGACGTTTGAAGCGTTTAGCATTTGGAGCGATACTATTGGCTATTTACAAAAACAATCCTCGCTACACATCCTCGCACATTATTAAAAAAAGCACCTACTTAAAATGAAGTTATAAGTATTTATTGTTTAAGTTTTAACATCGTTAAACTTGACTTTTTAAATACATTGATTGAAATAAATTATTATAACAAATCTTAACTCATTTTAAAATAATAGCATTATGTATTTTCAAGGAAAAGAATAAGTATATTATAGGAAACAGAATTAATAAAATCCAACTAATATAATTTAAAATAACAGTAATAAAGCCTATTATTCCACTCTATTATTATCGTGCATTTTTTCTGTATTTTATTTAATTTTATACGATAAAATGTAAAATAAATAAAAACTACGTATTACAGGTCAACAAGCACAAAAAAGAGATTCGGGTCTATCAAATTCTTACGGCGAGCCGCTTCCCCCCGACGCGTATGGCCCTCCACGGGACATTATAAATACTGGTCAGTAATATTTACTACTAGCTATGCCCTGCGGTTTTACCCGCAGTGCTCCACTCCTGTTGGTCTAAGCGTGATGATATATAGCCTATAGCCTTCCTCGATAAATGGGCTATCTAACACCGAAATAATTTTTCAAATCGGACCAGTAGTTCCTGAGATTAGCGCGTTCAAACAAACAAACAAACAAACTCTTCAGCTTTATAATATTAGATAGTATAGATTTTATCTGTATGTAGTATTTTAAAATGTAATTATATAGATATGGCGGAATAAACTTTTCTTCTTACTTTGTTTGCTTTACATAACAATAATAAAATGTATGTAGCATGCATTAGTTTTAAACTTTTAAATAAAAATATCATTTTAATTACTAAAATAAACTGTGCTGAATATATTTACTTACTAACGTCATTTTGCCAGTTGAATTATTATTCTTTAAGTTTTGTTATACGCATTTTGTAGTGCAATAAAGTTTTCATTTCACTTCTTTCAATCCATTCTACTCATTATTTTTTGACATTTAGCATTTAGTTATAAAAATACCTTCATTTTCAGTTCCAGATTCCTCTCTACCAGCCCCAGTTTATGGAGTGCCAGAAACCTTATTCATCGACACACCACCAGGCGCGTACGGACCACCAGCCCCAGTGGTATTCCCGAGCCAAAACTACGAAGGACCTCCTCCCCCACTTGGCAAACTAAAACCCATTTACGGCCCACCAAAATTCCACCCACCAAAGAATTCGTATGGCCCACCAAAACCTGTCTACGGACCGCCTAAAAAGAACTACGGACCACCAAAGCAAGTACTCCCAAAACCGAACTACGGAGCACCTTTCAAGCCACCTAAGTTTAATCATCCCAAACCGGTGTACGGAGTTCCGAAACCCGTGTACGGCCCGCCTAAACAAGTGTATGGACCGCCTAAATTAAACTACGGAGCACCATTGAACTTCCAGAATATACAAGTGCCTGATTTACCTTCGAATTACGGCACAATAGGAATTGGCGCTAACGTAGGATCTACTTTCAGTACTGTAGAAACATCAATCGGCACAAACTTTGGTTCTAACTTAGATTTCAATTCTAATTTACCCGCACCTATCTACGGCACACCGTTCCCGAACCTGCCAGTTAATTTAAAACCTAATTTCCCTATTCCTTCTGATTCGTATGGACCACCTGGCTTACCTCTAGGACCTATTGGACCAAATGATCAAATAGTAGTGCAAGATTTTGGTAGTATCGGTCACTATGGACCTCCTCAACCAGATCCTAACCCAAGACCACCGCACCCTGGCATTCCAGCCCCACCAACACCTCCCCACGTTCTTTACGATGGCTGGAAACCAATTCCCGGTGTATCAAAACCATTGATAGAAAATGTAGATATTCATACCATTCATAACGTGCAAAGTGGTCATATAGAGAGTTTAGATCAGTACGGACCACCGCCGCCTCCGCCTCCAAGCCCAGAATTATTAAACATTGACGTTCATTCCCATGATAACTTCAACCAACAATCGCAATTCGGAGCGCAAATATCATCAGGCTACTCCACTGTACATCAAGATGCTTTAGCGAACATCGACTTAAACGCTATCGTTGGTGGAGACTCGAACCACATCGACCAATCGAAAACAGTATTCGAAGCGCATTATACAGAAAATAGTAATCCACACGCTGATTTATCGTTCATACAATCAGCTATTCAGAACGAGAAACCAACCAACGCGTATGGACCGCCTCCAGAACCTATAAGTTTCCCAGTATCGATAAGGCAGCAAGGTGCTAAAGGTCTTCTTCCACCTTCTGGTGTTTATGGCGTCCCTAGCAACCAATACGGACCACCACGCCAACTCCCAGCCAATCTACCAATTCCATACGGATCTGTATCCGGCGGCGGACACTCATTGCATTCAGTTAACAACGGTCCTAGGCATCCCATCAAATTCCGTGAATCCGTCCCAGAAGGCCTTATCCAGCAAATCGGACAGATATCTCAACACAAAGACCATCACGGTGTAGATCATGTCAAAACTGGTCCTGCGTACTTACCGCCTCCCGTACGAGAAGTTAAAGACATAAACCAACAGACAGGAAACCACGGAGTTGCTAACCTGGCGTTATCTATCGAGCCGTCGAATTTATACAGCTTGCCACACTCTGGGAATCCGATAAACTTCCAACAACAACAACCTAGCAACTTATACGGATCACCCATAGATTCGTACTCAGCACCTCTCTTAACTGTCGCAGATCACACAGCGTCTGGATCGAGCAATACCGCAGTAACAGCTAGTCTCGATGGAACTATTTTAGCTAATCTAAGCAATTTAGAAGCAGCAGCGATTCTCAAGCATTGTCCATACCATGAAGCTATTTTAAAAGCGGCGAGGTTAGGCGAGAAAATACCATCTGATTTAGCAGCTAGTTACGTCGCTAGTTTGAGTTCTTTAGGTTCTGCTTTCCATAACAACCAACAATTAATATCGTCCCAAAACAGTTTCAATACACCCGTCCCAGGCAGCGAATCGGTATCATACAACTCAAAAGACTTGTCATCAGCCTCTCACACTTTAGTACAAACGATCTTACCGAGCAATCAAATAGAAAGCGAGAAAACAGTAAGATCTAGTGTACAAAAAGGAAAATCGCTTAAAGACGAATCGAAAAACGCGTACAAACAAAATTCTATACAGCTAGCTGACCAGATATACCAAACATCAGAACAGATAAGAAATTTGAGTGAAGAAACGAAGTTGTTACAGCAGAAAATTGTTTCTACAAGCCAGAACATAAATCAAGGAAACCAGATCGAAAATGGACAAAACAATCAAGCTACTTATTCAGTACAGATCCAATCCTCTGATGATGGAAAGGGCAAATCATCACCAACGATACCGCACGAACAGCTGCTATCGGAAGGTCTTTTACAGAGCATTTTACAAGCGATCGAACAACCACATCCTGGACAAAAACAAAACTCACAGAACTATCAAATCATAACCCAGAACACGAACTACCAACCTAATTTTTCAAGTCTAGACGGTCTCGATCTCCCAGCAGGCTACGAACCATTCGACAGAACGAAAAGCAATGATCTAGAAGTACAAAGCTCGAATAAAGACGAACAAGTTTCAGACCAAAAACATAAACATACGAAAGAATGTGATTTACGAGGTGACAACTCTATCCGACATGAAATTATTGTCCCTCCACCTGGTGTGGAGAAAGTACAAAAATTAGATGACGTTGATAATGACGTAGCCATTTATTTTGGAGAGGAAAAATCACAGGAGACAGTCACAGAAATATCTGTAGCGACAAGCATAAGTGAGGAATCTGACAAGTATGAAAGTAAAGAATTCGGTGACAAAACCAAGTCATGAGTAAGAGAAATTAAATAGTTTCTAGTCCTATAATAACCAGTGAGCTTTGGGTGCAAACAATTTATGTTTTTATAGTTTTATTAAAAATTGATCGAATACTACCCAAAGACCAACTTCACGCTTTAATCTACCTCTATCCGTCTAATTATAAACATATTTTTTCAAATAGCTCACTGGCGCCATCTATATCACTGTTAATATCTTCACTTATTTAAATTTAGAATAAGAACTTATTTAAAGATGTAATCAGCGCCATCTATTATCCATTTTAAACGATTTCAAGATGAGATCTTCAACAAGATTTCATTATTGCAAACGTTTAAAAGTTATTAGCATTAATTAACCATTATTCATTATTTAATCCTATTTTTAAGTAGCTACAGTATTTTTTGGACGAATTAATCTAAATTGAACGAAATGTTGCTGTCTATTTGACATAACGCGCCAAAATTTTAAATATAGATAGTACAAAAAATGTCACAGATAATATATTTTTATCGTCAAATGTCAGCGTTTCAAATAGACAGCTTTACAGACACGTTATACAATTAGTTATCTGTATTTTATTGTAAGTAATTTAATAAAAGATATGATATATTTGGGATTTTATTTCACCCTAAGAATATCCTTGGCTGTAAAAATAGTGAAATACATACCTATCTTAAATTATAAAAATTCACATTATTTAAGTTATTAATAAGTTTTTCTTTCTTAAGTTCTTCCTATTCTTCATAATTACCTACCAAATTTTTACCAAAGCCATTTATGTTGAAACCACAACTGTCATTCTATTCCACTTTCCACTCTCGTAAATATAAAATCGAATTGTATAAAACATAAAAACAACTGAATGTATATACAGGGTGTCCCAAAAAGTTGTGATGAACGGAAGCTGGGAGGTAGAGGACCTAGAGGGCTATCCGAATCACCCCCATGTATGTTATGCGATTTTTCGTATTTTCGGAGTTATGACGTTTTTTTCAACTTTTCACCTATCGCCGAGTACGATGATATTTTCACTCATGGTGACGTCAATTATTGCGCTAGAATCGCTAGATGCTTGATTTTTTTTTGTTTGCTAAGCTGAAAGATAGGCCAATTCAGTATGGTAACATTTACTATCGTTCTTTATCTATCTGTATTATCAGATACTTATTTTGAATGACATATTTCTTATAAATTAAAAAAATGTATGATACATAAAGACATTTTAAGTTTGAAAAAGATGTTTTGCGCGAAGTGACAGTAGTACCCACCTCAACGCTTCGCTTATGAGGCGTGCAATAAAATACTGCTTGAGAGTTTATCATGTTAGAAGATACTCTTTAATATTTTCCCAATATGTGTCATACAGTTCCCGCCAAAACTCCATTCGTTCTAGCATCTCTGTGTCCATGCGCATGTGTTTGTCTATGAGGAAGTACGCTCTGTTGTCTTTGGATATGGGCAGCCATTTTGTAGGTAATATCTCAGAGGTTGTGAACGTTGGATCTCTGAAAATAAAATATGACAAAAGATCATTTACGCAATTAAACACGACTGTATTCATCTGTTTAATTTATATTGTTTTGGTAATTTCATCTACTCGTGATATTTATATGAATGCAGATAACGCCGGTAACTAATATTCGCACGAATACGCAATACCATAAGTAAGGGACGATATTTTCAACTGTATAGTCCCTGTATTAGCACAGACATTCGTACTTTGGACGAATGTTTGTAAATTGATACATATATTGTGCCCGTATCACAACGTACATATTTTTGTCGAATGTGTTTCATTGCTCGATTGTTTTCAATTCAGGATAACGATTAGACGTCAGTGAGATAGCATGATTAAATAATTATCGATAGTGACAAAGAGAGAACTGAAGTTAATAAGAAGTTAATGTTTTTACATAGCCACATTTCATTATGCCATACTTGGAGCGCTAATAACCTTCCTTCACCTTTTAACCATTAATATTATTGGTCCTAAGAATTAAAATTACAATTCGACCACACAATCCTAGTTTAAATACACACCCGTATTTGGCAAAATTCGTCCAGAGCATAGTCATCCTATCAACCATCAACATATCTTCAGGAGCTTTGTGCTTCTTGAAGAAGTATGGCTCGTACAGATATCCGATCTCGTCAGCATGCATGGCTCCTCCTACACTCGATTTCACGAAGGATCTATAGAGATTCCGAGCCCCAACGTAGGAGAATACGTAGAAGAAGATCTGGTGAAAACCTTTGATTCAATCTATGTCTATTTATATTATAAAGAATGAAACAAAGTCGTAATTACTTTTAATTTTAGTGGATAAATGTTAAATCTAGTAAAGCTATTGTGATTTTTGAAGTGAAACTTCTTTGGGCGCGTTAAGAGTCAAAATTTCAAGGTCCAGTTATGGTAATAGCATCACGTCATGGAGTAAGACGACGATTCGACCAAATCTTTGAATCTTGCCAAAAAAGTTTCACTTCTGACACGTGTGCTCGGCTCACATGCTTTTTTTTAAGTTAAATTATTCCTAAACTACCACGAAGTCCTATATTTGTTTTAGGTTTAAGAATAGAATTCAACTTTTCTTCCTATGTTTTGTTATTCATTATTATTAACCTACCACAGTGATTTTTTAATACCAGCTAAAAAAGCAATTGAATTACCTTCTCCGCTCCATACTCCATGTACCTTGCCATCTGCCGATGCATAGGATAGCTAAACACAATGTCCGAGCTGGCATTTATTGCGTGTTCCTTATACTTCCCGCTCATAACGTCATCACCAATATAATATTGTTTAACATATTCACAAACTTCCTCTAATTCTTCACTCGTGTCAAAATCAAAAATAGACGCCATACCGTCTTTTAATACTGCAAGACTCTCAAAATATTTGTCTGGTAGATGTGATAGCATCATACCAGCTTCGTCTCTAGTGTGGCCCATTAATATTTTTCTATTTTTTACATTCGGCATTATATCCTTTGGATATTTAGTTATATAATTATCAGAACCAAACTCTTCCTCAACACACGGTCTGTGTAATATGCCCAATTTGAAATCAGCTGCCACAACCGCTGATGTACTTTGCTTGGTGAGAAATTCAATTGCTTCTTGAAAGTCATCTGTTTTGAAGCCCAATTTATGAGCTATCCTTATGGGTACACTCCTATCGACTGGTTCTAAGCTCGTCGGCACCAAAATACTGCCACTTTGTATAATAACTTGATGGAATAAGTCCTCTTGTAAGTAATTTACATGGAAATCCAAGCTTATTGCGCCACTGCTGTGACCGAAAGCAGTTATTTTGTCAGGATCACCTCCAAACGCTTCGATATTCTCTTTTATCCAACGTAGAGCTAAAACTTGGTCCTTCAAGCCAGCATTACCGGGTACCTCGGGAGTGCCCAGACACATGTACCCGTACGCGCCAGCTCTATGATTAAAAACGACGTATATCACACCATATCTTACTAAATACTCTGGACCATACATACGACCATCGCGGAAAGTTCCCGAAAAGCCAAATAGAAATTTTCCCCCTAATATGTAAGCCATAACGGGCATTTTCTCTTGTCGCGGCTTAGGTACGTATATGTTAACTCTGAGGCAATCTAGAGAGCCTCCAACTATTTCCGATATCTCATCTCGTTGAGGACAGTTTTTGGTGTCGTCAACAGCTTCGAAGACATCGTCGTATTTTGGATAAGGATCCGCAGCCTGCAGAAAAATAAACAATAATATTTACAGCAGACTAATATTTTCGAACTAATTTTTTTAACAATGAAGACCGTAGACGTTAGTCGTTACATTATATTTTCTATGTGCCCAGAAATCTGATGTTCTTGACGCACGATAGACAAGGGTCATAATATAGTATACAAGAGAGATGAGTGTTCATCAAAATTAAACATTGCAATGCATTTAAAACTATATTTAATAAAAAACTCAAATATAATGCACACTTAAAATTACTTTAAACAAATTACATATTACAACTTAATTACTTGTATGATCTCTACATAGTGTTACGGTGAAGTGTTTTAGAAGGACGGAGTGAATGGTTCGTTAGTTTAGCTCATTTACTTACTGACCTAAGTTCGTTAGTTTACATAAGTTTTGATATACGTCGACGTCGTATTCAAAAAGTAGTTATTTAATAAGGGAGCATTTATGATGTCACAGGACGCCACATATGCTAAAAACAAGAAAGAAGTAACATTATATACAGTAACTTACTCCGAACGGATTATCCTCCCTGACTTTCGCATATGGTATCCCCAAAAACATATCATGATCCCCTTCCTCTGACGTCAGTCCCCTGACCCAGCCGTTTTTCGTCAACACCATAGGTCGAGAATATTCGTCATATGCATTTTTACAAATATACACTATGGCTGGCACTAATATTATCTGTAGCAGAAACGTCAAACGATTTCTAGAAACCATTTTTTAATGTTTTATCTGTACTCGCATTTTACGCCGGTACTTGTTGTGTAAATGACTTGAAATGGATCACGATTGTTCGTAAATTTTAATGAGGCACGTTTTTTTAATAAAATATAACGTTTTATTTGTAGTTATTCGTAATCTACGCGATGTACTGTTTTCATTATGTTGCTATGTTCATTTTCTTGGTAGGAATAGTTTAAGTGGAATAGTTAAAGGAGGGTAGAAATAAAAAGAACAGTAGTCTAATAAGATTAGTTTAACATAAATAGCACAGTATTATCTATGATAAATAGGTTCAAACTCCAATTCATCTATTTGAAAAAAATGCAGACGCATTTTTTTCTATATTATACAGGGTGTCCCAAAAAGTAGTGATGAACGGAAGCTGGGAGGTAGAGGACCTAGAGGGCTATCCCTCAGATTTTCACACAGAGATTTTCACACAGAGATTTTCACAGAGATTTTCACACAGATTTTCACACAGAGATTTTCACAGAGATTTTCACACAGATTTTCACACAGAGATTTTCACACAGATAGAGGACCTAGAGGGATAGCCCTCTAGCCCTCTAGGTCCTCTACCTCCCAGCTTCCGTTCATCACTACTTTTTGGGACACCCTGTATAATATAAAATTCCAGACGCATTTTTTTTCAAATAGATGAATTGGAGTTTGAACCTATTTATCATAGATAATACTGTGCTATTTATGTTAAACTAATCTTATTAGACTACTGTTCTTTTTATTTCTACCCTCCTTTAACTATTCCACTTAAACTATTCCTACCAAGAAAATGAACATAGCAACATAATGAAAACAGTACCTACATCGCGTAGATTACGAATAACTACAAATAAAACGTTATATTTTATTAAAAAAACAAACAAACAAACAAAAAAAAATACTTTATTGTGCACCAGGACATAAAAATTACAAAATCAAATGTATAAAAGAAAGAGACACAGTTGAGCACAACAGGCGGTCTTATCGCTAAGACAGCGATCTCTTCCAGACAACCTGGTGGTCAAGGAGAAACAGTGCCTCATTAAAATTTACGAACAATCGTGATCCATTTCATTGCGCTAGATGCTTGATTTTTTTTTGTTTGCTAAGCTAAAAGATAGGCCAATTCAGTATGGTAACATTTACTATCGTTAGATCTTCGAATGGAATAAAAAAAAGAATTAAATGCCAAGAAAGATAAAATTACACAGTATGTTCACCACTTCAAGGGCTCGTAAAAAAATAAAATCACATGAAAATCTCTGTGTGAAAATCTCTGTGAAATTCTCCGTGTTAAAATCTCCGTGTGAAAATCTCTGTGTAAAAATCTCTGTGTGAAAATCTCTGTGTGAAAATCTCTGTGTGAAAATCTCTGTGTGAAAATCTCTGTGAAAATCTGTGTGAAAATCTCGGTGTGAAAATCTCTGTGTGAAAATCTCTGGGTGAAAATCTCTGGGTGAAAATCTCTGTGTGAAAATCTGTGCCTGTCGCTCGCGACTGCGCTCGCGACAGGCACACATTTTCAATAACACAGTGACATTTGGCTTACAGTTGTGCGTAGCAGAGAGTTATATTACGTGATGGTCCTATTTTACTAAACTATATGCTTATTTATAATGTCCAAACTCAAGTAGGTATATGAATTCATTCAGAAGTATCGTGAAAGGCCATAAGCACAGATGTAACGCTATGAAATATCATGTAGCTGTAGGAACGCTTGCAATGATTTTTTTTCAAGTATAGATACGCCACCCGGGCACGTTTTATTTTTATGTGATTTTATTTTTTTTACGGGCACTTGAAGTGGTGAACATACTGGGTAATTTTATCTTTCTTGGCATTTAGTTCTGTTTTTATTCCATTCGAAGATCTAACGATAGTAAATGTTACCATACTGAATTGGCCTATCTTTTAGCTTAGCAAACAAAAAAAAATCAAGCATCTAGCGCAATAATTGACGTCACCATGAGTGAAAATATCATCGTACTCGGCGATAGGTGAAAAATTGAAAAAAACGTCATAACTCCGAAAATACGAAAAATCGCATTACATAGATGGGGGTGATTCGGATAGCCCTCTAGGTCCTCTACCTCCCAGCTTCCGTTCATCACTACTTTTTGGGACACCCTGTATTAGTTTATATAGTATTTTTAACAAACTCAGCGTATGCAAATCTATAACCTCCTTTGAGCTTAGTATACCAACAGTGGGACACCCTGTATACTTACATCATATTTTTGGTCTATCAAAATAAAATAACTAATAAGTGGTAAGTGAACTAACCAACTTTTAATTAAAATTAAACTCACTCGCATCTATACTTAATATTATAAAGCTGAAGAGTTTGTTTGTTTGTTTGAACGCGGTAATCTCAGGAACCAATTGTCCGATTTGAAAAATTATTTCGATGTCAGATAGCCCATTTATCGAGGAAGGCTATAGGCTATATATCATTACGCTAAGACCAACAGGACCAAATATCAATTAAGTTAACAAATGCTACAGGATTTTTGAAACAACGCCATCTAGTGATCAGAGTCAATAACAAAGAATTTAAAAATTTTCATTTTCATTTTTCATTTTCATCTTTTTAATCGATTAAAAAGTTGATTAAAAAGTTGAGCAATACATACCTAATACATAAATAAAATGGACACAGTAAACTGAAGAGTTTTCTTTATACAATGCAGTAAAAAAACATCAAGTTCATTACGCTTACTTTTCCTACTTTTAAAAGTAGGAAAATCCCAAAACTATTGCTAGTCGTTTTAATTTAACGACTTTTTCTATTAATAATGTTTTATGGCACTAATAACTATGTTTTTATTAAAATGTGTAATGCAGTTGTCCCAAGGGCGGATCCAGCTTTAGTGCCAGGGGGGGGTCACATAGACGTGGTCAATTTTCAAAAGCTATATTTTGGTAATTTAATTGATACGTAGATTTAAAAAAAAATGGTCAAGTGCGAGTCGGATTGGCGAACCAAGAGTTCCGTACAAACATTTTTATATATTTTAATATTGAATTTATGCTTTTTGCGATTTTTCCTTTATCTGTGCTATAAGACGTAAGTTTCTATAAAATAAAGATTAAATATCAAGATTCTGTGTTCACGGGAAGTACCCTGTAGGTTTTGATTCCTGGCAACACTTGCGAATGTTGATAAGCATGAAATGTATGTTTTAGCAATTTTTCCTCCATCTGTGCTGACATTGCTTTTAACTAAATTTCAGAACTCTTTGTTCACAGGAAGTAGTACAATACCTATAGATTTTGATTTCCTTGCGATAATGTCGAAATTTGCGATAATTTACGGCATAAATGGCTGTATCTTTTGATTGCGTTGGCTTATAAGTTTGATTTTTTCACAGCTATAAGGAACCGTAGATTTGAGTATTCGGTATGAATTTCAGATTGATACCTCCACGCGTTCCTAAGAAAAAGGGTCTTCACAGGCAGACAAACTTGAAAAATATATATTTTTTACAATTATTCCTGTATCTGTACTATAAGATGTTGCTTTGTACCGAATTTCAAGATTCTGAGTTTACGGAAAGTACCCTGTAGGTTTTGAGTTTTGATTCAATTGCGAATGACGAAATTTTTCGGCATTTACGTCAGCGTTCATGAGTAACAGGGTTGTAAGTTAAATTTTTTTTTAATATTTTTTATATTATAATCTAAGGAAAAATTCATGTTTCATGTTATGATTAAATCCTTCAAACTACACAACGAATTTCGATGCAGTTTTTTTAAAGATAGAGTGATTCAAGAGGAATACTATATAATTTATAAGGTTTTAGAGAAAGCGGGCGAAGCCGCGGGCGGTAAGCTATTCTGCGTTACAAGACGTTTGATTGCACTAAATTTCATGACTCTGTGTACTCGGGAACTACCCTGTAGGTTTTGATTTCTTAGGGAGTGTCGAAAATTTTCAGCAATTACAGCTGCATCTTTTGATTGCGTTGGCTAAAACGTTTGAATTTTTCACAGCATCAAGGGACCGTAGACCGTAGGATTTCGACATTAGCAAGGGAATCAATACCTGCAGGGAGCACCCTGTCCCGTAAACACAGTCTTGAAATTCAGTAAAAAGTATCGTGTTATAGCACAGATGTAGTAATAACTGCGAAAACCCTAATTTTTTAATTAAATTAAATAAAAATATATTTTTAAATAATTTTAAACTTACAATCCCTTTACTCATGAACGTCTACATGTATTTAATTGATATTCACATCAGAACTCAGGTCTATAATAACTTAAATCTGTTATTTAATTCAAATTCTATGTCAACGCAATCTGAAGAAAAAGCAATTAGAGCCGCATATTCTGTAATTCGCAACTACTTGCAAGGGAATCATCAATCAAAACCTACAAGGTACTTCCCGTGAACACAGTCTTGAAATTTGGTTAAAAGCAACGACTTAAGCACTTACAAGCACAGATAAAGAAAAAAATCCTTTAAACAAAATTGTAAGATACAACATAATGAAAAAATATGTTTGCTCGGAGTCCTCGGTGCGCGAGTCCGACGCGCACTTGGCCTATTTTTTGTTGTAATTTGACTGTATTATATAGTGTTCATTTGAAAAAAAATTTTGCTATTTTATGTCTTATCCACGAACTGGGATATTTCGATATTTAAGGTTTTGTGTGAAAAGTGTAACAGCAAAAGTTGTAGAAAAAGAATTAATTACATAGGTACTTACAACTTTACCATTACACTTTATTCCGCAGTTATAGTTTTATTTTTAAATCGAAAAACCTGTTATTTGTCCTTAAATTACGACCACAGGTCAACCCTAATAAACTTTTTCTATAATTTTTGTTATATTCTCTTCCGTTACCGTTTGTAATTGATTTCATTGTTCTATATTATTACTTTTATGTCTCAAAATTCAACAAAAACATCATATTGAACAGTATTAATTTGTTAATTTAAAAAAGTTAATATTAAATTAGTGGTCAACTTAGGTCGTGGACTTAGCCCAGGGGGGGGTCATGACCCCGTGACCCCCCCCCTGGATCCGCGCTTGTTGTCCAGATACAATTTTTTCAGTTCACACCACGTTCACACTCTAATAAATAAGTATATGCACAGAATATATACATATTATAAAGTACCTACTACGGTATAGGGAATTAAAATCATTGAAATATTGGATGCTGAGAGTAGACACGAAACTTGGAATATGTTTCTAGAGAGATTTTTAATTTAATATAATTCTATTTTTTCTCATTTCTGTATATTAAATTCACAAAAAGGTGTCCTTTTTGAAGACGCGCCTGCACATCGAATGTTGTTCTGTTAACGGTTTAAGATATCTACGCGGTCTTCTTATAATATCATTGATAAATTGTTAAAATCTCATTTGCTAGTTTAGGACTTAGTTATACGTAGAACAATATTTCTTTGTGGATAAACATGATTGAGATTTATTATTTATTCAGTTTTCATTGCAATACCTTCCGTGATGGCGACACTGATAAAATTGCTGTCAAATGAAATGTCAATGTCATTCATCCCTTTCCTTCCGACCGAAACAGTTATTTTTTTATTCGTAGAGGTCGATGTTTTTTCGTGGAAGCGTTGACACGTGCTTTTGGTGATATTAGTCTTTTTTTTCCAAATTTGTTGCTTTTTTTACCTTCATTCAAGCTAAGATTTTATTTTTGGTGACGGTGTTTGTGTTTTGTGTTAGTGGTAAGTAATTCAACATGAATAATCATCCGGATCCTCCGGACCCCCCTGATCCTCCATACAGTCCTACAGTAGTTGAGGTTAATAGAATCCCACAGAAGCGTCACTTAGCATCTGAAGATGCTTCAATCATAGCTAAATCAAAGAAAACATCCATTGATAATAACCCTAATGCTGCCTCTGTGCAAACTTTGTACACGCATCCTTCACTTAATGAAAAGGAAAGGCGCTATTCAGAATTAGATAATGGCCCCTTTATTGTCCATATTTCTAAAATAGAAACAGAACCCTCCGCTGGAACGATCCTGCGCCCGATTAAAGTTGGCCAACTTCTGGTCAACAATGGCATAAAAAATATTATTAGTGACGGAATCAAGAGAATCGGACGAAACCGCATTTCTATAGAGTTCTCAAATGCAATTGATGCTAACCAGTTTTGTATCAATCCTATATTGGAACAAAACAGTCTAGTCTGCACCATCCCAACTTACAACTTTTCTCGGATGGGAATTGTAAAAAAGGTTCCTACCGATTTTTCCATGCAGGAGTTTGTAGATGCCGTTGAGCTTCCGAGGGGATATGGCATCATACTGAAAGCTCGCCGTCTAAATAGAAAAATTAGAACAGATGATTCCACTGAATACACCCCAACTACTACAGTCGTTATAACCATCCAAGGTCAAAGATTACCTGAACGGATTTTTTTATATAAGAATTCATTACCAGTTGAGATCTACCGCTTGCCCTCCATTCAATGTTTGAAATGCTGTAGGTTCGGTCACGTTCAGACACAATGCAGATCAAACCCCCGCTGCTACCGTTGCGCAAAAGATCATAATGGTGAATCCTGCAATGTATCTGAGTGTTCTGCCTCCTGTATTAGCTGTTCTGGTTCACATTTTGCAACAGACTCAAACTGCCCGGAACACACTCGGCAAAGAAGCATTAAGTATGTAATGTCAGAGGAGAATATCTCCTATCAAGAAGCTTCCCTCCGTTTCCCTGCTTCCCGAAAATCTTTTGCCGAGGTTACTCGTCAGGTTCCCTCTTCCCCACATACATCCCTCCCCAATCCAATCCCTTCTACAAGTACTTCCACCTCATACAAAAAAACTGTTTTCCGTTCTCCACGCCCTAGAGCCCCTTTAGGTAAATCATATGACAGAGCTGCCCATCAAGACATCATTCAAGCCCCTTCTTTAGTCTCCCAGAATGGCTGCGCCCTTTCTGGTAATACTCCTTCATTCAGAAAGCCCCGTGAAAGCAATGTCCTAGTGTCTTGCATTTCATTCTTTTATGATATAATTAAAACCTGCAATGAAGCAGATTTACCGTCCGACGTGAAGGAAATCCTTTTCAAAATTATAGATACTATTAAATCCAATAATGGCTCCGAGGACCATTATACAATGGAATTGTAGAAGTATTAGAAATAAAAAACACCAAATTGTATATTTTATTAATAAATTTAATCCAATTTTATTTGCAATCTCCGAGACTTGGTTAGTTCCCAATTCTCATTTTAATGTCCCTAACTATGTATGTTTACGCGATGACAGAGCAGATGGGTACGCTGGAGCTGCTCTGCTCGTTAATCGTTCAATCCCATTCTCTCTTCTCCCTATCCCTAACCATAGTCCAAGCATCAATGCTGTTGCTGCAAAAGTTTTTAATTTCACCATTGTCTCTATATACATTTCTGACCCCAATTCTTCACTAATTCCTGACATCTATTATATCCTATCCTCTCTCCCCAGTCCCATTTTTGTCCTTGGGGATTTTAATGCCCATCACGTTTCTTGGGGCTCCCATAAAACAGACACATTTTCCCTCTCATTATTAGATTTGTTCGATGATTTGAATCTATGCACTTTAAATTCAGGCTCCCCTACTCATCTTGTCCTTCCCAATCAGAATCCAAACAGTGCTGTAGATTTGTCCCTTTCTTCTCCGTCCCTTTCTTTACTCTGTTCATGGAATACTTTACCTAACACTCATGGTAGCGACCACTTCCCCATCCTTATCTCCTTTGAACACGATGTCCCTTCCCCTCCTCAATCTCCCCTCTTAAAATATAGAACCACTAAAGCAAACTGGTCTGATTATTCTCATTCCTTGGAATTTCAACTCAATTCCCTACCTTTCCCTTCCCTATATAATCCCCTTCCTATCTATTCCATGTTTGTATCCTGTATCATATCTTCTGCCAATAATCATATTCCAATCAAAAATCCATCCACTTATAAACCCTCAACTCCTTGGTGGGACTCTGAATGTACTGCTATCATCCGTGAGAGATCAGAGGCTGAGAAAATGTATATTGAACAGATGTCTATGCAAAATTTTCTTAATTTCAAACAAATTTCGGCCAAAGCTAAAAAATTATTGGTATCCAAGAAACGTTCAGGATGGCTTAAATTCTGTGAATCCCTGTCCCCTAAGACTCCTCCCTCCCTGGTCTGGAAACAGATTAAAAGATTTAGAAGCTCCCGTTCCCAAAATAATATCACTTCTTCTAACTGTTCTCTCTGGTTAGAGGACTTCATTAATAAATTAGCCCCCCCTTTTGTCCCTTCCCTTGAAAATCTCCCTGCTGCCCCCTCCTTCCTACCCCATACAAACTCTCTGGACGCTCCTTTTACAATGGATGAGCTCTCCTGTGCTCTTGAAGGCCTGAATGATTCTTCCCCTGGCATAGATGGGATCCCATATTCTTTTATATCCCAGTCCTCTCCTAAAACTAAATTATTCTTTCTTGATTTAATTAACTCCTTGTTTGCTTCTGGATCAGTCCCAGAATCATGGAAGTCCCAAATAATAATCCCAGTCTTAAAGCCTAACAAAAATCCTTCAGATAGCAACTCCTATCGACCCATTGCATTATCCTCTTGTTTATCCAAAATTACAGAAATTTTAATTAAAAATAGATTAGAGTGGTTTGTTGAGAATAATAATATTTTACCCCCTTCTCAGTTTGGCTTCCGCAAAGGCTATAGCACTTTGGATAGCATTGCTATACTTACAACGGACATTCAAATAGCTTTTAAAAAGAAACATTTCCTTGCCGGAGTCTTCCTAGACATTGAATCTGCTTATGATAATGTCATGCTTCCGGTACTCAGGCAAAAATTGCTTCAGCTGAGCATCCCTGAGAAGATGGTTCGGTTCATATGTAACCTATTTATGGGCAGATCAATTTGTGTTAGGTCAGATAACTCCTTGTCTCCCCCTAGACTTGTCTGGAGGGGCCTCCCGCAAGGTTCTGTTTTAAGCCCTTTGTTATACAGTTTATACACTCATGACTTAGAATTAGCAGTTAACAGTTATTGCCAAATTCTCCAATATGCTGACGACATTGCTCTCTATATTTGTTCTGATTCTACCTCTGAAATTGAGACTAATTTTAATAATGCTTTTTATTTTTTACACGAGTGGTTATTGCAGCATGGTTTATCTCTTTCAGTTTCTAAAAGTTCAGCCATTATTTTTACCCGTAAAAGAATTATTCCCAACCTTTCACTTTTTTATGACAATCAAAATTTTCCTATTAAAGACAATGTTAAATTTTTAGGTGTTTATTTGGACTCTAGAATGACTGGCATAACTCACTCTAATTATATATCACAAAAATGCGAGAAAGGAGTTAACGTCTTACGGGCTTTATCGGGCGTTAGATGGGGTGCTCACCCCTTCTCTCAAAAACTACTCTATAACGCCATAGTTCGTAGTCATTTTGACTATGCTTCCTTCCTTTTGGAACCGATGAATAAACGTGGTATTCAGTGTTGGGACAAGATTCAAAGTAAGTCTCTGAGGATTGTTCTTGGCGCTATGAAGTCTACGGCTATTAATGCTTTACAGATTGAATGCGGGGAGCCTCCGTTATCTCTTAGAAGACAATTCCTATGTGACAGGTTCATGAGTAAGCTCACCCAATTTTCCTCCCATCCCCTTATAAATAAATTATTTTCTTTAATCCAATTGGTCAATGGTAATAACTCAGCATACCCCCTTTTAATCTCCTTTATAAATATAATTTCAATACCTTATAAACTATATCAATCTCCCATTAACCCCCTCTTTTCCAATCCCTTTGAATCACTGATCTACCGTCCTAACATTACATTTTGTAACATCCAAAAAAAGTCTCCAGATGCTTACCATTCCTTCCAGGCTATTGTGGCTCGGAATTGGGAAGGTTGGACACATATTTACACTGATGCCTCCAAGATTTCGGATAAAGAGAATGTTGGTATAGCTGTGTGGATCCCGAAATTTGCAATCATGTTGTGTCGCAAATGTCCCCCTATTACATCAACTTTTGTCGGTGAGGCCTTGGCCCTACTCGAAGCGGTTACATACGCGTTAAGTCACAATATTAATAAAGCTATAATATTTTCAGATTCTAAAAGTTGTTTGCAGTGCATTCTCTCAAATCAATTCCGTATAAAAACAAAATACCCTGTTATCCTACAGATCAGGAAATCTCTTTGGGAGTGTAAACTTAAAGGTATTGAAATAACTCTTGCATGGATCCCTGGACATAGTGGAATTCCGGGAAATGAGTCAGCTGACTGGGGTGCTAAATCTGCTATGCGCATTTCGTCCGAGTCTCATGATCTTGTTTACTCGCATGACCTTTCTCTCCTCGCTAAGTCCAAATTAATGTTCGCCTGGGAAAAGTCTTGGGCTTCTACAAGATTCCAGAAGGGAAAGTTCTACTCAAAAATTCAGAATGACATCCCTGTTAAACCTTGGTTTTTCAAATACAAGGACATCAATAAAAACGTCACATCCTGTATTAGCCGCCTGCGATTAGGCCATGCTTGTACTCCCACCCATTTAGCAAAAATTAGGGTAAGGGATAACTCTTTGTGTGAGTGCGGAATAGATGAGGGAAATTTGGAACACATTTTCTTCAACTGTCCTAAAAACTCCTCTTTATACGACATCCTTCCCCCTACTATCCCCCGCCCTACCAACATGAATATTCTCCTTTCACTGACCTTTAGTCCTTTTGTGTATGTTCTATCCAAATTTATTAAAAATAATAATATTAAACTATAATTTTTCTTTCCCCCTTTTTTTCCCACAATTACATAATTTCTCCTATCTAGTCTTTGTCTATACTAATTCATATATTAACTTGGTGTTGGATAATATATATATTGTGTTGTTTTTTGTGTTTGTTGTAGATATTATCTGCGCTTGATTTGAAACTGTTGGAGCTAATTTGAACTTTTTGAACGTGAACAAACCCATTCACTACAGGACATTGGCAAAATTGTGGCAACGCAGTACTGCCATAAATTAAAATATTGAATTGAATTTTATTCGTATTTATTTCCGATTTTAACTAAATTATAATTTATAATTATAACAAAATGAATACAATTATGGAAAATACAAATATTTGTGAGGGGTGTTTAAGTAACGATCGGACGTTATTTAGTCATAGTGATGATATAAAACAACTATATTTACAACTTTTAAATGTTGATGTAAGTTGTTTATAAATTATTTTTTAATAAAATCGATTTATAGACTGATGATGATGACAAAGAATACAATTGTTACTAAATATATGAGAAAGTTTATTGTTGTTACAAAGTTAAGTCAGGTTTAAAAAAAAAAGAAAACAAAAACCACTGACCTTTTACTTGAGACATTAAAAAAAAGAAACATTTAAATTAAGAACTACAAGCGTCTTTATTCTATATTTAAATTAGTCTAGAGAAAAAAATTGTGAAAATTTAATCATGAAATTATTCATGTAAAGCTTAGAAGTGATTGAAATTACTTTTTACTTAATTTATAGTAGTGCATGTGAAAAACATTGCTGTGAGTACCTACCTATACCTATAAAAGAGACTTTTATCTATAGATAGGTACTTGAAAAGAATCTTATTTTTAATAAAATGCTATATTCCCCTAATAACTCAAAAAATAATGTTTGTTACTTTTTGTTTTTTATGTTTTCAGTGTAATTATGAAAAAATATTAAAGCTATGTTGGGAGTGCTGTGCTTTATTGAGAAAAATAATAAAATTTAAGGAACAAATCAGAGCAGCACATCAAACAATGTATAATTTGGTAAATATAATATTATGTTTATTTTTAAGCTATTGCATAGCTTCTATCGTGGGCCTTGAGCGCGGGGACCGTATCCAGAAATTCCGCAACGGAAAAACCTCACGCTCCCCACTCCGACGGGCGCGGAGGTGTGGCTTGAAGGCATAGCATGCAATAGCTTTACCGCGGCAGTCCCCGAGTGACACACGGCTTTTTTGTAATTAGATAGTTGACAGTCTATACATAGTGTAAAGCTTATGAATTTTTTGTTTGTTTGAGCGAGCCAATCTCAGGAACTCCTGGACTCAAACTCAAACATTTATTTATGCAATTAGACTTCTTCTAGAAGAACTTTTGAATCGTCATTACATATTTTAACATTTACCACCGATTCGGAAAGCAGTATCTATGGAGAAGAAGCGGCACGAAACCCCTTAATTGCTCTGCTAGTGATTTAATTTATATTCTTTCACCATTGGTTATGTAATGCTAGAGGGCTGTAGACTATACATGTACAACAGATGAAGTGGGGCTGACTTCTAGCTTTTAATAAAAATATTTTCTTCTAAGGGCCGGCACAGATATGGCATATACATATATAAAATAACATCAAAATAGGGCAGTGTCT
Organism: Colias eurytheme; assembly: GCF_061535395.1. Taxonomy (NCBI): domain Eukaryota; kingdom Metazoa; phylum Arthropoda; class Insecta; order Lepidoptera; family Pieridae; genus Colias; species Colias eurytheme. The sequence continues at coordinate 217,926 of NC_143010.1, read as the reverse complement.
TTCGCGACGTGTGTATAAATAAATTGTTGTTAATTGATTTTGAATTTTATTCTAATGAAAACAATGTCGATCATATTTTGACAAAAGGCGCTTCGCCGTATCTGCCGCCCTAAGAGTCTGTAGAACTCAATTCTTTACAAATTTATAAAATTATTGAATTTGCATTCCATATTTTTCACCTTTTGTGAACCTTTCTGCCAGCAAAACTCATCAAAATTTATGCAGCAGTTTTCAATATTAGACTAACTTACATTTTTCTATATTTCAGTGTAATCGACCTATAAGTCTATCAAATCTCAAAACAACAAACTGTTTGAACGTAGAGTGTAATTATTTTAATGACAATAAATATGTCTCTTTAATAAAAATAGAAAATGAAGAAAATTTACTTATTAATGATGAAAAAAATGAAGCAAAATTTGATGTGTTTTACCATAATGATAGATTGTTTAATGATGACCATTATGATATACACTGTGAAGATTTTAAGGTAAATAATATTTATTTTTGAAATGAAATTTCTTTGGGAAAATTTCAAAGTCGCGACATGGCAATACCGTCACGTCATGGAGTAAGGCGACGATTTTGTTAGATACTAAAATGAAATCTTGCCAAAGAAGTTTCACTTCTGACACGTGTGCTCGGCACACATTATTTTTTTTTAATGTGTTCATTTCTGTGTGATTTAATGTAAGTATAATAATAATTAACAAAATAATTACTTTTTAGTGGATCTTATAGATGATTTTTTAGTGGTAATTATTATAAATAAATAATATTTTATTTTTCAGCCAGATTTTGAAGATAATAGTGAAATAATAAAAACTTCATTAGATTTTAATGATTCAGACGATGAACCTTTGACAAGTGTGAAAAAGAAATTGAAAAATAAAACTAAAAAGAAAGAAGGTAAGATTTTTTTAAACACATAGGCTATACATACATACAAGCATACATATAATATGTTCTCTACTATATAAAAATAAGTCGGGTTTTCCTTCTTGACGCTATAACTACAGAACGCACGAACCGATTTCAACGGTTTTGCATTCGTTGGAAAGGTCTCGGGCTCCGTGAGATTGTAGCAAAGAAAATTCAGGAAACATTTCAACAGGAAAGCGGGAAAACCGGGAAAATCATTTTTCACATACAGCGCCTTATGTAACATTTCGTTTGGTGTTTAAACTATGAAGGTGGTATTTAAACATGAGTTCGCCGGGTTTGCTAGTCTTCGATAAAAATTGAAATAGTGTTAAAATTACAAGCAGGAATCTTTATAATCTTCCTTCAACCAAGATTTCAGTTTATTTAATTTTCTATATGTATTAAATATGAATTTTCTTGTGTTTCACGCGAGTATTATACACTAGCTTTCCGCCCGCGGCTTCGCCCGCGTTTTCAAAGAAAAACCCGCATAGTTCGCGTTTCCGTGGGATTTCCGGGATAAAACCTATCCTATGTGTTAATCCAAGTTACCCTCTATATGTGTGCCAAATTTCATTGTAATCGGTTCAGTAGTATTTGCGTGAAAGAGTAACAAACACACACACACACATCCTCACAAACTTTCGTAAATTTATAATATTAGTAGGAACTAGGAAGTAGGATATATTATATAGGAGGAAGGATATGATTTAGAAATTAAAGATTTTAAACACTATTTATTGGTCACTGGGTGACTGTCTCCTCAGGAGAGTAATAATAATTAATAAAATGAATAAATCGCGTTTAAAATCCGTTAAAATCTTTAATTTCTATATATTAATTATTAATTAAAATTCAGGTAAGAGACGTGAAAAAGAATCGGGTGTTGTACAAAACGCGAGGGTTTTAAAGAAACTACAACAATTAAATGTTCATCCGGACCATCTTGAAATGGTCATTCTTAGTTGGGAAGAGGTGAGAATTTCGTTTAAATTTCTGTATCCTTATATTTATATGTATAAAATTAGTTTTTGCCCGCGACTTCACTCGCGTTCAAATTATAAAACCATTTGTATAGTAAATATTACTTATTTTATCCGGCTAGGTGAATGTGGCACCCGAATTTAAAAAAAAATTACCTTTTTGTGTTCATTTCAAAGATTTCGATATGTAGTGAAACTTATTTTGTTTGTAGTTGCGCCAAAAAAAAAATTTATAGGCACCAAAAAAGTCGTCCGCCGAAATTACAAAAAATATATTTATCCCGTTGTGTCGTCTTTTTGCAATTATTTTGGTGCCTATAATTTTTTTTGACGCAATTCCAAACTTCTTACTGCTAAATATCGAAATTTCTCAAAATATGAACCCAAAAATGTGATTTTTTGAAGTGAAACTTCTTTACGAAACAAAAAAATTTAGTGTAATATTTTTTCGTTACGCGTGACATTTTTTCGTTACGCGCCATCTTTTTCTTATCCCTACCACGCGTGATTCGACGTATTTCTGTAAAGTTGCATATAGTAAATTATTTTTTGAAAAATAAGGTCATAAAGAAGTTTCACTTCTTACGTGTGTACACTAGTACATGCACACATTTTTTTTAAAGTCACGTGCTAAGTTCAGATAGTCCTTTGTTTTATATGTACTATGTATATAGGTACATACATATATTGATTTTTTATAGTTGCTCGTTATTAGTAAGTAACCCATTTTCAACTATCATAAGTTTTCTACATTTTTAGACTAAAAATATTTTTTAGGTACAATCAGAAAGAAATAGAGCCTTATCAAGTGATACATTCACGAGGCATGCACACAAATGCTATAACTGTGCTATAGGATTCAACCATAGGTGTAAACTGGATGACCATATGAAGAAACATGATGCGGTATGTTTTTTACTTATTGAAAAAAAATAATCTTGTTTTTTATTATTTTTTGTCGAAAAAATTTTTTGTGGGTAGTTTCGGTATTTTTTTTTTCTTGATGGATAGTTGACAATATATTTTCCGAAAAGTCAGATACACGCAAGCTACTTAAGGTTGCGTATATCTGACTTTTTTTTAATATGTTTAGAAACAAAAAATATATATGTATATATTGTAAAGTTAAAATTAAACAAAACTTATACATAATTGCAGTTGTAGATTCATAATATAAATAACTAGCGGTCTGCCCCGGCTTCGCCCGTGGTACATATTTCGCAATAAAAGGTAGCCTATGTTCTTTCTCAGGGTCTAAAGATTATCTGTGCCAAATTTCATCAAAATCGGTCCAGTAGTTATACATACATAATTACAAAACTTTCCTCTTTATAATATTAGTATAGATAAACACTGAAAATATTAATTTTAGTAAGATCTTTTTGATTTAACATTAAAATAAATTAAAAAACACAAGAGCTACAAATGACATCGTATGTTTATCTAAATTTTTTCGAATATATTAGAGTTTCTTTCCGATAAAATAATTATTCGATTATTCATTCAGTCAGCAGGTACTTGTGAATGTGACGTTTGTCACATTCGGTGTAAGGACAAACAGGCGTTATCGTCACATAGGAGACGACATAGAGTGAGGTGAGTGGGTAACAACATTAACTTTGGTTTAGCCGTTTTGGAGATAATCTCTTTTAATATAAAAAAATTAACAATCAAAAATTTTTTTCGGATTGTTTGTTTGAAAATAAGCAGGGTGTGATATTAGGATGGCTTAAACGATTTTGATCCTTTATAAGATATTTTTCTAAATAAAAAAATTTTATGGTCCGGGAGCCAGCAGCAGATTTTATGACCAAGTTCCTCTCAAGCGGTAATTAGTAAAATGCATCAAAGTATAGTATTATGAAGCCTCGTGAACGTCAGCTGGAGCTCGGTTGGGGGGAAGAGCGGTTGTAGCCTCCCGTATCAGCTGACGGTTTTTCCACCAAGATACAGCCAGCTGACATATATATTTATCCACAGTTACATATAAGCTATCATCAGGTAAATTTTTGTTTGAGAGGAAATAACGGAAAATAAATTTTTCTTTAAATTTAACTTTCATGTTCGAGACACCAGCTGACGTATAATACACCATGTTGTAACCAGCTGACTATTTTTTTTCGTTGAGATATTGGGTTAGCTACAATTTGACAAATTTTTAGCTGAGAGGAAATGAATGAATGAATGTATTTTTTTTCCTATGTGCGTGGGAGGCTACAACCGCTCACCCCCCCAACCGAGCGCCAGCTGACGTTCACGAGGCTTTATAATACTATACTCTCATGCGTCTGACGAATTATCTCTTGAGAGGAAATAGTTAACCAAATTTGCACCTGGCTCCCTAACCATTATGTTAAGTCAGGTTAAATCTATATTTAAGCACTGAGTAATACATACTATTTTTTTTTGTTTTCATTGTTTGCATTTAACTGATAATGCCGTTCAATTTTCACTTGAAATTATTTCTGTTATGTTTTTTTTTGTGCATTGTTATGTGTATAATTATTATCTAAAAAAATCTTTATACCTACCTCGTTTTCGTTTCTCCAAAGTACCCGTATTTAATTTTAAGGGTGCTTTTCCACCAGAGATGTACTATGCTATGTTGCTCTGGATGTCTGTGTGTGAAAATTGTCCTGAAATATTTATTTATTACTAGTGGTCCGCCCCGGCTTAGCCCGTGGTATAGGTCGCGTCATTTAAAAAGAACGCTGACGGTTAAGCTGCACATTATTGCGGCGATTTATTGGTCTATTTAGTGTTATGAGGTGGTATAAGAATAACAAATATGTAGTTGCGAAGCCACGACTCGAGAGCCCACTTCAAAAATAAAATAAGCAGCAAATTACTTTCGTGCTAAACTCGATACATTCCAAAACACACCCCATCACTTTCATCCAGCGTTCTTTTTACATGACGAGTACTGTACCTACATGTTTAAACTATCCTATCTCTCAAGTTGGATCGAACTGCACATGATGTGCGAATTTTATTATAATCGGTTAAGTGGTTTAGGAGTCCATTGAGGACAAACATTGTGACACGAGATTTATATATATTAAAGATTTATTTCATCGAAATAAGCTTTTCGATACCATCTACACCAGATGGCGCTGCCGTGTATGCGCCGGCGTGTGGTCCCGAGCGAGTGTGGCCGCGGACCACGCGCACAAACAGCACGCGGCCCCCGCGCCCACACACACGTGCACGCTGTGCGGACACGCCGCTGCGTGAGTACACACACACACACACACACAGTATATACACACAGACACACCACGCACAAAAATACACAAGACAAGCACAGATTTTTTAAAAATCAACATTTCGCATGAAAATGCAATGCTTAGATGAGATGCGATAAACGACAAAAACTTGTTGTTCAGTCGATTCATTTGGATTCATTAACACACAACAAAAACTTCTTCTTCAGTTAATTTACACAAATGTTATTTACACGTAATTCATAATTAATTTTCAAGTTTTTTATCAAGTTTCTTGCGAGAAATTTTCAACACTGTCATGTACAATTTTAAATATAACAATCATTCATTGACAAGTCACTCACAAGTCAAAAGTTTCATGTTATTTACAAGTTACTCACAAGTAATTAACTTTCAGTACATTAGGTAAACTCCGCAATCACATGAAGAAAACTCACTCCGAAAAACACAAGTGTGAGTTGTGTGAAAAAGTGTTCAGAGACAGGACATCACTACGGACGCATTTGTTGTGAGTAAAGTTGTTTATTTTAAACATTGAATTAATGTTTAAAATACTACACTACACTTCTTTTAGAAACACTTTTGAATACTCGAAATAAAGAAATTTATAATTTAGGTTTAGGTTGGTAAATGAGTATTACAGAGGAAATCGTCCTATAGATTATTTGACATTATAACGTTTATTTTCATACATAGCAAGAGTGAAATTAGCTCATTCCATGCGTGACACTAGTTCATTCCAAAAGTGAAATTAGCTCATTCCAAAAATGACATCAGTTCATTCCAAAAGTGAAGTTAGCTCATTTTATTAGTGACATAAGTACATTCCTAAAGTCACATTAGTTCATTCCAAAAGTGAAATTAGTTCATTCCAAAAGTGAAATTTGTTCATTCCAAATGTGAAATTAGCGAAATTATCTCGTTCCAAGTGTAAAAAATTAGCTCGTGTAAAATTGACATGTTTTTAAAAGGTCAATTAGGGAGTTTCTTGTTGACACCGATGGTAAATTGTAAAACTTTGTAAGGACGATTAAAAAGTGCTTCTAAAAGAAGACTAATTAAATAAATAAATGTTTTAGTTTCATTACTAATACATTATTATAATCTTTCAGTATACATCGTGGCGAGAAAGAATACTCTTGCCCAAAATGTAACAAACAATTTCTATTTAAAAAAGCAATGGAGATTCATCTGGTGACTCACGAGTCTTCCGCTAATATGTACTGTCATGAGGTTTGTATTCACACACACACAAACTTGCACATACATACACATAGACAGTTGTAAAATACTATATTTCCGCCCGCGGCTTCGCCCGTATTTTAAAAGAAAAACCCGCATTGTTCCCGTTCCTATGGGATTTCCCATCTATGTCTATTTCCACACTAGAATTAACACTACTTTAAGACAGTGTGTAGTTGAACGTTGAGTAACGCTTATTAAATCAACGTTCGGCCTAGTCATTCAATGAACGCGCTAGTCATTCAATCAAATAGCCAATTCAACCAGATGACGGCAACATATATGTATACTAAAAATACACAAGGACACACACACACACACACATTTTTACGTTAACCTAAATATAATTTGCGTTAAATAAATTATAATTTCAGTGTGACATGACGTTTAAAAACCAGATGTCTTTCAACCAGCATATGAAATACAATTTAAAACACATAGACCCGGCGAGACTCAAGTGAGTATAAATTTAAATTTATTTCATCATATTATTGATCTTACAATTCTGCCCTATTGCCCCTTTTTCGTGTTTTCACCTCATAAGAACTTTCCTTGTACCCTTACAAACACGTAAAATTTGCTGAATTGGTCGAGCCGTTCCTATTTTTAAAGTGAAACTTCTTTAGGCGTGTTGAGAGTAAAATTTGAAAAAATTTTGGCAAAACCGTCACGTCATTAAGGCGACAATTTTGGTATCTTTGAATCTGGACAAAGAAGTTTCACTTCTGACACTTGTGCTCAGCACACACGCTCCTTTTTACATCTAGTTTTTTTCCAGTGAAGTTAAAATGTGATAATCAGATCTAGATTTTAGCTGGACATCTGATAAACAACTAAATGAAAACATAGCATTTTCCGTTGAATTTTCTATTTATCATAGGGTGCTTTTATTATTCGAGAAATTTAAAATCAACATTATATAAAATCTGAGACCTGTATTAAAAAAAATTATTTGGAAAATCCAAAAGTGCACGCCTCATAATTTTTTTTTAATAATTATTTATTAATTATTATTTTTGTTTATTTAATAACAATTAAACCACATCGAATCAGACCCTGAAAAATGAAAGGGTTCTATTCCTGAGCATACTCAAGCGTAAGAGAAAAAAAAAGACTCGATTAGTAAAGTATTTCGGTCGCTATCGTGTTAACAAGAAAAAGGATCCGCACATACAGACACACGGACGTCCAAGACAGAACTTTTTTAAACTGTTTTTTAACTAGTTTAAAAAACAAAAATGACATCAAAAATATCATGAACGTTAAAAATAGTGTTTTTTCTTAATATGTGTGTGTATGTATTATCTTACAAGTGCAATGTATGATACATAAAGACATTTTAAGTTTGAAAAATCAGATGTTTTGCGCGAAGTGACAGTAGTACCCACCTCAACGCTTCGCTTATGAGGCGTGCAATAATATCTATGATTTAAATCAGAGGACCTTAAAATCTTCATTATTTAAAATCTATATTTTAGATACGCATGTAAGTTATGCGACAAAAAGTTTGTAAAAGCGACTCGTCTTGAAGAACACAACATGGCCGTTCACTTGAAAATCACACCCATCACTTGTTCAGTGCCTGGATGTAGATTTGTGAGTGTTTATCATCAATATTATTGATATTATTTTAATTTCAGCTTGTCGGTTTGTTTGAACGCGCTAAACTCACTGCTTTTTTTTAATTTTTTAATTCTCATATCACGATCCCGACTTCGTGATCGAATTTTTTCAAATCGAATTCTTTGAAAATTTATACTAGAATTTCTTGTTTGAGTTAAAAATTCTTTCTTGAATCTCAATAGATTTTTTTGCAACATTTATCAAAATAAAATATGTTGCAAAAAAATCCGTTTAAGACTTATATTATATTCCACCTAGAAAACAAGCTTTTAAATGAACTACCTTTTCTTGTAATATTTTATTTAAAGAATCTTGGTAGAAAAAAAGACGAGAGTTCAAATCCCGCCTTGAGGTCGAATTTTTTTCAATTATTTAGTTAGTAACTATCTAATCTTATAATTATTTATTTAAACGCTTTATAAATGAAAAATTTATAAAGCATTTCAATAAATAAATGCAATTGATTACTACACATAAGGCATGTTCCTCACGAGCGGTTTTACGATCTCACGCGCGTTCGCACGCCGCGACTGTGCCGCGACGGGACCACGTGTGCGATGTGTGCGGGAAGACTTATACGGTATGGGGATTTGTTATTTTTTATTGGAATAATTTGTTTTAGTGTTATAATTTATATTCATAGATGTGTAAATGGCCATATGTTCATTAAATATTATATACTAGTGGTCCGCCCCGGCTTCGCCCGTGGTACTTACATGTTTAAACTATCCTATCTCTCAAGTTGGCTCGAACTGCACATGGTGTGCGAATTTTATTACAATCGGTTAAGTGGTTTAGGAGTCCATTGAGGACAAACATTGTGACACGAGATTTATATATATTGATAATGTTTAATATGTATGATTGTAATGTTTTTAATAAATTACATTCAAATAATTTATAACTGCGTTTAAAAGGGTTCTTTTGAAATAATAATTGATTTTAATCATGGATCACAGTATAATTGCCCGCTTTCACAAAAAATCTAACTAAAAAAAATTCTCATTGCTCCGTATCTTTTAAAAGCAGGCAATAAATACATTTACAGAGGCCTTACATCTGGTTGTAGTCATATAACATCAGACCCTCCAGTTCGTTTGCCCGCTCTATAATATAAAAAATAAACCAAAACGTTCCCTGGTCGTATTCGTAAAAAAAATTTGCCTGTTCTAAGCTAAAAAACAAGAAATGTTGCCTGCTCTGACATAGAATAACAAGAAAATGTAACCTCCCTTAAAATCTTAATATATATAAATCTCGTGTCACAATGTTTGTCCTCAATGGACTCCTAAACCACTTAACCGATTATAATAAAATTCGCACACCATGTGCAGTTCAATCCAACTTGAGAGATAGGATAGTTTAAACATGTAGGTACCACGGGCGAAGCCGGGGCGGACCGCTAGTATCTTATAAAAATGTCTTGTTTTGACATGCACAGAGTAAAAAAAGCCTAGAGGGTCACTTACGCGCACACAGCGGCGCGAGACCATTTCACTGTACGTTATGTTCTGCCGCGTTTGGATATCAAGCTGCCCTGTATAACCATAATAAATTGGTGCATTTGAAAGTTAAGGTATGGTATTTTTTTCTTTGTTTTTTTTGGTTAAGATTTCTTGAAAAAAAAATTTTTTTTTAATTGTGTCGTATACGTCATAGACTTGTGTTTGACATGTTCAGTGTTTCTATAATTAAACATATATGTACAAAGTAATAATTTTATTATGCTCATTCCACACCTTCATTTGAGAAGATATTTTCCAGCTTTGTTTGTAATAAAGCCACAAAAGACAAATTAATACTTTTTTATGATTGTTTAAAAAAATACGGTAGTATTGTATTTTAATTTGATATATTACTGTATAAAACTTATGTTTAGTTCGTCATACACAACGTTTACTTATTTTTTTCAGACTAACCGCAGTCGGCAAAATCAAACGAATTCAAATTGGGTAGCCGTAGATACTCCCAATGTGCCATAATAAATTATTTTATACAAACATTGTTTTATTTTTATATTAAGTATTTATATACATATTAATATTATAACTTGTAAAGATCAATATTTTTTTCACACAAAAGTGGTAACATATTACCAGAGCTAGCGCGCAAGAGCAACTTTTGTCTCCGCAACTACTTTGTCTCTCCCATCAACTCTATAGGAAGTTGCGTCGCTACGTGTGCGCACTTTCTTACTAGCCCATAGAGTTGATGCGAGAGACAAAATAGTTGCGGAGACAAAAGTTGCTCTTGCGCGCTAGCTCTTACCCTTTATTCGAATATAAATAAGAAACTAATTCCTTTATTTTATTTTTTGTACATTTTTCATGTTCTAGAATCTAGATTCTACGTCCGGAAAGAAGTCGGCTCCTATTAGTTTGTATTTAACATCATCGTCATAATTTAGTAAAGTTCCCGAGTTGCGTGATTTGTACCAGAAAAAATACGGTTTTGGCCTTTGATGAAAAGAAGGATTGCATTGAAATAAATAAAATTGTACATCCATATAACATATTCAATATTTTTAATAGTCTTTTCCTAAGTTTGCGGACATTTGAAGAATTATTTATGTAGCATTTTATTATCTAAGCGGCAACGTCCACGAGACCCCTTTAGTGGCGCCGTGTTTTATTATACATGTTTCATTTCTAAACGAAAAATCAGCAGTCATTATGACACTTGACATTTGACAATGTTGAATCCCAAAACATAACCTCTCAACCAAACAAATAATATGAACAAAACAAATTAAAAATGAAGCTAATACAGCTATTCCGTCGTCTAAAACTCTCGCCTTGCGTACAAATAAGAAATTTGTCCGACAAATATCAACCAAAAGCGTTGCGTAGTTTGAAACCAAAGTCTACGAGGAACACAGTGCAGTTTTACGTAGATTCTTGTAGAGTTAGGGCTGTGGCTGGTAAGGGTGGCGATGGGTGTATATCTTTCTTGAGTGCGTGGTGTAAGGACCATGCAGGACCTGATGGAGGCGACGGGGGGCATGGCGGACATGTTATATTTCAGGTAAGCTATTTTTATCTATACTTAAATTATAATCTATACTTAAATTATAAAGCTGAATAGTTTGTTTGTTTGAACGCGCTAATCTCGGGAACTACTGGTCCGATTTGAAAAATTCTTTCGGTGTTAGATAGCCCATTTATCGAGGATGGTTATAGGTATATAATATCATCACCCTAAGACCAACAGGAGCGGAGCAATGCAGATGAAACCGTGGGGCACAGCTAGTAATCTATAATACTAATAATATTGTTTATTCTGGCTATGAAGTTCACCTACATCAGTTGATATGCTAAATTGTGACAAAATAAAATATGATACTTGATATGTTTGAATCTGTAGTGAGAGATATCATTAATTCCTATACTAAAGTTAAACCATGACTTAATAGTCTGCCTTTAAACACAGTCTATTTAAGTTTTTGTAATAGGATGGATTGTGTTAAATAAAAATACATAGCTACAAAGGTTGAAATGTTTATTGCGATGTAGGTAAAACCGCGGGGCACAGCTAGTCACTACATAGTATAAAACAAAGTCACTTTCTCTGTCCCTATGTCCCTTTGTATGCTTAAATCATTCAAACTACGCAACGGATTTTGATGCGGTTTCTTTTAATAGATAGAGTGATTCAAGAGGAAGGTTTTAGTATATAATTTATTAGGTTTAAGTCAAAGCGGGCGAAGCCGCGGGCGGTTAGCTAGTAATAAATAAAACGCGTTTAAAATTCGTTAGAATATATAATTTCTAAACATTTTATTACTATAGTTTTTAATAAACATTGTAATATTCCAGGCGACGCACTCCAAAAAGAGTTTGAACCATTGTCACACGGTGATCACAGCGAAGGACGGCGAAAGGGGCTTCAACAAGGACTGTCATGGCAAGAACGCTAAACATGTTGTTATTGATGTGCCTTTAGGTTCGTTTTTTTTTGGTTTATTACAGCTTATATATTTTATTATTTAATGCTGGATATTTTGGGTTCTTATGCATTTAATTCTAAGGCGTCATTTTTAATTCTGACAATAAGATAAGAAAATAAATAAATATATTGACAACTAGCTGCGCTTCGAGGTTTCACCTGAGTGGCTCCGCTCCTGTTGGTCTTAGCGTGATGATATATAGCCTTCCTCAATAAATGGGCTATCTAACACTGAAATAATTTTTCAAATGGGACCAGTAGGTCCTGAGATTAGTGTAATTTTTAATTTTTATAGGATTCTGACAATAAAATAAGAAAATAAATAAATTTATACTAATACTAGATTTCCGCCCGCGGCTTCGCCCGCGTTTTCAAAGGAAAACCCGCATAGTTCCCGTTCCCGTGGGATTTCCGGGATAAAACCTATCCTATGTGTTAATCCAAGTTACCCCCTATATGTGTGCTAAATTTCATTGTAATCGGTTCAGTAGTTTTTACGTGAAAGAGTAACAAACATCCATACATCCTTAGAAACTTTCGCCTTTATAATAGTATTAAGATTATTACTCGCTAATCTCAAGAACTACTGGCCCAATGAAAAATTATTTCTGTGTTAGATAGCCCATTTATCGAGGAAGGCTATATATCATCACGCTAAGACCAATAGAAGCGGAGCCACGCGGGTGAAACCGCGGAGCGCAGCTAGTATATATTGATAATTCTAGTGGAATTAGACTTTAAATATTCTTATGTTGGAGAAAAAATAACTTTTGCAAATAAAAGTGTTAAGTATTTTTTCCGTTAATAAAACATTTAATTTCTACAATCATAATATTTTCTTCACTATTCCTATACTTTGCCTATTATTGCTTTTATATTCTGTGTGTATTACTTTTTACGTGTTTTTTTTAATAATTATTGCAGAAACATTTTTTACGTGTTTTTTTATTCCAGGAACAATAATAAAAGACGCATACGGTCGAGTTGTAGGTGACCTACAGGCAGAGGGTGCGATGTTTGTAGCTGCCCGAGGGGGGGCTGGGGGGAGGGGGAACCGGTTCTTCCTTACTGATACTGAACAGGTTAGTGATATCTGTTTAAGGCTGCAGTCTAGCAAAATTGCGTTTTCAACAAGTTATTTGACAATTTTTTCCCGGCTAATGAAATGATAAACTGAATTTTTTTTTCTTGTTTATCAATTAGTGTTATATACGCAATGCGCGTGAATTTTTTCACATTTATAAAGTTACTTTATGTTACCTTAATCAGGCCTTCAAGATAAGTCTCTTTCCCCCAAAATCATTTCGAGCTAAGTTTGTGCACTCACTACGTTGCAACCGATTACAATTTACACAATCTGATCAGCGCATTATTATCCTTATATAGTCGTTATTAAAAACTGCTGAATACAATTGCCGAAAAACTTATGATTTTCTTAATTAGAGCGTTATAAATTCATTAAATTTCCCATTTTTTGCCTTACAAAATCGATTGATAAATACTGCTAAAAGTTATTTTTTCCATTAATTTATTCGAGTTGGTTGAAGACCAATGAGTATTAATCCTTTAAAATTTTTTTTTTTTGAATTTTGATAATTCTTTAAATATTAAAAAAATATTTAAAATAATAAGGAAAAATCCTAGCGAATTTCTTTAGTCGCGCTCCTTGGGCCGGAGCGTTCTGACGTGTGCTCTACGCTCGATTTTCCTTCATACCGAAGTGAAAGTTGCTCTACTTCATTAAATTTAATATTTTTGTTAATTGATTATTTTTATCTTAGTTTTGTGCAAATATTCGTATTTTTAAACATTTGATTTCGATATGGAAAATAAACGAAAAAAATACGTGTGTAACTACTAGAAAAAAAATTATCTTCGAACATAAAGTTAATGAAACCAAATAGATTGCAAAGGTGATTGGCAACAATTTCTTTATTTTACGGGGTGTCAGTAAAGGGATGTATATTTCTTTAAAACTAAAGTAAGCTCATAAATTTTCTTATAATAAGTATAATTTTTTTGAAGTGCCAAAAATGTTTATTTTTCGTTTGAGAAATACGAAATATAATATAAACTTGTATTGAGAACTTGAACTTCCCAAGTTCATCCGGGGAAATCCCCATACGGGGAAAATGATTTGTTTACTCCAAAATTGATCCGAGGTGTTTTAATTTTTTCTTCTAGTCATTTTCAACGTAGCGGCATGTTGTTTGATTATTAATTTTGTAACTTAAATACAGGATGTTGGTTTTATATTCTGATCTTACAGACGCGCTGACAAATTTAGTCCACCATTTCTAGTTTAGTCTACCAACTCTAAGTACCAATATTAAAACGAATGGATTATCATCACATCATCAAAATTCAGTGGGGTTGAGAACTAAACAAACAGAAGTAACAGAGACGCGAAGAATAAAAAAAGAGGACGAAAACGATAATTCGTTGATGCTTTCCCTTTTCGTTAGGGTACATCACCAATCTGTAAAAAACAAAACTGATGATTCCCAATTGCTGATTAAAAATGAAAAACAAATAATCGACAACAGTGGTGAAAATTTGTTGATCACAATGAAACATCCTTCAGTGGTAGCAGATTTACTCATTTAAAATGTATCGGTGAACAGCGTAAAGGAGAGGAGGACAGGAAAACATTATGAATGTGGATGGTGGATTGTATACAGGGTGTAATCGATAAGTATGTGCAGGTGATTATGACGTTATTATTGCAGGTATCAAAAAACTTAAAACTGAAATTACTTTACCTAATGAGCAAAATGACAATGATAACTTTTGCACGCCTCATAAGCGAAGCGTTGAGGTGGGTACTACTGTCACTTCGCGCAAAACATCTGATTTTTCAAACTTAAAATGTCTTTATGTATCATACATTGCACTTGTAAGATAATACATACACACACATATTAAGAAAAAACACTATTTTTAACGTTCATGATATTTTTGATGTCATTTTTGTTATTTAAACTAGTTAAAAAACAGTTTAAAAAAGTTCTGTCTTGGACGTCCGTGTGTCTGTATGTGCGGATCCTTTTTCTTGTTAACACGATAGCGACCGAAATACTTTACTAATCGAGTCTTTTTTTTTCTCTTACGCTTGAGTATGCTCAGGAATAGAACCCTTTCATTTTTCAGGGTCTGATTCGATGTGGTTTAATTGTTATTAAATAAACAAAAATAATAATTAATAAATATTTATTAAAAAAAAATTATGAGGCGTGCACTTTTGGATTTTCCAAATTATTTAAAAGTATAACGAGAAATATCTAAAAAATTTACTTTATACACTCCCATATCAAAAAGGGAAAATGGGACTAGTAGAAGTTAAATGTCTAATTCCGGCAAAAGACATGAATGCGGAAGATGCGGTTAAAAAAAATTTAATATTTGAAATACAATGCAAAAAATAACACTTTTGTCATAGATAAGAATCATGACTATTTTTTCCAAATTCAGGGACAACTAAACGTTGCAGAAGCAGAAGTCTGCTTATTTGCTGTTTGGACTGGAGTGAATCATTCGTTAAAAATAGAATATATAAAATAGAATATATAAAAAAGTATGTAACGTTTAGGCAAAATAAAATGATGGACCATTATTGGATTTTACATAAATTGCCTACTGTCAGAATTGATTGATTCGAGACTTCAGCATTCGATGCCCATCAAGGACCCATCCTATATCATTCAAGCGATTGAAAAAAGAGAGATAAATCCAGTGCAACCGATAAAGCATCAGAATGCTAGCAAAAGATTTATTAGGTTTATCAATATAAATCTATATATTATACATAATATAATAAATCTGTAGAAGACGCGAAGACTGACATCCGCGCGGACGGAGTCGCGGGCGGAAGCTAGTCAGAAATAAATATCTTTTGTTTTCATTTGCGTATTTTTCTATTTTATAATTTTTTAACACAAACATTACATTTTTTTTATTAAATACAAAATTTGTTTATCCGTTTTATTAGTTAAACTGAACAACTTTCACTAAGAAACTTAGGTCGAAAAAAATGTATAGAGTTATGAATTTTGTATGAAAAGCTTATTTTTTTTTTATATTTCGTCCAAATTTCTTTGTAAAAGTTGATCAGTTATATAAACATGAAGTTGAAGATATCAATAGAAAGTATTCGCAAATTTTGTGTACTGATAAAAAAAAATCACCCGGTGTAATTTTCACGAAAATTGTTTCAAATTGTCATTTTTGGTACTTATTACGAATATTAAATTATACGAATGATTTAATTTTTAAAAATTAAGTGGAGCAACTTTCCCTTAGTACATTTGTATTATTTACATACTAGCGGTCCGCCCCGGCTTCGCCCGTGGTACATATTTACGTTTTCTCTACATAAAAACTAGGGATGTAACGATACCGATACCGATACCGATATATCGGCCGATATATCGGCAAGCCGATATATCGGTATCGCCGATAATAAATCAACCGATACCGATATTTTTTTATTAAATTCTTTCTTTTCTTTTATGTTTTTGCATTGTATTCATTCATATTGTTTTATTTCTGTTTCTGTAATAGTGTTAAGGAAGAGCGGAACCTCCTGACACAAGCATTTTATTTGCTTACTATACTCTGTCCATTATATTATCTGCTTTTTAACAGCTTCACGCCTATGTAGGATTGTATTGTCTATGTTAAAATGTCATACAAATAATTATCGTACTTCATGGGCAAGTCCCGCCCACTTAGTGATGTCTACACAGAATTATTCAATGATGGGTCGATAGATTATAATAATCGATAGAAATACTCTGTAAAATATATCCGATACAGAAAAACTCTTCTATTATGTTATATAATTTAACCGTAAAGACAGCCAAATTGTAAGATAGAAACCAATAAATAATAAAATATTAGTTTAGTTTTAACATACAATGCATAGATATGTGGTCACATTATAACATATCTTATTAGTACGTTTACGTTGTAATTATTATTTACGTACCTGATTCGATTCATGAATTTACCTCAACCAATTTACATTTTGGAGCAAAAATATTTTGAATTTATAATTGAAATGGTATCACAATCGATAATCTTTTGAACATCACTTCTGGTATCACCCGTCGAGCTGTCAAAAAGCAATTCTTATAGTGGACAGACTATAGGAGTGTTCCAATCACAAATTTGTTTATGTAAAGGAAAGAAATAAATAATTTTGAATTTTTTTAATTTTTAACGTGATAACGTTTTTAAAATCGTTTTAGTCGGGTGACATGTTCATAAACTTGTGTCACACCAAAACCTCACGAGCGCGATCGCAGGTATAACGAGAGAGAGACGGACCGATCTCCCGTTTCATCTCGAGCGCTGCCACTGCATTATGTTATCACGTAAACATCTCGATCGTAAACCTACTTTACAAACAACCAATTTTTTTGATATCAAATAATTCAAAAACCCGCGCCCAATGAACGATGCGGGAGGCCGCCTGTGCGTGCGCACTTTGTTTTCTGAAAAAACTCTACCAAAAGTAAACTTTTATTAGGTACTGATTGTATGTGTATTACCATGGACTAATAGAATCTATTACTTAAAGTTTAACTGACTTCGTAAAATAATAATACTAAAATAAATGGTTTTGTTGTTTTTCGATTTGGCATTTTTATTTAAAAGAATACGATTAACAGTTGTCTCTGTTACCTAAATGTTGGTAACTTTTTATGCATAATTCACTATTTATTTTTCTACCAAGCCATCGATATCGGTATCGGTATCGGTATCGCCGATACATTACTACAAATATCGGTATCGGTATCGTATCGGCAAAATCATGTATCGTTACATCCCTAATAAAAACCATCCTCGTACTTCAAGGAATATAATAGAAAAGAATTATCGAAATCGGTTCAGCTGTTCACACGTGATGCCATGACAACGCGAAACGGGTGCAGACCCGCCGCCTTTTTATAGCTCCCGCCGCGAAGCGCGTCGAACGCGGCAACTGATACACAAAAATAATCCTTATGGCATGATTCTGTATTCACGCGCGATGACTTATAGCGTATTTCATGTATAACTTTGGTGTTTCTACACCGATTTACATGATTCTTTTACTATAACCTGCCCAGGAGTATGAAGAATAATTGTGTCAAATTTGGTTAAAATCCGTCGTGTAGTTTTTGTTTCTATAACGAATATACAGACAGACAGACAGACAGACAGACAGACAAAAATTTTACTGATTGCATTTTTGGCATCAGTAGCGATCCCTTATCACCCCTTCATAGTTTTTTTTAAATATATTTCATGTACAGAATTGGCCTCTCTACAGATTTATTATAAGTATAGATAGGATGACAGGATGCATTTGTTTGCACTACTAGACCAAGCCCTTAACATTTTCAAATAGTATCTGTCATTTTAATAGACAGATAAGCTGAATATTACTACTATTATTAATTACTAGCTTTCCGCCGGCGGCTCCGCCCGCGGTTTCAAAGAAAAACTCGCATAGTTTCCGTTCCCGTGGAATTTCCGGGATAAAACCTATCCTATATTACTCGTGGATAATGTACCTTTCGAATGGTGAAAGAATTTTTAAAATCGGTCCAGTAGTTTATGAGCCTATTCATTACAATCAAACAAACAATGTTTTCCTCTTTATTGTATTAGTGTAGATACAGTGTGGAAATTTTCGATGGGCCCTGGAGGGAAAGTACATGAAATACTGAAGATAGCAAATTTATCTGAAAGGAAACATTCCTTTATTTTCAAAAAGAAATAGAACTGCAACTCAAAGATTTTCCAAAATTCACTTGCATCGACCGGGAATCGAACTAGCAAAATTTGCTAGCTTCAGTATTTCAAGTACTTTGAACTTTCCCGCAGCAAACTTTGTATTTTTGGTAAAAGTAATTTTAAAATCGAATCAGTTTTTATTTAACTTTTTACAATAATTTGCCTAAAAATATTCCAGGCCCCAAGTGTAGCGGAATTTGGGGCCCCAGGGGAAACGAATCAATACTCGCTAGAAGTGCGTTCTATGGCCCATATAGGGCTCTTGGGGGCCCCGAATGCGGGGAAAAGCACTTTATTAAGGGCCCTAACCAGGGCCCGGCCCACTGTGGCCCCGTACCCGTTTACTACACTCAGACCACATATAGGTGAGTTATTTTGTTAATTCTGCTTTTTTGTATTTTTTTATAGTTAAAAATAAGTACTATTATCAATAATGTAATGCAGAAATAACTACGAGCAGAAGGAAGTAAGTGAAAATAAATGAGAAAGCAGTGATCATTAAAATTTGGTCAGTTCTTAAGTTAAGAAATATAACACATAACTTTCTTTTATTATGTATAGTCTATAGATAGGCCATTTGCTAAAATTAAAATATATTGCTTGGTAAAAATGTAGCATTCTTACGATAAAAGAAATTTTAAAATTCGTCCAGTAACTTTTCAATTAATCGTAACAATCAAACAAAGAAATATATAGGACCTTCTTTTCTTTGTAATTTATAGTTCTTACTAGCGGTCCGCCCCGGCTTCGCCCGTGGTACATATGAAAAATAGATGTTGGCCGATTCTCAGACTTACCCGATATGCACAGAAAATTTCATGAGAATCGGTCCACCCGTTTCGGAGGAGTATGCAGACTAACATTGTGACACGACAATTTTATATATAAGAAGATTATGTTAAATCTGAACTAAAAACGTATTTCTATAAATAGTTTTCTATAATTGATTCCTAGTTTCGTGTTCTTGATTTTATTTTTTATTTTATTTATTTGATTTAGGGCCGATTTTTCAATGCTTGGATAAAACTTATCCGTACAATAAAGTATTACACGATAATATTAAAATGTCACGTAAACTGTGTAATACGGGCATTTAGAATACGTTTTTAAAATGATAATTTTATACATTATTCGACGAATAAGTTTTATCCAAGCATTGAAAAATCGGCCCTTAATATATAATTTTGAAACAGGTATGATCCCATACGACGACTACGAGCAAGTGGCGATCGCGGATCTGCCCGGACTCATACCGGGATCACATAAGAATCATGGATTAGGTAAGATTTATTTAATTATAAATTATCCTACTAATATTATAAATGCGAAAGTTTGTGAGGATGTGTGTGTGTTTGTTACTCTTTCACGCAAATACTACTGAACCGATTACAATGAAATTTAGCACACATATAGAGGGTAACTTGGATTAACACATAGGATAGGTTTTATCCCGGAGATCCCACGGGAACGGGAACTATGCGGGGTTTTCTTTGAAAACGCGGGCGAAGCCGCGGGCGGAAAGCTAGTAAATTTATAAGATTTACTTAACCGACTTTGGAAAGAAAGTTATGAAAAAAAAACCATATATATATTTGACTAGATTCCGCGTGAAAACTCTTTCAGTCCTGTGAGATTTCTGGGATAAAAAGTAGATAGTCTATATCTTATTCTAGGTCTTCAGCTACCTACATACCAAATTTCATTGTATTATATTCACAAACTTTCCTATTTATAATATTAGTATGTTGTTAAGGGCCGATTTTTCAATGCTTGGATAAAACTTATCCGTCCAATAAAGTATTACACGATAATATTAAAATGTCACGTAAACTGTCAAATACGGGCAATTAGAATACGTTTTTAAAATGGTAGTTTTATACATTACTAGCTGCTCCGCGCGGTTTCACCCCCGTGGCTCCACTCCTGTTGCCCGTGGCGTGATGAAATATAGCCTATAACCTTCCTCGATAAATGGGCTATCTAACACCGAAAAAATTTTTCAAATCGGACAACGATTTGAAAAATTTTTTCGGTTTTTCGGTTCAAACAAACAAACAAACAAACTCTTCAGCTTTATAATATTAGTATAGATTCGTACGTTTTTAAAATGGTAGTTTTATACATTATTCGACGAATAAGTTTTATCCAAGCATTGAAAAATCGGCCCTTAGTTTTATAACATTCCAGCGCTTACCATTTCAAAGTAGCAGTTAAGGCTTAAATAATAAAACAATTTTTTGAACTTATATTTTTATTTCTGTCAAATTTACTCTATATTAATATTATAAATGCGAAAGTAACTCTGTCTGTCTGTCTGTTACGCTTTCCCGCTTAAACCTCTTAACCGATTTTGATGAAATTTGGCACAGACAATCTTTAGACCCTGAGAAAGAACATAGGCTACCTTTTATCAAAACACCACGCGGGCGAAGCCGCGGGCGGAAGATAGTTTACTCTATATAAAAAATAATTACAATGAAATGCCTCAAAATCTTGTTTTATTTCATAGTTTAAAATGTTTTAATTTTGTCCTCAGGTATACAATTTCTTCAACACGTGGAAAGATGCAAAGGCCTTATATTTCTTCTAGACGGAGCAAATGATCCCATTTCACAATATGAAACATTAAATAATGAACTAGAACAATATAATAAAGAATTAACAAAACGACAACGCTGTGTTGCCCTCAACAAAATAGATCTCCCCGAAGTTAGGGAGATTCTCCCGAAAATTCGGGAAATTGTAGACGTAATTGGTATTTCGGCGAAAACTGGGCTAAATTTGGATGAATTGTTAAGAGTTGTTAGGAAAATGTATGATGAAGAGATGTAAATAGTTGGTTAAGAAATAAATTATAGTTGATTATTTGGTGTTTTATTTTTACCTCAAATAAGTCATATAAAGTTGACCTAATGGACCTTTTATATTTTAAAATTATTACTAACGATTTTCTGCAATAACTATCCGTAGAAAATCCAATTTAACAGTCGAAATACGAGTATTTTTACATAATATGTATTACCTATCAAAATTACACGCTAAATTCGTTAACACAGCAACTGAAAAACGTAATTTTTCAAAATGGTGGTACATTTTTGGGACTGTATATTGCAGCACAGCATTGCCATTCAGACTCTACCAAAAATAAATAAAATCCAATTCTATTATATCTTATTTTACGTCCTATCATAATTATATTACTCACACAGCACATGGAAAACAAAAAATAACCCAACAACCCTACGCAGTATGCATACATTTTCGACACAAGGAAAACCGTCGCAGATCGACTGCACACATTACCTAACTCCATCCCAAAAACAACTGAACTCGTGTACAAATATACATTTTCTGCCTTAAAATTTTATCTAAAAAATCGATTTTTACGAAACGGTTACGAATTTCTATGAGTCGTGAAAAGGGAAATTTACATTTGCACCTCTTTTTTAAATTTAAGCAAACTAAATCGTCTGACTAATATTTCGACTATTATTGCGTTACAAGTGAACTAAAATATGAAAAAAACATTTAATTAGAACACATAAAATTCATCAAAATCTGATGGCCTTTTTATCCTATTCACAACGAAAAACTAACTGAAACCGCAAACATACATATTTTAAAACTTAATTACTCAACGTAAGTACCTATAATAAAAATACTGATTTTTGCACTAATTTAACATCTGCATTAGAACGAAATTTCCAAAATCATTTTCAAAAACTGCATAAGAAATGTAGATTTATAATATCAATTTATTTTTAAAGAATAGAAAAAATTCCACCAAACCGTGGCGGACGTCTGACCAATATTCGGTCGCAATCCCGCCAGAACAGTCGAATTTATTCTATCCTTTAGTTTTTGTGTCTAAAGTCTAAACTCTAAAGGACAATTTCTAGATTTACATTATCAATGTTACTCGTGTGGCAGAACTTCCTATCTACTTACATTATTTCTTTTTGTTCTCTCGATGGACCCAAAATTTGGACCGCACGTTAGGTAACCAAACTTAGATCGTAAAGTGGCTTTATTATTATATAAGTGGAACGTAATGATGTGTTTATTTCACAAATTAACAGCAAATTCTTATATTGATAAATTTCTATTGTTATTGTGTTTTAGCTGAAATAAACATTTTTTCATTTACAACTGGTGTTTCATTTTGAATAACTAACGTTCAGCTTTTTTTAGGTACTTAGGTATAGATTGTCTAATCTAAAAATGAACGCCCCTCCACTGTGTTTACGCTCACATTCAAAGTACGTGTATAGACGCAATACACACAAATTGGTCTGCCTCATTGGTCGTTCAGTCCTCCAGTCCCGTCCATGCCCGAACGACAGGACCAGTTGGCCAACTAGTGCATAAATGACGCGATGCACGACAGAACGGACGTGTCATTCCGTACATAGCGCGCTCTCCCCGCCATACAATGCTAGGCACCTGAACTGATCGCCCGATTAGTTGACAAATCAGTGCGCGAGTGTCAAAGTTTGCAGTAGAATCGACGCGCGCACACATATAAAGTGGTTCAATAATTATTTGTCCTCACACATTGAAACAATTAAGTTTAGTGGAGGGGCGTTCATTTTTAGATTAGACAATCTCTACCTCATGGATTTTATAAAATAGTTAAAAATTTTTGTTGCACTAACAGAAGTAAACAGACATAACTCAATTATAAATTTAAAGACATAACTCGGTAAAACAATAAAATAAATTTGATTTATTTGATGAGCAAATTAATTAGTGATGCTAAGGTGTAATATTCAGTATTTTGGTCAAAATTTTTATGGTAATATGGAATATTTGAATAGAAAAAAATCGGATTTACAGTTGTATGATTATACTAACTAGATATGTACAGATTTTAAAGGTTTATAATATTATAAATTTTGAACCAAATATGTAATTCTTTCTAATATTATAATAAATGCGAAAGTGGGTTTTTTATGTCTTACTTTGGCAGAGGAATTATTTTTGCGTCTAGGCTTAGGCTACTGCAGTGCATATCTGGGAATATGGGAAGATACATTTTGTATTATGTCTATTTTTTGGTGTTCTGTGAATAAATCTATATTTTATACATTATAGTGTGTCTATATTCTATACTACATAGTGATTCATTTGAATCACTTCGGAATTTAAGAATTGATCGAGAAATTAATAATTGTATTATGTAGTTATTCGTTGTTAAGAATTTAATTTTGTATATATATTGTTCAAAAAGACGAAAGTTGGAAGAGACTAATCTCCACACAGAATCCTAGTGTATAATGTATTGGAGATAAGAATATTGTATTAAGTATATGTTTATTTTAGTAAC
Organism: Colias eurytheme; assembly: GCF_061535395.1. Lineage (NCBI taxonomy): Eukaryota > Metazoa > Arthropoda > Insecta > Lepidoptera > Pieridae > Colias > Colias eurytheme. The sequence goes on along the minus strand of NC_143010.1, from coordinate 193,876 downwards.
AATAAAGATACCTAGTATTTTCTAGTGTTTGATATTACGCGAGTGTTATACAATTAGAAATTAAAGATTTTTAAAGGATTTTCAGTTTTTTAGTTTTCTCGTAACCACGCTCGCTGCAGTGTGCGTAACGTCGAGAAAATAATATAATGAATAAATCGCGTTTAAAATCCGTTAAAAATCTTTAATTTCCAAACAATAAAGAATTTTGTATTTGTATTTTTTTGTATTAATAATGTGATAGGTACCTACACATTATTTTGAAACTTTTTTTTGACCAGAGGAAGAAAATAAAACACATTTTTACATATCAAACTTTATTCAATTAAATTTATATCTATACCTTAATAATACTTCTCAGTCTAATACGATCATTTATTGAAAAATAAACCAAATTACGATGATGAAAAAGATGGAGGATTCAGAAAATTACAATTTTAATCAAAAAATATTGCAAAAGGTAACATAACTTTTGTATATAACAATAATTTTATTTAAAAAAACGTTAATTCATTGTACAATTTTCAAAAATAATCAGAAAACAAGAATAAGTAGTCACAATTAAAAATAAAGGCTAACGTTGCGGCAATATTTAGTTATTAGGAACTAATTTTTAGGATTTAGATAAAAAAACAATTTTTAAACTTTTCTTAATTTTATATCTTCTTATATAATGAATAGCAAAATGTGTTGGTAAGCGCATAACTCGAGAACGGCTGAACCGATTTCGATAATTCTTTTTTTATTAAGTATATTCCTTGAAGTACGAGGATGGTTCTTATGTAGAAAACGTAAACATGTACCACGGGCGAAGCCGGGGCGGACCGCTAGTTTCTTATATAAAGCAATTTCTTTACACTTTTTATCAAATGTATATAAAGGTGCATTTACATCCATCGAGCGAATGTTTATCTATACTAATACATATTATAAAACTGAAGAGCTTATTTGTTTGTTTGAACGCGCTAATCTCAGGAACTACTGGTCCGATTTGTAAAATTCTTTCGGTGTTAGATAGCTCATTTATCGTGGAAGACTATAGGCTATATATCATCACGCTAAGACCAACAAGAGCGGAGCAATGCGGGTGAAATCGCGGGGAACGGCTAGTTCGAAATAAAGGCGTAGAACATTATTTCGTTGTTTTTAGTGCGTTCGAAAAGATTGTATGCAATGTTCTAATACTGAACAACACTGAATACGAATTTTCGTTTACACTAAAAAGTAAAAGATCACGAAATAATGCTCTTGCTCTATGTTCGTTTGATGCACCGTTACACAAATATACGTATTATCAATATTTTTTTACAAATTAAGTAAGCAAATCAACATTTTTGATCAAAAAAAACATTCATATTTTAGAAATCACTCCTAAAACCTTTATAAGAGACACATACATATATAACTCCTAGAATCTAGGAGCCACATACTTTCCTAAAATCCCTAATTTATAAGCCCTAATGTATTTAGGGTCCCTAAATATTAAGTCGCAGTATGTGTTGGCGGAGGCCCAGACGGTAAGTGATGTAGGGACATCTCTTGGAGTTGCTTTTTCGTCTTTTTATTTTTCTTCGGCTGTACTTTTATCTGAAAATATAAATTATATTAGTTTTTCATATGTTAAGAATAATGAAGAAACATTGGAATGAAAATGTAGTATTTAATTAATTTTTTATTAGATTTAAAAGAGCAACTATGGAGTTTCTTGCCGGTTCTTCTCCATAGATACTGCTTTCCGAATCGGTGGTAAATGTTAAAAATATGTAATGACGATTCGAAAGTGCTTCTAGAAGAAGTCTAATTGAATAAATAAATGTTTGAATTTGATGAAACAACGCTTTAACCGGTGAAAAACGAGCGGTTAGTGTTAAAGTTATGACGTCATATCTAAAATTGCCAAATAGCGCAACTAATATGTTTTTAACAGTTTTTTTAAAATATTTGTTATTGAATTTGATATTTTTGGTTTTATGGCATTCAAATCTATACTAGTATTATAAAGCTGAAGAGTTTGTTTGAACGCGCTTATCTCAGGAAATACTGGTCCGATTTGAAAAATTCTTTCGGAGTTAGATAGCCCATTTATCGAGAAAGGCTATAGGCTATATATCATCACGCTAAGACCAACAGGAGCGGAGCACTGCGGGTGAAACCGCGGAGCGCAGTTAGTCCTACTATCCTACTATATATTATAAATGCGAAAGTTTGTGAGGATGGACGTGTACGTGTATGTTTGTTACTCTTTCACGCGAATACTATTGAACCGATTACAATGAAATTTAGCACACATATAGAGGGTAACTTGGATTAACACATAGGATAGGTTTTATCCCGGAAATCCCACGGGAACGGGAAATAGACGGAATTTTTTTGAAAGCGCGGGCGAAGCCGCGGGCGAAAAGCTAGTAAATAAAAAAAAACGTGTGTCACTCGGGGACTGCCGCGGTAAACCTATTGCATGCCTTCAAGCCACACCTCCGAGCCCATCGGAGTGGGGAGCGTGAGGTTTTTTCGTTACGGAATTTCTCGATTCGGTCCCCGCGCGATATGCGCTATGCAATAGCTTAATAAAACACTTTACCTTATAGTGCAGCTCCCGCACATGTCGGTACAGGCTGGAGTACCAGCCGAACGCCGCGTCACACTGACCGCACTGGTACGGAGTCTCACTTGTGTGCATCGCCACTATGTGGTACTTCAGTTTCGCCGCGTTCTGGGAACAACACGTAATTTTGACGTGACAACAAACAAACAAATGTATGCGTGTACTAGAGTACACACGTAAGAAGTGAAACTTCTTTATGACCTTATTTTTCAAAAAATAATTTACTATATGCAACTTTACAGAAATACGTCAATTACGCGTGGTAGGGATAAAAACAAGATGGCGCGTAACGGAAAAATGTTACACTTAATTATTTTCCAACCCCGATTAAGAAGTTTCACTTCAACATACAAACAAAAATTCTTTATTGTGCACCACAGAGAAAAGTACAAATAAGGATACATATATATAAGTAACAAAGAGCACAACAGGCAGTCTTATCGCTCTTACTCGACAACGTCTTATAATTCGATAGAGCCGGCTGCACGCACGAAAACACATGACTCATGCGGCGTTACCTCGCTCTGAGGCGTTCCATGTAAGGCTTGAAGTGCAAGCGAGAGCGCGGAACGAGCGACAAAGAAGCACAATCGGACGTTGTCACGTTCAACTATCGTCAGTAAACCGACTTTACATACAACCAATTTTTCTTTAAATAACTCTCCATAATCTATACCCGGCGCGGCCTAAGATGATCCCTATGACACTGACAGTTATTCTCAAGAGACAAACTTGTAATGGCGTCACCATTAAATTAGAAACGTATTGGAGGCGTCTAAAAATGGCATTTATTAATTTTTACGTAGCTTTATGCCATTACAATGATATTCCGTTGGAATTATAACAATTCTTAACATTTACGAGAAATTATATCAATCTGACTTTACGTTTACGTCCTTCAAAACTTACATCGTTGGCATTTATCGACTAGTGCGGAAAGTATCGATAAACAAATTTCGATAATGGAAACGAGTTCACATTTTTTCCATGCTTAAGCTATAGTTCATTCTCTATTGAATGGAACAGAAGATCGCAGCATAATTAATTAATTAATTACCGTTCGCGTTAATTTACTTACCTATGATAATATAAGTTTTTTAGAAAAATTAAATGGGGGATTCCATTTTCATGATAAAATAATATACACTGTGTTAAACGGGTTAAAGATTACGAGAAAATGATAAGGTGCATTTTTATGTTTTGGAAAACTTTCGTTTTACTTACCGTTTCGTTTACATAATAGACGATAAAAATTCATTTTATAATATTTGTAAAAACATGTTTACCGACGTGGCTGAATGCAAACCACGCCTTAGCCTATAAAATAGTAAAGTATCGACACGATCCATCATACGAGCAATCACTAAGACGAACTGTCATAGGGATCATCTTAGGCCGCGCCGGGTATATACTAATATTATAAAGCTAAAGAGTTTTTTTGTTTGAACGCGCTAATCTCAGGGACTACTGGTCCGATTTGAAAAATTCTTTCGGTGTTAGATAGCCCATTTATCGAGTAAGGCTATATATATATCATCACGCTAAGACCAACACGAGTGAAGCAATGCGGGTGAAACCGCGCGGCACACCGCACAGCTAGTTAATTATTATTAGGTAGATATGTGAAATAATCTGGTCGATGGTAGTACCGAAACTATATCATCGAGCTACTGACTCGAGGAATATAAACCATAGCATGGCCCGTAGCCCCATGCATGTTGAACAAATGTTGTTACTTATGATGTTAGCTATCTTGTCTTGCGAGGTTGCCGGTGTTTTACAAGTAACCCTGTATAGTGTAGTGTAGTGTAACACACACTACACTACACTATACAGGGTTACTTGTAAAGCGGCACTAAGTGCACACTAAGTGTAGTATAATGTAATCACCTGGTAGGACTTGCCGCACACGTGGCACAGGTTGTCCTTCTTCTCCTTGTTGCGATGCACGTTCTGAAGGTGCACGTAGAGCGATGTGTGGCATTTGAACGGCTGGAAAATATATATATGTACTTATAAATAAAACAAAAAGACGTGTGTCATTCGGGGACTGCCGCGGTAAAGCTATTGCATGCTATGCCTTCAAGCCACACCTCCGCGCCCGTCCCCGTGGGGAGCGTGAGGTTTTTTCGTTACGGAATTTTTGGATTCGGTCCCCGCGCTCAAGGCCCGCGATAGAAGCTATGCAATAGCTTAAAAGCCATATGAATAGCTTAAAATTAAGTACGAGTGGCGATCTTATCGCTTAAAAGCTATTTCTCCCAGGCAACATTTGATATAACAATTGTATGAGTATGAGGCAGTTATTAATAAATTCATATATTCAAAGGTATCATGATTAAATGATTGACTCTTTGAACGAAATTATAGCGTTTTGGTCAATAATTTATCAGTAAAATCGAAAAAAACTATATGTAATTAATGTAACATAAACATCATGTTATTCTTATCACAGGGACCACAAAAATATATATTTACCAACAAAAAAGAGCGTGTGTGCCGAGCACATATGTCAGAAGTGAAACTTCTTTGGCCAGATTCAAAGATACCAAAATTATCGCCTTTTTACGTTTGACTGACCGGTTGGCTTAGTTAGTAGTGGCCCTGCCTTCCAAGCCAGAGGTCGTGGGTTCGATTCCCACCCGGGGCAAATATTTGTGTGATGAACATAGATGTTTGCTCTGTGTCTGGGTGTTAATTATCTATATAAGTATTTATTTAAAATTATATATGTATGTTTATCCATAACACAAGCGAAAGCTTAGTATGGGATCAGATCGTGCCGTGTGTGAAAATTGTCCTGAAATATTTATTAAAAATTAAAATATTTATTAGTTAAAAGTTATTCCTACCTTATTACACAGTTGACATCTAAACTTAATCTTATTGAGATGTTCCCAGTCGATGTGATCTCGCAGTCGGGTTTTGTTCACAAACTTCTTGCCGCACTCCTCACATGTGAAGCTGAAAGTGATGCGATTTGCGTGGGGTGATAGATTGAGTTTATGTTCAAAACATTTATAGCATACACATACCCCCACTATAAAAAAATGTGTGCGTGTACTAGTGTACACACGTAAGAAGTGAAACTTCTTTATGACCTTATTTTTCAAAAAATAATTTACTATATGCAACTTTACAGAAATACGTCAATCACGCGTGGTAGGGATAAAAACAAGATGGCGCGTAACGGAAAAATGTCACGCGTAACGAAAAAATGTTACACTAAATTTTTTTCCAACCCCGATAAAGAAGTTTCACTTCAAAAAAGTGTAGTGTGTTATTGCGTGATATAGTCTTGTAGTGTAGTGTAATTTGTTTTTATTGAAGTGAAACTTCTTTATCGGGGTTGAAAAAAAATTTTGTGTATTGTAGTGTCGCTAGTATGGTGTTATAGTGTCGGACACTCACGTGAACTCGCTCTCGGACACATGTCTCCTCGACACTCGCACGTGTTGTCTGTACGTCGCTACGGATGCGAACGATTTGTCGCATTTCTCGCAATACAGCTCGCCGGATTCGCGAGCCTGTGGGGTGTGTGAGCTATCAGTGTGTGGGAGTCGCATCGGAAATGGTATAGCAGTTTCTTTATGATAGGTTTGATGCATTTCTTAATAATGGGCTTTACAGTTTTTTTGTTTGAAGTTATTTTAGCTATCACTAAGTTTAACGGTTTAACGGTTTAGTAAGAACCAGCTTTCCGCTTGCGGCTACGCCCGTTTTGTCTAAAACCTAATAAATTATAATATATAATTTTGAAACCTTTCTCTTGGATCACTTTATCAAAATCCGTTGCGTAGTTTTAAAGATTAAAACATACATAGGGATATAGGGATAGAGAAAGCGAAAGAATTTTTCAAATCGGACCAGTAGTTCATGAGATTAGCGCGTTCAAACAAACAAACAAACTCTTCAGCTTTATAATATTAGTATAGATAAAAAATGATTTTTATCTATCTATCTCTGAAGATAGACCAATAAGACAGACGAAAACGAAAATTGTCTTTGACAACTTATGCAGAAAACTTCATAAATCATAAGTGAAACCCAATTTTTTACTACATAGTATATACCTTATGGCTCCGTAGATGCCGTCCCAGGTTCGATTTCCACTGGTACACTTTGCCGCAGCGCGGGCACGGGTAGCGGTTCTGGCCCTTGTGTAGAACACTGAAACATTTTATTACGTATAGAATGAAATAGTTATACATATATAGTAATACTAGCTGTGCTCCGCGGTTTCACCCGCATTGCTCCGCTCCTGTTGGTCTTAGCGTGATGATATATAGCCTATAGCCTTCTTAGATATGGCCTATCTAACACCGAAAGAATTTGTAAAGAAGTTCCCGAGATTAAGGCGTTCAAACAAACAAAATCTTCAGCTTTATAATCTATACTAATATTATAAAGAGGAAAGGTTTGTATGTATGTATGTATGTATGTATGTATGGTTTTCACGCATAAACTACTGGACCGATTTTGATGAAATTTGGCACAGATAATCTTTAGACCCTGAGAAAGAACATAGGCTACCTTTTATTGCGAAATATGTACCACGGGCGAAGCCGGGGCGGACCGCTAGTATTAAGTATAGATGTGTATCCATATATGTGTACATGTTTATACTCACTTTAGATGATATCTATAAGTCTTCCTAGAGCTGAACAACTTCCCACACTCGACGCACTGCGGCCGCTCCGGTAGCGCTTCGGTATTGCGCGTTTTAGGCCTTCGCCCCACTTCTGCTTTCTATAGAAAGAATGAACATATTTTCTTATACATTGTTAGTTTAAACAACACTTTAAAATTACAGAAAATACTATATTTTAAAGAACTTAAAAGTTTTATTGTTATTATCATAATCCACACGATAATATATCCAGAATCCCAAAAAGCATTAAAATCTGTTAAGCAATTCTTTATAATTATAATTGGTGTTCTACCTACATTTTTTTTTAATCTCCATGTAATTATATGTATATTTAAAATGGATCGTTATTTCCCTTGGTCACGGTATCGCTTGTGAATAAATAGACCGATTTTGATAATTATTATTTTGATGTGTTCATTATTGTCGGGAGAAGGATCTTATGAAAGGATTTCCTTCTAAAAATTAAAAAAAAGTTCAAACCTAACCGCTATTTAAACTGCACGGGTTTAAATATTTACGTGAATACAGGACAACGTTTGTCGGGTTGAAAATGAAATTAAAATGCCTTCCTCACCTCACTAACAACATGCTCTTCCAAATGTTTATTCAAGTCAATTTCCGTGTCAAAAACACTATCACACTGATCGCATTTAAAATCACCAATTTTATCACTTAACTCACTATGTTTCCCCAATTCACTATGTTTCGCCAACTCACTAATTTTTTCCAACTCACTATTTTTTCCCAACTCACTATTTACACTAAACTCACACTTCTTATCACTAAACTCATTGTCACTCTCAATGTGATTGTCGAAATCAATTGGCTCTGGATCACTGTCAGGTATGATTTCTTTCTTTTGCTTGACTTTTTTCAATTTCACCTTCTTTTTAATTTTCTTTTTCACCTGAAAAGATAATTTGTTTATTAAAAATATCTTAAAAGCAGAGGCGGCTCGTGACAAAATTGTATGGGTGTTCACTTGAAATAAAACAACGAAAATACAATAGCGTTAGAAGGATAATTTTTTACAAAAAAAATGAGCACCACATTATAAATCCATACTTAATATTATAAATGCGAAAGTAACTCTGTCTGTCTGTCTGTTACTCAATCACGCCTAAATAACTGAACCAATTTGCATGAAATTTGGTATGGAGATATTTTGATACCCGAGAGAGGACATAGGCTACCTTTTATTGAGAAATATGTACCACGGGCGAAGCCGGGGCGGACCTCTAGTAATATTATAAATGCGAAAGTGTGTTTATTCGTTTTAATGTGACATGGCCATGGGTAACTTTTGACAGCGGTGAAACCTCTCATACTAATGCGAATTTAACATCAGGGGAATCCGCGGGCAAAGAAAAATATATGAATATTGTTTTCAATAAAAGTGATGATGATGATATTGTTCATGAAATTAATAATAATTCCATAATTCCAGGGCCCTGGTGAAAGCGCCCAACGACCACGCGAGTTTATACGTTCGCTAGCTATGCAGATACTGAGCCATTCTGCGCACGCGCGGCCTGTGGATAGAGAGCATAGCGTACGGGATGTGGGTGGGAATAGGTGGGTGGTTGGTAGTACTTTAATCAGTCGTAAAAATTTCCAATTTTAGGAAGATTAGAAAAATGATTTTAACAATACTTAGGGAAATTTCGATTGACATAAAAATTACGATAAGTCAGGAAAAATGTCTATAAGTCAGGAAAATTTCCATAAGTCAGGAAAATTTCTATAAGCTGGAAAATTTCCATAAGAAAGGAAAATTTCTATACACCAGGAAAATTTCTATAAACAAGGAAAATTTCTATACGTCAGGAAAATTTATATAGATAAGGAAAATTTGTATAAGTCAGTTAAATGTTTATAAGCCAGGAAAATTTCTATACGTCAGGAAAATTTCCATATGTCGGGAAAATTTCTATGCGTCGGGAAAATTTCTATGCGTCGGGAAAATTTCCATAAGTACGGAAAATTTCTATACGCCAGGAAAATTTCTATAAGAAAGGAAAATTTCCATAAGTCCGGAAAATTTCTATACGTCAGGAAAATTTCCATATGTCGGGAAAATTTCTATGCGTCAGGAAAAATTCTATAAGCCTGGAAAATTTCTATAGTCAGGAAAATTTCTATAGTCAGGAAAATTTCTATACGCCCGGAAAATTTCTATACGCCAGGAAAATTTCCATACGTCCGGAAAATTTCTATGCGTCGGGAAAATTTCTATAAGCTAGGAAAATTTCTATAAGTCCGGAAAATTTCTATACGTCCGGAAAATTTATATACGCCAGGAAAAATTCTATTAGCCAGGAAAATTTCTATACGTGAGGAAAATTTCTATACGCCAGGAAAAATCCATAAGTCGGGAAAATTACGATAAGCCAGGAAAAATTTCTATAAGTCAGGATAATTTCCATAATCGGGAAAATTTCTATAAGAAAAGAAAATTTCCATAAGTCCGGAAAATTTCGATACGTCAGGAAAATTTGTATAATTCAGGAAAAATTATATACGCCAGGAAAATTTCTTTACGTCAGGAAAAATTATATAAGCCAGGAAAATTTCTATACGTGAGGAAAATTTCTCTTTGCCGCAAAAAATTCTATAAGTCAGTAAATTATGATAAAATACGTATTTAAGGCGATAGAAACGATTCAACTATTAATTTATATTTAAACATGGTATGCATAATAAATAACCTTATATTTCGTGTTTCTCAGAAATAATTCAGAAGAGAACTTAATACAACGGTTCGGTGAGATGGGAGAGGATACGGAAGATTGCTCTAAACCGGCGATTGTGAAGGTAATATTATTATTTATTTAATTAAGTATTTAATTTGATAGATAAATTTAAAAATTTAATCAGAGAGATAATGTAAAAAGCAGTTTTAATCCTACTAATATTATAAATGCGAAAGTTTGTGAGGATGTGTGTGTGTGTGTGTGTGTTTGTTACTCTTTCACGCAAATACTACTGAACCGATTACAATGAAATTTAGCACACATATAGAAGGTAACTTGGATTAACATATAGGGTAGGTTTTATCCCGGAAATCCCACGGGAACGGGAACTATGCGGGTTTTCCTTTGAAAACGCGAGCGAAGCCGCGGGCGGAAATCTGAGTATCTATAGTATAAACACTAAAAATTATAAAGTATTTCAAAACGAATTCAATTATTATTTAGCAAAATTAGAAAATCCCCGAATTTGCATTCGCGAGCGTATTCATAGTGTTTGTTTATAATATAGGAGTGGCAACGTCGCGCGCAATTGCTGCTGTCATGCGATGCGCAACGTCGCTTGAGAGCGGCGCTCCGAAAATGGCTATTTTTCCATATTAAATCTTTTGTTTCACGCGCAGGACTGTGGCGAAATTTCTCTTTCACTCTTATTGGATTTCGTATGTAGGCAATGTACTGAATGTTGTTTCATAGGAGCGCAATCGAGAGCGCTCCGTAAGCTCCGTTTCGCGCATTACTTATTAAATGAACAAGAGTGTATGTAATGTATTTTATTTGTAATGTGTAAAGGTACTTATTTTATTGATATTAGTATTGGAGTTTTTTACGATAGATTTTAAATAATGAGCAGGTATAACTTTATTATAATAAATAATTATATGGGAGTTCACTGCACCAGCGCTTCTGAGGACGAGCCGCCTCTGCTTAAAAGTGGATTTAACAGTGGCACATATAATCTCAATTTTATTTTTTTCTGTTATCTTAATGATACTTAATTTGGCTGTCAATTTTAAATTTTGTTAAGCTAAACTGCAATAAAGTTGTTTTTAATAAAGTTCCTTTTTGTTGCGCAGCAATTGTCTAACACATTCGTGGCATACATATATTCAAATAATATGAATATAATATGAATATAAAATGAATATAATATGAATATAATATGTGAAAAGATTTGATAGCTTCTATCTAAGAAATAAATTAAAAACAACTGCACCAATTTCCTTTATATTTTCAGGGATATCTGGAATTTGTTAAGTTTGGACAATGTGGGCAAAGCTGTCTAGTTTTCACACAAAATCTACTACATATATGGATTTTTACGAATTTTTTTATGAAATTTATATTATATTATTAAATTAATAATTTAAGTTAAAATTGTTGTTAGCATGGGCCAACAATGCTTCCTATAAACTAAAACATACCTTCTTCACCGGCCACACCTCACTCAACTCATCTACAAATGTTTCCTCACAGTGAGTGTCACTCAACTCAAGTTTGATGTCGTCCAACTCAGTCTTTGGTATGAGTGGGATGGCTATCGAGGTCTCTTGGTGAATTTGTAAGTGAGGTGGTTTCGCTAGAGTGGGCTGTAGCGAGGGGTTCTGAAAAATTATAATAAATCTATCTAAATAACAAGTATATCGTAAACTAATTTTCATGAAATTGAATATACAGCGAGTTCTGAAGCAAATCGAATTAGATTAATAGTATCATAGCCATAATAGTCACCTTCGTGTCAAACTTTTAAATTGAAAATTATTCATCTAAACTTCTGCAAGTATTGTTTCATAATTTTTAAGGTTAAATGAGTTATTATATTATGTCTATATTGCCTGAATAAATAAATGACTTATTTGTATTATTTAAATGGATGAATCAGCAAGCAACAATAATCCCATTTTAATAATTGAAGTGAAACTTTTTTATCGGGATTGGAAAAAAATTTAGTGTAACATTTTTTTGTTACGCGTGACATTTTTCCGTTACGCGCCATCATTTCTTATCCCTACCACGCGTTATTCAACGTATTTCTGTAAAGTTGCTTAAAGTATAATTTTTTTTTTAAATAAGGTCATAAAGAAGTTTCACTTCTTACTTACTTCACACATTTTTTTTATAGAATACTTTAAATTCAAATAATTGTCATCGAGTTACTGATCCATACTACATAATATTATAAATGCGAATGTAACTCTGTCTGTCTGTCTGTTACTCAATCACGCCTTAACTACTCAAACTCAAACTCAAACATTTATTTATTCAATTAGACTTCTTATAGAAGCACTTTTGAAACGTCATTACATATTTTAAAATTTACCACCGATTCGGAAAGCAGTATCTACGGAGAAGAACCGGCAAGAAACTCCATAGTTGCTCTTTTAAATCATGTCAGTTTTACAATTTTACAAAATACATACATCATATATTATAATAACATGCCAAAGAACTGTCCTGTGGTTTTTTCGCGACAACCTTCCATGGGTTTTTATCGTCCATATATTCCTGAATACTGTAGTACGCTCTCTGAACTAGTACATTTTTTATATAAGTTTTAAATTTAGAACTACTAAACTCTTTAATATTATGAGGAATTCTATTGTAAAAGCGTATACCTTGACCCATAAATGAATTTTTAACTTTAGCTAATCGGAAAAATGGCATTTCAATTCTATTTCTGTTCCTTGTGCCATAACAGTGTCTATCTCCTACTCTTGTGTGTAAGTCGGCGTTTTTGTGTACATGCAAAATATTATTAAATATATACTGTGATGGTACAGTAAGGATACCAGTATTCTTAAAGAGATCTCTTAGTGAGTCCCGAGCACGTAAATTATATATAGAACTAATGGTTCTTTTCTGTACTGAACCAATTTGCATGAAATTTGGTATAAAGATATTTTAATACCCGAGAAAGGACATAGGATAGGTTTTATTTTGAACGGGTTTTTCTTTGAAAACGCGGGCGAAGCCGCGGGCGGAAAGCTAGTAAATTCATAAATTATCAGACAGTTCATTTTTACCAGCCCTATTGTTTATATAATTATTTAATTACCGCATATTATTAATGAAAGATATTTTTATTGAACAAGGATTCAATTAACAAAACTGAAAAATTATAATTTTTCTGTATTTTGACGAATCAAAAGCACTTCTCAACATTCTAAAAAATTATTTTATTCAACAAGACTTTTTTAGTCCATTTCTGAACCACGCTTCTCAGTTGAATAATTTTTTTAAGTTATTTTTAAATATCTCATATAGCAACCATACATACATATTTTAATTGGCTTTCTTGCCGGTTCTTCTCCATAGATACTGCTTTCCGAATCGGTGGTAAATGTTAAAAAATATGTAATGACGTTTCAAAAGTGCTTCTATAAGAAGTCTAATTGAATAAATAAATGTGTGAGTTTGAGTTTAATGAGAATATAAACTCACAGATTGCAAGCACACAAGCAGCTCAACATAGCAACACTTGACTTGCTGATGGAACGCTTCGTACTTGCGCAAGAGAGCGCTACACTCCCAGCAGATTTGTAGTAGCTGCTGCATTTCATCTGGCCCCTGGAAGATATAAGTATCTTAACCCATTGACCACCGAGCGGCCCGATCGGGCCGAGACACAATAGATTTTCTATTGTGTCTGTGATCCGAGGACTGACGGATTAATATATATAAATCTCGTGTCACAATGTTTGTCCTCAATGGACTCCTAAACCACTTAACCGATTATAATCAAGATCAATTGTACTTTTGTTAAAGAAAAAGAAAACAATTATTGTTCCCTGTTAGTTTACCTCTTGTTGTCACACTTTTGGACTATTATTGGTGTGCCTTGTAATTGGCGTTTTTATATGTTATTTGTATAATTTATCTTAATAACAGCTGTAAGGTGCCTTTTATGAATAAAATAAAATAAATAAATAATAAAATTCGCACCACCATGTGCAGTTCGATCCAACTTGAGAGATAGGATAGTTTAAACATGTAGGTACCACGGGCGAAGCCAGGGCAGACCGCTGGTAGTATTATAAGAATTCTCAAACCAATATTTGAAGAAAATTCATGAGCCTATAATTTTTTCACTATTTATTAGTAGAATGTATAAATTTTGAAGTAGAAGACACTGGCAAATTCCTAGAATACCTACTATGAATTTCTTACAATTTACATAGTAGAACTGAATTTATTTGTATGATAGCAGATGATAATAAAACTAAGTATAAAAAAATAACGGTTCTAAAATCTAAATTTCTAAGTGATTCGAATTTTAAAAAAGATTCACAATTTAAAACAGGATTTTAAGACAATTCATGGGCTAATATTTTGTTCATTGTTTATTACTTATTAAATCACTCACAAATAGCATTATTTCAGTAAAAAACATTGACTTATTTAATTAAATTATGTTTATGTTTATTATTTGATAAAACTTACCGCTATTTCATTCACAATTTGTTTGAAAAAGTAATAAACACTGGAATCACGAATGCACGATAATTTTCGCCCGGAACACAAGCAAGCGGAACAAAGCTCGTTCATTGTGGCTTTTTATTATTTCAAATAGTTTTTAAAATAATACAATGTACGTAATTAATACTGAAAAGTTAAAAATATATTTTTTATTTTGTTTAAAAATTGTAAGCGTCCTATACGAGGTCCTTTAAGAATCATAAACGTCATTGTCATTGACAAAATTGCAGTTGACGTCGAGTGTTGTAGACTGTAATTCACATAGATCGTTATTCACATAGAAATACCGATTTGATAATCTCACCAACCAATCCTCTTAATTAAAACGTTGAAGATTTTTTTGGTGGGTTCTTTAGTGGGACGAATGGTGGGACCATTGAGATATACATATGGAGACGACACCGCCTACATCACTTATGTTCCGCTCAACATACGCCATATGGCGTAACTGCACGCTCATTTTTTATTTGTTTTAAAGTGAAACGCATCAAATATGCCTTCGTGTGTGTTACGATATTGCACAAAAAATGGTTGCCTGTAAAGTCGGTTTTACGGGCGAAGATTTTACGTGACAACGTCTTTTTCTCGATCATAGTTGAGTGGGAGAGAGACGCAAGGCATTCGGCGGGCCTCTCTCTCGTTCGGTGACTCATCGTAACGTTACCGAGCGTTACACTTTTTCATAAGTGACTCCCAGTCGCAACCTAATTTAAGACGTTGTCACGTCAATAATACAAATAATACGGAAAAGTGCAAAGGAATAACTTTTATCGGTAAGTACCTAACTAGATAATAATTTTTAAAACTTAGAGCAAAAAAATGGCGCACAGATTTTGTTCATGGTGTCTCCTCCATACGTAGTAATATTATCTCAATGGGTGGGACGCGCAATTTTTGAGGTACTACTGGTTCGAATTTTAAACTATTTTTGCGTTCGATAGTCCATAATGTTATGGTATCGATGGAAGCTATAATAATATATTTAACATCATGATGAGGAACAGTGATAGAAAGTAGAAACATTGCAAAAATTTTTGGAAACCAAGGCATAGTTCATGGTCAGCTAGATTCTAATTATTCAACATTTGTTTCGTTAATTTGTTAATTATATATTACATAATATAAATTTGCAGAGTTTTATGTAAAACTTCTATATGCACGATGAGAGTAAAATTTCAAGGTAGAGGCATACCGTTATGGCAATACCGTCTGGCAATTAAACGTCATGGACTAAGGCCTTAACTAAGGCGATGATTTTGGTATCTTTTAATATTGATAAAGAAATTTCACTTCTGACACATGTGCTCGGTATACACGCTCTCTTTTATTATACATTTTTTTATAGGTAGGTACACTTGCAACGGCAATCGTATAAATAAAAAATCAACGTAGATAACAACAAAAAATTTATTGAATGCTGAAATCTTTATATTTTACGCCAATAATATATTCTCGGTCAATATCATTGCAAGCGGAGACCAATTCATCTTTATTTCGATATTTATAGAAAACTTTTAGGGATTTCCATTTTGCAGTAAATTCTGGATCATTAAAGAATGGCTCAGCTGTCTGTATATCTAAAGGTTTTTGTTGCAGCGGTAATACCAATCTGAAAAAAAAAAATTAAAACGCTTTGATTTATAATATCTATACATACACATAAATTTATTAATATCGAATCTGGATCAGCTGTTTTATCAATAGCCTGTAATAAAAGCCAAAGTTTGTGAGGATGGATTGTTAATCTTTCACGCAAATAGTGTTGAGCCGATTACAATGAAATTTGGTACGTAGTTTTACGTAGTTTGTTTCCCAAAGACAAATAAATAAATAAAAATAAATAAATAAAGTAGGTAGCCAAAGACCAAGAATAAGACATAGGCTATACTATTTATCTTGGAAATCCCACAGGAACTATGCTTCTGAATCTATCTTTGAAAACGCTGGCGAAGTCGCTGGCGGAAATCTAGTTATATGTATAATGTATATCTCACCTAGTAGCATGCAGGAACATCCTGTGAGGAGCGATATCGCCTCTGTCACTATACGTATAGTCGCCGAGTATCGTGTGACCGATCGCGTGACAGTGCACGCGCAGTTGGTGACGACGACCTGGGTTATTTGTTGTAATTATTATTACCCAATTATGCTATACATGCAAAAATTTAAATGGATAAAATCCGAATAAAAGCCACAGACTGGATTCGATTTAAATAATTTTGTAGCCGTAGGTGAAAAACGAATTTAAGCTCAAAATTTTAACATATTTGAATTATACATTTCTATTAATAAAAGTTTATGTCCATGGCTTCACTCACTTTCAATTTGAAATTCTAAAACATTAAATAAGCTAGTCCATTCTCGAATCCATGTGAAGACACAAACAATTTTATTAAAATCGGTCCAGCTGTTATTACACCGAGTTCAGTGACAAACACACGCACATCATTTATATGGTACTAGCGGTCCGCCCCGGCTTCGCCCGTGGTACATATTTCGCAATAAAAAGTAGCCTATGTCCTTTCTCAGGTATCAAAATATCTCCACACCAAATTTCATGCAAATTGGTTCAGTAGTTTAGGCGTGATTGAGTAACAGACAGACAGACAGAGTGACTTTCGCATTTATAATATTAAGTATGGATATCTATACTAATCTATACTAATACTATAAAGCTGAAGAGTTTGTTTGTTTGAACGCTAATCTCGGGAACTACTGGTCCGATTTGAAAAATTCTTTCGGTGTTAGATAACCCATTTGTCGAGGAAGGCTAAGGATAGGTTATACTATATCATCACGCTTAGACCAACAGGAGTGGAGCCACGCGGGTTAAACCACGCGGCACAGCTATAAAGCAATAAAGATTATTGATCCACACTTATTACAACCACAGTAAACAAACAAACACACCAGTGATAGGCTTCAACAACACCACTGCGACAGGATCGCCCCCATAGTATCCAGTCTCCATGACGAGTAGCCGTGTGTGCGCTGGTCGCGAGTTACTCGCACTAGTTGAGTTAGTCACTACAGACATGCGGTGGCTGTTGTGCGGTGTTTGGTCTGTACCTTTTGATATGTTGGTTAGTTTGGTGGCGATTGGTCTTAACTATAGATTAAATAACTGAAGAATAAAATTTGAAAGAAAAATTATAATCAAGTGGATATTCGTATCCTCACAAATGACAAATGGCAGCCAAGTTTATATTGAAAAAAAAAAAATACCACTATCTATATTTGAAACACTATAAATAGCAGATATAAAGCGATAATACGAGTAACCCCGATGGGCAATTCTTTCAAATTGTTGAAATACCTATAGCTCTATAGCAGTAAAACTAATAATTAATTAAAATATGATAAAATGTATATTAATCGTACCTTAGAATACATATTATATGAAGAATACTGTATTTTCTCGTTTTGAGTTTTTATTAAATATTTACCGAATAGCTTAAAAATTGTTCTTTACAAAAAATTTAATCATACACACCTACTGCATAACGTATTTCAGCCAATTGAAACTCTGGATGACCTCTTATAACTGCCATGTAGTACTTTTTTGTCAGTCTCTTCTCGAATAACTTCCCTGCGCTTGCTGCAGTGGTTTTGTTTTTTGCTATACATAATACACCGCTTGTAGAATAATCGAGTCGTTGAACAAAATATAGTGGATTCGAAGATGTGGATAGATGGGAATCGTGTGATGCTATATGGCAGGTCACTGTGTTCTATAAAATAAAATTTATTATATGTTAGTATAGTTATTTACCTATTCATAAAAATCGGTAACGAGACGTGCATCACTAAGGGAAGCCGTAAAAAACAATAACATAACCTCCAAATACATTACAAGCAATTTCAAAACGTATTTGTGCAATTATATACCTTATTTTAAAATTTAAATACATACCTTCTCATTGGCATCATCTGAATTAATATACATATCGTATGGTTTGTTAACTACAAGAAAATCATCACTTTCAAATAATTTTTCGACAGCCATTTTGTTTACAGACATTGTGTACCGCGCGAAATTTTGAAAAACGTTCAAAAATTAATACATTCTAGAACTGTACGAAATTCTCACGAAAATTGGTGTTTTCTTGAAAATTCCTTTTCCGATATGCAATGCTGGTACAACTTTGAATATATTTGGACATAAATTTAGAAGAAATTTTGTAAAAGCCACCTGTATTGCTCTATCTACGTAACAATTAAAAATTTCTTCTAGTGGCATTTTATCCTGGAATGCAAAATTTCTATGATAAATTACCAAGTAAATTACATATTTTGTTTTGTAAAATTTAATTGATGCCAATCATGACTCGATGGCATCAATGATATTTTATGTATAGATACGTTATATACTCACAATATATCCAAAAAAAATGCTTCATATGCAGTGTCAGGCACACACAAATACAATTTTCATTTTACTTAATTTATTACATTGACAGACTGTATAAGAGAGACGGCTCTAATAAAATGATATAAATAAAAAAGACAAAGATAGTTTGTCACTTCCGCGCAGGTGTAAGCAAAAGTCATAAGAATTCACCAATTAAATATAAATAAACAAATAGTTGCCATGGTAATTGGCATAGATAAACGACACAGAAGGTTCAATGTTATAGATGTTAGGTTTCCTGCACAAGTAAATAAATGTGACAATTTCATTTACTATTTTATGATTATTATGATGTCGTATTAAAATGAAAAAAAAAAAATAAAAAACTTTTTTGGAGATATAACTGTATTAAGTATTTATTACTAGCTGTGGTGTTCGTTTAAGTCATCATCATTTCACCCGATAATCACCCACTGCTGAGCATACTGCATATAGTCCTCCTTATAGAACTCCATAAGGACCGATCTTACGCTATTCGTTTCAAGGCAGTTCCCGAAACCCGTACAAGGTCATCACTCCAACTTGTAGGATAATTATAATAATAGTTGTGCCTAGATGAAAAAAAAAAGGATGAAATAAAAGAAAGGATGAAGTACAGGTACCTTTTTTATCTAAAACACAAATAAAATTTATGTTCAATAGCTATTTACAGAAAAGCAAATAGCCTTTTTCGTCAGTAGCGATAATCTTTTCAATGTATACGTATATTCAACATCATTTTTGCAAACAAACATTTTTGCCATCACGATTTCATTGTATATAATAAATAGATATATTTGTTAATTATATGCACTGTGTGGATTTAAATATAAAATTAATCAAGTATTTACCCAAATCGAAATTAATAAAATAACCGTTCTATTTTCAATAATCGTATCTACATGATAATCTTTGAACACAGTGTGCGCTAGCTTTGTCACACTAGTGATTGAAGCAATGTTTTATCCCTTTCATTATTTCAATACACGTGTCAAGCAAGTGTCATTAATAAAGAATTGTAAATTGTTATTTTTACTCTTAAACTGTAATAATTTAATATATTTTGCTGTGATATGATATTCCTTTATCTTTCTTTATTTTTTTGCACGAATACGTGCACTTTCTGAACACACAGGAAGGCATTTTCGACAACTTTAATGTACCTATCGGCACACGCGCTCACTGGGACCGGTGACAATCTGACTGATTGCATTGGTCCCAAATAGGACCAATTCACGGAATCAGTTTTGGTGCGTTGATGACGTATCTACCTCTTGTTTCTATATATAATATCATTGGATGGCATTCTATCTTTTGACAAAACATGAACGAAATCATTTATCATTTCATATTTCAAAGAAAATTTATATGTTATATTAAAGGTAACCTAATAAAATAAATCTCTATAGTCCTTTCACCTTTCACTTGGAAAAATTAAACATATTTCTATTAAATAATTTCCATTTGCACTACTAAGCACAGTAAAATATTGCAATGTATGCTATAAAGAAATAATATTTGTGACACAAATTGTTTTCATAATTCCTGAACGTAATTTAGAAAAACGTTGCCATACCTATACATTTTTTACTGTGTATGGTATTTCCACAGGGTATTTCGGTCTTGTGATTCTTTTATTAAATCAAGATAAATCTAACACGTCTACTACAAAAACAAGACGAAAACAGATTCTTATAGCACAAATTAATAATTTTAAGTGTTTGAATAGCTGATCATCGATTGCGTAATGTTTTCAATAATAGTTTATGTTGTGTTTATGTCAGTATTTATGGGAGATTTAACATACAGCGTATAGTAACTAACAAATTAACATATGTCACTAATTGTCAACGTCAATGAAATTTGCCGTATTGTTTATTTTTGCAAATATCACTATTTAAACAGTTATCTGATAAAAGTAACTGAAATCCTTGATATATTTAGCTTATTACTAAAAGACGAAAGCCATGAAACGTATAAAACGGCATAAAATTAAGCGGGAGGAGCCTGAAACGTCGTACGCTCGGAATGAAGAACACGACCTGGCTTACTACATTCATGATAGAGTTGAACTAATGCATCAAGTATTTTCTGTTCTAAAACATAAGGAACTCAGATCTATGGCTCCGGAGTGCGTACGGCATATATCCATTGATGATTTACAGGAATTGTGTACGGAAGAGGTTGGTTAGAATTCGTCTTAAAATTTTGTACATCGTCTTATTCTGTTGCCTTCTTTTGCCACTAAATGATGTTTATAGTTTTATATATACATAGAAATTTTTATTAGCTAGAATGATATTCATATTCTTATAATAAACAGGGTTTTGTAAAGTCTATGTCTTTGCTGCTTTAAGCGTTCATTTAAACTTTGAGGTATATTATATGAATTGATGAGTAAATAGATAAATACTCTCTTATGTAATACATAGCAAACATTTATATCTAAATATTACTATATCTTCTGTATATTTAGTAATAAGTAATAAATAAATATTAAAGGACATTATTATACAAATCAACCGAGTCCCACAGTAAGCTCAATTAAGGTTTGTGTTGTGGGTACTAGGCGACGATAAATATTATACTTTATAACTACATATATAGATATTTGGTTTTATTGAATTAATAATAAAAGAATTAATTAATTTATTTCAAGTGAAGAGTGAACCGGTACCTAATAGGGAAGCGCGTACCATCTTAGAACAAGAATTTATTTCAAAATGCAATTTATACACAATTTAATATATAATCAACTTTTACAGCTTCTCGGAATAAGTTCAAAGCGTCTCTGTGCAATCTTGGATGGAGCGGAACCACCGTCCAACACAGAGTCGTCGAGCTCATCACCAGAGCACATGGAAACTATATCGTTAGATAGTATATCGTCTGACGACGAGATACTGAGTGAGACTAGCACGAAGAAGAGTAAAAAGGTATGTTTGTTTGTTTATGTACTTAAAACAAATATTCAAACATTTATTTATTCAACTAGCTTACCGCCCGCGGCTTCGCTCGCTTTGACTAAAACCTAATAAATTATATACTTACTAAAACCTTCCTCTTGAATCACTCTATCTATTAAAAAAAACCGCATCAAAATCCGTTGCGTAGTTTTAAAGATTTAAGCATACATAGGGACATAGGTAAATAGGGACAGAGAAAGCGACTTTGTTTCATACTATGTAGTGATTATACTTCTTCTAGATTAGATTTTGAATCATCATAACATAGTTTAACACTTGCAACAAAACAGCTAGTATTTCTATAGCTTATGTATATCCGTTTAGTAACAAACATACATTCATATTATAATATACCTTAAGAAATTTCGAATTAATAATTTTAGCACCATATAAAATGTTACATTGGTATGATTTTCACAAAGCTATAGTAATTGCGTAATAGAGTTTCTTCCTGGCTCTTTTCTATACAAAATGCTTTGAACTTATACACTACTAATCTATGCTAATATTATAAAGAGGAAAGGTTTGAAATTATGTATGTATGGTTTTCACACATAAACTACTGGACCGATTTTGATGAAATTTGGAACAGATTATCTTTAGACCTTAAGAAAGAACATAGGCTACCTTTTATTGCGAAATATGTACCACGGGCGAAGCCGGGGCGGACCGCTAGTCCAAAATAAGTATGTTATTTCCCAATTTGTTTGATATTTTGTACTTATACAGTATTAATATTCTACGTGACATCCGCAGCACAAACACAAACACCATAAGAGCAAACAAAAGCGGAACCCCGCCCCCGAGGGCGAAGACTCGCGGGCGTCCCGTGCGGGGCTCACAGTATTGGAGTTACTTGAGTTGCAAGCAAGGGCCAGAGCGATAAGGGCTCAACTGCAGAGGGCTAACGGTTAGTGGTAGTTTATTTATATTTAAAATTTAGTTTTCATACAATTCAAATGCTTTATGAATACTAGAATAAAAGAATAGACAAAAGATGCAGTTACGAAATCATGATCGAATTTTTTCTTTTCCTTTAAAAAGGTTTAATTTATCTATATTTCGCTTTTATTATACCAACCATTCCATACCATATTATATTTAGGATACCAACTATGTTTTTGAAGTGAAACTTTTTTATTGGAGTTGGAAAAAAATTTTGTGTAATATTTTTTGGTTACGCGTGACATTTTTCCGTTACGCGCCTTTTTCTTATCCCTACCACGCGTGATTCGACGTATTTCTGTAAAGTATATATAGTAATATAGTAAATAATTTTTTGAAAAATAAGGTCATAAAGAAGTTTCACTTCTTACGTGTGTACTCAAGTACACGCACTCATTTTTTTTAAATAAATATAGATGATACCATAAAGTGGTGTTGGATTCCCCCATTCTTATTTGAATAACATTGCACTTAAATTTATTTAGCTTTTATTATGTGAGTTAAATCATAGTTGTGTGTGATTTGTAATACCGTGTATCACTATCACTACATAGTATGAAACAAAGTCGCTTTCTCTGTCCCTATGTCCCTTTGTATGCTTAAATCTATAAAGCTACGCAACGGATTTTGATGCGGTTTTTTTTAATAGATAGAGAGATTCAAGAGGAAGGTTTTAGTATATAATTTACTAGCGACCCGCCCCGGCTTCGCACGGGTGCAATGTTGATACTAAATACACTACAGAAAAACTGTGAACGTTGTATATAAAAACATAGCGGCCCGCTCCGACTTCGTATAGATAGCCTGGCGGCCGGCCGGTACCGCCGCAAACGCTACGTCCCGCAATTTTTAAATCTGTAATATCTTCGAAAATATTCACTTAAATCATACGGTGTAAAGGGCCATATAGATCTATATTAAACGAACAATGTATTCAAGGTATTTAATTGGTTAAGGATTAATGCTGTATTGGTTAAAATCGCATCGAAAATTAGCAATTATTTTTCGTAAAAAGTAAATGACAAAAAAATGTTATTGTGGGTTATCCATAAGAGATAGACATATACCATCGCGGACTTTTCTATAGACCTTTTCAATGTGTATAATACTTAGTACATTATTTTGATAAAACTCGTAGGGTTCAGCCTGCGTTTGCAATGTAAGCGGAAAAAATGTAATTTTTTACGACATCACTTTAGAAACCTCAAAAATAACAGTACTTCTCCACTATTTAATGGATGTTATTATACATATAAACCTTCCTCTTGAATCACTCTATCTATTAAAAAAAACCGCATCAAAATCCGTTGCGTAGTTTCAAAGATTTAAGCGTACAAAGGGACATAGGGACATAAGGACATAGGGACATAGGGACAGGGAAATCGACTTTGTTTTATACTATGTAGTGATTAGGTTTTAGACAAAGCGGGCGAAGCTGTGGGCGGAAAGCTAGTAATGAATAAATTGCGTTTAAAATCCCATAAAATACTTACACAAATTAAATGAATTCACAGTACCACAAGAAACAGAAACAACCAATGTACCGCAGTCTGACGATGACGAGGTGGTGATCAAAGAGGAAGCCCCTGAGGTTGTGGAAATTAGCAGCGAGGACGAGAAACCCAGTGTTAAGGAACTTGACAGTGAGTGTAGTGAAAATCTATGTACTTACTGATAATATAAAGTTTGTTTGTTTGAACGAAATTATGTTAGGAACTAATGGATCGTTTAAAAAAATATTTCACTGTGAATAATTATGTAATACATACTTGATATGTAACATGGGCGAAGATCGAAGAATGGGCGAAGAATGGTGGATCGCTAGTGTTCATTTAAATTGGAATTACATACTATAATTTTGATTATTAGTTATATATAGAAGTAGTATTAAATATTAATAGACTATTAAAATTTTAAACAAAGAATTGCTACTTCTAAAAGTATGTTCAATAAGTAATAATTTGCTTGAATCTGATATATATAGCATAATTGGAATAATTACTCTTTCATTTTACCCAATATAATTTAATTCATTTTGTTTGCAGAAAAATTACAAACAAACGGAGAAAAATCAAGTGAAAACGCAAAAACAGTCACAAAGAAAATCAATGATTTGATAATAACAGTACCTCAGTCGAAACCAACAAGAAAAATTAAATTAAACAGAACTAAATCCGTTAAAAATGACGACGAAGTCACTAAAACAAATGCACTAGAAACTGTTACAGCTCCAGCAGCTCCTCCTTCAGCTCCTGAAAAGAAATCAAAGAAAAAGCAAAAGAAAAAAGATAAAAAGAAAAACAAAGATGGCAGCGATCAAGATGAGATTACGTTACAACTGTCCGATACCGAGAAAATGGATTTATTAGAAGATTTGGATAGAAAAAGTTCGAGCTCTGAAGATTCTGAAAGCAGTTCTAGTTCTGATGATATAAGTTCAGATAGTTCAGATGAGAAATCTAAGAAAAGTAATACAAAAGATGTTAAAGTTACGAAGCCCTCGAAAAACACAGAAAATGAAGACAAATCTGTATCTATGGACACTGATATTAAAATTGATAATGAAGTTGAGATGGTTAAAGATATTGCAGTAAATGAAACGAATAAAAGTGATGAAACTGTAGTTGAACAAAGTGAAACTAAAGACACAGATGAATCTGTTAAAGAAATTATCAATAACGAAGTAAATAATAAGGAAATTGCCAATAGTGGAGAAAATAATGCTATAACTACAGAAAGGACTGAAAAAATGGACGTAGATGTTCCAACCGAAGATATACCACAAAACGCTCAATCGAAAGAAACTCCTAAAGAAATAGAAGAAGGTGAAATAACTGAAAACAGTAGAAATCTATCAGAAGGGGAAATATCTCAAGAGAGTATCGACGTAAAAGAAACAGCTACAAATACACAAGATGTCGTCTGCATTTCAGACGACGATAAGAAAAGCAAAAAGAAAAAGAAGGATAAGAAGAAGAAGTCCAAAAAGTCGGATTTTCGCGAGAGCGCTGATCAAAATTTCTATAAACAAGATGCAACTGATTGTGTAGAAGCTAAAATTACGACAGAAAACGATACAAAAACAGATAAAAACCCAGGCACAGGTTGTGTAGAAACTCAAATTATAGACACGGACAAAGATATAAACACAGATAAAAGAGCAGATACAGATTGTATAGAAACTCAAGTTATAGATATAGAGGAAGATACAAAAACAGATAAAATACCAAATACAGATTGTGTAAAAACTGAAATTACTGATACAAAACCAGATATACTAATAATAGATGAAGATAAGGCTATGGAAAGTACAGATGACGTATTCGAATATTTAGAACTATCCGACGATTCGTCGTGTTACGAAGTTGAAGGAATATCCGTTTTATCAAAAGAACCAACAGCGCAAGAAATAGCGGCGCTTTCTGCTAAAATAGACGAAATAGATAGAGATGAAGTTATCACAGAGGAAGAGATAAGGGAATACGAACAAATGGAGGCTGAGAAAGAGAAAGATTCAGATCAAGTAGAGAATATATCGTGGAAAGATAGGTATTTGGAAAGCAAGAAGGTTAAAAGTGTGTTAAATACTGCAAATATTTTGAACGCGTTGCGAAAGAAGAATAAAGAATTGAAACATAAAATAGAAGCAGCTAAAAAGGCAATCGTAGAAACGATAGAGCCAGAAGTCCCTCAAGAAGTAGAAAATACATCTAATGTCGTTGAAGGATCTATAGATCATTATAACACGTTGGAAGGATCGACGAAATTCGTAGATCCCGTCAAAGAGGTGGAAGAAAAGACGGTTTCGAAGGAAATGAAAAAAGATGCGAAACAATTGTTGAAAATGTATAAGAAACTGCTGAAATACAATGATATGAATAAAAAGAAGGATCCCAATAAAAAGAAGAAGAAAAAGCAGAAGAAGAATAAAGATAAAGATAAAAATAGTAATTAATTTAATTACTTATGTAGTTATGTATAAAACATTATTTTTGAAATACTTAATTGTTTCATTTCTATATTTACATATTTAAAGTTAATAACTACAAATTATCCGCTCTCCACTGCAAGAATCGCGATGGAACATCCATTAAAAAGGGTTATATTATCTTAATCTTCTCTTATCTTCTTATATATAAAAATGAATCGCAAAATGTGTTGGTAAGCGCATAACTCGAGAACGGCTGAACCGATTTCGATAATTCTTTTTTTATTATATTCCTTGAAGTACGAGGATGGTTTTTATGTAGAGAAAACGTAAATATGTACCACGGGCGAAGCCGGGGCGGACCGCTAGTATAATATAAATCTCGTGTCACAAGGTTTGTCCTCAATGGAATCCTAAACCACTTAACCGATTATAATAAAATTCGCACACCATGTGCAGTTCGATCCAACTTGAGAGATAGGATAGTTTAAACATGTAGGTACCACGGGCGAAGCCGGGGCGGACCGCTAGTTAAATATAAATAAGTAGTATCACTTTATACGTGCAGTACAGATATAAATACTAAAATATGTGTTGATAATAAATATCAATGAATGCTATTTAGTTGTTTAAAATTATGTTTAATTCAAATATGTATAACAGCAAAATGATATGAAGGAACAGGCCTTTTCCACCTGAAAAGGGAAATTCCTAACGCCCTCTGCGTTAGCTATTTTATCTTATAAGTAAATACTTATGGAGTAACTAATTATTACTAATCTATGATGGTAAATAAACACTTACCTTAATATTTGGAAATTAGTAAATGAATTATGAATTCAAAACGAATATCCATATACCCGCATGCACAACTTATTTGGGCAAAAGTCTTCAACATATAAATTCGATTACCATTACCATAATAAACCTGCTGTTAGGTATTCTGATTTCTGTAGTTTAGAGAAAGTATCAAAGTAATATATTTTACACCCCCTCTACACTACTCGCGAAGTTGAACGAGGTTAGACGAATAGAATAATGTAGAGAGGCAGTTCGGCTTACTTCGTCCAACTTTACCTCGCCTCGGCCGACTTCCGTTTGTTGTCGGTTTTTGCGCCCGAGTCAAAGGGCACGAAGTTACCTGAAGTTCGTTCTGAATATGAATGTATGCGCTCTCGCGAAGTTGAACGAGTGTGTAGTGTAGCACCGCGGACTTCGGCCGAGTACTTCGCCGAGGAACTTCGCGAGTAGTGTAGAGGAGGCATTAAAATTTGCGCCTCTTTTGATTTTTCTTTTTAATTTTTTGTGAGACTTCAAGTGGCAACTGGCAACCCTGGTGATAAGTTATGTAATTAAATTTTCATTACGTTTTCGTCTAAAATATTTAATTGAATACATAATAATAAATTACATTGAAGTAGATTGTAGACGTGTTGTACACTTAAATTCACAGCTTAATTTTTATGCATGTTAATTTATTCATTCATTTATTGACACTAGCAACATCATAGTGAAGCCAAATTACAAGACGAAACGTTTTCAAAATGGCCGCCATTCTATAGACATTAGATAGGTACCTACAGCTTGCAGTATTTTGATCAACTGTTTTTATTTCCTAACTGCAAAATTCAATAATAATTATTAACTGTGATAAAGCTAGTGAATGAATCGATAATTGTGAATTTTATTGAAGTGACTGGGGGAGTATTTATTTAGTGACGGACTAAAAAGCAGAAAATCGCATGGGGTTAACAAAATGACGCAGTTTTTACCCCCAAACTTGCTTGCATTGTTTGCGGCGAGGGACCAAATCCCTTACTTGCCGCCTGCAGCCAAGTTACCACATGAGAAGAAACAAAAAGGCTACGATGGAGTCGGCGCTTTTCTCAACGTATTTGAGGTTAGATATTACATTATGCATTATTGATGCATTTTCTCTATTATGCAAATTAGCGTTATAGGGTGTGTAACATATGAAGCGTAGAACATTTTTGATCGATTTTTACTGTGTTGGCAGAAAACTAATGACCATATTATGATAGTAGACCTTTTACAGTTTTAACTGGCAAAATAGAGCATAAATACCATGTCATTATCATTCTATAGCCTGGATTATCTCGTAATCGTCTACAATAATGAAGTCTAAACATAGTTTGAGTTTGCCATATTACATTCATATTACAAAAATAAGTTGTACCTATACAATTGCCTCAAATACAAACTGAATCTTGTCAAGTAATGTACCGACTTCATAACACAACAGCTGTACAAATTTTATCTACCAGAATATTTGCTGTTATAAAAATAGTTTGCAAAATCAACTGCAATGATCAATCCATTTTATAACATTGATTATAGTTATAAACACAAGTTCATTCAAATTTTGAACAAATATGCATTTGAAATTTATTTTATATTGTTGTTCTGCGTATGTTTATCCTAATTATTGAGGTAATTAGCTTCCGTTGTAATTAATAAGTGTACTAGCTGAAAACAACTTTTAAAAAATAATTCAATGTACCAAATATTTAGATTTCTTTTTCTGTTGGGACTTGAGAGGCACTTGAGTTACTTTTCGTATTTATTTGTAACTAGCTTTCCGCCCGCGGCTTCGCCCGCGTTTTCAAAGAAAAACCCGTTCCCGTAGGATTTCCGGGATAAAACCTATCCTATGTCCTTTCTCAGGTATCAAAATATCTCTATACCAAATTTCATGCAAATTGGTTCAGTAGTTATGGCGTGATTGAGTAACAGACGGACAGACAGAGTTACTTTCGCATTTATAATATTAGTATGGATATAGCCTTCCTCGATAAATGGGCTATCTAACACCGAAAGAATTTTTCAAATTGGACCAGTAGTTCCCGAGATTAGCGCGTTCAAACAAACAAACAAACTGATACACAAAAAGCTATAAGAAGCTGAATAAACACAACGACGACAACAACAAAAGAGGGCGTTAATTTTTGATAGACATAAATTTGAACCTCAATGTAATAATAGTTAGGTTTATGTGTGACGATTTAATAGTTAGGTTTGTGTTAACAAAAAGGCTACGATGGAGTCGGCGCTTTTCTCAACGTATTTGAGGTTAGATATTACATTATGCATTATTAATAATGCATTTTCTCTATTATGCAAATTAGCGTTATAGGGTGTGTAAGCAGTAAGCACCCACGAAGCGTAGAACATTTTCGATCGATTTTTACTGTGTTTACAGAAAACTAATGACCATATTATGATAACAGACCTTTTACAGTTTTAACTGGCAAAATAGAGCAAAATACCATGTAATTATCATTCTATAGCCTGGATTATCTCGTAATCGTCTACAATAAGGAAGTCAAAACATAATTTAAGTTTGCCATATTACATTCATATTACAAAAATAAGTTTGTATATAACTTATTTTGCCTCAAATACAAACTGAATCTTGTCAGTAATGTACCAACTTCACACAAGAACAACAGTTGTACAAATTTTATCCACCAGAATATTGGCTGCAATAAAAATAGTTTGTAAAATCAACTGCATTGATCAATCCATTTTATAACTGTATGGGCTGCTGAGTTGATATGATATCCCATACACTCCTTTAGTTGATAAGTTGATAGTTTGATAGGATGATGTAAAAACCAGTTATAGCTTTTGATCACTTTTAATTTTGTTGATTGATACTTTAAACTAATGATGATAAGGCACGAGCCGCGAGCGCAGACTGACTGGGTGAAGATGTTCTTGTCACCGTAATGAAATAGGATCGTGTAAAGCGCTGAGTCAGGATGTACAGCTAGCCCGTACAATAACATTGATTATAGTTTTAAACACAAGTTCATACAAATTTTGAACAAATACATATGCATTAGAAATTTATTTAAAATTGTTTTTCTGCGTACGTTTATCCTAATTATTGAGGTAATTAGCTTCCGTTGTAATTAATCAGTGTACTAGCTGAAAACAACTTTTTAAAAAAAATTTCAATGTACTGAAAATTTAGATTTCTTTTTCTGTTGAGACTGTAAGACTTGACGGTTTTGTTACACGTTGCTCGACTTGAACTAGAAACTGTGATGTCAGAACAACACTGATGGCATCAAGGGAACAGATAGCATCTCTTCTTTCACGCTACAAGTATTCTCTAAAAAAAAAAAATTCTCTAAAAAAAATAATCAACATACAGTTTTGACTTAAACTCAAACTCAAACATTTATTTATTTAATAATAGGCTTCTAGAAGCACTTTTGAAACGTCATTACATATTTTTAACATTTACTACCGATTCGGAAAGCAGTATCTACAGAGAAGAACCGGCAAGAAACTCCATAGTTGCTCTTTAAATCATGTCAGTTTTACAAAATATTATTATCATAAATAATATTATAACTAGCTTACCGCCCGCGGCTTCGCCCGCTTCGTCTAAAACCGAATAAATTATATACTAAAACCTTCCTCTTGAATCACTCTATCTATTAAAAAAAACCGCATAAACATCCGTTGCGTAGTTTTAAAGATTTAAGAATACATAAGGACATAGGGACAGAGAAAGCGACTTTATACTATGTAGTGTAAAAGTGAAGTCCCGTGTCCCCTAGTGGGGTAAGGGGCAGATGCATTATGTATACATCTGTTTCACTGATTGATTTTCTATATGGACAAGTAGGTGATCAGCCTTTTGTGTCCTGCCAGACCGAGACATTTTTTTTCTTCGTCTCCACCGGGAATCGAACCCAGGACCCCTCGGTTCGACGCTCACGCGTCAACCACTGAACCAAGGATACTATGTAGTGATACTCATTTATTAATTGTTTATTATGTCAATAGCACCCATCAGAAACCCCACCCCCCACGCGTGTGGAGACCCGCGAGGAGCGCCTCGAGCGTCGCCGCCGGGAGCGAGCCGAACAAACTGCGTATAAGTTAGAGCAAGAGATCGCCTTGTGGGATCCGAGCATTAACCCACGGGCCACGGGGGATCCGTTTAAAACGTTGTTTGTGGCTAGAGTGGTGAGTTTTTACTTTAGTTATTTAGTGATGATATTATACACCTATACCTTTTACATACAATTAATGTATTAAAAAAATATCATAACTACATGTGTCCCTTAGACACATAAAACTGAAAGAATATAAAAAATTCGATCACGAGGTGGGATTCAAACCTGCATCCTTTGCTGTACCAAATTTAATTTATAAAAATGGAATGAATGAAAGGAAAGACATTGTTTAATTTATTATCAAATACTAATATTTACAAATGGTTAGGGAGCCAGGTGCAAATTTGGTTAACTATTTCCTCTCAAGAGATAATTCGTCAGACGCATGAGAGTATAGTATTATAAAGCCTCGTGAACGTCAGCTGGCGCTCGGTTGGGGGGGGGGGTGAGCGGTTGTAGCCTCCCACGCACATAGGAAAAAAAATAGATTCATTCATTCATTTCCTCTCAGCTAAAAATTTGTCAAATTGTAGCTAACCCTATATCTCAACGAAAAAAAATAGTCAGCTGGTTACAACATGGTGTATTATACGTCAGCTGGTGTCTCGAACATGAAAGTTAAATTTAAAGAAAAATTTATTTTCCGTTATTTCCTCTCAAACAAAAATTTACCTGATGATAGCTTATATGTAACTGTGGATAAATATATATGTCAGCTGGCTGTATCTTGGTGGAAAAACCGTCAGCTGATACGGGAGGCTACAACCGCTCTTCCCCCCAACCGAGCTCCAGCTGACGTTCACGAGGCTTCATAATACTATACTTTGATGCATTTTACTAATTACCGCTTGAGAGGAACTTGGTCATAAAATCTGCTGCTGGCTCCCGGACCAAAACTAAATATAAATGTTTACTTTCAGAACTATGACACATCTGAGTCGAAACTCAGAAGAGAGTTTGAGGGATATGGACCAATTAAAAAGGTGAGTTTATTTATTTACTTTTATGTTTTTGTATATAGGTGGCGTTTATAATAACAAAGAAAGGCAAAATCGTGCATATCAAAAGTTTCAGCATTAAAACATTTTTAGTCACTTATTATAATATTATGTGTCAGTAAATTATAGTTATATTCACTTTGAAATGATTCGTGATTTAGTTTTGTTTCAATTTAAAGTTGTGTTTTCACATTTTGCACGCCTCATAAGCGAAGCGTTGAGGTGGGTACTACTGTCACTTCGCGCAAAACATCTGATTTTTCAAACTTAAAATGTCTTTATGTATCATACATTGCACTTGTAAGATAATACATACACACACATATTAAGAAAAAACACTATTTTTAACGTTCATGATATTTTTGATGTCATTTTTGTTATTTAAACTAGTTAAAAAACAGTTTAAAAAAGTTCTGTCTTGGACGTCCGTGTGTCTGTATGTGCGGAGGATTTTCTTGTTAACACGATAGCGACCGAAATACTTTACTAATCGAGTCTTTTTTTTTCTCTTACGCTTGAGTATGCTCAGGAATAGAACCCTTTCATTTTTCAGGGTCTGATTCGATGTGGTTTAATTGTTATTAAATAAACAAAAATAATAATTAATAAATATTTATTAAAAAAAAATTATGAGGCGTGCACTTTTGGATTTTCCAAATTTTTTTAAATACATACAATATTTAAATTCTTCATTTATATACATAACAGCAATATAATTTACTTTGTGACAACGACTTTCTAATGAATTTTAAACGTGAAACATTCATAGCCGCGTTAAAAATTTCTAAAAATGCGGGTAGTTTAAATAATTTGATAACCAATTCACCAGATATACCTAGTGTATAACAAGGAGGACGGCAAGCCGCGCGGATACGCGTTCATCGAGTACGAGCACGAGCGGGACATGCACTGTGAGTACACGAACAGACATACAGACACACACACACACACACACGAGTATACAAACGGATAGATACACACACAGACGCAGATACGCATACATAAACACGCATACATTTATACAAAAACACACGAAGGCAGATACATAAATGCGCGCGCGTACATTTACACACACACAAAGATACGCCCGCACACAGACACGCATAAGGATACGTACACAGATACGTGTACTTAAACACGCACACACACATACATATGTACACAAAAACATATTATAGTGGTGGCACTTTAATATTCGATCAATATGATATGAATTTTTGACATTTTTTTGTGACGCCATCCCAAAAAAAATTTTAAAAGATATATGTAAATTATAATGCAAGTTAAAGTGTGGCCACTAAGTATGTAATAATACATAAAATATGTAAAATATTTGTGGAATGCATATATTTAGAGCCTTACTAATAAACATTTTTAATCTGTGATTAAATCTTTTCTTATCTTTTGTCTCTTTCTCTCTCGAATTGCAACACAAGAGAGAAGGAGACAAAACATTTGATTTATTAGTAAGTGGGTTAGATTGGAATATGTTGTTTGAGCGGGCTGTATTACCATTTTGGAGGGATGTAATGACGATTCGAAAGTGCTTCTAGAAGAAGTCTAATTGAATAAATAAATGTTTGAGTTTGAGTTTGTGGTTGCGTTTTAAATACTATTAAAACGCACTAGCTGGAATATCGTAAAGTGAACCATTAATGCTTAATTATTACAAAAATTTGATTAATGACATTTTTTTCTTTCTAATGATGATATTTCCCTCCAAAATGGTATCAGGCCGTGTCCCGCGCGCAACGATATCATTAATGAGTGGTTTTTTCTATTCGCACCACAGACCCAGCCGTTATGACCAATGCCTCTCGAGTACGTCAACGTTGTTTATAGGTTTGTATGTGGTAAGACGCCAACATACAACTGTACTAGATTTATTTATTATGGGGCGGAATAATGATAAATTATTAGGAAGATAGGCTAATGATTTGTATCAGTAGGGTAATAGGTTGAAAAGTACGGTGGTAAGACGTTAACTAGTGTACTAGATTTATTTATTTGGGGAGAAATAATGATCAATCATTAAGGGATTTCATTTATATCATTAGGGCAATTGGTGTAGGATAAATCATTAGGTTAATAGGTTGAAAGATATGGTGGTAAACGCAAATATATAACTAGGTATACTGAAATTAATTTGGGGGTGAAATAATGATGAATCATTATGGCAATAGGACTAATATTATAAGAAAGATAGGTTAATGATAAATATCATTAGGAAGATATGTTAATGATACATGTCATTTGGGCAGCGACGGTAAGGTCTTTAATAGGTTTGTAGTGAAAAGTATTATTTTATGTAGGGTATGGTATATAGCTAAATGGTAAAAAAGTTTAGGTACCTACTTAAGCTTAGTCGAAACGACAAGTTTTTGATATAAAAATGATAGAAAGTCGTCATTGAAATTTGAAATTGCGTTAATGATTTTAGGAATAATGATATGTAATTTGAAATGTGAGAAATGAATTTGATTATGCAAGTATTTTAAAATCGTTTATGATAACTTAATTAGGATTTTTTTGAATAACTTCTCATTTATACATATTTTTTTTGCATTAAATTACTGTCATTTTAAGTATTTCTAAAAATCAGCAGAATAAATGACGAAAATGTGAGTAGAAACATTTAAATTAAATTTGAATAGTAGTATATGCGCCATATTTTTTAAACAAATAATATATTTTTGGGGGTAGTCACATAAAATAATTATAATACAACACCATAACGCCATGTCCGTCACAAGGATAAGTATGGTTTCAAATTATTCTTTATCAAATATTTAGTTTTTATTTTTCTTTATTTTTTTTATTGAATAAAAAATTAAAATTTGCGCAAAATGGGATAACGTAAGTAAAGCGCACCAGGTAACTTGGTAATTATTCCGAAGGAACGGGCGCAACGGGATTAAAAAATATATATATAAAAAGTAAGTAAAAATGTAAGAAATTTAACGTAAACGAGGGTAGGTATCAAATTTGTTTTTATTTTCACGGCGTCACGGCTCGGTCGGTAGGTATATCGTGTTTATTTTGTTATTTCTCAATTGATGTGCGATTTTGAGCCCTTTTTGTATGTAATAAAGTCGATATTGGCATGATAAATTGTCAAGTACATTTATTACGCAAAAGTCGATCTTATTACTTACAAAAAAGGGTCAAAATCGTTTGTACAATAAAATGTGTTGTGTAAAAGAACAACGTCAGTTGGGAAATGTATCTTATTGCAATGTCAATACAGTTGATATTGCAATATATGTGTTTTTTCAGCGCTACAGTGAAAGTCTGTATGGATATTGGTATTATTTTTGTATGTATGTCCATGCAGACTTTGTTGTTTGTCTGTCCCACGCGTGTGCCTCTTGGTTTTAAGATAATTTGGGTATTTTGTGCTGATTGAAGTTTGTTAAAACTTTGGACAACACAAAATGCAAAATATTTTTGAAATTTGATAATGTTTAAATTT
Organism: Colias eurytheme; assembly: GCF_061535395.1. NCBI lineage: Eukaryota > Metazoa > Arthropoda > Insecta > Lepidoptera > Pieridae > Colias > Colias eurytheme. The sequence continues at coordinate 157,764 of NC_143010.1, read as the reverse complement.
CAATTTTTTCGCATTTTTTTGGAACAATCGCGGTGTTTGTTTTTTCTACAACTTGACTGTGATAAGTTATTTAGTTGACGAGTAAATTCCATCAAAATAGAACCTTCTGCAATATTAAAAAAACGATTACGCATGTATCGAAATGAAATAGTACTTTTCGAAGAAGTATAACTAGATTAATGTAAACTTTAAAACTAAACATCACGAACAAAAAATGTGAAAAATCACATGATTGACTTAATTTTTTGTACATCCACAAAGAATACGTAAAAATTAAGCTACCAATATACCAAAAAAAATGCGAAAAATCACAAAAAATCCCGCAAAACCGAGGCACATGCGTGGCACACACACACAACAGCCAATACAATACAACGCACACACATTGCAGCCGCTTACAAGCACGCAGACGGCAAGAAGATCGACGGCAAGCGCGTGCTCGTCGACGTGGAGCGAGCCCGCACTGTGAAGGGCTGGCTGCCGAGGAGATTGGGTGAGCGATATATATGCTAAATTTAAGTTACACTTAAAAATGACTTAAAATTACTTTTATTATATTTCGTCGCACACTGATAGGTAATTCCATTTCAATTCTAATCTATACTAAAATTATAAAGCTGAAAAATTTGCTTGTTTGAACGCGCTAATGGTCCGATGGGTCTTGGAATTCGTTCGGTGTTAGATAGCCTATTTATCGAGGAAGTCGTAGTATAGGCTATAGTATATCATCACGCTAAGACCAACAGACTCCATTACAGTAGTATAAAACTTGCACAAATGTGTATTTTGTTAAATTAATTAAAACTTTCAATGAAAAATTGGGCGAATATCGTCTGGTATGGTCATCTAAATGTTTTTAGTACATTTTAAAATTACATGTAATAAACTTACTTAAGTTATCTTTACTATCGGATCGGATCGACCCCAAGGTACACCACTTGGTCCTCTGCTATACCCAAGTGGCAAATTTGTTTTTTTTTTGCCAATGGGAAACCATAAAAAATGCAAAAAATAGGTGTCTATAAATGTGCTAAGCCTAACCTATACGAGTGACATCAATATGGAGTACCCCAAGGTACACCACTTGGTGCACTGCTTTACCTTACCTATACAAGTGGTAAATGTAAATGTAAATGTAAAGTAAAATGATAATAAACATTTTTTTATTATTTATCTAAAGGTGGCGGTCTCGGTGGAACTCGTCGCGGAGGGAACGACGTGAACATCAAGCACTCTGGTAGAGAGGACAACGAGAGGGAGAGGGAGAGATACCGGCTCGAGCAGAGAGACAGGGACAGGGAGCGGGACGAGCGGGGCGCGAGGGACAGGCCCGAGCGTGAGTGTGGTGTGCCGATTGATCGATTGATTGATCGATTATTTGCATTCACTAGTTGTTTATCCGCTATTCTAGTAATAACTATACATATAACGTTTCCAGGCGGTGCCCGTCGCCGGTCCCGTTCCCGCTCCCGGCGCCGCTCGGGGTCGCGGGCGAGACGTCGCTCGAGGGACAAGCGGGATGACGAACCAGCTGATAAGTTAGTAGCGACATATATAATTATATTCTTAGGGATTTTAAATTCAACCTAGAAAGGTTTTATTCCTTACAAAATGATTTTCAAACTCAAACATTTATTCATTCAATTAGATTTCTTATAGAAGCACTTTTGAAACGTCATTACATATTTTGAAATTTACCACCGATTCGGAAAGCAGTATCTACGGAGAAGAACCGGCAAGAAACTCCATAGTTGCTCTTTTAAATCATGTCAGTTTTACAATTTTACAAAATACATACATCATATATTATAATAACATGCCAAAGAACTGTCCTGTGGTTTTTTCGCGACAACCCTCCATGGGTTTTTATTGTCCATATATTCCTGAATACTGTAGTACGCTCTCTGAACTAGTACATTTTTTATATAAGTTTTAAATTTAGAACTACTAAAAATTCTCGGCGAACGGTGCTGACAGAATAACAGCGTTACAGCCTCAGCTGTAACATTTATGCTGAGTCAGTAATCCCTTTCCCTGAGGTGATACAGATATAATACAATATTATTACGTCTGATGTTATACTTTTTTTTTAGTTATAAGTGTTGTCTGTAATTTAATGTGCTGTATCATTTTTTTGGGAATAAATGTGTTTCTATTCTATTCTATTCTATATGACTACCTTCAACAATAAAATAATAATCGACTAAAAATAATAATTGATACAACTAACAAAACGACCGTTACATCCGAGAGCCAAATGCAAAAGTGTTAAATCCGCTGTTCAACTCATTTTTATAACCACCCCCACTGTTTGGGTTGCCAGTTGGGGATTAGTTACTAACAATATTATATAACTAGCTTTCCGACCGGGGCTTCGCCCGCGTTTTGAAAGAAAAACCCGTTCCCGTGAGATTGCAGAGATAAAAATAATCCTACAATCCACATACCAAATTTTTATTGCAATCAGTTCAGTAGTATTTGCGTGAAAGAGTAACAAACATACACATTACACACCTACACATACATATGCATCCATCCTGAAAAACTATTGCATTTACAATATTAGTAGAATTCTTAGGGATTTGAGTTTTTTTTTCGTTACAAAATGATTTTACAGTGGAATCCGTTTATAATGATATCCAACTCAAAGGGAAATATCAAACGCGTATAAATGGCCATTTAAAAAAAACACATGTACACGCTCACACACACCAAGCGCTTTCGCAGCCTAAAATTGGGAAGGAGGCGGGGGTTTCGAATATGTTAAATCTGAACCCTCTATCAATGAATTTCATTTATCTACATGTATTTATTATAACTTTTTCCTGAAAATAAAGGTTTTATTATTATTATTTATTATACCAGGTGAAAGGTAAGACGTCAGACGAATTTAGACAGGAGCTTCTACCCATGAAACTGAACAACTTTTTTCTACAACTTTGCTGAATTCGTAAAAAAAATTGGACTTTGTAAGGAAACTTCGCTAATCAGCTGACCGATTTCCATACAAAGTACAATTTTTTTTCTATGAATTCAGCAAAGTTGTAGAACAAAAGTTGTTCAGTTTCATGGGTAGAAGCTCCTGTCTAAATTCGTCTGACGTCTTACCAGTCACCCTGTATATAATTTCCTTCATTTATCTATATATTTATTTCTAAATGTATGTGTGTATGTCCTCAGACGCCGTCGTCGTTCCCGTTCCCGATCGGAGCGGAGACGCGAGAGACGAGAGAGGGATAAGGACAAGGATAAGGTGAGACAAATAAATAAATATTTTGTGTGCTCTTGTGTGTGTGTTTGATTTTAAATTACGAGCTCTACAGCTGGATGATCAAAAAAATCTTATTTACTTTAGAAACTACATTTTTATTAAACTCCGCCCCGGCTTCGTCCGTGGTACATATTTTGCAATAAAAGGTAGCCTATGTTCTTTCTCAGGGTCTAAAGATTATCTGTGCCAAATTTCATCAAAATCGGTTATTTAGTTATTTTGTACAATCAAACAAACAAAGTTTTCCTCTTTATAATATTAGTGTAGATAAACTTATACACCCATGTTTTCTCGATGCAGACCGGATTTATAAATAAACAAGATTTACACCCACGGCTTCGCCCGCGTTTTCAAAGGAAAGCCCGCACAGTTCCCGTTTCCGTAGGATTTCCGGGATAATACCTATCCTATGTGTTAATTTTAAATTACCCTCTATATGTGTGCTAAATTTCATTGAAATCGGGTCAGTAGTATTTGCGTGAAAGAGTAACAAAGACACACACACACACACACACACATACATCCTCACAAACTTTCGTATTTATAATATTAGTAGAATTTAGAAACCAGATGAAATAAATACTTATATAAATAATGGTGGAATAATAATTCAATCGAAAAAATTATAATGACGTAAACTTGGATGCTAACTTTAAGCCGCTCACTCATTTTATTCCCGTGCGAACGGCATCTTCAACACTTTTATATGAAGGCAGGGCTGTAATTCGTATTAAATAATCCCCACTAATATTATAAATGCGAAAGGAACTCTGTCTATCTGTCTTGTCTGTATGTTACGCTTTTCCGCATAAACCTCTCAACCGATTTTGATGAAATTTGGCACAGACAATCTTTATACCCTGAGAAAGAACATAGGCTACCTTTTATTACGAAAAAACACCTCGCGGACGAAGCCGCGGGCGGGAGTTAGTAATAAATAAAATTAATTTATTTCAGGCCACATAACCCATATACAGGTAAATTAGCTTGGAGAAATTTTTGCGTTTGTAGTAGTGTATGGTCAGCAAATAAAATAAAACAACATTTTATTTTTAGTTTTTATTTTATACAGGGTTACTTGTAAAACACCAGCAACCTCGCAGGACAAGATAGCTAACATCATAAGTAACAACATTTGTTCTACGACTTTTGGCATAACGCAATAAATTATTTTTAAATGATTTTTTAAACTTTTATTGTACTCTCCTTACATTTGTAAGTCTATGTTCTATTAATTATCGGATGGACGACGCGACGCCCCCTTCCCCCTCTCGTTCGCTTTTTGTTTACGTAATTTTTGGGAGGCGTAGAGTTTATAATATTCAGACGGAAAATTAAATGAATATTTATTTTTGTATGAAAATAAAATCTAACAAATTATCAAAAGTCGTAGAACAAATGTTGTTACTTATGATGTTAGCTATCTTGTCCTGCGAGGTTGCCGGTGTTTTACAAGTAACCCTGTATATATAAGGGATTTTAAATTAAACTATATGTGTTTCTCCTCTGAAAAAGAGGAGACTTTATTTTAATATTTGCACATTTAACATACATATAACTTTTACATTAACAATGTTACTAAAATGAAAAAACTAACCTGAAAAAGAAACGACATTTAAAGTTTAATTCTTTAGTTTGAGAAGTCAAAGGCTTGCCTCGACCATGTTTTAACACTGGAGCCATATTGAATTAACAATATAAAGTTACAACACTTACACACAAATTAAACACTAGTTATGGCCCTGCCTTCATACAAAACTGCTGAATACGCCGTTCGCACGGGAATAGAATGTGGATGCGATTTCCCTTAGTTAGCATCCAAGCTTACGTCTTTATAATTATTAAACTGTATAAATTCATTCTTTAACTCCGGTCTGCATCGTGCAGACATGGGTGTAAAAGTCTCATTTTAGCTATTAAATGTAGTTTTTAAGTACATCTGAGTTTTCATTTGGGGCCTCCGGCTGCGGGACATGTAATTCACTTCAACAAATATTATAACAATAATAACAAATAATAACAACAATCAACAAATACAAAATTTATCAATTAAACTACGTACATAATAATTATAATTTTTGAATGAAATGTGCTTTATGTTCTAACGGTACCAAACGACTGCACGTGGCACCTGCGGACAGCGTAAACTGGTTTATTCTGGTTTTGTGCGTGTTTCCACTTTCCACTATCAAGTGACGATTTATTTATTTGTTTTGTTTCGTAATTATTATGGTCAAATATTAATTATGAAACAAATTATTATGGACACGATATTTTATTGTTTCACGGTAGTCGCCTTGTCTTTTGCTCAAGGACGTAAAATTGAATGATATATTTTTTTTTATAAAGTCAAAACCATTTTCTTTCAAATAAAAACTTATTTTTATTGAAAACAAAAGTGTTGCTAGGAATAAGTATAAAATTAAATAGTAATGTTAGGATATCGAAACATTTTTGTATAGGCCAGAACGATATAGTGGAAACGCGCTCTAAGATCTGAGTAATATACACACCACTACATATGCAAAAATTTCTCCAAGCTAATTTACCTGTAGTATTAGTAAAATCTTGTTACTATTAAAATTATTACCTACATACATTTAATATTAAGGGTGAAAAATGTTTTTTTTTTAACGTTTTCAGGATAAAGACGGTAAAGACAAGGACCGCGATGGTAAAGACAAGGACAGAGATGGCAAGGATCGGGATAAGGAGCGGGACAGACGTCGCAGGAGGGACAGGGAGAGACGCGAGCCTAAAGTTAAACCGGAGGATATTAAGATCAAGGAGGAGCCGCATGATGGTGAGATTTCCTTGAAACTAAAATAAAAATAAAAGTAATATATTACTAGCTTTCCGCTTGCGGCTTTGTCCCCTAGGCACGATTCGTACGAATGCGCCATGGTGCTCGGGCGTTGTTTATACGACGTTCGACCCAACTACCCTCATTTTGCTAATAGTCGTTGACTCGCTGCGATTTGTTATCAACTACCTACATCAGTTGGGCAGTTGTGTAGAATCGCTGTACATTCTTATTAGTTATTACATTCAAACTAATATTTAACGCGGCCTCGCGTGTTATTTCTTATAGTAGTATATACTAACCTTAAGGGCCGATTTTTCAATGCTTGGATAAAACTTATTCGTCGAATAATGTATAAAACTACCATTTTAAAAACGTATCTATTCTAATTGCCCGTATTTGACAGTTTACGTGACATTTTAATATTATCGTGTAATACTTTATTGGACGGATAAGTTTTATCCAAGCATTGAAAAATCGGCCCTTAATCTTATAACCTGATAAGTAGGCTATTTGTAATATTTTGATGTAAAATGTAATACAAAATTAAATTTGTTATTGACTATTTTGAACTATAAACATGTCTTTGTTACAATAAATCAATTTTATAATTATTTAAGCATGAAAACTAATGTAAATGTAATGTATTCCAGATTACCCCGAGTTCAGTCTCCCCCCACTCGATGTGCACATCAAGCAGGAGCCGAACGAGGACGAGAACAAGTACAACCCGGAGGAGGCCAACGGGGACGATTATAATTATTAGACTTAATAAATACTTGATTATGAACCGCCTTTTATTTTATACTTACCTTTTTTTATAGAATTACTCGATAAATGGGCTATCTCGTTAGATATAATATTTTTTCGAATCGGACCAGTAGTTCCTGAGATTAGCGCGTTCAAACAAACTCTTCAGGTTTATAATATTAGTATTTATATAGTAATTGTGAAAAGGGGCGATTGGAAACAATTGCAATTACACTTTTAATACCTAAAATAACTCTTATTACTTAGGAATAAGCTGTTTTCTAGCCAAACGTTCATTCAATATGAACTGTATATTGCACGTAATAAGAAAAAAATGTGTGCGTGTACTAGTGTACACACGTAAGAAGTGAAACTTCTTTATGACCTTATTTTTCAAAAAATAATTTACTATATGCAACTCTACAGAAATACGTCAATCACGCGTGGTAGTGATAAAAACAAGATGGCGCGTAACGGAAAAATGTCACGTGTAACGAAAAAATGTTACACTAAATTTTTTTCCAACCCCGATAAAGAAGTTTCACTTCAAAAATTGGACTACATTGTAATCTTTTACATTCTCGTTATTCTGTTTTCTAGCCAAACGTTCATTCAATATGAACTGTTTATTGCACGTATTAAGGATAAATTGTCTTATAATACCATTATAATACATCTGTATTCTTTGTAAACCCCTCATCCTCATCACAAGAGATCTTATTTACCTGATTTTTATTAAAATTTCAAACTTATTAAGAAAGAAACGCCAACATATTCTAAATACATTTAATCATATTTCCGAATTAAAACTATAACAATACACGTAATTAAACCCAAGGTTACAATAAAAGCTGCAACCCAAATAAAACATAAGAAATTGCGCGCGAAACAGCTGTTTTCGCCGTGTATCGGACCTCTCACTCTAAACGCGTTCATGTAAGCGGGACCGCGCACTGGGGGCTTCTTTTCCATACCACAGATTGCGTATACTGTAACAGAATAAAAATTTGTTAAAATTGTATAATGCAGAATGCTATCTTAATTCCAGACTGATTAAGCCGTGAATTGAACTGACTGGCAAATTCATAATCGCAATAACCAGCCATGGTTAATTATTGTAATATATGAATTTGCCAGTCAGTTCAATTCACGGCGTAAACTGACTGGAAATAAGAGCCAAGAGGACATAATACGGCCCCTGTACCGCGCGGTTAAACCAGCGGGAAGAAGCAAGTATTACTATAGCATACACGAGTAGGTACCTGTTATACATGAAATAAGTCTTTAATTTCAGTAAATATTACTATTATAGCTTATGTGTGACACTGGTATATAATATTCGGTCTTCATAACTACCATGTATCATCAAAATCCGTTCTGTGGTTTCGTGAAAGAGCAGATAATAAAGATCACAGAACACTATTACTCCTAGCGGATAAAGATACACACAATCTAAAAACTTTCGCATTATCACTACCTACATAAAACAAAGATGCTTTGTCTGTCCCTATGACTCTATGTATGCTTAAATTTTTAAAAGTACTCAACTGATTTTGATGCGATTTTTTTTAAAAGATAGAGCAGAAATTCGAGAGGAATGTTTTAGTATATAATCAAAGCGGGTGGAAAGCTAGTTTATTTTAAATATTACCTATTTAGTAAGAAACAAATATTGAAATTAATATATTATTTCATTGAATAAAGCTTGCAAATAAAAAAAAAGAACGTTAAATTAGGAATAGTTAAATTGAAATAATATTTTATTATGTTTTACGATTACAAGGAAAAACTCATTTACGCGGGTGAAACCGCGAGACACAGCTAGTATTAAAACAAGACCACATTCAACACAACATCATTTATTCACAATCTAACAGGCACTTGACTAAGAAACTTCATCAATAAAACTGTAAACGCAACCGCCGTTCCTCCCAACCCGAGTACGACGAGCCACCACACGCCATTTGTGAAGAAAAACGATGGCCTTCGTTCGTAGTGGTATACGTTCGAGCTGGTTGGCTGTTCCGTGTCTGTGGCTGAAAGCAGTTACTTTATTTCAGTTTATTCATAAAAAAATGGAAAAAAATACAGATAATATAAAATCAAATAATCGTATCCTATACTCATAGTTTTTAGCTGAAGAGTTTGTGTTTTTTAATTTTTTGTATCAAAAAACTACTTAAAAAAAATATTTTATCGATGTACCTATATTATGTCATCCCTGAATGTTATCTTAATTATTTAAATGGGTATTGTAAATGCGTTAGTAACTTTCTGTCTGTCTCTTATTCACGCATCAAGCACTGAACCGATTTGAATGAAATTTGGTACAGAGATAGCTTGAAACCTAAGAAATGACATACGATAGAGGGATAGGTCTTATCCCGAAAAGCCCACGTGAACGGGAACTATGCGGGCGAAGCCGCGGGCGCTAGACGGATATAGTACTAAAACTGAATGCATGATAACATAAAATTAGAACAATGTCTTGAAAATGTAATTAAGTTATTAGTACCTGTAGAATTTTATAGTAATTATAATATTTGATAATAATAATTAATAGAGGTCATGAAGTCAGAAGAAATAGGACTCAGAGGACGATCACAGATCAACGTGTCACGCCATCTAGCGACAGTTGAAAAACACTTGGACGAGCATGATTTTTAAGGATAATAAAAAATACATAATGATTGGTCATTGGTCTGTACTTACCTTAGGTACTTACAATAGGACGGTAATAATGCGAAAACTAGATAAAATATAAAAAAGCATCAATAAAAAGTCACGAAAATACGAGATTTAAAAATAAAATACGACTTACTTGCGCTTAAAGTTTTCCGTTCGCTGTCTGAAACACTAAAAGAAACACAATTTGATGTATTTTATAAATAGGTATTCACTGCCTAAACATAATATTATTCTTTAATTAAAACCTGTGATTAAAACACAAGCAACTTAACGCGCCTAATCAAAAAACATTCTTATGTTGAACAGTGAACTATGATAGATTTAAAGTCTTACAGCTTACTCAGGAAAAAACATTAAATTTTAATCCTTCTAGCTATGTACATTAACTAAAAAATATAATTAACGAATTGAATAGAGTCTTCTTCACACAAAAATAATATTGTAGTGACGATATAACTACATTCTAAACTAATATTTTCGGGAGGAAAACTTATTAAAGTACTTGATCGATTTTTAAAAGCCTTTTATCTTATTTTTCCTGTGTCCAGCTGAAGCCAGGACAGGCGTTTATTTAGCATAATAATTATTATTAGTAACTACAGGCAATGTTTACTATAAAATAGCAGGCTAGGATGCATGTCGCGGAAGAATTCCAACAAATACCCGCGGCCCCATCATTAAAGCGGCTCGACGGAACACAGTGGGGTTTTAGTCGGTAAGAATCCGACATAACCCACGGCTCCTTCCCCGGGGGCCGTGGGTATCTTTGGAAGATTTCCCCACTATAAAAAAAAAAAAAAAAAAAGGCTACGATGCATAATATCATACATAATTATGTATTATATATTTTATAGTATAATATATTGATTTTTTTAAGGTTTATTATAATTACATATCTACTTTTATGTATTGGTGACGTACACTGTTATATTCCTTAAAATGTATCACATTAACATCGATCAGTACTGTGGTAGATAGCTCAACATATTTAGAATCTTGTATCGCAAATAACACACACGCAGTAAAAATTTCGTTATTTTAAATTTCACAGCACTTGGACTGTAGATAATAATATTTGGAACGATAGTTTGATATACATATATATTGTTACTATACTTACGTAGGATCTTTATCTTTATTCTGCCATCCCATGGGAATATCCGCCTTCTAGCAAACACAAATATATAATTTGTCAAATATGATATTGCATTGAAGTTTTCTGTCAAAACCTTTTGTGTTTGCTATATAGAAGGTTGAGAGAACGAAGTATTTATCTAAATAGCACGTAAGGGCGTATTCAGAAAGAAAGCTTGAAACTTATAAGCGCTTATCGGCGCTTGTCATGTTCATATATTTTCCTGCGCTGACAAGCAAGACAAAGGAAAATATATATGAACATGACAAGCGCCGACAAGCGCTTATAAGTTTCAAGCTTTCTTTCTGAATACACCCTAAGTTGTGGACGAAGCAAGCACAATTTGTTTTTTCATTATGTTTTTATTACTTCCCCTGTAGAAATTCTTCTGCTTTAATGTCATATATTGCCCTTTTACATGTTTTCACTCCTTTAGAACCTTACGCCATAAAAAAACGTTAATAAATAAAAATGTGTGCGTGTACTAGTGTACACACGTAAGAAGTGAAACTTTTTTATGACCTTATTAAAAAATAATTTAATATTATGCAACTTATAGAAATACCTACGTCGAATCACGTGGTAGGGATAAGAAATTAATGGCGCGTAACGGAAAAATATTACACTAAATATTTTTCCAACCCCGATAAAGAAGTTTCACTTCAATAAAATTTAACGCTTAACACATTTGGTAATTCATTTTGTTTTTGTTATATAGAAAAGCACATAAATTGATAAAAGCCTTCAGTGACTATCGAATACTATTATTATTGCATACAATATTTTAATTTCATTATTCTAAGATTGATAGTGTAAGGTACCAACATGCGTAAAAAAGGAAACGATTCTTTTTGGCAAAAAAGCAAGCAATGAATTTAATACAGGATGTAATTTTAAAAGATTTTAGTCGGGTTGATTCCTGCCCCCCTAGTCAAGTGGCATTCTGTTAGCGTAGCGTTCAATAGAATATACTACGAATGTATGAGATTGACGTAACCGATACGTTTAGGCTGGGCTGGGCTGGGCTGGTCAGTTTGATAGGTTTTTCTTTGAAAAATACTGGAATGTTTTCTTTGAATAGAATTTTCTATAAACAGGAACTTTCCTTCTAGGTGGAATTATAATTATTATTTGTTTAAATATGATTTTTAATAGGTTACTAGTGTTGCGGTTTCGAATCCTGACTCAAAATAAAAACCCATTCTTTCGTATTTTTCTCAATAGTCAATATATATGTCGCAGGCAAATTGCATTATTTCGCCATTTACAAAAGGTCGGCATTTTGTAATAATATGTCAAGAATTCGTAATCAGAAATTTTTCGTTTGGATAAACTCAAACTCAAACATTCATTTATTCAATTAGACTACTATTTAGTAGCACTTTCGAATCGTCATTACATAGTAAGATAAGGGGGTGGGTTAGGTTAGGTTCGTCTTTTGCACGCCTCATAAGCGAAGCGTTGAGGTGGGTACTACTGTCACTTCGCGCAAAACATCTGATTTTTCAAACTTAAAATGTCTTTATGTATCATACATTGCACTTGTAAGATAATACATACACACACATATTAAGAAAAAACACTATTTTTAACGTTCATGATATTTTTGATGTCATTTTTGTTATTTAAACTAGTTAAAAAACAGTTTAAAAAAGTTCTGTCTTGGACGTCCGTGTGTCTGTATGTGCGGATCCTTTTTCTTGTTAACACGATAGCGACCGAAATACTTTACTAATCGAGTCTTTTTTTTTCTCTTACGCTTGAGTATGCTCAGGAATAGAACCCTTTCATTTTTCAGGGTCTGATTCGATGTGGTTTAATTGTTATTAAATAAACAAAAATAATAATTAATAAATATTTATTAAAAAAAAATTATGAGGCGTGCACTTTTGGATTTTCCAAATTATTTAAAACTACACAGAAATAGGCTCCGTCGGCTCGCGACCGTCTTTTTGTAGAATTTTGGAAAAAGTAAATCCTCAGCATTTTACAAAATGTCGAGCATTTGTAAAAGAGATTATACAATTTGCCTGCGACATATAGAAATTGATTCATTATGGATATTAATAAGGGCAGGAACAAAACAACAAAAACAATTTAAAAACATTTATTGCATTAAAGGCACGAACTTTACTTATAAATAAAAAAACAATATGTACTTATATAACAATTTTTACGCAAAATAACAACATTTCATAGGCAGTCTTTTACTTTAAAATCCATGCTTATATAAATAAAAGTGACATTCTATATATTTCGCTTTCACAACTAAACTGCTGTACAAATAATGATGAAATTTAACATAATTTGAATACACCATATTCAAATTTTTTTCACAAATAAACATTTATAAATATTTAGAAATAAACTAAAATAGAAATCTAGCTTGACCCAGGTACAATGTATCTGCTAGGAAAAGTATTATCAAAATCAATTTAGTAGTTTCTAAGTTTGTACACAAACTCCTACGAACGGCTTAACCACAGCTTGACCGATTTTAGTAAAATTTTATATGTATATTCCGGTAGGTTTAAGAATATGTTGCTAAAAATAATTTATACGTGATATTATACAAAAATAAATTAAATTTTTAACAAAATACAAATTTTCATAATATTATGACTTGTTTATAATAATTATGCAAAAATTTCGTAAACGTAAAGCTTGTTATAAGAAAACACACATTACAAGCTTTTGTGAGAATAAAAATCTGTGTGTTTGTGTGCTTGTATGTATGTATGTACTATCCGATTCAACTTAGAACTTTATTTATTATAATTTTTAAGATCAACGAAAAATAAAACAACATTATTTTATTATGCTAAGATATTTTACAGAAGTCTGTGTTTTCGTCCATTTTTTCTGTTTGCTTCTTTGTCTGTTCGTCTACCTGTAACAGTGAAATATAAAATGGTTAATATTTTCGAAATGATTAATATGTTTCTTAGTGACTCGAAATTGGTTAACCGATTGTGGTGAATATTTATTTATTTATTTGGAGATCTTACAGAAACAATTAAAGGGGTATACATAAATTAATGACATAATCAATAATAACATTAAAAATTGTTTCCTCTACGTCTCACAGTGTACAAATGTGAAATTAAGTATTTTTTTAAATAAATACTGTTTTGCAAGGAACAATAAAATATAAATCGGTATTTTGACTGTTTTATAACTATGAATTTAAATTTTTATCACGCCAAACCAAAGTTACTTTGGTTTAGCTTCGATTGTTCATGTCAAAATCAACAAAAAACATTAAAAAATAGCAAAAAATATTTATTTTTGTCAAAATGATACATTTTTCATACTCACACTATTATCTCTATCTAAATAAGGCAGTCGTAAAAAGCGCGCGAAGCCTCGCGGCTTTTCCGTGTGGTTTTTATCCTGAAAAAAAGAATAAATATCCTAATAAAATAATATTTTGTGTGCATTTAGAATATGTACTTGATTTTTTTTTACTCTTACCATAAAATATTAGATAATAGACCATTGATAGACCAATTACCTTCAAATTAAAACATTAATGAAAATTAAGTACTAAAAAAAGAGCGGAGACGTGTCAGAAGTGAAACTTCTTTGGCAAGATTCAAAGATACCAAAATTGTCGCGTCATGACGTGACTGTATCGTCATGACGCGACCTTGAAATTCTACTGTAACGCGCCTAAAGAAGTTTCTCTTTAAAATAAAAAATATATTACCTCTATACATTGCTTGTGCCTATGATTCGACTCGTTGCTAATAGCAACCGGTACACTTTGCATAGCAACAGATATGTTCTCGTCGGCAACATTTGTATTGTTGGCGATACTATTGTGTATTTGTGAGTTATTACTCTGTTCTTCTCTTATTTCAGTTTGATCTGAAAAATAAATTAATATTTTGGATAAAACGGGCATTTTTTAATTATGTAGTCTACAATAATACAGCCAGAGGTTGTGGGTTCGATTCCCACCCGGGGCAAATATTTGTGTGATGAACATAGATGTTTGCTCTGTGTCTGGGTGTTCATTATCTATATTTAAAGTATTTATTTAAAATGATATAATTATGTTTATCAGCCATCTGGTTTCCATAACACAAGCGAAAGCTTAGTATGGGATCAGATCGTGCCGTGTGTGAAAATTGTCCTGTCCTGAAATAATAATATAAAAAAAACTCACTAAACTCATAGCTATTCCCCGACGCCTCCCCACTACAGCACGTGTTTATCCTCGTCCCGTGCGTTTGGCCCAAAGCCCCAGTTTGGGGGACATTGGGGACGGATTGAGGGGACTTTAGATAACGCTTGATTTCTTCAGCCCGGTCCATGTAGCTGTGTAAAAATTTATCAACACATGAGGAAATTCAATCACAAAAAGAAAACATAAATTTGGAAAGCATTTATATCAGTAACAACAAAAACATGCGGGAACATTCGATTTTTTCTGGGAAATATATAAAATTGCATGAGGAAAGGTTGTTAGTTGTAAATGGTGAAAAATTATTAATTTTAATTGAACACACAAATATAATTATAACGAAGAAAAAGTTGTGTAAGTTACAGGACATAATACTAACATGCAGCATTAAGTTAAAGAACTTAAAAAAAGGTTGAACAAATTTTTAACAAAATTCGGTTTTTTGAACTTTTTTCCACTTACATCAATACAATACACGTGTAAAATTTAAAAAAGTTACTTGAATACAGGCAAGGTAGAAAAGTCTACAATTTCGCAATCGCAATTTTTACCATTTTTTTGAATATTTTTTGTTGTTTTTTTGTATTTTTCATATTTTTTATGTACTTTTTCAACTTCCAACCAGTTTTAACCCATCTAACACATACTCACCTAGCCAGTTTAGCACTAAGAGCAGTACGTCGCAAAGCATCTGGCTCACACCTCGCGGCCGGCACTAAGTAACGCAAGGCTTCACTGTACAGAGCTAACGCGGTGGGCAGAGCGCAACTACATTCCGCGTCTATTGCACGCTTTATGAGACCCACCGCCTGAATACATAATAAATAAAATATAAATAAAAATTCTTTATTGACAAAAAATTTACATTTTGAGATATTGAAGTCTCTGACTCCCAAACTAGGTAAAAACCTGTATGTCAGGAGTCAAACAAACTTTATAATATGTATTAGCATATCTGTCGTGACCATATCGTAGATTTGCTCATTTCATGAAATGATCAATGGTTGTATGTCTATTGGCCACATCATGATTCGTGATGTGGTTTGAGCAGATCAATGATAAGAAATAGTTTCTCGATATTGCCTAAACGCGCGGTTTTTTCATGAACTGATCAAAATTATTTGTAATATCGTAAAGCAGTTACATAAACTATTGATAGAGGCGCTGCAAGCGCTGTGTTTATGACGATGATGATGATGATAATTATGACGATGAAAATTTTACCTTAACGTAATTCTCCTTCGAAGGCATATGCTCCAAATCCAAATATTCATGATTAAAGAAATCCTCATATGTTATACGTTTGTCCGGGTCGTGTTGTAACAGCCGAGTGAGGAGGTCTATACAGCCGGGTGATATTGACGAATTTGCGGGTATCTGGACATTTTGGGAAATAATCGACAGTTAAGTATAAAAAATCTATGTTATTAAGGTAGGTATACATATAACCGATTGCTTATTTTGCTATAAGTACATTTACATACAATGGAAAATCCAACACATAAATTTTCAGTTGTATAATATTAGCATAGATTAGAAAAAAAAAGACGTGTGGCACTCGGGGACTGCCGCGGTAAAGCTATTGCATAGCATGCCTTCAAGCCACACCTCAGTGCCCGTCGGAGTGAAGAGCGTGAGGTTTTTTCGTTACGGAATTTCTCGATTCGGTCCCCGCGCTCAAGGCCCGCGATAGAAGCTATGCAATAGCTTAAAAAAGAAAACTTTTTTGTTCGTAACAAACTTCTAACGTACAAAAAAGTTATTTTTTGTCATTGTGAAAAACTACTAGATCGCTTTAAAAATTCTTTACCGTTTAAACTATTAGAAATCTTTAACTTTAGTTACATAGGTAATTTTTTTGCAAAATAAATCAAATTATTTCATCTAATACTCACCTCTATAGGCGCTTTCCTCTGTATCTTATCTACTAGTTCTTTAAACGTGTTCGACGAGTACGGAGCTTTGCCGAACAGACATTCATACATTATCACACCTGTAAGAAATTATAACTACAATTTTTATATTTTATTTATTTTTGAAGCTTCTTTAGGCGTCTTGAGAGTAAAATTTCAAGGTCGCGTCATGGCAATACCGTCACGTCATGTAGTAAGGCGTCAACCGCCTGCTTGGTACAGTGGTTGACGAGTGAGCGTGAACGTAGTCCTGGATTCGATTCCGGGTGGGGACGTTCCCACCATCGTGACGAAGAAAAAAAATGAAAAATGTCTTGGTTTGGTAGGAAACAAAAGGCTGATCAGTTTGATCACCTACTTGCCCCTAAAGAAAATCCTAAAGACATGCTACTTCACTTTGACTGACCGGTTGGCTTGGTTCGTATTGGCCCTGCCTTCCAAGCCTTCGAAACAAGGTCGTGGGTTCCATTCCCACCTAGGATAAATATTTGTGTGATGAACATAGATGTTTTCTCTGTGTCTGGGTGTTCATTATCTATATAATTAATATAATATAAGTATGTTTATGTTTACAGGACGTCGCAGTGTGGGACGGCCTACAACGCGATGGACAGACGACCTGATCAAAGTGGCGGGGAGCCGCTGGATTCAGGCCGCTGGTGATCGGTCGTTTTGGAAATCTTTGGGGGAGGCCTATGTCCTGCAGTGGACGTCCTGAAAGGCTGGAAATGATGATGATGATGATGTTTATCAGCCATCTGGTTTCCATAACACAAGCGAAAGCTTAGTATGGGATCAGATTGTGCCGTGTGTGAAAATTTTCCTGAAATATTTATTTATTTACTAGCAAACCCGGACTCACGGAGCTCGAGACCTTTCCAACGAATGCAAAACCGTGGAAATCGGTTCGTGCGTTCTGGAGTTATAGCGTCAGGAAGGAAAACCCGACTTATTTTTATATAGTAGACTAGCGACCCGCCCCGGCTTCGCACGGGTGCAATGCTGATACTAAATACCATAGAGATTTTAGTTTCTGTGATCTGTGCTAAATACACTACAGAAATTTTTTTAACGTTGTATATAAAAACATAGCGGCCCGGCCGGCCGGTACCGCCGCAAACGGTACGTCCCGCAATTTTTAAATCTGTAATATCTTCGAAAATATTCACTTAAATCATACGGTGTAAAGGGCCATATAGATCTATATTAAATGAACAATGTATTCAAGGTATTTATTTGGTTAAGGATTAATGCTGTATTGGTTAAAATCGCTTCGAAAATTATCCATTATTTGTCGTAAAAAGTAAATGACAAAAAAAAGTTATTGTGGGTTATCCATAAGAGATAGACATATGCCATCGCGGACTTTTCTGTAGACCTTTTCAATGTGTACAATACTTAGTACATTATTTTGATAAAACTCGTAGGGTTCAGCCTGCGTTTGCAATGTAAGCGGAAAAAATTATTTACGACATCACATTAGAAACCTTAAAAAATAACAGTACTTCTCCACTATTTAATGGATGTTATTATACATATAAACCTTCCTCTTGAATCACTCTATCTATTAAAAAAAACCACATCAAAATCCGTTGCGTAGTTTCAAAGATTTAAGCGTACAAAGGGACATAGGGACATAGGGACATAGGGAAATAGGGACAGAGAATGCGACTTTGTTTTATACTATGTAGTGACTAGCTTTCCGCCCGCGACTTCACCCGCTTTGTCTAAAACCTAATAAATTATATACTAAAACCTTCCTCTTGAATCACTCTATCTATTACAAAAAAAAGACGGGTTGCACTCCGGGAGTGCCGGCAGAAGTGAAAACTTGATTATTAACGTTCAGCATGTTTGATATTTTGGAATGGTATCCGTCTTACGCATGGAATATAAGGGCAAAAAAAAATCCGTCTTACGCTTTTTCGATCAGGCCACGTGTCCTGAGTCCTGACGCGAGTTTAAGATTTTATACCCAACTAGCGACCCGCCCCGGCTTCGCACGGGTGCAATGACGGCCGGCCGGTACCGCCGCAAACGCTACGTTCCGCAATTTTTAAATCTGTAATATCTTCGAAAATATTCACTTAAATCATACGGTGTAAAGGGCCATATAGATCTATATTAAATGAACAATGTATTCAAGGTATTTAATTGGTTAAGGATTAATGCTGTATTGGTTAAAATCGCTTCGAAAATTATCCATTATTTGTCGTAAAAAGTAAATGACAAAAAAAAGTTATTGTGGGTTATCCATAAGAGATAGACATATACCATCGCGGACTTTTCTTTAGACCTTTTCAATGTGTACAATACTTAGTACATTATTTTGATAAAACTCGTAGTGTTCAGCCTGCGTTTGCAATATAAGCGGAAAAAATTGTAATTATTTACGACATCACATTAGAAACCTCAAAAATAACAGTACTTCTCCACTATTTAATGGATGTTATTATACATATAAACCTTCCTCTTGAATCACTCTATCTATTAAAAAAAACCGCATCAAAATCCGTTGCGTAGTTTCAAAGATTTAAGCGTACAAAGGGACATAGGGATATAGGGACATAGGGACATAGGGACAGGGAAAGCGACTTTGTTTTATACTATGTAGTGACGCCGCTAAAGAAGTTTTCACTTCAAAAAAATTTACTTTATGCAACTTTACAGAAATACGTCGAATCACGCGTGGTAGGGATAAAAAAAATGGCGCGTAACGGAAAAATGTCACGCGTAACGAAAAAATGTTACACTAAATTTTTTTCCAACCCCGATAAAGAAGTTTCACTTCAAAAACCGCATCAAAATCCGTTGCGTAGTTAAAGATTAGCATACATAGGGAGTAGGGACATAGGGACAGAAAAAGCGACTTTGTTTTATACTTGTTGTAATAGGCAAATATTATAATCTGTATTTTAGTTATTGTATAGTCTGTATGGTATCACTGTAAACTGCAATTGTCTTTGCCCTCCTCCTGTCTGTGTGGTTCGTGGTGTAATGTGTGCGCACAATGTAGTTTGTAAAAAAAAGACGGGTTGCACTCCGAGAGTGCCGGCAGAAGTGAAAACTTGATTATTAACGTTCAGCATGTTTGATATTTTGGAATGGTATCCGTCTTACGCATGGAATATAAGGGCTTAAAAAAAAAAACATCCGTCTTACGCTTTTTCGATCAGGCCACGTGTCCTGACGCGAGTTTAATATTTTATACCCAACGCCGCTAAAGAAGTTTTCACTTCAAAAATAAAGATAATTTATCAGCATCCACAAGTTGTGTTTACATACAATTATTTCAACAACACTATGTAGTGACACTCACCGACGCTCCACAGATCCACTCGCGCGTCGTACTCACCGGCGACCATCTCCGGCGCCATGTACAGCGGCGACCCGCGCACTGAGCGCATCGGTTCCGAACTCATGTATTGAGCGAAACTTGTGTACAAGGAATATTAGCAAAACATTAAGGGCCGATTTTTCAATGCTCGGATAAAACTTATCCGTCCAATAAAGTATTACACGATAATATTAAAATTTCACGTAAACTGTCAAATTCGGGCAATTAGAATACGTTTTTAAAATGGTAGTTTTATACATTATTCGACGAATAAGTTTTATCCAAGCTTTGAAAAATCGGCCCTTATTAAATAAAAATAACTACGTTAAAAACATTCGACTTCAAAAACAGAAAAGTTAAAATAAAAAAAAGACGGGTTGCACTCCGGGAGTGCCGGCGGAAGTGAAAACTTGATTATTAACGTTGAGCATGTTTGATATCCATCCGTCACGCTTTTTCGATCAGGTCACGTGTCCTGACGCGAGTTTAACATTTTATACCCATTACAGAAAAAGTGCTCAACGCCGCTAAAGAAGTTTTCACTTCAAAAAGATTTGCTATTAGTGCTATACATTTTTTTGGTCCATGATATTTACTGTTTTATCAATAAAATTACTAAAGTATAATAAATAATGTCGCAGTCATCTGGTTGAATCGACTCTGAACTTGGCACCCGAGATTTAAAAAATACACATTTTTTTGTATTTTTTGTAAATATTTCTGTAGAAATTAGAGAAATTAGTTTTAAAATTGCTTAAAATGAAAATATTCTTAATGTTTTTTCTGCATACTAGAATCAACTACAAACGTTTATAGATGAGAAACAACCGGATTTTTTTTCCCAATTTCGCCTATAAATTTTTTTTGGCGCAACTACAAAAAGTAACTCTCACGTATTTATTATTACGTATCGAAATCTTTCAAATGAACACAAAAAATATGTTTTTTTTAATCAGGTGCCAAGTTCGCATAGCCAATTAAATCTGCTGTTTGATTGAATAACTAGCGCGTTCATTGAATGACGATATTCAATTGAATGACTAAAGGGAAAGCCGTCAAATTGTTAAATGTTACACTTTTGACTGAACGTCAATTAGCATAATCGTTAGTTTGGATTAGGGGCTGGGTTAGGTTAGGTTCGTTGTATTTTTAACTTCAAAGAAATAGGAGGCTCGGTCGGCTCGAAACCGTCTTCTTGTGAAAAAAGTAAATTCTCAGCAATTGTAGCAGAAGCGTAGCGTGCCTTGGCGGGGCCCCGTATAAAAATTTGTTTGGGGGCCCTTAGGTAGGGTAAAGATTTCTCACAAAAGCGCACGTTGGGGGCCCCCTCGACGCGGGGGCCCCGTATAATTGATACGGCAGATACAGCGGTATCTACGCCCCTGAATTGTAGTCATTCAACGAATGAGCTGGTCATTCAACAATATGCATAACTAAAAAATTTTTCTAGAGCCATACCATCAGAAAGTGTGGAAAAAGTGATTTTTTTTTTCAATTTTCAAAAATATTGAATGTCTCGAAAACCGAGCGACTTTTAAAAACACAAAATTAATTTTTAGTTTTAAATATATAATTAATTTAAAAATATTAAAATCTTACCCAAAATCGCCGACTTTAAGCAAGTATTTGCCATCAGAGTCTTTGTGTAGAAGAAGATTGTGCGGTTTTAGATCCATGTGTACTACGCCTAGGAATAAATTAGGAAAAACTTTTAAAAACTGTTCAGGGATTAAACTTTTTTTGACGTATTTTAAACGCGATTTATTCATGTAAAGATTGTCTGGCAGAAATCGCTTACAGCGATAAGACCGCCCTCTGTACATATTTTAACTTTTATCGCTCTTCTGTTGTAATCCTGTATGTGTGTGCAATAAAGAATTTTTCATTCATTCATTCTTTAGGCGCGGTGAGAGTAACATTTCAATATCGCGTCATGGAAATACCGTCACGTCATGGAGTAAGGCGACGATTTTGGTATCTTTAAATCTTGCCAAAGAAGTTTCACTTCTGGCACGTGTGCTCGGCACACACGCTCGGTTTAATTAATGCGAGTAAGTACTAAAAATTCTAATTACTACAGGTAACTTACCTTTCTCTCGTAAGAACTTCAATGCTGACGCAAGTTGCTGTAGAAAATATAATACCTGTAATTAAGCAAAAAATATAATATGTATATTAATTGGCACTAGTTTTGCGCCCGCGGCTTCGCACGCGTAGTTCAAGAAAAACCCGCATAGTTACTCTTTCACGCAAATACTACTGAACCGATTACAATGAAATTTAGCACACATATAGAGGGTAACTTGAATTAACACATAGGATAGGTTTTATCCGGAAAATCCCACGGGAACGGGAACTATGCGGGTTTTTCTTGAACTACGCGTGCGAAGCCGCGGGCGGAAATCTAGTTATTAGTATAATGATTATAATCCGTTGGTATAATAAAAAAAAAACACTAAAGCACAAATATTTTTTGTCCTAATAATTCATCCTAATTAATTCCTACTTTCAAATAGTTTTATTGAAAAATTCATAGCATTTAAATTCTTATATTTTTTTTGAAGAAAACAGTCATCAACTTACATACCTTAGTTTCTGGAACTCTGCCATACCTATGTATGTATTTCGAGAGATCACCGCCACAGCAGTATTCCATTATTATGTAGATGTTGCTGAAAACATTAAAAAAAACATTCTACATTTTTTTTTTACAGATTTTAAACACAACTTAGCTAGCTTTCCATGCGCCGCTTCATCTCTTTGCTGAAAAATGAAAAAAATATATACTACAACCTTTTTCATGAACTACTTATTTAAAAAACCACATCAAAATCTGTTATACAGTTTTAAAGATTAAGCGCCGATTTTTCAATCCTTGGTTAAAATTTATCCGTCCAATAAAGTATTAACTGTAACAAGTTATGCTCACATAGGCAAAGAAAATGGAACTGAACTTGATTCACAGTGCTAAAATTCATTTCACATTTTCAAAAAATCATATTAATTATGCAACATGCCAGAAAAATCATTGAAATTGTTCTCTTGATAATTTTAATTGAAATTTAAATAATACTGTACTTTTTATTGTTGAAATTGATATTTTTGGTTTTATGGCATTCTAATGCTTTATAAATATAAATTTACTAGTGGTCTGCCCCGGCTTCGCTCGTGGTACATATTTCGCAATAAAAGGTAGCCTATGTTCTTTCTCACGGTCTAAAGATTATCTGTGCCAAATTTCATCATAATCGGTCCAGTAGTTTACGCGTGAAAACCATACATACATACAAACCTTTTCTCTTTATAATATTAGAATAGAAAAAATTCGATCGCACCGCGCGCCATCTATTGTGTGTCCCTCAGACACATAAAACTGAAAGAATAGAATAAATTCGATTGCTCTGGCGGGTCACGAGTGGCTGAATTGGTCAGGCCCCGGAATGGCGCGAAAGGATGCAGGTTCGAGTCCCGCTGAGTGATCGAATTTTTTCTAAATTTATAATTTTTACTGTTCGAAATTAAATTGGACTACCTCAGGGTAAAGCTAATTTCTTAATCAAAACAGTATTGAGCCTCACCGATCATCCCAAGTGAACTCCCTCATGTGTACAATATGAGGGTGTGTGAGGGTCTTCATCAGCCGTATCTCGGAGACCAGATTGTCGACCGCGGCCCCCGAGTGCTTCACTAGCGACTTGTCTATACATTTCACTGCTACTGTAGTACGCGCGCCTATCTACAATTGATTAGAGACTATACTAATATTATATAGCCGAAGAGTTTGTTTGTTTGAACGTGCTAATCTCGGGTACTACTGGTCCGATTTGAAAAATTCTTTCCGTGTTAGATAGCCCATTTATCGAGGAAGGCTATAGGCTATATATCATCACGCTAAGACCAATAGGAGTGGAGCACTGCGGGTAAAACCGCAGGGCACAGCTAGTAAATAATAACAGTGAGGATATGTATAGTATGTACATTTTAAACATAATAAATGATAATAAGTAATAAATTTAGTTTCATATTACACTAGCTGTGCTCCGCGGTTTTACCCGCAGTGCTCTGCCTCTGTTGGTTTTAGCGTGATGATATATGGCCTATAGCCTTCCTCGATAAATGGGCAATCTAACACGACAAACAAGAATTTTTCAAATTGGAACAGTAGTTCCTAATTAGCGCGTTCAAACAAACAAACAAACTCTTCAGCTTTATAATATTAGTATAGATTTAATTCAAAATTTTTTAAACTTATCAAGGATTACCAAAACAATAATTTCATGGTTACAGGGGGTTGTTAGTATTTTAAGGGCTGATTTTTCAATCCTTGGTTAAAACTTATTCGTCAAATAATGTATAAAACTACCATTTTAAAAACGTATTCTAATTGCCCGTATTTGACAGTTTACGTGACATTTTAATATTATCGTGTAATACTTTATTGGACGGATAAGTTTTATCCAAGCATTGAAAAATCGGCCCTTAAATGTATAAATTATTTTATTACACTCTTTGGATAAGATATTCTTCTGAATAGTTACTGCGAGGTGCTGAGTCAGTTTTTTTAAGTATCAAATACCAGGAAATTGATTCATAGTCAAAATTATTTTCTGTCATTTTCATTTTTCAACCTTTATTTCCATAATAACAAATTAAATTATATTATACATGCTACTAGCTGCAGTTTTGAGAATGTGATTACATATTCTAAAATGAACTCAGTTAACAGAACTTAAATTCATAATATGAAGAGACAAAAACAGTTTCTAGTTTTTTTGACAATAGGTCGAAAGAATTCTTATATAGGTACTATAGTTATAAAAATTTGAAACTCTATTAAAAGCTTAACAAACATCATGAAGTATATTGTATGTAATTAAATAAATTTCAAACTTATCTCACTTTGGGCAAATACGATTATCAACAAAGAGCAAACAACATATTTTGAATTAAAATACCTTTGTATAAGCCTTATATACCGTTGAATAACTCCCAGACCCAAGTTTCTCAGTAAACACATATCCTTCCACTTTTGGAAAGGACATTTTTACACTCTGTAGCAGAAAAAATTAATTAAATTTTCAAATTCATTATGAAAATTATTCGAAACTTCGAAATTCAATTGTATACAGTGTCAAACTGAATGTCAATAGTCGAGTAGTGACATTGACATATAAAATTGCCATTTTACAAATTGCGTGTAAAATGTTGGAAATTTAAACTTGTTTAAACTGAATGGAATATTGTTTTATTTTTTCATCGTAAAACTGCCGCGGGAAAATTGCTAATCCATTGAAAAGTTACATTTGGGGTTGCGTTTTTTAGAGGACGCAATTTTATTTTTTGATGTGTAGGGGGGGACAGTGTGCAGCTTTTTTTAATCATTTTACGAAAGAATGATATCAGACCATTTTTATAGATTATTTTTGGAGGAATAACTTTTATATACAACATTTTTTAATTAAGTAAATAGATAAGGTTTTACAGCGCTCCGAAGTAAGTACTATTTTTCAGTACCCTTAACAAAAATAATAAGGGTATGTAATAGCAGCTCTATATAATTCCATACAGAGATAATACGTGCGATTTTTGAATTTTTTGACTGACAGGCTACCGTCACCTACCGCCCGAATTGTTTTCGATTGTGTATCACTCTGAATTGACTCCTATTTCTTTCGAACAAGGTGCAAGATGCAAGTGCATTGTTTAGGGCACTTACGATTCAATGATTCGGGGTGATTCGGGTGTTTCTGGAAATACGATAATAATTAGCGAAGATCTGCATGCGCATTATTAATTTTGGAGTACTGTATATATCTTGGATTTTTACATCATTCATAATTTATTACATATTCGCATGAACATTGAAATAAAAATCTTTAAGTTAGAATGGGAGCCAAAAGGCATGCAGCAGCTGGCATTTTATTACTTTCTTCAAAATTAAAATTGAAAATAAAATTTCAGACACATATTATCTCTTAAAATTTGAGATACATTTCAAACAGACGTGATAATATTATTGGATATTTTATAATCACATTAACATCCAATAATAACAATTAAGTACTAATAATATACATATTATAATGTGAACAAAACCGAGAGCTTTAGCAGTTACATGAATAAATTAAGTATTTATTTGTCTTAATTCGATAAAACAACAAAAAGAACCATTTCATTCAAAATGATGGTCAAAATCTGTTACTCCTTCAAATAATTTTTGTAATAGTCTATCTCGTTAAAGCTTACAAAAACCGCTGTTTTTGCAAGCTCACTACATAAACCGTTAATTTGATCACACAGCCGAGTTCATATTAAATATTAAGCAGTTTTTACAACCGTAAATAATAGTTACAGAGGCTGGCAGCCACCCAAGCGAGGGACATATCGTAAATTTGCCGCGCGTTTGTTTCAGGCGTTGCAGTAATCGGTTAAGTAATTGTGTAGCTGTTATTTTTTTGTGATACAAAGAATTAAATTCTGTAATATAAATAAAGTTTTGTAAATTAGAAAGAGTTAAGCTTTTATTTTAATTAACCCGTCTTGTCTTTGCCATTTTTCAAGGAAAGCTTTGCCGAATTATAATATACTAGTGGTCCGCCCCGGCTTCGCCCGTGGTACCTACATGTTTAAACTATCCTATCTCTCAAGTTGGATCGAACTGCACATGGTGTGCGAATTTTATTATAATTGGTTATGTGGTTTAGGAGTCCATTGAGGACAAACATTGTGACACGAGATTTATATATATTAAGATTATGAAATTCTAAATGTATAGACTATAATTTTTGTAGGTGTCCCTTCTTTCAGTATTGTTTCAACCAGTCCAAGAACTGTAATAATTGTATCAATCTTCAGTGTTACGTCGGTCAGGATTGCAAATGCAAATATAGGAATCTTGATAATTCATTCATTTAAGTTGACTGCTTGCAAAGGTGTTTTTACTTGTTTTTGATACTATGGGTTCGGCAAGCCGTTTCTACAGAGAAGAGCGTGCAAAATATGTAATAGAACACCGAATTATGTTTTATTTACGTTGATAATAATTAGTTACCTCAGAGTGGTGAAGATAAGTCGTGGATATAACACCTCGTCTCACAATCAAATGATTTAATTTTTTTGATTTTACGAGCATGCACTACCTAATTGCATTTATTTTTTGTTCTATAAAAATTATAAAAGCTAACCACGAGTCTAAGTTATTTAAAAAAAGTTCTTAGTTCAAAAACAAGTAATAATCCTAGTAAAATTTATTTAAACTAAATTAACTTAAGCCACCTGGTTTAATCCTATTTATCTCAACATTCTGTTTTAATAGTAACAAATGGCCAGCATTGGCAGCCTCCCAACATGTCGGTTTTGTGGCCTGTAATTCGCAAGTAATTCGTTAATATTTGACATTTGCGTTATGGCGCGAAAAATATGTCATTCCATTAGCAATGGTGGCTGAATGTGACAGAAAAACAAATGGCTCCAATATTTGGAATCACTGGAATAAACGATTGTATATGGGATCAATTATGTTGATTTTGTTTTTGACATGTTATTAATGAAATGAGCTAGAGTAATAACCAAGAAGCTTATATCTAATACACTGGAGATTTCAATATGAACATTAACTTGTAACAAGAAAATATGACCTTGAATGACGCCTGTATGTTTTTTTATCCCTTTCACACCTAATTTGCTGTTCATACTGAAATCTCCAGTGTATTAGATATAAGCTTCTAGGTAATAACATAACAGTTATTACCAAGAAGCTTATATCTAATACACTGGAGTAACATTTGTTGTAATATTATACGGCTGACGAGTTTGTTGTAATATTATATGGCTGACGAGTTTGTTTGTGCAAGTTAATCTCGGGAAATAAAACTTCTAATAAAATAATATATTTTATGTCTGATAGTCCAATTTCAGATAAGCTACGGGTCAGAATATAATACACGCTACGGCCTACGACCAATTGTCGCACATAAGAGAAAATATTAAAAACTTAATAATTATATACTGCTATATAGTCGAAATTGTGTAGGTGTTATATTTATAGTTATAGTAAGTATATGTATTTTTATATAATATATCATAGTATTTGTGAAATTATATAAAAAAAATTCATACTAAAACATTATCATTATTTTAGAATTTAAGTTGCGATAAAATTCTCTGTAGTTGAGTTTTCAGCTAGTGCCTATGCAGAACTGCAGTAAAAGCTCCACAAATTCAATATTTCACTGTTTCGTTCAGTTTAAATAAAAATATATGTGTTCTCCTGGCATAGACCATAGTGCATGTTTTTCGACTCTTGCAGAGATGTTAAAGACAGTAGGTAGTTGCTTTCAATAAGGTGATCTGGGTGGTCGTGATCCTGGTGACAAGTTTATGAAACTTTTTTATTTAATACAGTGCTTATAAAAAATAACTTTAACGCGCATCTTGAATAATAAACTTCGCTTTTATAACGAAGAAATGTATGGATCATAATAAATAAATAAATATAAAAATTTAAGTTTTTATTTATTGTAATCTTGTATTGTTATTTTTTTTTCAAAAATGTACGGTGTTGTTGCTGGTCAAAATAAGAAGAAGACACAAGATCATAAGAATGAGGTAAGTAATTACTTAATTAACTTAATAAAAAATATATTTTAAGGGGGGAATTGCATCTGCGTCCTTCACCGTATCATGCCTTGTGCCACTATATCACCAAATATTAAAAAAATTCAAATATTATTAAATTGCATTTAATGCTACAAAATGGGTGCAAACTGCATTTTTTATTTTTTCTCAAATCAATATATAATTTCCTCTGACGTGTGTTTGACTTTGACATCCTCCTGAAAGGCTGGACCAATTTTAATGAAATTTTGGGTTCGTTCGAAAATGGTTTGGATTTACAATTCAAATGCAAGCAAAGATGAGGGCAAATCCTTGTACATGTATATAATTTAATATTTCTGTTCAGCCTGAGTGAAATATTTTATTTCTCTGTAAATAAAATAATATGATACGAAATGTTACCAACATGAGTGATCACGAAAGTTGGGAGATTGCTTATAAATAATATATACCAAGTTCCGTCCTGTAATAATAATTATTATGAACATAAATAATACATATAATATATTTATTGCTATTATTTCAGAACGACGAATCAACAACCAAAAGAAAAGGAATCAAAAGCTTCTTCATGAAATACTTTCAAAAACGCCCGCAAAAACAAAGTAAGTTGTTAAAATATAATTAAATTATTATAAAGAAACCAAGATGAATAAATACATTTTTTTAACTTGTTCAATAAACCTGAAATGTTTGGTACCTAGCATGCAATAAAATTATTAATTTATCTACTCATAATAAAACGTAATTTTTTATTGTAATAATGTAATATTATCAACTACAATATTATTATATGTGAATTGTAAAAGAGATTTTAAAACTTATCTAATAGGTGTGCTTAAAATTTGGTAGTTTTTATTCACACTATATAGCAACACTAAATAGTTTGACAGTTATGGTCAATAGGTGGCATTGTATTTTACTGAATAATTTTGGAGTATCGTATGGAAATATTTAATTATTAGATGTGATTTTAATTTCAAATATATATATTTTTAGTAATACAAAATTTAGAAAAATGTAACTGGGTATTCAATGCGTTCTACTGCCATCTAGGTTAAAGTCACATTGACATGACATTGACAGATGGCGCTTTCATAAAAATTCTAGCCTCCCTAAATAAATACAAACGGATTCGCGAAGCCAAACGAAATTCCCATCAGAAAGAGATGTTTCACAGCGAAAAAGGAGCCATAAGGCTACGCGCAGACATACAGCGTTCTGCGTTCCACGTTCTGCGTTCTGCGTTCGTCAGTTCTGCGTTCTGCGTTCTAGCGCACACAGGAGCCGTTCAAGACATTTGCGTTCTATTTCGTGACTCTCCGCACGTGAAACATGCCTCTCGAAAGTTCATCTTCCGAAGATGAAGCCTTGCTTTTTGTGGAGTCTAGAGGAGTCAAAAAAAGTAGAAAATGTTGGGTACACCCTTAGATTACAAAATAAAATGCAGATGGAGCATGACAATCATCCATCGCCCTTGTCAAAGAAAATACGAAATCAAAAACGAATACGGACCTCCGCCAGTGCTATAGCGATTCTAGTGTCATGCAATACGTCAAAAGTC
Source organism: Colias eurytheme (assembly GCF_061535395.1). Lineage (NCBI taxonomy): Eukaryota > Metazoa > Arthropoda > Insecta > Lepidoptera > Pieridae > Colias > Colias eurytheme. The sequence continues at coordinate 127,498 of NC_143010.1, read as the reverse complement.
GTTTGCTATTTTAGTAAAAAAATGCTGTCTTGTGATATTTAAACGCTGTAAAATTTGTTCCCGAAAACAAACAAAAAGATAAAACATCGTTTTACAGGTTTTCTGTAGATTATTTGGCTTATATAATTTTGTATACAAATAATAATTTTACATATACGAAGGAATACAAAACTTCAACGTATGCTGCCAGTATTATGAAAATGAATTTGCCATTTTAATGGGTAAAACGGTAAAATAGTTAAAAGATCTTCGGGGTAGTGCTTTTCGATCTTGAATGTGATTAAGTATCTGTATAGTGCAATAAAGGTTCATGATCATTATTAGATAATTTTAATAAGCTTAATACTTTTTTTGTTACTTAAAAGTAACAAAAAAAGCTTAAAAAGTCAGTCATTTTCGCCCGCGATTTAATTCATTTGAACTCCGTGATGGATATGACAAAATTATTATTATTCAGGAATTATATTTATTTACTATCCAGTAAAGCAGCTGACCAAGAAGCTTATATCTTATACACTGGAGATTTCGGTATGAACATTTGACGTGTAACAAGAAAATTGTTGTGTTTTATCACTTTCACACCTAACTTGGTATTGCCACTGTTAATACGAAGTTTTCCCAAGGCTATGTATGCTGTAATATTCTGTGCAAAAGGTTAGTTTTTGTACATGAGTTTGTTGATAAATTGCCAACAACGTCATTCAGAAGCATTGTTGGATGAGACAATTATTATTTATGCTAAATAAAATAAGTATCTGAACCAATTATTAAAAAGCGATACTCCCTGATTATGGGTAGTTACCAAAATAAAATTGTAGCAACTCTCACTTTGACAATATGGCATAAGTGTCAAAAAAATTGCGTCGCTTCGAATATTTAAGTTAATATTGTTGCGTATTTAATAAATATTTTCCGAATATAAATAATGTATTGCATTGTGAAAAATTGCAGAAGTTTTTGGACACCAAATTCTGGCATAAAATTTCACAGGCAAGCATCGAGATAGTATGTACTACGTACTAGAGAGGCGATCGCTACTACACTCTCTTTAACACGAGCTAGAGGTAAGAATCACAAGTCTCTTTAGTCTGTGTCGGACTGTGCCCCCCGCTTGCCGCGTCAACACGTGTTATTGCTCTGTTCAAAATGCCTTCGTGTTTGCTTAGATATTGTTTTACAAGTTCCCATAATACAAACAAAGCCCGAGGAGTGACTTTTCACCAGTAAGTTTCCTTATTATGAGTAAGTCATGCATTTTACTAATATTGTTATCATTTTGCGAAAAATCACCACGCGTTCTGCGTTTCGCGCCATTTTTCATAGACTAACAGCACAGACGTGACACTATCGATGAGTCTGTTAAAAAAATGTAACTGGATTTTTTTAACTATGTATATATACTAGGAAAGATTACCGTGGTGTAGTACCTAAATATTTATACTTTTACCCGACTACGCAAAGTAAAACGGTAGGTTATATTAAGTAATATTTATTTATTTACCTATTTTTATTTATTAAAAAAAGGTTAATCAACAGTTGTTCCAATAGGATTTATAAATTATTATGCACAACAATTACAAATAAACACAACATTCACAGAAACTAATACAGTAAAAGTTCCTTAATCGCGCTTCCTTTATTCGTGTTTTCACTATTCGCGGATTAAAAAAATGCGACCCAATTTCTATATTCACGACTAAAAATTTTTTTTATTCGCGGATTTAATAAGTACATACATAATAATAAAATTATTCCAATAGGTATCTTACCCAATATCCTTGTCAAATGGAATAATAAGAAAGTAAAATAGATCTTATTACAAGTTTGCCTAAAGTACATAATATTATGTTCTTAAATGATATCGCCGAGGCCTTTGACACAAGCCGCCTTTGTCGCAAGCCACCTCTGCGGCGATTGATGTTTTTGAGAATGTAAATAAACAGAATGGAAGCAACCTTATAACTCAATAAATAAAGTATATTTTTAAATGTAGTTCCGTTTATAGTAAAAGCCGCTTTGCGTATTTATTGTTTCGTCTTTCACATTCGTTACAAAAATTGTGATCGAGTAAGGGGACGTCCATAAATTACGTGAGGTGTTTTTTAAAATTTTCTGCACCTCCCTCCCCCCCTGGTGAGATGTCGTGAGAATTTATTCAACCCCTCCCCCATCCTCGAATCTCACGTGAGATTTTTCAAAATGTGAGTTTCTTATACGTAAACGCCATCAACATTGAATCATCGTATCCATTTAATTAGGGCTATTATAAACCAATACTCCAAAATTCGATTACATCATGAAGCAAAAACTGATAAAACTATTGATTACTACACAAAACGACAAAAGCTTACTAAATTGATATTATATTTAAAGGAAATTAAAATACATACAGAGAGGAGGGAAGTCTGTCTAACTGTCAATACGGCACTCGTCAATAAATAAATTTTTAAAATTGTTTACGTGATCTAAAACCAAGTGAAAACATCTAAAACGTAACTACTATACAAACTGCTTCGAATCAATATAAATAACAAAGTGCTCAAACAATACAATTTATAAAAAAGTGCATGAAAAACTTCTTGTCATCACTCACTCGAAATCCGTTAGAAAACATAGAATCCATCATTACACAAGTGCATATAACTAGTGGAGTGTGTGTACGATAAAAAGGAACTTGAAAACACCATAAAAGTACGTAAACAAAAAACATTTAAGATTATAACCCCAAAAGTACAAAGTAAACATAACAAGACGTTAATTAATTATCGATCAAAGTAGCAGCACCATCTATTACGACCCATTAGAACTCCTTGGTCGAATAGAACTACGCCATCTATCAGAAAATAGCGACACCACCTAGTCCGCTCGATCCGATCGATTGAAGATAAAACAAGAAGTTCACACCTTTTCTCATAGAGGGCGCTGAAATAAAAAGGATATGGAGGAAATAAAAAATTATATGTTAATTAACATGCAGCAAGATTTAAAGCAACAAAAACAAGGCATGTTAGAAATGAAGGAAGATATTAAATGTACTATAATCAATAGTCTCAACGAAAAATTTAACAACTTGGAAATAAAAAATGAACTTTTGGAGAAAAAAATTGAAGAACAAACAAAAATAGTAAGCAACCTAGAAAGACAGTTTAGACGCAAAAATTTAGTCTTATTTGGCGTAGAAGAGAAAGAAAAATCATATGAAGAACTCGAAAAAATAGTAATAAACATAATAAATACATACATAAAAATCTCATGCGATGCTAACAACATCGAAGCTGTAAGAAGACTGGGAAAAAAGAGGGAGAAAGTAAGACCGATAGTAATAACATTCAACACATTGGGATTTAAACTAAAAATACATAAAAATAAACATTACTTACAAAATACTTCATACTATTTAAAAGAAGACTACCCAATCGAAATTTTAAATAAACGGAAAGAACTACAAGCCCAAGTACAGAAAGAAAAAGATGCAGGCAATATCGCTTTTATAAAATACGATAAAATTATTATACTAAATAACCAACAACATCCACAAAAACAGCCAAGCAAAAGAATCCTATCAGAATCCCCGGAGACAAGTCAACCTACCAACGAAAATATTCAACAAACTAACAAACAACCACCTAAGAAGATACATAAGCCTAAATTAACAGCCGCCCAGACAGCATCAGCACAACGCCAAATGACGACACCTAAACGAAACAAAGAATAGCAATCAATATTGGACCCTCTCCCAACCTCAATTCTCCCAGTTCGGCCGGTCACCGCGGGAGAGTATGACCAAAACCCCCCAAATAAAAATGAAACTATTAAAACTACCTTTTTTATTTGCTCCCTTAATGTAAGATCATTATCTTCTGATCAAAAACTTATAGAGCTCAAGGCAGCACTAGAAAATATTAACCATGATATAATAGGTTTGTGCGAGGTTCGTCGCTTAGGAGAAAAGATAATCGAAGACAGTGATTACATCTTTTATTACATTGGCCAAACAAAAGGGCTTCATGGTGTAGGTTTTCTAGTTAGGAGGAAATACAAAGATAACATCATAAAATTTACCGGAATATCAGAGAGGGTTTGCATACTAGAAATCAAGCTGGAAAATATCTGTTTTTCATTAATCCAGGCGTATGCGCCCACTGAAAATTCATCTCAGGACGAAATAGACTGTTTTTATGATGACTTAGCGAAAGCCCACGATATCGTATCTACTGAGAACATATTCTCTATGGGAGATTTTAATGCCCAAATCGGAACTCCTGAAAAATACGAGCGCCCCATCGTAGGCGAGTATGGTTATGGCATTAGAAGTGCTCGAGGTACGCGACTGATTCAATACGCACAAGAATACAACCTAAAAATAATAAATACAATGTACAAACTAAAACCTAAAAATCGTTGGACTTGGATCTCTCCTAATAGAAACACAAGGAATGAAATTGATTATATTATGACGACGAAACACCGCTTAATCACCAAATATGAAGTTCTACCATCTTTCTCTTTCGGATCAGACCACAGACTAATAAGGGTAACTATGGACCTAAAATCAAAAAAGAAAAGCAGACGGAATTTTTCTAACCTGTCTAATAAGCTGAAAACTCTACCCGAGCAAGAATTATACCTCTCGAACCTTAGCAAATTTATACCAGATCTTTTAACGGCTCAAAATATTTACAACGCGCAGGAGTACTACCAAGAAATTATCCACTACATTAAGTCAAGTCTATCAAACATTAAAGTTTCACAAAAGAACAAAATACTGTCAGAGAAAGCGCTAGAACTGATGAAACAAAGAAGTACACTACAAAATAAACCAAAACTAAATAAATCCGACAAAGAAAATCTAAAAAAATTATACAAACTTACCAACAGAGAAATAAAAAAATGTTACGATACCTACAGAATAACAACTATACAAAGACAACTCGATAACTCCAGATCTGCTAAAAAAGCTTTTAAAGAACTTAATCAAACCAAAACATGGGTACCTTTCCTGCAGTCTGGCGATAACAAATGCAAGTCTCGCTCAGAAATAATAAAAAAAGCTACCGACTTTTATGCTAATCTATACAGTGAACCACCCACAAAAAAACAAACCAAGACTGATTACCACTATACTGACACAACTCCAACCGTACAATTTTCAGAAAAAGAAATCTTGAAACAAATAATGAGACTTAAACTGGAGAAAAGCCCAGGACCAGATGGGATCACTAATGAATGTATCAAGGTTGCGCAAACTCTACTACTGGCACCAATCACTATCCTATGGAATAAAATACTCGATGATGAAGCTGTACCGCACCAATGGTTAGAATCTGAAATTACACTACTGTACAAAAAAGGCGATCCAGCAGATTTAGGAAACTATCGTCCTATAAGCCTTATGTCTAGCTTTTACAAACTTTTTGCTTCCTGCTTGCTCGAAAGAATAGGCCCTGTTATCGACTCACATCAACCGATCGAACAAGCTGGGTTCAGAAGTGGTTTCAGCACATTAGACCATATCCAAGTAGTGGACCAGGTGATTGAGAAATTCTCAGAATTTAATAAGCCCTTGTACCTAGCCTTCGTAGACTACAAAAAAGCTTTTGACACAATTTCACACGAAAGCATCTGGGAATCACTGAAAGCACTAAAAATAAATGAAAAATATATTAACATACTAAAACAAATTTACAATAACAGTACAAGTAGAGTCAAGCTAGATAGAGTAGGCGAATCATTCAAGGTAAAGAGAGGAGTGCGTCAAGGGGACCCAATTTCGCCTAAATTATTCATAGCCGTCTTACAACACGTATTAGAAAAACTACCATGGTCCAATCGAGGCATTAATATGAATGGAAACATGCTTAGTCATCTCAGATTTGCCGATGATATAATATTGTTTGCGGAAAACCCTCACCACCTAAGTAAGATGATCAATGAACTTAATCAGGCTAGCAAAAATATTGGATTGGAAATTAATCTCGATAAAACTAAAATAATGACGAACCACACTGCTACGCCCATCTTACTAGATTCCCCTCTCGAGTACGTAAATAAATATATCTACCTAGGCAAACAGATTTCTTTTAATAAGGAAAGAAACTTTGAAGAAGTAAACCGAAGAGTGGCGATTACGTGGAGCAAGTTCTGGAGCTTTAAAGAGATTCTGAAATCACAACTTCCGCTAGCAACTAAAAAAATAGTCATGGACACAGCACTACTGCCTTGCCTCACTTATGGGTGCCCAACATGGACCTTCGACCACAAAACTAGATATAAAATCCAGACTTCCCAAAGAAGAATGGAAAGAAGCTGCCTAGGCATCAAACTTAAAGATAAAATAAGGAACACCGACATTCGGAAAAAAACAAAAGTATGTGATGCCTTAGGTTTTGCACTGAAGGGAAAATGGAAGTGGGCGGGTCACTTGGCTCGTTATAAAGACGGAAGATGGACCCTCAGGTCAGTGAAATGGTCGGGGCCAAGAGGCACCAGGACAAGGGGTCGACCAAGGGCCAGATGGGCTGACGAAATAGTAGCAGTTGCTGGCGGAAATTGGCTGAACACAGCCCAAGACAGGAACAAGTGGCATTCTTTGGGGGAGGCTTTTACCCGTATGGGGTCCATATAGAAACCTACCTAGTACTTAAATTAACTTTATTAAATTACTTATATTATCTTGATTGTATCTAAACTGTTCTAATATTGTTCTTAATACTGTAATTGTAACAACTACTGTTTCTTATGGATCAAATAAAGCTTTATTTATTTATTTATTTATTTTTTATTTATCAGTACCACCAGATAGTACCGAGTAAACAGATTGCACAATGTGTCGCATCTGCACGCATTGCTTAATCTTTGAACTTGAAGCCACGCCTCGCTCGTTCCACACGTACCCCACCACATCGGCCGCGCGCAATGTTTTTGTTTGGAATAACCCCTCTAGTAGTACATACTATCTCTATGCAGGCAAGTGTATATTTACGCTATTTACAATATTCCTCAATACTCATCCATTTACCTGTTTAGAATCATTTTCATGGCAAAAATCGTCAATTTTATCATCATTTTAGTAATCAATCATGCTAAATATCTTCTATCTATCTTCTTTTCCTAATAATTTCATCATTTTTCAATAAACCAATTTAACAAGTAAGGTAACCATGATGACGAGTTTTTACGGATAGCGAAGAGAAAATATTGTAATAGATAACAAAATTATGATGAACATTTAGAACACTATTTCAAAGATTTTTATACTAGTAATGAAACAACGCACGACATCGATATTGCACTCACATGTGGTTTTATGTTTGTTCTTCTTTAACATAGAAATTAATAGTTCTTTTAACTTACCAATTTTTTTTTGTTTTACTGATTTCAGCTTTCTAAAAATGAAATAAAAAGAAATAAATGGCTGTCCATAGTGCCTATCAAGGGTAATATTTATCAACATGCCAGAATATGCAGTTTGCATTTTAAGCCTGAGGATTACGGTCCAGAAAAAAAATACCTTTTGAAAAGTGCTATACCTTTTTATTTACCACATTCTTGTTACTGCGTCTCAACTGTGGATAAAGTAATTTTAATTATATTATAATTAACCACCATGAAACCATTAATAACCGTAAGTACAGCTCCTGAAAGACATACGAATTTCTGAGAACTGTAATATCGTTACCACACATCAACACTAGCAATGCAACTCTCCCTTTGGAATATTGAAAAGTTTTAGACTGAAGCTTGAGTAACCAAAACGATGTTTTAATGTATGTAGCACTCATTTTAATTAAAAAATCGTAGTATGAGATCAAAAGTTATCAAGCGTTATTTAAAACTATCATTCTCTACCAATTAAAATGGTATGTACCTATAAAGATGATAATTATTCATGTAAGTTGACCAGTAATATTATAATATAAATACTGTTAAAAATATATGTCGTTATTATTTATAGACCATGATTTTTAGTTTTTTTTATTTCGAAAAATCCTGAATATACAAACCAGTGTGGTCACCCACAGAAAGAGACAAAAAACAACACTGACGTCATTCAAGGTTATATTTTCTTGTGACAAGTTAATGGTCATAGTGCAATCTCCAGTGTATTAGATATAAGCTTCTTGCAGCTGACAATGTGGATGTCGTAAGGTGTCACTGAAAATCAGTGTTAAGGTATCCTGAGTGGCTTCCTTTTTTAGCGCAAGCAACCATACATAAATTTATGTTTTCTATTACCTATTATTCATAATTTACAATGCTATTGTTGTGTGTTTGTGTGTATTGGAATAAATGGTTTCTTCCTTCTTTCTTTCTAAAAATAAAATGTCCCGTGTTATTAACTAAAAACTACCGCTATCCGCATTCATATATTTTGAAAATAAAAAATAATATAGGTACTTAATCATTGTGATTTTGAAACATTTTTTTATGTAATTTATTTAATTAAAAATTTATCATTTATGTAACAAAATAATTTTTACAATACATATTATAAAAAAAATTATCATAAACAAGAATTTAATATATTAAAATTAAAATATTAGATATAACCTGACAGCTAATTTATGTAGCCAACGTCACTAACACCACTACCATAATAATTCAGATGATTGCAATGTCACCTCATAAATCAAAATCGGTTCAGCGGTTTATACTGCAGGGCGTGCCAAAGAAATATTATACATAGATACACTCGAAAAACATAACCCTCTTTCTTCCGTAGTCGGGGAAAATTTTGGGAAAATTTTCAATATCTGGTAACATAACACCCACACAGAAGCACCGTGTACGTACAGTGCAACGGCGAAATGACAGCACACATAGCTTTATGGAAATGACGATAAATTATTCGGTTTAGTTCGGCAACGCTCCATCTGTCTTTTATTTTGTAATCTAAGGGTACACCCTATCAACACGAAACGAGATGATATGGGAGAATTTAGTATTCTTATCCCTGAGCTGCTTCAAGACGAAGAGAGATTTTGTATTTATTTTCGTATGTCAATAAATAGCTTCAATGAGTTACATGACTATGTAAAATCTGAAATAGAAAAACAAGATACCAATTGGAGAAGACGGATCAGCCATAGCGAGAACGCGAGTTCTTTGTAATTCTGTACAGAGAACGCGAGAACGCAAGCGTTCCGAATGACCGCCGCGGTCTAACTGCGTTCTGTGTGCGCCGGCGCTATAGATCCTTCACATTACAAAGAACGCGGAACGCAGAACGCAGAACGCGGAACGCAGAACGCTCTCTGTCTGCGCGTACCCTAATATGTCACTTTCCAGTGCATGATCCTACCAGACCAAAAATATCGCTCCGTTGCAACTTGAAAAAATACAAATAAACAAACACACGCACACATTTATACATATGTGTACATATATGTATACATATGTGTGCGTCTTAAGGATTAGTAGGGATATTGTTGAAATAGGCGTAAAATGCATTTACAAATTAGGTAGGTATATTCAGCTCGTTAATTATTATAAATTATAATCACTAACTTTCCGCCCGCGGCTTCGCCCGCTTTGTCTAAAATTTAATAAATTATTTATACTTAAACCTACCTCTTGAATGACTCTAGATATCTATTAAAAAAACCGCTTCAAAATCCGTTGCGTAGTAGATTTACATATAGCAAGCATACAGACCATAATATTATATTATCTATGGTCGTGAATTAAAAAAAAATCACACAGTATAAAATATAAACAGTTTTTAAAACTAGGTACGGAATGGATTTTGATGCAGTTTTTGACTCCATGACGTGACGCTATTGCCATGACGCAACCTTAAAATTTTCCTCTCAACGCGCAAGAAGTTTCACTTTAAAATAAGAGGTACTAAGTAAAATAGGAGCAAGTAAATCGCAAGTGCTTACTACTGAGCCGCTGCTCGTAATACCATACACCAGCCTTTCCCAACCTTTTCCCAAAGGCGGACCCCTACCGCCACCTTACCATGTTCCGCGGACCCCTAAAAAAACGTATTTTTATAAGCCAATCTATTTTATTTTAAAAATTAATTGATTTCTTGCAGTATTTTTGTATGAAATAGGTTAGCCACCCATCACTTTGACAGATTATTCCATCTTGAAACAGAAAAATACAAAGTCCGGCCGTCAGAATAGTCTGGTCACTAAGGCTTTCGTAATTTTCTTAATATGTCTGCGGACCCCCTGGGATGTGCTCGCAGACCCCTAGGAGACCGCGGACCCCAGGTTGGGAATCACTGCCATACACCATTTACATTTTACAATGTCTCAAAGATAATCTCCCATCTGTGAAGATAAAGCTTCGCTAGATCTCAGCTAATTTACGAGAAATATGGACTCGCAAGAACACTCATCATTTAAAACGATTTATGGCCGAGATTCGTTAAGCCGAATTCTAACAGATTTCTTGGAAAATTGTAGTTTTACAAATCTCAGTAGATAGTAGATACAATACAGTTAATTGTTAATACAGTTAATTTTTTTTGTTATTCTTGTTGTAGGTATTCTATTTGTGCTAGTAAAATACTTACTACGTAGAACGCTTAGCGAGTAAACATGTTTGTTTATAATAAATTATTATTTCTCTGTAAGTGATTGAAATGTAATCTTTTTGAGAAATAAATGTCCGTAATACATGTAATTTTTCATAGGAATGATTATATTTTATTTGCATAATATGTGTAAAAAGTTAAAAAAAAAATAACAATATAATTCAATACATTAGCCAAAAGGGGCATGCAAATTATATGCTCTTCAGTTGCTGATTATTATCAGAAATATCAATTACAGTTTATTTGATACTTTTCGACTTCTATTTCCCTATATTATTCACATACAGAAATTCTGATACAAGTCAAAAATTTATAATGTTATGTAATGTATTACTGCAATAAAATATCGAGTTATTAAAGCTTGTGATTTTTATTTATTTCTCTGCATTTTATCATCGCTTCTTCAATTAGTGATAAGATGAATTTTATTTGCAATATTATACCTAACACAGAAAGAAAACAAATTTTATAGACCACGGCAGGCAATAAACTGTATTTCTCAGAATATAAACTTAATATTATAAAATATTACCTTATATATTTCTTATTTGTCTCATGTATCCATAACGGATAGAACCCACCTCTACTATCACTCAGTGAATAAACAAAATAAATGTTAAAATTTTAAACCTGTACAACATAGCCTTAACACAAAGCTCGTAGCATTTCGTAGCAACTCGTAGCCGGTCTACGCTGCGGCTACAGCGTGATCGATGACGTCACATTACGTAGAGCTTTTTATACAAAATGTCTTAGTTCAGGATCCATCGCCCATTTTTGCAAGTGATTACTATCAAGCTAATTTTTCGTGAGTAGCTTTATTTTGATGAGATGCCCAATAATTTCATGTACGAAACTCTCGATTGTGGTAGCTTACAGAGGTAACAAGGATAAAAATTTTTGATTTGACGGTTCTCAAATATTTATTACGCAATTTGTAGGACAATATGTCTGTTGAATTATATAAGTATTAAATAAGTGAAAATAAAAAAAATCAGCTGGTTAGTAATCATTTATGATGACTTCGTTATCGATACACATTGGAAAGGGGGACTCTTTGATCAAACCATAGATTTTGTAGGACAAATATTTTTTCGAATAATTTAGATAATTATCTTGAGATTGAACAAAAAAAAACATTCAGTTAGTAATTAATATTTGAGAACCATCAAATCAAAATATTTTATCCTTGTTTCCTCTGGTAGCTACCACAATCGAGAGTTTCGTACATGAAATTATTGGGCATCTCATCAAAAGAAAGCTACTCACGAAAAATTAGCTTGATAGTAATCACTTGCAAAAATGGGCGATGGATCCCGGACTATCTATTCTATGTCAAGTTTCAGATTAGCATTTAAATGGAAGAATCATCAGCATAAATAAGTGTTTAAATTATATGCTTTGGCACGAAGTTTATCTTGAAGCTTTTTAAATTCCGTAGAAAGTTTTTTTAATTTTAATCCACAATAATGTAATAAATGCGATACAATGAGTCAGTGCTTTTTAAAAGAAGATAAACCAAACATAATCAACCATTATCAGGTACACACACACATATAGGTACCTACTTGATTTTCATAATTTGGAATTAATAATACGCATAGTATAGTTTCAAATCATTTCATTTCATTAAAAATACATGAAGCTGTTAATTTTTAATACCTAACCTGAACTTAATATCTATCTACTCTTATTTTATATAAAAAATAAGATCTTCTTTATATATAAAAATGAATCGCAAAATGTGTTGGTAAGCGCATAACTCGAGAACGGCTGAATCGATTTCGATAATTCTTTTTTTATTATATTCCTTGAAGTACGAGGATGGTTCTTATGTAGAGAAAACGTAAACATGTACCACGGGCGAAGCCGGTGCGGACCGCTAGTTCTAAATAGTATCCTATTGTATTTTAAACCATTTTTAAATCATTTTTTACTATATTACTATTGCTAGGTATTCTTTACGTTGTTTCCGAAAAAACAAAAACCTCCACACAGCCTCTACGCCCACTGAAATGAAAAGCGGTACATTTTTTCTTTTTCCATTCCAATATCGCTGCAGCTAAATCTTGGCGGGCTTTTGCGGATATCAAAAGAGGTTATATTTTATTTGGCGCGCGGCGGCCATGTTGGATTTGCTGTCAAATCTCACAGATTAATTAGTGAAGAAATCATATTGGCGCGCTTTTTACGTTTTATTTTTTGTGGCAAAGAAAAAAAGAAATTGAAATTTGAATTGAAAGAACGTTACATTTTATAAAAAAGAGTTTTGATGTGGCTTATTTTTATCGGTATATAAAAAGGCTTTTGACCGAGAAAATATACCTAAATTGCAGTTTTTATCAGAGCAATTTTTTAAAGTGCATGCATTATAGTGTACTCCATCGATTCAATAAAATATAGAAAACAGCTAGCTATATATAAATAAAAAAAAAATCTAAATAGTGATAGATCGGGTTAAAAGGGTTTTTCAAGCTTAGCCAGTTTATAATAAAATAAACGTCATTTTGAAAGCTTTCTCCTTAGATTACAAAATAAAATGCAGATGGAGCATGACAATCATCCATCGCCCTTGTCAAAGAAAATACGAAATCAAAAACGAATACGGACCTCCGCCAGTGCTATAGCGATTCTAGTGTCATGCAATACGTCAAAAGTCGTTTGCTATTTTAGTAAAAAAATGCTGTCTTGTGATATTTAAACGCTGTAAAATTTGTTCCCGAAAACAAACAAAAAGATAAAACATCGTTTTACAGGTTTTCTGTAGATTATTTGGCTTATATAATTTTGTATACAAATAATAATTTTACATATACGAAGGAATACAAAACTTCAACGTATGCTGCCAGTATTATGAAAATGAATTTGCCATTTTAATGGGTAAAACGGTAAAATAGTTAAAAGATCTTCGGGGTAGTGCTTTTCGATCTTGAATGTGATTAAGTATCTGTATAGTGCAATAAAGGTTCATGATCATTATTAGATAATTTTAATAAGCTTAATACTTTTTTTGTTACTTAAAAGTAACAAAAAAAGCTTAAAAAGTCAGTCATTTTCGCCCGCGATTTAATTCATTTGAACTCCGTGATGGATATGACAAAATTATTATTATTCAGGAATTATATTTATTTACTATCCAGTAAAGCAGCTGACCAAGAAGCTTATATCTTATACACTGGAGATTTCGGTATGAACATTTGACGTGTAACAAGAAAATTGTTGTGTTTTATCACTTTCACACCTAACTTGGTATTGCCACTGTTAATACGAAGTTTTCCCAAGGCTATGTATGCTGTAATATTCTGTGCAAAAGGTTAGTTTTTGTACATGAGTTTGTTGATAAATTGCCAACAACGTCATTCAGAAGCATTGTTGGATGAGACAATTATTATTTATGCTAAATAAAATAAGTATCTGAACCAATTATTAAAAAGCGATACTCCCTGATTATGGGTAGTTACCAAAATAAAATTGTAGCAACTCTCACTTTGACAATATGGCATAAGTGTCAAAAAAATTGCGTCGCTTCGAATATTTAAGTTAATATTGTTGCGTATTTAATAAATATTTTCCGAATATAAATAATGTATTGCATTGTGAAAAATTGCAGAAGTTTTTGGACACCAAATTCTGGCATAAAATTTCACAGGCAAGTGTATATTTACGCTATTTACAATATTCCTCAATACTCATCCATTTACCTGTTTAGAATCATTTTCATGGCAAAAATCGTCAATTTTATCATCATTTTAGTAATCAATCATGCTAAATATCTTCTATCTATCTTCTTTTCCTAATAATTTCATCATTTTTCAATAAACCAATTTAACAAGTAAGGTAACCATGATGACGAGTTTTTACGGATAGCGAAGAGAAAATATTGTAATAGATAACAAAATTATGATGAACATTTAGAACACTATTTCAAAGATTTTTATACTAGTAATGAAACAACGCACGACATCGATATTGCACTCACATGTGGTTTTATGTTTGTTCTTCTTTAACATAGAAATTAATAGTTCTTTTAACTTACCAATTTTTTTTTGTTTTACTGATTTCAGCTTTCTAAAAATGAAATAAAAAGAAATAAATGGCTGTCCATAGTGCCTATCAAGGGTAATATTTATCAACATGCCAGAATATGCAGTTTGCATTTTAAGCCTGAGGATTACGGTCCAGAAAAAAAATACCTTTTGAAAAGTGCTATACCTTTTTATTTACCACATTCTTGTTACTGCGTCTCAACTGTGGATAAAGTAATTTTAATTATATTATAATTAACCACCATGAAACCATTAATAACCGTAAGTACAGCTCCTGAAAGACATACGAATTTCTGAGAACTGTAATATCGTTACCACACATCAACACTAGCAATGCAACTCTCCCTTTGGAATATTGAAAAGTTTTAGACTGAAGCTTGAGTAACCAAAACGATGTTTTAATGTATGTAGCACTCATTTTAATTAAAAAATCGTAGTATGAGATCAAAAGTTATCAAGCGTTATTTAAAACTATCATTCTCTACCAATTAAAATGGTATGTACCTATAAAGATGATAATTATTCATGTAAGTTGACCAGTAATATTATAATATAAATACTGTTAAAAATATATGTCGTTATTATTTATAGACCATGATTTTTAGTTTTTTTTATTTCGAAAAATCCTGAATATACAAACCAGTGTGGTCACCCACAGAAAGAGACAAAAAACAACACTGACGTCATTCAAGGTTATATTTTCTTGTGACAAGTTAATGGTCATAGTGCAATCTCCAGTGTATTAGATATAAGCTTCTTGCAGCTGACAATGTGGATGTCGTAAGGTGTCACTGAAAATCAGTGTTAAGGTATCCTGAGTGGCTTCCTTTTTTAGCGCAAGCAACCATACATAAATTTATGTTTTCTATTACCTATTATTCATAATTTACAATGCTATTGTTGTGTGTTTGTGTGTATTGGAATAAATGGTTTCTTCCTTCTTTCTTTCTAAAAATAAAATGTCCCGTGTTATTAACTAAAAACTACCGCTATCCGCATTCATATATTTTGAAAATAAAAAATAATATAGGTACTTAATCATTGTGATTTTGAAACATTTTTTTATGTAATTTATTTAATTAAAAATTTATCATTTATGTAACAAAATAATTTTTACAATACATATTATAAAAAAAATTATCATAAACAAGAATTTAATATATTAAAATTAAAATATTAGATATAACCTGACAGCTAATTTATGTAGCCAACGTCACTAACACCACTACCATAATAATTCAGATGATTGCAATGTCACCTCATAAATCAAAATCGGTTCAGCGGTTTATACTGCAGGGCGTGCCAAAGAAATATTATACATAGATACACTCGAAAAACATAACCCTCTTTCTTCCGTAGTCGGGGAAAATTTTGGGAAAATTTTCAATATCTGGTAACATAACACCCACACAGAAGCACCGTGTACGTACAGTGCAACGGCGAAATGACAGCACACATAGCTTTATGGAAATGACGATAAATTATTCGGTTTAGTTCGGCAACGCTCCATCTGTCTTTTATTTTGTAATCTAAGGGTACACCCTATCAACACGAAACGAGATGATATGGGAGAATTTAGTATTCTTATCCCTGAGCTGCTTCAAGACGAAGAGAGATTTTGTATTTATTTTCGTATGTCAATAAATAGCTTCAATGAGTTACATGACTATGTAAAATCTGAAATAGAAAAACAAGATACCAATTGGAGAAGACGGATCAGCCATAGCGAGAACGCGAGTTCTTTGTAATTCTGTACAGAGAACGCGAGAACGCAAGCGTTCCGAATGACCGCCGCGGTCTAACTGCGTTCTGTGTGCGCCGGCGCTATAGATCCTTCACATTACAAAGAACGCGGAACGCAGAACGCAGAACGCGGAACGCAGAACGCTCTCTGTCTGCGCGTACCCTAATATGTCACTTTCCAGTGCATGATCCTACCAGACCAAAAATATCGCTCCGTTGCAACTTGAAAAAATACAAATAAACAAACACACGCACACATTTATACATATGTGTACATATATGTATACATATGTGTGCGTCTTAAGGATTAGTAGGGATATTGTTGAAATAGGCGTAAAATGCATTTACAAATTAGGTAGGTATATTCAGCTCGTTAATTATTATAAATTATAATCACTAACTTTCCGCCCGCGGCTTCGCCCGCTTTGTCTAAAATTTAATAAATTATTTATACTTAAACCTACCTCTTGAATGACTCTAGATATCTATTAAAAAAACCGCTTCAAAATCCGTTGCGTAGTAGATTTACATATAGCAAGCATACAGACCATAATATTATATTATCTATGGTCGTGAATTAAAAAAAAATCACACAGTATAAAATATAAACAGTTTTTAAAACTAGGTACGGAATGGATTTTGATGCAGTTTTTGACTCCATGACGTGACGCTATTGCCATGACGCAACCTTAAAATTTTCCTCTCAACGCGCAAGAAGTTTCACTTTAAAATAAGAGGTACTAAGTAAAATAGGAGCAAGTAAATCGCAAGTGCTTACTACTGAGCCGCTGCTCGTAATACCATACACCAGCCTTTCCCAACCTTTTCCCAAAGGCGGACCCCTACCGCCACCTTACCATGTTCCGCGGACCCCTAAAAAAACGTATTTTTATAAGCCAATCTATTTTATTTTAAAAATTAATTGATTTCTTGCAGTATTTTTGTATGAAATAGGTTAGCCACCCATCACTTTGACAGATTATTCCATCTTGAAACAGAAAAATACAAAGTCCGGCCGTCAGAATAGTCTGGTCACTAAGGCTTTCGTAATTTTCTTAATATGTCTGCGGACCCCCTGGGATGTGCTCGCAGACCCCTAGGAGACCGCGGACCCCAGGTTGGGAATCACTGCCATACACCATTTACATTTTACAATGTCTCAAAGATAATCTCCCATCTGTGAAGATAAAGCTTCGCTAGATCTCAGCTAATTTACGAGAAATATGGACTCGCAAGAACACTCATCATTTAAAACGATTTATGGCCGAGATTCGTTAAGCCGAATTCTAACAGATTTCTTGGAAAATTGTAGTTTTACAAATCTCAGTAGATAGTAGATACAATACAGTTAATTGTTAATACAGTTAATTTTTTTTGTTATTCTTGTTGTAGGTATTCTATTTGTGCTAGTAAAATACTTACTACGTAGAACGCTTAGCGAGTAAACATGTTTGTTTATAATAAATTATTATTTCTCTGTAAGTGATTGAAATGTAATCTTTTTGAGAAATAAATGTCCGTAATACATGTAATTTTTCATAGGAATGATTATATTTTATTTGCATAATATGTGTAAAAAGTTAAAAAAAAAATAACAATATAATTCAATACATTAGCCAAAAGGGGCATGCAAATTATATGCTCTTCAGTTGCTGATTATTATCAGAAATATCAATTACAGTTTATTTGATACTTTTCGACTTCTATTTCCCTATATTATTCACATACAGAAATTCTGATACAAGTCAAAAATTTATAATGTTATGTAATGTATTACTGCAATAAAATATCGAGTTATTAAAGCTTGTGATTTTTATTTATTTCTCTGCATTTTATCATCGCTTCTTCAATTAGTGATAAGATGAATTTTATTTGCAATATTATACCTAACACAGAAAGAAAACAAATTTTATAGACCACGGCAGGCAATAAACTGTATTTCTCAGAATATAAACTTAATATTATAAAATATTACCTTATATATTTCTTATTTGTCTCATGTATCCATAACGGATAGAACCCACCTCTACTATCACTCAGTGAATAAACAAAATAAATGTTAAAATTTTAAACCTGTACAACATAGCCTTAACACAAAGCTCGTAGCATTTCGTAGCAACTCGTAGCCGGTCTACGCTGCGGCTACAGCGTGATCGATGACGTCACATTACGTAGAGCTTTTTATACAAAATGTCTTAGTTCAGGATCCATCGCCCATTTTTGCAAGTGATTACTATCAAGCTAATTTTTCGTGAGTAGCTTTATTTTGATGAGATGCCCAATAATTTCATGTACGAAACTCTCGATTGTGGTAGCTTACAGAGGTAACAAGGATAAAAATTTTTGATTTGACGGTTCTCAAATATTTATTACGCAATTTGTAGGACAATATGTCTGTTGAATTATATAAGTATTAAATAAGTGAAAATAAAAAAAATCAGCTGGTTAGTAATCATTTATGATGACTTCGTTATCGATACACATTGGAAAGGGGGACTCTTTGATCAAACCATAGATTTTGTAGGACAAATATTTTTTCGAATAATTTAGATAATTATCTTGAGATTGAACAAAAAAAAACATTCAGTTAGTAATTAATATTTGAGAACCATCAAATCAAAATATTTTATCCTTGTTTCCTCTGGTAGCTACCACAATCGAGAGTTTCGTACATGAAATTATTGGGCATCTCATCAAAAGAAAGCTACTCACGAAAAATTAGCTTGATAGTAATCACTTGCAAAAATGGGCGATGGATCCCGGACTATCTATTCTATGTCAAGTTTCAGATTAGCATTTAAATGGAAGAATCATCAGCATAAATAAGTGTTTAAATTATATGCTTTGGCACGAAGTTTATCTTGAAGCTTTTTAAATTCCGTAGAAAGTTTTTTTAATTTTAATCCACAATAATGTAATAAATGCGATACAATGAGTCAGTGCTTTTTAAAAGAAGATAAACCAAACATAATCAACCATTATCAGGTACACACACACATATAGGTACCTACTTGATTTTCATAATTTGGAATTAATAATACGCATAGTATAGTTTCAAATCATTTCATTTCATTAAAAATACATGAAGCTGTTAATTTTTAATACCTAACCTGAACTTAATATCTATCTACTCTTATTTTATATAAAAAATAAGATCTTCTTTATATATAAAAATGAATCGCAAAATGTGTTGGTAAGCGCATAACTCGAGAACGGCTGAATCGATTTCGATAATTCTTTTTTTATTATATTCCTTGAAGTACGAGGATGGTTCTTATGTAGAGAAAACGTAAACATGTACCACGGGCGAAGCCGGTGCGGACCGCTAGTTCTAAATAGTATCCTATTGTATTTTAAACCATTTTTAAATCATTTTTTACTATATTACTATTGCTAGGTATTCTTTACGTTGTTTCCGAAAAAACAAAAACCTCCACACAGCCTCTACGCCCACTGAAATGAAAAGCGGTACATTTTTTCTTTTTCCATTCCAATATCGCTGCAGCTAAATCTTGGCGGGCTTTTGCGGATATCAAAAGAGGTTATATTTTATTTGGCGCGCGGCGGCCATGTTGGATTTGCTGTCAAATCTCACAGATTAATTAGTGAAGAAATCATATTGGCGCGCTTTTTACGTTTTATTTTTTGTGGCAAAGAAAAAAAGAAATTGAAATTTGAATTGAAAGAACGTTACATTTTATAAAAAAGAGTTTTGATGTGGCTTATTTTTATCGGTATATAAAAAGGCTTTTGACCGAGAAAATATACCTAAATTGCAGTTTTTATCAGAGCAATTTTTTAAAGTGCATGCATTATAGTGTACTCCATCGATTCAATAAAATATAGAAAACAGCTAGCTATATATAAATAAAAAAAAAATCTAAATAGTGATAGATCGGGTTAAAAGGGTTTTTCAAGCTTAGCCAGTTTATAATAAAATAAACGTCATTTTGAAAGCTTTCTCCTTAGATTACAAAATAAAATGCAGATGGAGCATGACAATCATCCATCGCCCTTGTCAAAGAAAATACGAAATCAAAAACGAATACGGACCTCCGCCAGTGCTATAGCGATTCTAGTGTCATGCAATACGTCAAAAGTCGTTTGCTATTTTAGTAAAAAAATGCTGTCTTGTGATATTTAAACGCTGTAAAATTTGTTCCCGAAAACAAACAAAAAGATAAAACATCGTTTTACAGGTTTTCTGTAGATTATTTGGCTTATATAATTTTGTATACAAATAATAATTTTACATATACGAAGGAATACAAAACTTCAACGTATGCTGCCAGTATTATGAAAATGAATTTGCCATTTTAATGGGTAAAACGGTAAAATAGTTAAAAGATCTTCGGGGTAGTGCTTTTCGATCTTGAATGTGATTAAGTATCTGTATAGTGCAATAAAGGTTCATGATCATTATTAGATAATTTTAATAAGCTTAATACTTTTTTTGTTACTTAAAAGTAACAAAAAAAGCTTAAAAAGTCAGTCATTTTCGCCCGCGATTTAATTCATTTGAACTCCGTGATGGATATGACAAAATTATTATTATTCAGGAATTATATTTATTTACTATCCAGTAAAGCAGCTGACCAAGAAGCTTATATCTTATACACTGGAGATTTCGGTATGAACATTTGACGTGTAACAAGAAAATTGTTGTGTTTTATCACTTTCACACCTAACTTGGTATTGCCACTGTTAATACGAAGTTTTCCCAAGGCTATGTATGCTGTAATATTCTGTGCAAAAGGTTAGTTTTTGTACATGAGTTTGTTGATAAATTGCCAACAACGTCATTCAGAAGCATTGTTGGATGAGACAATTATTATTTATGCTAAATAAAATAAGTATCTGAACCAATTATTAAAAAGCGATACTCCCTGATTATGGGTAGTTACCAAAATAAAATTGTAGCAACTCTCACTTTGACAATATGGCATAAGTGTCAAAAAAATTGCGTCGCTTCGAATATTTAAGTTAATATTGTTGCGTATTTAATAAATATTTTCCGAATATAAATAATGTATTGCATTGTGAAAAATTGCAGAAGTTTTTGGACACCAAATTCTGGCATAAAATTTCACAGGCAAGTGTATATTTACGCTATTTACAATATTCCTCAATACTCATCCATTTACCTGTTTAGAATCATTTTCATGGCAAAAATCGTCAATTTTATCATCATTTTAGTAATCAATCATGCTAAATATCTTCTATCTATCTTCTTTTCCTAATAATTTCATCATTTTTCAATAAACCAATTTAACAAGTAAGGTAACCATGATGACGAGTTTTTACGGATAGCGAAGAGAAAATATTGTAATAGATAACAAAATTATGATGAACATTTAGAACACTATTTCAAAGATTTTTATACTAGTAATGAAACAACGCACGACATCGATATTGCACTCACATGTGGTTTTATGTTTGTTCTTCTTTAACATAGAAATTAATAGTTCTTTTAACTTACCAATTTTTTTTTGTTTTACTGATTTCAGCTTTCTAAAAATGAAATAAAAAGAAATAAATGGCTGTCCATAGTGCCTATCAAGGGTAATATTTATCAACATGCCAGAATATGCAGTTTGCATTTTAAGCCTGAGGATTACGGTCCAGAAAAAAAATACCTTTTGAAAAGTGCTATACCTTTTTATTTACCACATTCTTGTTACTGCGTCTCAACTGTGGATAAAGTAATTTTAATTATATTATAATTAACCACCATGAAACCATTAATAACCGTAAGTACAGCTCCTGAAAGACATACGAATTTCTGAGAACTGTAATATCGTTACCACACATCAACACTAGCAATGCAACTCTCCCTTTGGAATATTGAAAAGTTTTAGACTGAAGCTTGAGTAACCAAAACGATGTTTTAATGTATGTAGCACTCATTTTAATTAAAAAATCGTAGTATGAGATCAAAAGTTATCAAGCGTTATTTAAAACTATCATTCTCTACCAATTAAAATGGTATGTACCTATAAAGATGATAATTATTCATGTAAGTTGACCAGTAATATTATAATATAAATACTGTTAAAAATATATGTCGTTATTATTTATAGACCATGATTTTTAGTTTTTTTTATTTCGAAAAATCCTGAATATACAAACCAGTGTGGTCACCCACAGAAAGAGACAAAAAACAACACTGACGTCATTCAAGGTTATATTTTCTTGTGACAAGTTAATGGTCATAGTGCAATCTCCAGTGTATTAGATATAAGCTTCTTGCAGCTGACAATGTGGATGTCGTAAGGTGTCACTGAAAATCAGTGTTAAGGTATCCTGAGTGGCTTCCTTTTTTAGCGCAAGCAACCATACATAAATTTATGTTTTCTATTACCTATTATTCATAATTTACAATGCTATTGTTGTGTGTTTGTGTGTATTGGAATAAATGGTTTCTTCCTTCTTTCTTTCTAAAAATAAAATGTCCCGTGTTATTAACTAAAAACTACCGCTATCCGCATTCATATATTTTGAAAATAAAAAATAATATAGGTACTTAATCATTGTGATTTTGAAACATTTTTTTATGTAATTTATTTAATTAAAAATTTATCATTTATGTAACAAAATAATTTTTACAATACATATTATAAAAAAAATTATCATAAACAAGAATTTAATATATTAAAATTAAAATATTAGATATAACCTGACAGCTAATTTATGTAGCCAACGTCACTAACACCACTACCATAATAATTCAGATGATTGCAATGTCACCTCATAAATCAAAATCGGTTCAGCGGTTTATACTGCAGGGCGTGCCAAAGAAATATTATACATAGATACACTCGAAAAACATAACCCTCTTTCTTCCGTAGTCGGGGAAAATTTTGGGAAAATTTTCAATATCTGGTAACATAACACCCACACAGAAGCACCGTGTACGTACAGTGCAACGGCGAAATGACAGCACACATAGCTTTATGGAAATGACGATAAATTATTCGGTTTAGTTCGGCAACGCTCCATCTGTCTTTTATTTTGTAATCTAAGGGTACACCCTATCAACACGAAACGAGATGATATGGGAGAATTTAGTATTCTTATCCCTGAGCTGCTTCAAGACGAAGAGAGATTTTGTATTTATTTTCGTATGTCAATAAATAGCTTCAATGAGTTACATGACTATGTAAAATCTGAAATAGAAAAACAAGATACCAATTGGAGAAGACGGATCAGCCATAGCGAGAACGCGAGTTCTTTGTAATTCTGTACAGAGAACGCGAGAACGCAAGCGTTCCGAATGACCGCCGCGGTCTAACTGCGTTCTGTGTGCGCCGGCGCTATAGATCCTTCACATTACAAAGAACGCGGAACGCAGAACGCAGAACGCGGAACGCAGAACGCTCTCTGTCTGCGCGTACCCTAATATGTCACTTTCCAGTGCATGATCCTACCAGACCAAAAATATCGCTCCGTTGCAACTTGAAAAAATACAAATAAACAAACACACGCACACATTTATACATATGTGTACATATATGTATACATATGTGTGCGTCTTAAGGATTAGTAGGGATATTGTTGAAATAGGCGTAAAATGCATTTACAAATTAGGTAGGTATATTCAGCTCGTTAATTATTATAAATTATAATCACTAACTTTCCGCCCGCGGCTTCGCCCGCTTTGTCTAAAATTTAATAAATTATTTATACTTAAACCTACCTCTTGAATGACTCTAGATATCTATTAAAAAAACCGCTTCAAAATCCGTTGCGTAGTAGATTTACATATAGCAAGCATACAGACCATAATATTATATTATCTATGGTCGTGAATTAAAAAAAAATCACACAGTATAAAATATAAACAGTTTTTAAAACTAGGTACGGAATGGATTTTGATGCAGTTTTTGACTCCATGACGTGACGCTATTGCCATGACGCAACCTTAAAATTTTCCTCTCAACGCGCAAGAAGTTTCACTTTAAAATAAGAGGTACTAAGTAAAATAGGAGCAAGTAAATCGCAAGTGCTTACTACTGAGCCGCTGCTCGTAATACCATACACCAGCCTTTCCCAACCTTTTCCCAAAGGCGGACCCCTACCGCCACCTTACCATGTTCCGCGGACCCCTAAAAAAACGTATTTTTATAAGCCAATCTATTTTATTTTAAAAATTAATTGATTTCTTGCAGTATTTTTGTATGAAATAGGTTAGCCACCCATCACTTTGACAGATTATTCCATCTTGAAACAGAAAAATACAAAGTCCGGCCGTCAGAATAGTCTGGTCACTAAGGCTTTCGTAATTTTCTTAATATGTCTGCGGACCCCCTGGGATGTGCTCGCAGACCCCTAGGAGACCGCGGACCCCAGGTTGGGAATCACTGCCATACACCATTTACATTTTACAATGTCTCAAAGATAATCTCCCATCTGTGAAGATAAAGCTTCGCTAGATCTCAGCTAATTTACGAGAAATATGGACTCGCAAGAACACTCATCATTTAAAACGATTTATGGCCGAGATTCGTTAAGCCGAATTCTAACAGATTTCTTGGAAAATTGTAGTTTTACAAATCTCAGTAGATAGTAGATACAATACAGTTAATTGTTAATACAGTTAATTTTTTTTGTTATTCTTGTTGTAGGTATTCTATTTGTGCTAGTAAAATACTTACTACGTAGAACGCTTAGCGAGTAAACATGTTTGTTTATAATAAATTATTATTTCTCTGTAAGTGATTGAAATGTAATCTTTTTGAGAAATAAATGTCCGTAATACATGTAATTTTTCATAGGAATGATTATATTTTATTTGCATAATATGTGTAAAAAGTTAAAAAAAAAATAACAATATAATTCAATACATTAGCCAAAAGGGGCATGCAAATTATATGCTCTTCAGTTGCTGATTATTATCAGAAATATCAATTACAGTTTATTTGATACTTTTCGACTTCTATTTCCCTATATTATTCACATACAGAAATTCTGATACAAGTCAAAAATTTATAATGTTATGTAATGTATTACTGCAATAAAATATCGAGTTATTAAAGCTTGTGATTTTTATTTATTTCTCTGCATTTTATCATCGCTTCTTCAATTAGTGATAAGATGAATTTTATTTGCAATATTATACCTAACACAGAAAGAAAACAAATTTTATAGACCACGGCAGGCAATAAACTGTATTTCTCAGAATATAAACTTAATATTATAAAATATTACCTTATATATTTCTTATTTGTCTCATGTATCCATAACGGATAGAACCCACCTCTACTATCACTCAGTGAATAAACAAAATAAATGTTAAAATTTTAAACCTGTACAACATAGCCTTAACACAAAGCTCGTAGCATTTCGTAGCAACTCGTAGCCGGTCTACGCTGCGGCTACAGCGTGATCGATGACGTCACATTACGTAGAGCTTTTTATACAAAATGTCTTAGTTCAGGATCCATCGCCCATTTTTGCAAGTGATTACTATCAAGCTAATTTTTCGTGAGTAGCTTTATTTTGATGAGATGCCCAATAATTTCATGTACGAAACTCTCGATTGTGGTAGCTTACAGAGGTAACAAGGATAAAAATTTTTGATTTGACGGTTCTCAAATATTTATTACGCAATTTGTAGGACAATATGTCTGTTGAATTATATAAGTATTAAATAAGTGAAAATAAAAAAAATCAGCTGGTTAGTAATCATTTATGATGACTTCGTTATCGATACACATTGGAAAGGGGGACTCTTTGATCAAACCATAGATTTTGTAGGACAAATATTTTTTCGAATAATTTAGATAATTATCTTGAGATTGAACAAAAAAAAACATTCAGTTAGTAATTAATATTTGAGAACCATCAAATCAAAATATTTTATCCTTGTTTCCTCTGGTAGCTACCACAATCGAGAGTTTCGTACATGAAATTATTGGGCATCTCATCAAAAGAAAGCTACTCACGAAAAATTAGCTTGATAGTAATCACTTGCAAAAATGGGCGATGGATCCCGGACTATCTATTCTATGTCAAGTTTCAGATTAGCATTTAAATGGAAGAATCATCAGCATAAATAAGTGTTTAAATTATATGCTTTGGCACGAAGTTTATCTTGAAGCTTTTTAAATTCCGTAGAAAGTTTTTTTAATTTTAATCCACAATAATGTAATAAATGCGATACAATGAGTCAGTGCTTTTTAAAAGAAGATAAACCAAACATAATCAACCATTATCAGGTACACACACACATATAGGTACCTACTTGATTTTCATAATTTGGAATTAATAATACGCATAGTATAGTTTCAAATCATTTCATTTCATTAAAAATACATGAAGCTGTTAATTTTTAATACCTAACCTGAACTTAATATCTATCTACTCTTATTTTATATAAAAAATAAGATCTTCTTTATATATAAAAATGAATCGCAAAATGTGTTGGTAAGCGCATAACTCGAGAACGGCTGAATCGATTTCGATAATTCTTTTTTTATTATATTCCTTGAAGTACGAGGATGGTTCTTATGTAGAGAAAACGTAAACATGTACCACGGGCGAAGCCGGTGCGGACCGCTAGTTCTAAATAGTATCCTATTGTATTTTAAACCATTTTTAAATCATTTTTTACTATATTACTATTGCTAGGTATTCTTTACGTTGTTTCCGAAAAAACAAAAACCTCCACACAGCCTCTACGCCCACTGAAATGAAAAGCGGTACATTTTTTCTTTTTCCATTCCAATATCGCTGCAGCTAAATCTTGGCGGGCTTTTGCGGATATCAAAAGAGGTTATATTTTATTTGGCGCGCGGCGGCCATGTTGGATTTGCTGTCAAATCTCACAGATTAATTAGTGAAGAAATCATATTGGCGCGCTTTTTACGTTTTATTTTTTGTGGCAAAGAAAAAAAGAAATTGAAATTTGAATTGAAAGAACGTTACATTTTATAAAAAAGAGTTTTGATGTGGCTTATTTTTATCGGTATATAAAAAGGCTTTTGACCGAGAAAATATACCTAAATTGCAGTTTTTATCAGAGCAATTTTTTAAAGTGCATGCATTATAGTGTACTCCATCGATTCAATAAAATATAGAAAACAGCTAGCTATATATAAATAAAAAAAAAATCTAAATAGTGATAGATCGGGTTAAAAGGGTTTTTCAAGCTTAGCCAGTTTATAATAAAATAAACGTCATTTTGAAAGCTTTCTCCTTAGATTACAAAATAAAATGCAGATGGAGCATGACAATCATCCATCGCCCTTGTCAAAGAAAATACGAAATCAAAAACGAATACGGACCTCCGCCAGTGCTATAGCGATTCTAGTGTCATGCAATACGTCAAAAGTCGTTTGCTATTTTAGTAAAAAAATGCTGTCTTGTGATATTTAAACGCTGTAAAATTTGTTCCCGAAAACAAACAAAAAGATAAAACATCGTTTTACAGGTTTTCTGTAGATTATTTGGCTTATATAATTTTGTATACAAATAATAATTTTACATATACGAAGGAATACAAAACTTCAACGTATGCTGCCAGTATTATGAAAATGAATTTGCCATTTTAATGGGTAAAACGGTAAAATAGTTAAAAGATCTTCGGGGTAGTGCTTTTCGATCTTGAATGTGATTAAGTATCTGTATAGTGCAATAAAGGTTCATGATCATTATTAGATAATTTTAATAAGCTTAATACTTTTTTTGTTACTTAAAAGTAACAAAAAAAGCTTAAAAAGTCAGTCATTTTCGCCCGCGATTTAATTCATTTGAACTCCGTGATGGATATGACAAAATTATTATTATTCAGGAATTATATTTATTTACTATCCAGTAAAGCAGCTGACCAAGAAGCTTATATCTTATACACTGGAGATTTCGGTATGAACATTTGACGTGTAACAAGAAAATTGTTGTGTTTTATCACTTTCACACCTAACTTGGTATTGCCACTGTTAATACGAAGTTTTCCCAAGGCTATGTATGCTGTAATATTCTGTGCAAAAGGTTAGTTTTTGTACATGAGTTTGTTGATAAATTGCCAACAACGTCATTCAGAAGCATTGTTGGATGAGACAATTATTATTTATGCTAAATAAAATAAGTATCTGAACCAATTATTAAAAAGCGATACTCCCTGATTATGGGTAGTTACCAAAATAAAATTGTAGCAACTCTCACTTTGACAATATGGCATAAGTGTCAAAAAAATTGCGTCGCTTCGAATATTTAAGTTAATATTGTTGCGTATTTAATAAATATTTTCCGAATATAAATAATGTATTGCATTGTGAAAAATTGCAGAAGTTTTTGGACACCAAATTCTGGCATAAAATTTCACAGGCAAGTGTATATTTACGCTATTTACAATATTCCTCAATACTCATCCATTTACCTGTTTAGAATCATTTTCATGGCAAAAATCGTCAATTTTATCATCATTTTAGTAATCAATCATGCTAAATATCTTCTATCTATCTTCTTTTCCTAATAATTTCATCATTTTTCAATAAACCAATTTAACAAGTAAGGTAACCATGATGACGAGTTTTTACGGATAGCGAAGAGAAAATATTGTAATAGATAACAAAATTATGATGAACATTTAGAACACTATTTCAAAGATTTTTATACTAGTAATGAAACAACGCACGACATCGATATTGCACTCACATGTGGTTTTATGTTTGTTCTTCTTTAACATAGAAATTAATAGTTCTTTTAACTTACCAATTTTTTTTTGTTTTACTGATTTCAGCTTTCTAAAAATGAAATAAAAAGAAATAAATGGCTGTCCATAGTGCCTATCAAGGGTAATATTTATCAACATGCCAGAATATGCAGTTTGCATTTTAAGCCTGAGGATTACGGTCCAGAAAAAAAATACCTTTTGAAAAGTGCTATACCTTTTTATTTACCACATTCTTGTTACTGCGTCTCAACTGTGGATAAAGTAATTTTAATTATATTATAATTAACCACCATGAAACCATTAATAACCGTAAGTACAGCTCCTGAAAGACATACGAATTTCTGAGAACTGTAATATCGTTACCACACATCAACACTAGCAATGCAACTCTCCCTTTGGAATATTGAAAAGTTTTAGACTGAAGCTTGAGTAACCAAAACGATGTTTTAATGTATGTAGCACTCATTTTAATTAAAAAATCGTAGTATGAGATCAAAAGTTATCAAGCGTTATTTAAAACTATCATTCTCTACCAATTAAAATGGTATGTACCTATAAAGATGATAATTATTCATGTAAGTTGACCAGTAATATTATAATATAAATACTGTTAAAAATATATGTCGTTATTATTTATAGACCATGATTTTTAGTTTTTTTTATTTCGAAAAATCCTGAATATACAAACCAGTGTGGTCACCCACAGAAAGAGACAAAAAACAACACTGACGTCATTCAAGGTTATATTTTCTTGTGACAAGTTAATGGTCATAGTGCAATCTCCAGTGTATTAGATATAAGCTTCTTGCAGCTGACAATGTGGATGTCGTAAGGTGTCACTGAAAATCAGTGTTAAGGTATCCTGAGTGGCTTCCTTTTTTAGCGCAAGCAACCATACATAAATTTATGTTTTCTATTACCTATTATTCATAATTTACAATGCTATTGTTGTGTGTTTGTGTGTATTGGAATAAATGGTTTCTTCCTTCTTTCTTTCTAAAAATAAAATGTCCCGTGTTATTAACTAAAAACTACCGCTATCCGCATTCATATATTTTGAAAATAAAAAATAATATAGGTACTTAATCATTGTGATTTTGAAATATTTTTTTATGTAATTTATTTAATTAAAAATTTATCATTTATGTAACAAAATAATTTTTACAATACATATTATAAAAAAAATTATCATAAACAAGAATTTAATATATTAAAATTAAAATATTAGATATAACCTGACAGCTAATTTATGTAGCCAACGTCACTAACACCACTACCATAATAATTCAGATGATTGCAATGTCACCTCATAAATCAAAATCGGTTCAGCGGTTTATACTGCAGGGCGTGCCAAAGAAATATTATACATAGATACACTCGAAAAACATAACCCTCTTTCTTCCGTAGTCGGGGAAAATTTTGGGAAAATTTTCAATATCTGGTAACATAACACCCACACAGAAGCACCGTGTACGTACAGTGCAACGGCGAAATGACAGCACACATAGCTTTATGGAAATGACGATAAATTATTCGGTTTAGTTCGGCAACGCTCCATCTGTCTTTTATTTTGTAATCTAAGGCTTTCTCAATTAAAAAGATTTCTGTGTTATAACGCGATTATATGATATAATATGATTCATATTAAACGATATTTAATTCCGTATCATTCATATTATATGATACTAAAACCTTCCTTGAATCACTTTATGTATTAAAAAAAAAAACGCATCAAAATCCGTTGCGTAGTTTGATAGATTTAAGCATACAAAGGGACATATGTACAGAGAAAGCGACTTTGTTAATATTGTAAATGGTTACGGTGGTAAACTGTAAAACTATGTTATGACGATTCCTGTGTGCTCCTAGAAGAAGTCTTAATTAAATAAATAATTAGTGTTTGTTTGAGTTTGTATAATCTGTCGTGGTGAATGTGGATACTAAAAATATTGGGATAGTGAAACATGAAGACTTTTTTTATTTGAAATAGCTGTGCTCCGTGGTTTTACCCGCAGTGCTCCGCTCCTGTGGTCTTAGCGAGATGATATAATATAATAGCCTATAGCCTTCCTCGATGAATGGGCTATCTATACCCGGCTCGGCGAATGATGATCCCTATGACAGTTCGTCTTAGTGATTGCTCGTATGATGGGTCGTGTCGATACTTTACTATTTTATAGGCAAAGGCATGGTTTGCATTCAGCCACGTCGGTAAACATGTTTTTACAATTATTATAAACTGAATTTTTAACTAAAATTTTTTAACGTCTATTATGTTGTTGTATTAATTTAAGTTTTTTAGCATAGATTAAGTAGGTAAGTAAAACGAAAGTTTTTTTTAATTTTCTTGAGTATACAATTGTTGTATGCTGTGATCTTCTGTTCCATTCAATAGTGAATGAACTAAAGCTTAAGCATGGAAAAAATGTGAACTCGTTTCCATTATCGAAATTTGTTTATCGATACTTTCCGCACTAGTCGATAAATGCCAACGATGTAAGTTTTGTAGGACGTAAACGTAAAGTCAGATTGATATAATTTCTCGTAAATGTTAAGAATTGTTATAATTCCAACGGGATATCATTGTAATGGCATAAAGCTACGTAAAAATTAATGAATGCTATTTTTAGACGCCTCCAATACGTTTCTAATTTAATGGTGACGCCATTACAAGTTTGTCTCTTGAGAACAACTGTCAGTGTCATAGGAATCATCATTCGCCGAGCCGGGTATAACACCGAGATAATTTTTCAAATCGGACCAGTAGTTCCCGAGATTTGCGCGTTCAAACAAACAAACAGACTCTTTAGCTTTATAATATTAAGTATAGATTCAACCGGGAGCGAATTAGATAATGAATAATTAACATAAAATTCCAATTGTATAGTAATTTCATTAATTTTTTATACGATAAATAATTTAGGAATAAATAAACACAAATACTTACGTTTATTAAGCAACCATTATAGCCCTTTTCCCAAGTCGGTTAATAACATTACAGCTATGTAGTGAATGTATACAAGTATGTTGTTAACACGTCTTGTAAACGCTCTTGCTTGAACGCTTAACACGCCATTACAGAAGGCTGGTTACATACGAAGCAGGGAAACGCTAGTTATAATAATATTATAGTTGTAACTCGATACCTTTATTAATGTTAAATTGTCAATTTATTTTGTTGTAAATTATGAGGATTATTCCAAACACCGTTATTTTTTTAGTTTATTAAATTTTACTGAACATATCCTTACTAATATTAGGTATTATAAACGCGAAAGTAACTTTGTCAGTCTGCTGTCGCTTCTTCACGCCTCAAAGCTTCAACCACTGCACCAATTTGGATGAAATTTTGTTGAGACCTGAGTTCTTTACATAGGACTTTTATAAACATACTCAAATGTTCTTTTTTGACAATAAAATATAACGAAAACGTTGCGTTCTTTTCTTTTTTCATATATTTTATACCAAAATCAATAAATTTTATAGTAGTAGGTATATAGCATCAATGTTGTCACTTTTAGTTTTCTAACAGATTACATAATAATAGTTACTACTGTTAAAATAATTGCAATAAAGAAATAGCATGTACGTAAAATTTACTTCATTGCATAGTAATCGGAATACACGAAGTTACAAATAAAACTATAACGTTCTAAGAAAATACATTTGAATGCTATAAAACTTAATATTAAAAATCAAATTGTGGTAAAGTACATGACCCGCATACGTATCTCATCTATACTAATATTATAAAGCTGAAAAGTTTGTTTGTTTGTTTGTTTGAACGCGCTTATCTCGGGAACTACTGGTCCGATTTGAAAAATTATTTCGGTGTTAGATAGCTCATTTATCGAGGAAGGCTATAGGGTTATATCATCACGCTACGACCAACATGTGTGGAGCCACGGGGGTGAAACCGCGCGGAACAGCTAGTGTATAATAATTAGAAAATCGATATAATATCAACACAATTTTTTTTACAACTTATTGCATTATATTATCAACAAACGTTCGCGTATAACCAGCCTTAAGATAACAATGTCTAAGGTTATTTGCACACAGGGGCTATTACCGTAACTGGTGTTTAGCTGAACGTAATTCCTCTTTGAAACGTTAAAAATGTATATATCTTTATAATAAACTATCTGTATGTCCCTTGCTCACATGAGATAAAAAATAACATATGTGACTCGGTAATGAGGTATTTATAGAATTCTAATGTTAACGAACTTAGAAAATCGAAACAGTTCTTGTATAAAATGACGTTTTGGCGGGATTCACTACACTCAACACTTTAAATTACTTTATTTTTACTTTAACACAATATTACACAAGTTACACAAGATCCACAAGATACACAAGGCAGATAATCGACATGAAATTTCTTATACGTATTCAACAAAACATTTCGCTAGTGCGATGCAAATCTAAAGTGTCGCCATCTATTGGTAACTTATGAAACTAATTGTCGTAACTTGACATATTAAACATAATTAGACATTCCGCCCACCAAGGACTAGTCCGTAACAAAAAAAACAACTAAAAAATACCTCTAAACAAAACAAAACATAACTAAACAAAACGTAACCGCCCACCGTGATACATCAACGTAGTGGCGTTAAACTAGTAACCAAACAAAATACATCTGACACTTCAGTCAACTGACCTTCCTAAATTTAAACAATTTTACAAAATAATCTTCTATTAACTAATCCTTTATTTAGGCAAAACACAAATTTTACTTAACGGTCGTTTTAAATATCCATTCTTACACTTAATTGTTACAACGCGAGTTATATTATCTGATCCAATATGTTTGTTTACAATTTTTCCTAAAATCCATTTAGAAGGTGGAACGTTATCATCTCTAATTATACAAATATCATTGATATTAGGTTCTTCTAATTTTGAATTCCATTTATACCTCTGATTTAAAGTAACCAAATATTCTTTAGACCATCTACGCCAAAAATTATTTACTATTTTTTGAATAACATTCCATCTTTCTAATTTATTTATATTACAATCATCATAATTACGATCACTTATATTTATAACCGGTTCACCTATTAAAAAATGACCTGGGGTCAGTGGGAGAGGGTCATCTGCTTCACTACTTATAACAGAAATTGGCCTAGAATTAAGACATGCTTCAATCTGTGACAGTACTGTAGCTAATTCCTCATACGTTAAAATGCTGTCACCTATGACCCGTTTCAAATGGTTCTTAGCACAACGCACTCCGGCCTCCCATATCCCTCCAAAATTAGGTGATTGCGGCGGTATAAAATGCCACGTCGTAAATTCTAATGTAAGAAGTTCCGCAATTTCATTAGGTAAATTAGATTTAGCAGAGTCAAACATTTCTCGTAAATGTTTGTCCGCACCAATAAAGTTTGTGCCATTATCACTGAACAAATCCTGGCAACGTCCACGTCTAGACGTGAAGCGTCTAAAAGCGGCGATAAATCCCTTAGCGGTTAAATCAGTTACAGCCTCAATATGTATAGCCCTTGTGACCATACAGACGAAAAGACAAATGTAGCCTTTATAAGACTTTGCCCCTCGACCTGGAGAAAACTTAATATTGACTGGGCCTGCATAATCAACACCAGTTGCCGTAAATGGCTTACAAGGCTTCAGTCTAGTATCTGGAAGCTGTCCCATTAACTGCACTCTCGCTGCTTTCGAATATCGTAAGCACGTGAGGCACTTCCTATAATGTTGTTTTCCTAGATCCCTACAGCGTACTATCCAATATTTTGTCCGAATGTAATTCATCATGATTTGCGGTCCACCGTGCAAAGTTTTTTCGTGAGCATCCGATATTAACAACTGGGTAAGATGAGACTTAGCTGGCATAATAATCGGGTGCTTCGTGTTATGGTTTGCGTGAGCCTTATCAATCCGACCACCGACTCTTAATATTCCATTTCGATCTAAAATGGGACAAAGAGTACGAAGGGGACTTCTCTTCGGTATATCCTTTTTATTCTCTAAATCCTTGATCTCTTCATCAAACGCAATTCTTTGAACCTGTTTAATACTTTTCTCTAATGTTTCATTCATTTCATTTACTGTTACAAACTTCGGCAAAATTTTTCTTTCTTCCTTCTTCAGTAATATTCTTCGACAATAAGAAATGACCCTTAGCATTTTAGTCAAATTAGAAAATTTTAACCATTCAAAATCTTCAATTTTATCTTGTTTTACTATTAATGATACTTGTCTTCTTTCTTCATCTGTATCTACTATCTCTGGATTTTTCATTTCAATATTTCTGTTCTTCAACCATTCCGGTCCGTACCACCATAGTGAATGAGAAAGTAATTCTGTTGGAGTTAAACCTCTAGATGCGCAATCAGAAGGATTGGCTTCGGTTGAAACATGACCCCATTGATCATAATCCATTATAGTTAAAATCTCTGATACCCGATTACTTACAAATGTTGTCCATTTGCTTGCACCGCCCTTCAACCATGCTAAAACGATTGTAGAATCAGTCCATCCGTAAATGTTATCTTTGCATACCTTCATCACTTGAGATACTTCGTTCACAAGTTTCGCAGCAAGCACAGCTCCACATAACTCTAAACGAGGTATAGAAACTTCCTTCTCTATAGGTGCTACTTTTGTTTTAGCTGATACTAACCTGACATGTATGGATTCATCGTGATTGATGACTCTCATAAAAACTGCAGCAGCATAAGCAGATCTTGATGCGTCTGAAAAGACATGAAGTTCAACATGACTTTGACTAGTGCAACAAATCCACCGTGGTATTTCTACTCGTTGAATATCCTTGCATTGCTGTCGTATATTAAGCCACATTTCGTTCAAATCTTCAGGTAATGCATCATCCCAATCTAAATGTGCCTTCCATATTTTTTGAATAAATAATTTAGCAACAATGATTACTGGTGCAATCCAACCCATTGGATCAAACATTTGAGCAATATTAGATAAAACTTGTCTTTTCGTGACTGGAAATTTTATCTCCGGTAAATTAATTGTATAAACAAATCTATCTGAACTACGATTCCATGAAATTCCTAAAACTTTTACCATATTATCAACCTTAATTAGCATAGATTCTTCTTTTTCTTTATTATCTTCTCCAATATATTTTAATAATTCCTTACAATTAGAGCTCCATTTTTGAAGTATAAATCCTCCAGATTTCATTAATTTGTTCATTTCATTGTAAATAATTTTAGCTTCTTGTAACGTATCACAACCTGTCATTAGATCATCGATATAATAATCATTTTTAGTAATTTCTGACGCTACTGGAAATTTGAGTTTCTCATCTTCTGCTAAACGTTGTAAAGTTTTAACAGCAAGATATGGTGCACACGCGGTTCCAAATGTTAGAGTGAGCAATTTAAAATGTTTAATTGGTTGATCCGGTAAAGTTCTCCATAAAATTCTCTGAAAATTTGTCTGTCTTGGATTAATAAGTACTTGACGGTACATTTTGACAAGATCAGCCACTATACAAATGGGATGGGTTCTCCACCTCATTAATATATGTCTGAGATCTTGTTGGATTTTTGGTCCAATCATAAGATCATCATTTAATGACACATTATTTGTTCCCTTACTAGAAGCATTAAAAACCACACGAACCTTTGTCGTATCTTTATCCTCCCGTACAACAGCATGATGCGGAAGATATACGGCCGTTGGATTAGCTAAATCATCTTCTTCGACTAAAGACATATGATTAAGAACTAAGTACTCTTCTACTACTCGTCTATATTCCTCATATAATTTAGAATTATTCTTAAGCCTTCTTTCTAAAGCGAATAATCTATTCTTAGCTATATCTATCGATTCTCCATACTGGCACTCAGGATCCTTATTTTTAAATGGCAATGTAACAACATACCTTCCATCTCGATTTCGTACAGTTGATTTTTCATATAGCTCTTCACACAATTGTTCCTCTCTTGTAAATTTCTTAACAATCATATCTGGTTCAGCTTCTAATTCCCAAAAACGCTTCAAAAAATCATCGTTAGTTCTAACCTGTAAATGAAAACTGTTAGCCCTATATTTATCTGAAAGTGAATCAGATACCTTACCCGATAAAACCCAACCAAAGGCCGTATTCTGCGCTATTAAATTTCCCTTGGGTTGTTTCATCATACCTGTTAATAAAATCTCAGCATAAACTTCTGCCCCTAATAAAATATCAATCTTACCTGGTGTTGCATAACCTGGGTCCGCTAATTCTACATTCTCGAGTTCGAGCCATTTAGGAGCATCTAATTTCACACATGGAAGCATAGACGTAAGTGAAGTTAATACATAAGCCTTAACATTAATAGAAAATTCTGAGTTATGACGCGATTTTAAACATAGGGTTACTACATGTTTAATATGCATTTGACCATCTCCCAGACCTGATACTAAACTATTAACAGATGTACGTTTAAGACCGAGTAACTGAACAGTTGCTTCAGTTACAAATGACGCTTGCGAGCCTTGGTCTAACAATGCTCGTACCATAAATAAGTTACCATTATTTGACTGAGCCTTAAGTAGTGTCGTAGCTAGCAGAACATGATAGCTTTTATGCTCTCTTTTGGCAAAATTTGCCACAATCTTTGATTCTACTAGCGTAGACGAAGTTTTATTCTCAATCCCATCATTTTCTTCTTGTGTCCTTTGAGTGTTTTCAATGAATCCTGTCTTCTCTAAATGCAACATAGTATTATGTCTACGTCCGCATTTCTTGCAACAAATTGACTGTCGACATTTGCTTACAATATGTGTAGGTTGCAAACAATTAAAACATAAGCCCTTATTCTGTACGTGATTTCTTCGTTCTTCTACTGTTTGCTTCTTAAACTGTGTGCATGCATTTATATAATGATTATCACCACAAACTGAACATACATTCTCTGTCTTCTTATTCTGTAGGATAGCTCCATGAAAAGAACTTTTAACCAATTGCCTCTTTTGTGACGTCTCATGTCTCATAGGTTGCTTTCCAGAATCTACCATCTCTAAACTCCGAAATCTTGCTTCCAAAAAATCCACTAACTGTGACCAAGTTGGCAATTCATCGGCACATGACATGCTTATCTGATTCTCCCATAGTTTATGTGATTGTACATCGAGCTTTGAAACCACCAAATAAATTACAATTGCATCCCATGTTGCTGTTGGTATTCCCATATTATTTAGCGCTTGTAATACTGATGTAGTTGTGTCCAGAAGTTGCTTAATCGCTTGTGCAGATTCACTATTAATTTGTTTTTGTCCAAATAACGTTTTTAGAACAGCATTTAAATTATATCTTTTATTATTGTATCTTTTTGTTAATTGATTCCAAGCCTCTTGGTAGTTTTTATCAACAGTAGCAAAATTTCTTAATAAATTCTCAGGTTCTCCCGAGACACTACTCTTTAAATAATGCATCTTTTGCACCGGTGATAATTTTTCGTTATTATGAATTAGCGACAAAAACATATCATAGAATGTCTGCCACTCCTCATATTTGCCCGAAAATGTTGGCAAATGTATTCTTGGCAGTTTTACATCGTCACTTGTCATCGTATTAATTGATGTTGATATCGGATTATTGGGCACTTCTTCAAATTTTTCTTTTAGTTCAGTCATATGGTCTATGTAAATTTCTTCAAACTTGTCATAATCGTCTTCCATAAAATATGTCAATGATTCTCTTTGTTCCGATGTTACTATTTGAATTAGCTCTGTATGATTCCGTTTAAATTCCAAATAAAAATCTTCCAAATTTTTTATTCTAGTTTCCAAATACTGTTTAGTGATTCTACTTTTCGGACTCTTCCTAAAATTTTGTTGTGCCTTTTCTAATCTAAGTAACAAATCCGCTTGACTTTTAATTAATTTTGAAGCCATTTTAGTTTAAATATTAATAATTTAGTTTTATAAATTTTTCTTCTAAAATTATCAAAGTCTCAATAATCTTCCAAGTCTATAGAATAATCCAGAAATTTCTTCAAAGTCCATATAATAAATTCTCAAAATTTTCCAAGTCCTTAGAATAAAATCTCAAATATTTTCTAAGTCCATATAATAAAGTATCAGATTTTTCCAAGTCCTTAGAATAAAATCTCAAATATTTTCTAAGTCCATACAATAAATTCTCAAATTTTCACAAGTCCTTAGAATAAAATCCCAAATATTTTCTAAGTCCATATAATAAAATATTAAATTTTTACAAGTTCTACTTATCGGAAATTTTTCTAAGTCTTTCAAAGTCCAAAGTCCATCCCGGGTTTCGGCACCATGTATTTTTATACGTCATTTTTGACGTTTTGGCGGGATTCACTACACTCAACACTTTAAATTACTTTATTTTTACTTTAACACAATATTACACAAGTTACACAAGATCCACAAGATACACAAGGCAGATAATCGACATGAAATTTCTTATACGTATTCAACAAAACATTTCGCTAGTGCGATGCAAATCTAAAGTGTCGCCATCTATTGGTAACTTATGAAACTAATTGTCGTAACTTGACATATTAAACATAATTAGACAGTTCTTGTATTTCAAACTCAAACTCAAACATTTATTTAACCAATTAGACTTTTTTTAGAAGCATTTTCGCATCGTAATACATATTTTTAACAATTGCCGATTCAGAAAGCAGTATCTATGCAGAAGAACCGGCAAGAAACTCCATAATAATATAATATTTATTCGGTAATAGAAATCTTTTTTTTTAGTTTAACTGTTAATGATTTATTTTATTATATCTAGCTGAGTAATAAAAGATAAAAAATAGGTACTGCTGCATCAATGCTGCATTATGTACAGTGCAATGCATATTTTATTCCAATAATTTTCATAATCGGATTAGTACTTTCGCAGATTACACCTACAAACATACGAAGTTAGAAATTTTACCTCTACATAATATTAGTCTGTATTAGTATAGATAATATACTAGTATATAACCATTTAATAATCTGTGCTATTTCGCAAACAAGCGAAAACATTTCGCAAGCGCGATTCAGAACAATAGCTACAAAATGTCATAATTACACTATTTTATCGAAATAAAAAGTCGATTTGAAGTTAAAACAACTCCAAGACGCATTCG
Source organism: Colias eurytheme (assembly GCF_061535395.1). Lineage (NCBI taxonomy): Eukaryota > Metazoa > Arthropoda > Insecta > Lepidoptera > Pieridae > Colias > Colias eurytheme. The sequence goes on along the minus strand of NC_143010.1, from coordinate 87,379 downwards.
AATCTATAGCCATTAGGTTGCAGCACTTGCAAATTGTTTGGAGTTCCCGCAACCGTGCTCTAGTGATGTGCGAGTATCGATAAAACAATTACTGTATCGATAGAAAATTTACCTAATTCCTCCTTACCGCAATTTGGAGGAAAATAAATGCAACTATAAAGATAATCGTATTTGCATAAACATGCGCATATCACTGAAATTATGTATTTTTACATACAAGACGTGTACTGCGTTTTTGTCCGCGTTATGATTGTATTTAGTAAAAAATACACAGATATATTTAATACAATTTTATTAACTGAGAAAAGCAAAGCATATAATAACTTCCAATTCTTTCTACACATTATTATAGCTTCTTATTTATAAATCTATTGATATAAAACAACACAACGTTTCAAGTGAAGTTCACCATAGAACATTGGTGTCTATGCCTGTGCATGAATAAAATAAAAAGTCACGTGAGAGCTGCAGTATCTAAAACGGTTCAGTCGTTAATGAGTATTATTAGAATTTATTTATTTATTTAAATATACTTCTATACTTGTACTATATGGTACAATCAGGAATATATGGACGATAAAAATCCATGAAGGGTTGTCGCGTAAAAACCACAGGACAGTTCTTTGGCATGTTATTATAATATATGATGTTATATATATGTATTTTGTAAAATATAATTGTACAACTGACATGATTTAAAAGAGCGACTATGGAGTTTCTTGCCGGTTCTTCTCCGTAGATACTGCTTTCCGAATCGGTGGTAAATGTTAAAAATATGTAATGTCGTTTCAAAAGTGCTTCTATAAGAAGTCTAATTGAATAAATAAATGTTTGAGTTTGAGTTTGAGTTTGAATACACACAAGCTATCGTTATCGATAAACCCAAGCACATCACTACGCTATCGAGCCGGGTCAAGGGGGGAATTTTAATTTTTAACAACCTCAGAGGATAAAGAACTGCTAATGAGAGTCTTAACGCCGACATTTTTATATTTATTATTAATTATTTCTTTTAATTGTGAGCTTTTAGTTTCAAAGAAGAGAAATTCACTATTAAATTACAATCTCTTCTTGAGATATTTTTATGACGATTAAAATCCATAGTCCATACTAATATTATAAATGCGAAAGTAACTCTGTCTGTCTGTCTGTTACTCAATCACGCCTTAACTACTGAACCAATTTGCATGAAATTTGGTATAGAGATATTTTGATACCCGAGAAAGGACATAGGATAGGTTTTATTCCGGAAATCCTACGGGAACGGGTTTTTCTTTGAAAACGCGGGCGAAGCCGCGGGCGGAAAGCTAGTATATAATAAAATGCCGGATAATTTTAAGGATCTCCCAGTAAATATATTTTAGAAGAAACTCACGAAATGGTTAATTATTGAGAAACAATTATAATATGATATAGTGAAGTCCCATGTCCCCTAGTAGGGTAAGGGGCAAATGCAATATACATCTGTTTCACTGATCGATTTTCTTTGGGGACAAATAGGTGATCAGCCTTCTGTGTCCTACCAGACCAAGACATTTTTTTTCTTCGTCTCCACCGGGAATCGAACCCAGGACCCCTCGGTGCTACGCTCACGCGTCAACCACTGTACCAAGGAGGCGGTCATTTTATGATATGACATTCAAGAATTTATTATATTGCGTGTGTTGCGGAATCTGAGACACTGAAGAATTAGTGATGTTTAACAATTTGTGACGCGAAGAATAAGTTTAGTTATACTTATTTTCATTTAAATATTTGCAAATACATTCTATCCACTATCTGGTAGTTCGTAGAATGTTAGCGCCTTAACATTGTAATAATAACATATATAACTATACTAGCTTTCCACCCGCGGCTTCGCCCGCGCAGTCAAAGAAAAACCCGTATAGTTCCAGTTCCCGAATTCCGTGGGATTTCCGGGATAAAACTATCCTATGCCCCGGGGTAAAAAGTAGCCTATGTCCTTTCTCGGGTATCAAAATATCTCTATACCAAATTTCATGCAAATTGGTTCAGTAGTAAAGGCGTGATTGAGTAACAGACAGACAGACAGAGTTACTTTCGCATTTATAATAGCTGTGTTTTACCTGAAAATAAAACACATATTAAATACTTACCTATATTTGAAGCTTACTTATTGAGAAGGCACCTAGCTTTTTCCGCCTATTTTTCCCTCTCTTTCCGTTGTATATATGCTATCTCGCTCGCACACCTCTCCACCAGGTGGCGGGGCGCTCGATAATGTGCGGGCGCTGGATGTTTTTCATTGAGTCGAAATCCACAACAGGTGGACGTTAAGTGTAAGCTTCAAATATAGGTAAGTATTTAATATGTGTTTTATTTTCAGGTAAAACACAGCTATTAAACACTTGACCGTAATTTGAAGCTTACTTATTGAGACCCGTTTGTTACCCACCTGGTGTAGATGGTATATGGACGCCAATGTGAATTTGAAAACATAAGTAATTACTTATTTCTTTATTTGATAGAGTAAGGTGTGCAGATAGTATACCTACCAATAAATCACACAAATTTTTATATTATATAATATATTAACAATCCCAGATGAAAAGTTAATCAAATAAGAACCAAAAAGTTAATCATAATGATTAAAAGTATTAGAACTTATGAGATTGGTTCAAGTGTACCTTAGTTAACCTTTTGGGCTTGAAAAGTTAAAGTTACTACAATTTCCACTATCTTTAGCGTAAATCTGCGAAAGCGCCAGTAACGACTTTCAACTAAGCATTTAGATGTTACTTACAAAATGAAGCAAAAGCTGATCCCGACGAGGCAAAAATACCTCAAACTCAAACCTTTATTTATTCAATTAGAACTCTGCAGAAGCACAATTGAATCATCTTAACATAAAATTACCACCTGTCTCAACTCACACAGTTTTAACCCAACCTGCTACAAGCAGACAAGAAGAGACCTTGGTCCTTACTTTTGGGGTCAGAAATAAATTTAAAAAGGTCACCAATTGAATAAGGCAATAAAATATCAAAACAGGTAAACGGTTTTAATTATAATACAGATTTTTAACATCCAACCAAACCGTGCGATATCTATTAATGTTTAGAGCCAACGCCACCGATCATAATCTAAACATGGCTAGTACTTTCAGTACAATGCATGAATTATTTATTTAAAACTGATAGGTCATAAACTCTGTACTGAAAACAAATATACTGAACTCAAGAGACTAAAATGTTAAGGAGCTTATCTGTGTCCCAAAACTGCAATTACTACAGCCAAGTACGCTACTTCTAATCAATTCGGTTTTAAGATATAATTATGATTTACATCAGAACTTATATACCGAAAGCCTCGGGACTACATAACGTGACTTATTTATAATAATAGTGTTTGTACATAACACTAGGCAGTCAACAGCTATATGAACGTCAGATAGGAAAAGAGCCTTTATCCAGTCAGTAACAAAGGATTTTAACTATAGGTACTTATTCTAAAACAAACAACTACTACTAGCTACTCCGTATGACTTTTGGGTAGACGGAGGCAAATAGGGTTTTTATTCCAAGTTCCAACTATATCATTTGATATTTTGAAAATGTACTCCACATTTTCATACCGTCAGAGTCATTTTGCAGATTATAGTGGTGCGGCACTGAACACTGTCTATTAGGTGGCTGGTGCTGCTGACCGGGCCTTCAGTTCCGCTTTCCAGAATACCTTCACCCTTCTAGGTGCTACTACTACTGAAATAGCGGTACTCTATCGCGTCGTTCAGGTCTCTAACTGACAGGATTTCTCATATTATCGTAACAACCCTCGCTCGTTCTAACGAGAACAAATTATCGCCAAGGAATTCTGCTGCAGGATAATGGCAAGAGAGATTATAAGCTTAACTATGCATTATTATGTTCAGGAATATGGTAGATTTTGAATACTATCGTCGTCTGAAAGTATCTCCTTTCGATTAACTTCATTAAGGATGCAGATCTGATCCCATCTTTGTTCCGTAGGAATGCTTCGACAGTCTAAACGTTACACTGGACAAAGAAAATTGCCCTAAATGTAGTCGGTTGTTCCAACATCCGTAATATGGCTAGCCTACCTTGCTAGCCCTTGATTGTAACTGCTACCAATGGAGGCATTGGTCTTGTGTTGTCCACAGTTGTACGAGTGCAAAAATGAAGAACTGAGCTCGTGGGGAGCTATGTCGAATTAATCCGTGTTGAGATTATGACAGTATAGGACAGTTAGCTGTGGATGCGAAGACAGGACATTACTTTATTCATCCGTAACCACGAGAGGCAGCCACGGACAGCGATATAGCAAGAACTAAACTAGCAAAGTTTAGTTCGCTTACCAGACTTTGTCATGTTTTAAATGCAGTAGGTATATCCTCTGTATAGCATTGCATTTATGACTATTGATAAACTTAATTCACCCGTAAACACGAGAAGCAGGCACGGATAGCGATATAGCAAGAACTAAACCAGCAAAGTTTAGTTCGCTTACCAGACTTATATTTTAAAAGCCGTATAGTCTGTACTGCATTTCATTTATTGCCCCCCCCCCCCCCCCCTCAAAGCAAAGAAATGAGAAGTCATTTGGCAGAGCTTTCTCGTTAAGGGTAGGGGTTCAAAGTAATATCTAATAATGAGAGGCTTTTGTTTGGAAAGATTGACTTTCCGTTATTTATCCTCTATCCTATGTAACTCAACAGTCAGTATTCTCAGCATTCGTTGAGTACTTATTTACGTTTATAGTTGTATATAACTTTATTATACAATATAATAATCCTGGTGGGATGACAAGAAACTTGTCTAACAAACGATTATCCTAATCCCTCAGCGATTTATTGTTTGAGCCCTGAAGAAAAATCTCATGGGTGCAATAATGAGGTTTAAATGGGTTGAAAAAACGAGTCAAATAAATTGCCTACAAGACCGGGCAACTAAAATAGGCCTATGAGAGGTCAACTATACGTAATCAATCGTCATTTGTTACATTCAATCGCTTTGCGATTAAAAAATCTCTTCCGATGTTTTTACATGAAAATTGGTCGGCTAGTGCCATTGAATTACGATACCAAACATACCGTTGACACAAGGCTTGGTGACAATCCTCGAAACCACCGCCACAAATCATCTGCGAGATGATATTTGATCCGACTCGCCTTCCTTTGTTGTGAATAGGCTTTGCATTGGTAAATACGATTTGTTCAATTCCAATTTCCATAATTGGTAAACCAATGGTAGTTTCCTGATTCCTGAAGCGTAAACTTTTAGGATACGAAGTATCAATTTCATGCGCCCATTATTTAACGTCTCTAACCTTTATTGTATTTATTAGGTCATATTACTATACTACCCACTGTGAAGTAGATTTCAAAACCTTTTTCTACCTACCTTAGAAGAGTGAAGATCCGATACGGTCATATCCAAAACTTCTTTCGTTGGTCCTCGTTGACGAAAGCAAATATCTATGATCATTTTAATGATCAATCCTTTGTATATTTGCACCAATCGCCATCAAAGCCCCGCGAGGGCTGATATATTCCCCGTGGAGACGGTTGCTATCAAAGCCCCGCGAGGGCTGATATATATTTGCACCATGTCTCCGTGAGGTACTGTTGTAATCAAAGCCCCGCGAGGGCTGATATATATTTGCACCATGTCTCCGTGAGGTACTGTTGTAATCAAAACCCCGCGAGGGCTGATATATATTTGCACCATTTCTCCGTGAGGGACGGTTGTAATCAAAGCCCCGCGAGGGCTGATATATATTTGCACAATCTTTTCCGTGAGGGACGGTTGTAATCAAAGCCCCGCGAGGGCCGATATATATTTGCACCATTTCCCTGCGAGCGACAGCTGCGCGAGGGATGTTTGTAACTAGAAATAAGTAGGGCCTGCCAAAAAATGCTTAAGAGACACCCTGCGAGGGTGGATTTGACCTGGCTAACCCCTGCGAGGAGTAGTGGCCACATTTATGTATTCTGCTTCGAGCAAGAATACACCTTAGTGCTAATATAAAATTAGCAGTAAATAATCATTTAAATAATATAGCAATTAACAAGGTCCTTTAACTTATTTTCCAATGTTAGTGACAACTGTCCAGGATGAAATAAGAATTGATTTGACAATGGTAATTAATTATTATGTTTATATAAAAAAGGACTAACTATTTAATAAATTCATAATTCAAATCAATTCACTAAATTTTTAAAATGAACTTCGATTCATATTTATTTTTGTTCATGCGATCGATGTAACATTTAGTTGCTTTATATCCGTTAACATTCCTTACGAACGCAACCATACCGTCGTAGGACGTTATATTTAATTGCACAAAATAATCTCCACTCACCCGCAATTTTTTACTTTTTGTCAAGGTGTACAAGTTTATAATATTATTCTAAAACGTTAGAAGTGAATTGTAAATCCTTTGAAATAAATTTATCTAAATCTAATTTATATTAAGGTATCTCGATAATTATATTATACGATAACCCTTTCAGCACAAGTTCAGTAAACCAAAGAATTTAATTGTAAAATTTTGGTACTTACCTACTCGTTTTAACAAAAAAGTTGCATCATTTGAAACATACCTAGGAAACGTAATTTTCAAACAAATTAGCCGTGTGTAATATGTCTATTTTCACATAAAAACGGATCAGAATAATACTCATAAAAGGACACGTATAGACTACGGATAGTTTTGAATGTGTGGTACATTCATGGTACGTATCTACTATACATGAGCGAATTCCATCATTATTCAGTTGAGCGGTAACTCCCGTACGATTTATAAAATAATATCACAACATGTTCTGACATGTCGTGACTTCTTGGAGCTGACTCATCTCGTTCGATAATTTTTAGTAATAAACTATGATAGGAATTCCGAACCGTTCCTAGCGATAACGACAATGTAATAAAGTCCAGGTGTTTTCCACGAAAAATTCACTTGTAACATTGTAATAAAAACACATTATTAAAAATGAAATAAAATATTAAAAATATCTATATACAAGAGAGGGTATTTGATATATCTAGTAATATCAAATAATCACAAAAGTAATATTAACGATTCGAGTAAAGCCGAACGGTAACACCGTTAAAATAGCTTTACTCACAGTATTAAAAATTCAAATATTAATTAGTACATATTGCATAATGAAATATTTCAAAAGAAAAGTTACTATTTCAAGTAAAATGTAACGGTTGTATCGTTAATTTTAAATATCTTTATTCATGCTATTAAGTATTTAAGCATATTGAAAAATAAACTATTGCTGAAGGATTCATTAAAAACCTCAGCATTTTAAATAAAGTCCAAACTCCAACGATTATACCGTTGACTTTAAAGATTTTTACTAATTTTTAAGTAAAATATCATAAGAATAGATTAAAAATAACTCACTGTACCGATCCGACGGGATACACTTTTTAACACTTTTAGCACTTGCTTTAAACAATACTTAATACTTAATAGCACCAAGGTTGTAGTCTTGTAGACAACCTTCTCGCGGCGGAAGCTAGACGCCAATGAAAAACATCCAGCGCCCGCACATTATCGAGCGCCCCGCCACCTGGTGGAGAGGTGTGCGAGCGAGATAGCATATATACAACGGAAAGAGAGGGAAAAATAGGCGGAAAAAGCTAGGTGCCTTCTCAATAAGTAAGCTTCAAATTACGGTCAAGTGTTTAATATTATATATAGTAGATATGGATTTGTAACTGCATTCTTTGAATTTGAATTTTAAATGTGTTAACCCATTTCAGGATGTGTGTAGAAAATGATGTAGGTATAGGGCATGCAGAACCGAGTCCGGTTTCAAGTTTCTGAAACCCGGTTCCAAATTGATCTCAGAACCGGGTAGAACCGGGTTCCCCGGTTCTTTTATAATACCTAAGAAAAAAATACGAAATAAAACAAAAGTAACTGTAAAAGTACCTGATGGGCCTTTTATTTTACGCGGCTTGTGTCTTATTTTATTAAATTAATAAAGAAACAAAATTTCAATACTTCTTTTTATTTATCAGTCTTATAAAAGTACCTTGTTATCATAATATCACATATTATAAACTTAAACCTTATTCATTCCTTATTCATAAACTGTAAAGCAAAAAACCGGCCAAGTGCGAGTCGGACACGCGCTCCGAGGGCTCCGCACATATTTTTTATAATGTTGTAACTTTAAAATTTATGTTTCTAACATTTTCTCCTTTATCTGTGTTATAAGACTTTACTTTTACCAAATTTAAAGGCTCTGTGTTCATGAGAAGTACCCTGTAGGTTTTGAGTCCCATGCGAATGTCGAAATTTGCGGAAATTTTCAGCATTTACGGCTGTATCTTTTGATGCGTTGGCTTGTGAGTTTGACTTTTTCACAGCACTTGATGCTTGACCGAAGACTTGAGTATTCGATATAAATTTCAGCTTGATACCAAAAACAAAAACATGACTGGATCATTATATGAAACAGTAAAATCAACAGCTTTTCAAAGTAATACACCCGTGGGAAACTTATAGCATCTAAGGTTAGACAACCAATCAGAGCCACGCTTGAGGCGTGGCACGAAAATTCGCGATGCACGTGATTCTGACGTTGCCAGATATAATAAATTTGTTAAAATAATGCAGCAAAATATGAATAATACTTTATATTTTAATATTTTGGTCGGAACCGGGAGAACCGGGTTTCATACTATTCAGACCCGGTTCTCAAGAACATAAAAAAACACGGGTTTACCCGGGTTTTTCGGAACCGGGTAAACCCGGGTGCATGGCCTAGTGAGTGGGTAGAGGAGTGAGTGGGTAGAGGAGTGAGTGGGTAGAGGGAGTGGGTAGATGGAGTGGGTGGGTAGAGGAGTGAGTGGGTAGAGGAGTGAGTGGGTAGAGGAGTGAGTGGGTAGAGGGGTGAGTGGGTAGAGGGAGTGAGTGTGTATAGGGAGTGAGTGGGTAGTGTGAGCGGGTGGGTAGTGTGAGCGGGTGGCTAGCCTGAACGGGTGGGTAATTCACTCACACTACCCACTCACTCACACTACCCACTCACTCACAATACCCAGAGTGGGTGGGTAGTGTGAGTGAGTGGGTAGTGTGAGTGTGTAGAGGGAGGGAGTGAGTGGGTAGAGATAGTGGGTATGTAGTGTGTCAGTGGGTAGTGAGTGGGTGGGTAGAGGAGTGAGTGGGTAGAGGAGTGAGTGGGTAGAGGGAGTGAGTGGGTAGTGTGAGCGGGTGGGTAGTGTGAGCGGGTGGCTAGCGTGAACGGGTGGGTAGAGTGGGTGGGTATTGTGAGTGAGTGGGTATTGTGAGTGAGTGGGTAGAGGAGTGAGTGGGTAGAGGGAGTGGGTAGGTAGTGTGAGTGAGTGGGTAGAGGGAGTGGGTGGGTAGTGTGAGTGAGTGGGTAGAGGGAGTGAGTGGGTAGTGTGAGCGGTGGGTAGTGTGAGTGAGAGGATAGAGGAGTGAGTGGGTAGAGGGCTGAGTGGGTAGAGGAGTGAGTGGGTAGAGGAGTGAGTGGGTAGAGGAGTGAGTGGGTAGAGGAGTGAGTGGGTAGTGCGAGTGAGTGTGTAGAGGGAGGGAGTGAGTGGGTAGAGATAGTGGGTATGTAGTGTGAGTCAGTGGGTAGTGTGAGTGGGTGGGTAGAGTGAGTGGATGGGTAGCGTGAGTGGGTGGGTAGAGGGAGTGGGTGGGTTGAGTAAGTCGGTAGGTTAAGTGAGTGGGTGGTTGAGTGATGAGTGGGCGAAAGAAAGCATTTTCAAAACATGTGAATGTGTTTCTTAAATGGGATCCTAAAGTATGTTGTATGATACTTATACAGGGTGTCAGTTAGGTATAACTAGAGGTAAGTGTAGAGCTGCTTTAGTGCCGTGAGCGATCTTCCAGCAACCCTAATTTAAATTGATTTAATGAACATATTGCATGGAGAGAAATTTTAATAATTGTATATGAATAAATTCGTGTCTATTTGTATTAAAAACAAAAAAAAATCAATTCTTCTACTGAATTTTAAACTTTTTATTGTCTATGTTAATTCAAACTGTGATGAACAAATCTTATATCAAATTAAAGTAACTCAAGAGACACCTAAAGAAGAGAGAGTTAGGTGTTTATGTTAAATGGTGCATTTACAAAACGAACATAGAGCTCGAAAACTCGTATCCAGTGTTGTTCAGTATTAGAACATTGCATATATAATCTTTTCGCTCGCTCTAAGAACAACGAAAGAATGCTCTACGCCTGTTTACACTATAATAATTTGGCATAGTGGGGTTAGAATGAGCATTCGGTCGTTTGATGTAGATGCACCGGTAATACGACTATTGCAAATTTAGCAAATTAAAGAGCTTTTAACACAGTCAAAAGACGAATCATCATAATAACCATCAACAAGTTGTTTTAAATAGATCAAAAATCCCGTTAAGAGCCGCATATGAATATTACAGAGGCTCTCAACTTTCAGTATAATTAGATATTATAATCTCTAATCCTAATTGCATATCTAATGTATAAGCAGCTTATAGTATAATAGCTGTGTCCCGCGGCTGCGCCTGTCTGTGCATTTATTTATTTATGCATTTAGTATAGTATAAATATTTCTCGTAATGTTACCTCTTGATGGAAGTGCATTTTTAGTAAAGATTTTTGAAGTGAAACTTCAAAAATCTTTACTTGGGGTTGGAAAAAAATTTAGTTTAACATTTTTTCGTTACGCGTGACATTTTTCCGTTACGCGCCATCTTGTTTTTATCACTACCACGCGTGATTGACGTATTTCTGTAAAGTTGCATATATTAAATTATTTTTTGAAAAATAAGGTCATAAAGAAGTTTCACTTCTTACGTGTGTAGTGTGTACACTAGAACACGCACACATTTTTTTTAAAGAAACACACAATTTACATGTTCCATTGTTCCACTGTTTCACTCATCGATTTTCTATAGGGACAAGTCGGTGATCAGCCTTCTGTGTCCTGTCAGATCGAGGTATAATTTTCTTCGTCTCCACCGGGAATCGAACCCAGGACCCGTCGGTTCTAAGCTCACGCGTCAACCACTGTACCAAGGAAGCGGTCGCTGTAAAAAGTAGCCTATGTCACTTTGTATACGACGCGGCACGTAAGTCTAGCGGTGACCTTCAATGTTTTACGGCAAGTTCGCCTTTATTTCGTTCAAATAGATCCCCTTCACTTCAAGGTGAGCGCTAACCTTACGTGCCGCGTAGCATAGCTATCTACGTGTATCTACTGACAATAGGCGTACGATAAAATCGCTTCGTTGCGACGTCAAAGAAAGGATTGTTTGTGTTGCATTGAAATCTTTGCTTTGTCTTTCTTTAATAACACACTTGCATTTATAACGTTAGTACTAGCTGATTTCTGCGGTTTTACTCGCAGAAGAAACCTCTATAAAAATATAAAAATGCTTTATTTTTTATTTTTGTTTTTAATAATACAATAATTGTAAACTACAATGAGTATAATATGATTTCTCTTTTAGTTTAAAAAAAAGAGCGTGTGTGTCGAGCACACGTGTCAGAAGTGAAACTTCTTTGGGAAGATTCAGAGACCAATCGGGATCTTTTATTGTTTCTTTGATCGAAATATCGATTGAAATCTTTCTATAAAAATGCCAAAAACTACTGATAATTATTTGTATTTAAAATAGTTAATTTATCTAAAAAAGCCTTATACCTACTATAATAAAATAATAATAACATCACGATGCATCACGTCAATAGGAGCCTCCCAGCAACAAAAAATTTTGCAAAATCAAAAAGCATTCCTCTTCAGAACATTTGAGCAACATTATAAAAGCAACAGTCCCGTTTTTGTCGTCTGTCACGCGTGTCACGCGTCACACGTCACACGTCACGCGTCACGTCGCGGTGTCACGCAAAATTTGTTTTGTATTTCATGCTGAGTTTAGGAATTGTTTTTTGGTACGAAAATTTAAACGTTTTTGCGAAATTTTGCAAACATTTTTGTTTTTATTCCAGGTCAAGTAAGGCTAAAATTTTTACTAAATAATTACAATAATTCTTAGCAATAATTATTGTTCTATCTAAAGGGAACTGTTAAAGGCATAAAAATGAAGTGACCGTTCAATTTTTCAAAAGAATTTTTCAAATCGGACCAGTAGTTCCTGAGATTAGCTCGTTCAAACAAACCAACTCTTCAGCTTTATAATATTAGTATAGATATTAGAATATTAGTATAGATTATTATTATTTGGAGTGTGTTATACTTCAATAATTCAATATACCAAAGAGGTCTTACTACATTGTATTTTAATGATTCTGTACTTGTTCTGTACTGAACAAGGCCACTCGTTCAATACGAATATATTTCGTAATTAATGAACGTTTCAAATTTCCCGCGCTTTTGTTAAAGGCGGGAAACAAAGGGAAGGGTGACGTTTTTATTAATTGTTTTTACCGACTTGAAAAAGAGTGTTTTATTTTGTATTTTGGAATGTTTTACGTTGTAAAGGTACTTTTAGTTATTTTAAAAACCATTTTTGTATTTTAAAAGTTGTAATAAGTACTTAAAAATGATAACAGCAGACGTTTTTACAGACAAACAACATAAACACAGTTGTTCATTTAAAATCATATATTTTACAAAATTTCTTTATAGGATTTAGAAAAGCAAGTGAAGCCGGATGAATAACTAAAGTAGGGCTATGTATGAAGCTTAAATTCTAGAATCTAGACCAATTAAATTTGGATCTCTCCCGCTAGGGTTATCACTGAGTCATTGCATTTAATTGAACCTACCGATATCTGCTAGGGCTGTCACTTATTGGTAATAAATAATAATCTATACATTTTTTTGCTCCATAATTTTAAAATATAAGAGTTATGTAGCGTATAATTATTAGTACATACTTGGTTTTTCTTTCACATGATAGAAAAAGATGCAGAATTTTAAATAATGCTCCATTTCTTGGCATATTATAGGCAAGCTTAATATAAAATGGCGAGCGTTAGTAACTTGACGACGCCATTTGTTAAATGCGAAATCATACAATTTATATTATAATATAGGAGTACATAATATGTATACAGGGTGTCCCACTATTGGTATACTAAGCGCGAAGAGACTTGTAGTTTAGCATACACTGATCACGTAAAAAATACTTAAACAACAAAATTACGACAAAAATTTTTTGCTAAATTTTTCCTGAAAATCCATGTTTCTTCTTCGCGCAGCCGGCATATACCGCTCCGCTTATGTGAGCATTTTGTCTATGAAAACATAATCCTAAACGATAGCTCACGTGCTGGTGGTAAAGTTGGGCGGGTTGCTTGTTATGGGTGTACACATAGAGTTTTAAGAATTCATCTATTTGAAAAAAAAATGCGTCTGGAATTTTATAAGTATTTTTTACGAACTCAGCGTATGCAAAACTATAACCTCCTTTGAGCTTAGTATACCAACAGTGGGACACCCTGTATACATATATGTATAGCAATACATGTATTTGATCGCAAAAAATATATAATATAGAATATGGTAGATATATAGATATAGATAGAGATCTGAAATCAAGGTAATCCATACCAAGAATAAAATTGGAGTGTCTGTTTTTTATTGAAATATTAGATTTTTACTAAATGCATATTATGAATGGATAAACTGTACATATACCAAAGTAGTATTTTTTTTAATTTTTGTGTGTTTGTTCGCCCCGGCTAATCTCAGAAACGGCATTACCGATTTTGACGGGCTTTTCACTGCCACATAGCTGTTTCTATAACTGCTTAGGCTATTTTTATACCGACATTCCCACAGGAACATTAGGATTAAAAGCAAAAGCTCATGCGCGCACGGATGATACAGCGGGGCGCAGCTAGTTGGTAATTTATTGACATTTGTACTACCTATTGTCTATTTTTACCCTACCTACATAATTACAAACCGTTGTTATTAACCTGGCTCTACCTATCTAGCATTCCTGTATAAGAAGGATATCAAATTATTTTTAATTCAAAGAATGTATATTTCTACTTATTCTTTCACCCGAAAACTATTGAACAGATTTTGATGATACTTGGCTTGTGCCTTAATTTATTTTTAGTTGCTTAGCTTATCTACTAAACAATTAAATATAATTATTTGCTTTTCTCCACAGGTGAAACCGTACTGCACACCAACAAATTATTAAATCTCCCAAAATTTCGGGAGTTTGTGCCAACCCTACTACCAACTCGAGTCTATAACCGATATCCATGATTCTGCATGTTGTATAATCTGTAGTCTTTCAGGTATCCTGTGGTTTAGAAAAGGCTTTTTAACAAGGATCTATATGACAAAAATAAAAAGAGCCTGTGTGCTGAGCACACGCGTCAGAAGTGAAACTTCTTTATGACCTTATTTTTCAAAAAATAATTTACTATATGCAACTTTACAGAAATACGGTCGAATCAAAGATGGCGCGTAACGGAAAAAGGTCACGCGTAACGAAAAAATGTTACACTCAATTTTTTTCCAACCCCGATAAAGAAGTTTCACTTCAAAAATTTTACCTATAGGTGTATTAGGCTACGTAGGTTTCAAATATGACATAACAATAAAACTATGGTAATGGCGGTTATCATTTTATTCTCCGGGGACGGCGAGTTGATCCAAACTGATATTATAAATGCGAAAGATACTCTGTTTCTTCTTCACGCCTAAACGACTGAATCGATTCGAATGAAATTTTGTACAACGATAGTTTAGACAGGACATAGGATAGGTTTTATCGTAGTAATATCACGGGATAGAACTATGTATGTATTCCTTGCGTAAAAATAAATAAATTCACGTTTCAGCATCGTACATGTCCTTTAATTTTACGGTTGCCTGGAAGAGATTGCTTTAAGCAATAAGGCCGCCAATTGTGCATTTACCATATTCATGTTGCCCATGTTAAATTATACATATATGTTTTTTTATTACTGGTATTGTACAATAATGTGTCTCTTATATATAAAAATGAATCGCAAAATGTGTTGGTAAGCGCATAACTCGAGAACGGCTGAACCGATTTCGATAATTCTTTTTTTATTATATTCCTTGAAGTACGAGGATGGTTTTTATGTAGAGAAAACATAAATATGTACCACTGCACGGGCGAAGCCGGGGCGGACCGCTAGTGTGTCATAAATAAATAATTTCTTTCTTTTTTGTGTTTTATTTTACGCGAGTATTATACATCCATACTAATATTATAAATGCGAATGTAACTCTGTCTGTCTGTCTGTTACTCAATCACGCCTTAACTACTGAACCAATTTGCATGAAATTTGGTATAGATATATTTTGATACCCGAGAAAGGACATATGATAGGTTTTATCCCGGAAATCCTACGGGAACGGGTTTTTCTTTGAAAACGCGGGCAAAGCCGCGGGCGGAAAGCTAGTTTAGAAATAAAAAACTAAACGCGAATTATTCATTATATTATTCTTCGTTTTACACTTTACAGCGAAAAGAACTCTGTGAAAAAATCCATTAGTCCTTAATTTCTATATCCATTCTTTCCTTCAGTTTAGCTACAGTCACTACACAGTATAAAACAAAGTCGCTTTCTCTGTCCCTATGTGCCTATGTATGCTTAAATCTTTAAAACTACGCAAATAATTTTGATGCGGTTTTTTAATAGATAGAGTGATACAAGAGGAAGGTTTTAGTATATAATTTATTAGGTTTTAGACAAAGCGGGCGAAGCCGCGGGTGGAAAGCTTGTAATAAATATAAAACTAGGTAATAATTCACTGCAACAGATGTGTGCAACAGCTGTTCTTTACCTGATTTTTGGCAACCACTTCCACTAAACTGAATCTATAGCCAAGTCGAATAACAAGGTTTAAAGAATCAATTTAATTTGATACCTTCAATGGTTCTTTATTCAACAGGTATGTTTATTTGTAGAGCGTATACTCAAAAACTACTATAACGATTTAGAATTATTTTTCACCAATAAAAAGCCAGCCATATTATGTTTTAGTGTCAAAACTCTACATATTTTAACAAAAAAGTCCTATGCTATGTCTGTTCGCGATGAATTCGAAAATTACTACACCAATTTTCATTCTGTTTTCACCAATGGATAGCGTACTTCTCGGGGAAGGTTTTAGTGTATAATTTGTTGTAGATAATGCAGACGGAAAGCTACTAGGACATATTTTTTATTAAATAAAACCAAATACATTAAAAAAGACGAGCAAACGAGCGGTATTAACTTAACTTTACAATTGAAATTAACTGTTGAATCTATAATTTAGATAATATTGATATCCATCTATCCAAAACTATAATCCGATCGAAACAGTTCAAGCAAACTTCTGATCAACTTCACGATCTACTGTCTATCCACAGTTTAGAGAATAGTTACTTCGTGTCTATCTAACATAGTATGACAGAAAGGGACGGACGATTTTAGGGTATTCCTTATCAAATTGGATTAAGTTTTCAAGTTAATTTAATCTCTACTAATATAATAAATCCGAAATTGAGTTTGTGTGATTGTTTCGCTTTCACGCTTAAACCACTGAACAAATTTTGATGGAAATTGGAAGGTATAAGATGGGATAATATTAATAGGTTGAAATGAAATTCATGAATGCTGTCACACTATAATGTTCGTGCATGCAGGCGAAGCCACGTGTACAAAGCTAATCTTGAAGCAGGCAGAAAGCTAGAAAAGAAAATTTGTAGAGATTTTTGTAACGTTAAAATATTTTTACAAAGTATTTATTACATAATTGCACAGAAGAAAGTCAGTAAGGTACAAGGTAACATACACAAAAAAAAAATCATTCAAAAATTGAACTGGTACTCAAA
Source organism: Colias eurytheme (assembly GCF_061535395.1). Taxonomy (NCBI): domain Eukaryota; kingdom Metazoa; phylum Arthropoda; class Insecta; order Lepidoptera; family Pieridae; genus Colias; species Colias eurytheme. The sequence continues at coordinate 70,571 of NC_143010.1, read as the reverse complement.
AGCTAATTTAAATTTTTATAATTATTATTGAAACGCTATCTACTATTTGAAATCTCCACCAGCCACAAAAAAGACGAACATAAACCATCCTTTTTAAGTAGGTATAAGTAAATACACAAAATACGTCAAAATATAAGAAAATAAACAGTACAAGGCTCAGCTAATGTATGATGATAAATTACTGACTGACGTTGACTCAGCGGTTGTTTGCAAATATGGCTGTTCCATATCGTATGGGGTTGTTTGAAATGCTGACGTCACAACTTATGGGTTACACGTACTTCCTACTAATATTATAAATGCGATAGTTTGTTTGTTTGTTACTCGTTTACGCAACTGCTGAACCGATTTTCATGAATTTGGCACACACATAGAGCACACACAGAGGTAATATACTAACACATAGGATAGGTTTTATCCCGAAAATCCCACAGAACGGGAACTTCTTCGAAAATGCGGGCGAAGCCGCGGGCTAATATTATTATAAAGCTGAAAAATTTGTATGTTTGCTCGAACGCGTTAATCTCAGAAACTACTGGTCCGATTTGAAAAATTCTTTCGGTGTTAGATAGCCCATTTATCGAGGAAGGCTAGTGGTTATTTATTATCATGCTAATACCAACAGGAGCGGAGCAATGCGGGTAAAACTGCGGGGCACAGCTAGTATAAGATATAAAAGCGTCTGTAATGCTTTCACACAATAATAGCACCGATTTGGATACCAAAAGGGTTGTAATAGGGCGATAGTTTTGCACACAAAAATTAATAAAATAGGAAAACTTAATAAAAATAGTATAAACGTACAGCTCTGCTATTGTTATTTTAACTCAAAAATACTGGACTGGTTTCCGATAACCATGAAATGATATTGATATGTAGCTAGCTGAAGACCCAAAATAAGACACAGGCTACTTTTTATCCCGAAAATCCCACAGGAACAGGAACTATGCGGGTAATTCTTTGAAAATGCGGACGCAGCCACGGGCGAAATTATAGTACAAATATACATGTAAATAAAGAAAAAGAAAACTGCACAGTAAGTAGGTATTAAACCAAATAAAAAGTCAATTATAATTTTATTCTGCAAAGTACGATACAAAAGTAAGCTCCTTGACACCAATTTAATTAACAATTTATTTGAAAAGTTCAGTAATTAAAACTTAACTAAAAATACAATGAAATTATGCTCTGTAGAGCTATTTAGAGTTTAATATTTTTCCTTACTTATAATTAGAGTACATCTATTTTAAAATTAGTTTCTAGAGTTTAGAGTTCATACAAATTTTGTTAAAATTTTCCAATATTATATCACCTTCTTTTTAAAAAGTGGTTAAAAATTCCCAACATTACCTTTCATAGAGCAAGATTACAAACGAAAACCTAATCAACTTCGGCCCTATTGTTCCAAATATCTCAACAGCCAAACCCATTAACTTTATATCTATACAATTACAGTAATACATTTCATAATGAAGTTATTTGAATTAGACTAATCGACATCGATCTCTATTCTTGTAGCAAATTTAGTTTTGTGTATAAAAGGCGCCAATGCGTCTCACACTTTCAACAATAATATTAAAAGGTCATAAATTACATGTTTATTTTAAACAATATTAGCCTTTATTACCATTTAATAAAGATATAAAATCGTAAATACAATATAGCAGTTTCATTTATTAGCCTCGTCACTAAAATTCTTTTCTCTAGCTGTTGTAAATAATTAACAGTGAATCCTTATTGTATGAGATAGAGTTCAATTTAGCGTAGCTCAAACATCACATACGCCCTTATAGCATTCGATTACAAAACCTTTATGATATACTTTAATGAAAATTGGAGCTAAATTCTATTATAATACAACTTCGAATTGCTTCTAAAGCTATTACAAAGGCATTCGAATTTAAGGACCTTTTGTATCCACATACAATAATCTACTCTATACCTGTGATTTAAGGTTCAAATTAGATTATAGAAATAAGATGAGGGTAGTACGCATGCGCACTCTCATATTCCCGTGCAGCAGCCAGGGTACCTCAGTCGAGCGCGAGCTGTCGTGACGCGTGGACGTGTGTTCCTCTCGCACACGTTACAACCACCTGTTTCACGCGATTCTAACATAAACACAATAAATAAGGCCTGGTAACACACTTATAGCAATAAGTCACACACCTGTACATTTAAATTTATGCACTTATTTCGATATTTTTCACATATATTGCGTTTTATTTATATTTTTAGTTTCCTTATTGATATGTATCGATCCATAGGTCCTATGCAGGTGCAGTTAGTTATGACATTTAACTCATTTGAATAGGAATTATGTGATAGAAGACTATATAATAAGACTGTTTCAAACATAATTATGGATAATTTGAAGTATTTATTACAATCGAAATCGATAATTCCAGTTATTTGAAACGATTTTTATAGTAACATATGTTAATCAGCTCTACCATATAAGGGGCGGCTAAAATAGAATTAAAAACATCTACAATAAGTATTTACGAATGCTATTTTATCCTTAAGGATATCTATCGCAATGCGAATTTTTATCGAAATTTACAAAGCAGTATCAAAGAAACAGACAAAATAAATGTCCCAATTTTTAAATTTTTTCATATAATTAATAGCGTCAGTTATTGACTTATCCTTTCTTTATTAAGTACAAGTGTTAGAACTTAGAGCCCCTCTACTCTTTGCAGATAATAACCCTGATAGCATATTTGATACTTTTGGATGTAAATTTTCATACATCATTTTAATTGACAGATAAGAAAGAGAACATAATATACAGAAGTAGTGAAATGTAATTTACCGTGATGTAGACTAACAAGTGAACGGATTTTTTTTTCCAAAAAAATAGATTAGAAAAAATTTAAACATGCTTGCAGCCAAATTATGACTGGTAACATAATCGATATATTATATTCTCCTGATTATAAATATACATCAAATTTTGGTTTCATCAAAAAAACTATAAACGCAATAATCCTGCGGTGGGATCTAGTATACTAGTATCTTTTTACAATGGCACATATTCTGGTAACTAGTGGTCCGCCCCGGCTTCGCCCGAGGTACATGTTTACGTTTTCTCTCCATTAAAAGCATCCCGTACTTGAAGGAATATTATAAAAATATAATTAACCAACACATTTTGCGATTAATTTTTATAGTATAGACTAGTAAATTGTTCGACTTCGCCTGTATTGATTAGGGAACATTAAAATACCCTATGTTACTCGACAAAATTGTCTTTCTAATGGCAAAAGAAAAATAAATAGTTTGGAAAATCCAAAAGTGCACGCCTCATAATTTTTTTTTAATAATTATTAATTAATTATTATTTTTGTTTATTTAATAACAATTAAACCACATCGAATCAGACCCTGAAAAATGAAAGGGTTCTATTCCTGAGCATACTCAAGCGTAAGAGAAAAAAAAAGACTCGATTAGTAAAGTATTTCGGTCGCTATCGTGTTAACAAGAAAATCCTCCGCACATACAGACACACGGACGTCCAAGACAGAACTTTTTTAAACTGTTTTTTAACTAGTTTAAATAACAAAAATGACATCAAAAATATCATGAATGTTAAAAATAGTGTTTTTTCTTAATATGTGTGTGTATGTATTATCTTACAAGTTCAATGTATGATACATAAAGACATTTTAAGTTTGAAAAATCAGATGTTTTGCGCGAGGTGACAGTAGTACCCACCACAACGCTTCGCTTATGAGGCGTGCAATATCAGTTCAGTAGTTTTTGAGTTAAGATTACAAAAAACAAACAAACGATCAAATCTTTATTAGAAAACCAGAAAGAATCTCATCAGAATTGGTTCACATGTTTTAGCAATTTATAAAAAAGAAATTGTTTGAAAGAGTTACATAATTTTTATGTAAGTACTGCTTTATAAATAAAACATAAATAAGTTAATAATGCGAGTAAAACCACGTGATAAAAGCTAGTTAAATAAAATTGAAATCGTACGAACCCTACCCGAGTTTTTAATATAGACGGATTTCTCTTCTGAATACCAAACATTTCTTATTTCATAGCCTTTTCAGCTATTTTAATAAATCGAGGATTTAAAATATTGAAAATGCTTTCCTTTCATTGCAAATTAGTTACGTAATATATAAAAAATAATTTGGAAAATCCAAAAGTGCACGCCTCATAATTTTTTATAATAAATATTTATTAATTATTATTTTTTTTGTTTATTTAATAACAATTAAACCACATCGAATCAGACCCTGAAAAATGAAAGGGTTCTATTCCTGAGCATACTCAAGCGTAAGAGAAAAAAAAAAGACTCGATTAGTAAAGTATTTCGGTCGCTATCGTGTTAACAAGAAAAAGGATCCGCACATACAGACTCACGGACGTCCAAGACAGAACTTTTTTAAACTGTTTTTTAACTAGTTTAAATAACAAAAATGACATCAAAAATATCATGAACGTTAAAAATAGTGTTTTTTCTTAATATGTGTGTGTATGTATTATCTTACAAGTGCAATGTATGATACATAAAGACATTTTAAGTTTGAAAAATCAGATGTTTTGCGCGAAGTGACAGTAGTACCCACCTCAACGCTTCGCTTATGAGGCGTGCAATATATAGTTGAAAATTTTGTTTATTAGTTTGAACGCCCAATCTTACGGTGCATTTACTTACATCAAACGAGCCAATGCTCATTCTAACCGCACTATGTAAAATTATTTTAGTGTAAACAGGCGTAGAGCATTCTTTCGTTGTTCTTAGTGCGTTCGAATAGATTCTATGCAATGTTCTAATACTGAACAACACTGAATACGAGTTTTCGTTTGTACGCTAAAAGATCACGAAATAATGCTCTTGCTCGTGCTCTAGCTCTATGTTCGTTTGATCTAAATGCATTTGATTTGATAATTGTTGTCATTGTTAGATAGTCCATTTATCGAGAAACACTATAGGCTTACCTATATATCATCATGCTAATAGGAGCGGAGCAATACAGGTAAAGACACGGGGCACAGCTAATATTATATACGTGAAAGTGAGTTTTTATTTTATTGCTAGGCATTTGCTAGGTATATTTTTATGTCAGCTGATAGGACTTGTATGAAATTTGGTACAGATAAATATTATAGTCACAATATACAGATACAACCAGTAGGGAAACTTCATACAAACGTTCGAAATGGCTTACACATACAAACAAGCGTGTTTATTAGAATCGTAAGGCCGTATTCAGAAAGAAAGCTAGAAATTTATAAGCGCTTTCCGGCGTTTGTCGGCGCTGGTTCGTTCTTCACAAAGGAAGCAGGTTGAAGCAGACCAAGACAATTTTTATATGGCAGCGCCCAGCGCTGACCAGCGCATGTTGAAGCTTGTCGGAACTTGTCGGCGCCGCTCAGCGCTTATCGGCGCGTGTTCATAAGCGCTTATAAGTTTCCAGCTTTCTTTCTGAATACGCCCTAAGGGTATTCTTATGCCTGTCAATAATTGTCATAATACCCTTATGATTCTCGTAAACACGCACACACATGCTTGTGTGCGTGAGCCATTTCGAACGTTTGTATGAAGTTTCCCTACTGGTTGTATCTGTATATCGTGTTATAGTCTAGTTCATGAGCGAATCCGCGGACTCTACATGACTCTACGTAGTGGAAATATATTCATGGTTCACTTAAAAACGATAATATCGGTTTCGTTATAAAGATAGACTAGCCGCGCTCCGCGGTTTCACCCGCGTGGCTCAGCTCCTGTTTGTCTTAGCGTGATGATGTGCCTATAGCCTTCCTCGATAAATGGGCTATCTAACAACGACATAATTTTTCAAATCGAACAAGTAGTTCCTGAGATTAGCGCGTTCAAACAAACAAACTCTTCAGCTTTATAATATTAGTATAGATTATAACTTGGAATAACATAATATTGCCTTTTCTTCTTTGATTTTACGCGAGTATAATTAAATATAGTTTTGCAAATTAAGGATTTATATTTATACAAAAATATATAGCTTTTCGCCCGCATAGTCATATGAAAACCCGCATAGTTCCCGTTGTCGTGAGATTTTCTGGATAAAAACTATACTACCTGTGTTAATCCAAATTAGATATAGACATATAATTTAAAAAATTCCAAAATTACCCTCTATGTGTGTACCAAAGTTCATGAAAATCGGTTCAGCAGTTTTTGCGTGAAGGAGTAACAACCCAACATACAAACTTTCGTATTTATAATATTAGTAGGTTGAAAAAAATCGCTATTACAGCCATTAAAAAGTTTTTAATTTCTAAATAACATACTTGCAAGCAAAGTCGAACTAAGAACTAGTATGTCAATATAATTGAAACGAATGGTTGATTTATGTTCACTTCATTCAAATTCAAGTTTTTCATACTTTAAATGGCTTAACAATTTTAAATTGAAATTAAAATTAATACTTTACGAAATGAAAAGCTTTACAAATTATATTCAATACTTTTGTGAATTAAATGTTCTGTTAACTTAACTTTCGTTACTTAGAGCTTATTTACTTGAACTACTCAAGTTGAATATATTTCGGCTGACCGGTTGGCTTGGTTGGTAGTGGCCCAGCCTTCCAAGCCAGAGGTTGTGGGTTCGATTCCCACCCGGGGCAAATTTGTGTGATGAACATAGATGTTTGCTCTGTGTCTGGGTGTTCATTATCTAGATAAGTATTTATTTAAATTATATATGTATGTCTATCAGCCATCTGGTTTCCATAACACAAGCGAAAGCTCAGTATGGGATCAGATCGTGCCGTGTGTGAAAATTGTTGTGAAAATATTTATTTATTTTGTTGATACAAGTTTCAGACTTCGGTTTTGACTGATATTGTGAAATAAAGTACTAATGATATTGTTGCTTAAGTTATTTTAATAATAGAGTTCAACAAATTCTGTATTGTAGTTTTTACTTGAAATAAATTCAATATTCATCGCAATAAATTAATTATGATTGTACAAATGATACCATTTTGTGATTTTGTTCTTTTTTTCTGCTTTGTCCATTTATGTTTGTACAATGAAGTATAATAAACTAGTGGTCCGCCCCGGCTTCGCCCGTGGTACCTACATGTTTAAACTATCCTATCAAGTTGGATCGATCTGCACATGGTTTGTGAATTTTATTATAATCGGTTAAGTGGTTTAGGAGTCCATTGAGGACAAACATGTCCGGGATACATCGCCCATTTTTGCAAGTGATTACTATCAAGCTAATTTTTCGTGAGTAGCTTTATTTTGATGAGATGCCCAATAATTTCATGTACAAAACTCTCGATTGTGGTAGCTACCAGAGGAAACAAGGATAAAATATTTTGATTTGATGGTTCTCAAATATTAATTACTAACTGAATGTTTTTTTTTTGTTCAATCTCAAGATAATTATCTAAATTATTCGAAAAAATATTTGTCCTACAAAATCTATGGTTTGATCAAAGAGTCCCCCTTTCCAATGTGTATCGATAACGAAGTCATCATAAATGATTACTAACCAGCTGATTTTTTTATTTTCACTTATTTAATACTTATATAATTCAACAGACATATTGTCCTACAAATTGCGTAATAAATATTTGAGAACCGTCAAATCAAAATTTTTTATCCTTGTTACCTCTGTAAGCTACCACAATCGAGAGTTTCGTACATGAAATTATTGGGCATCTCATCAAAATAAAGCTACTCACGAAAAATTAGCTTGATAGTAATCACTTGCAAAAATGGTCGATGTATCCCGGACTAATGAATCGCAAAATGTGTTGGTAAGCGCATAACTCAAGAACGGCTGAACCGATTTCGATAATTCTTTTTTTATTATATTCCTTGAAGTACGAGGATGGTTTTTATGTAGAGAAAGCGTAAATATGTACCACGGGCGAAGCCGGGGCGGACCGCTAGTAGTAGATAAAACACTTAATTAAAGTTAAAATAATCAATATTTATTCTTAAAAATAATAACCACTGAATAATCAGCTCTGGTTTAATAGCTGGCTTATGGCTAACATAATTGTAGATAAATTAATTAACTTAATTAAAGTTAAAATACTCAATTTTTAAAGCGCGCCAATTTCCGCCCCTTTGATCATATTTTTCATTAAAATTATAAATTGATGTATTAAATTGGTAACGAATATATAAATTTAATATCTGAACGAAATAAAATGTTACTACTGTATTGGTGACAAAATATCAAATAAAAAGGAGTCGCAGTCAGGGATCGATAATCGATTTATTTGGTGACAGATCTACCATTCTGAGCACAGAGCTATTATTTAAGTAACAAAACTGTTATTATAAGAACGAAGTTTATATTCATGTAATGCAATATAATTTGATTGGTTATCGATCTCTTATTTTACACATATATTAACATTAATTTGATAATTCATAACTGGGAACAATTTTTGATTATCTGAGAACGAAAATATTTCGTGGTGATAGATCTATTTATTAGGTGATACAACTTGATGACAAATATAAATTTTGATAGAAAATATAGTTCCCCATAGATATTTCTATGAACGGGTCACTAGTTTCAATGAGAGCTGAATATCTTGAAAACAAAAAAAAATGGTAAAACCGTCTCTACATAACTACTGAACTTTCAATTAAAAAAAAACATACTCGAATCTATCCATCCGTTCGTGAGTTACAATGCCAATCACACTATCATTAAAACGGAGCATTCGTATTCCAATCAACGCATTTGGTATTAACTTTTAATAAATGATTACCATTCGAAGCTAAAGTTTTAATTACGGAATACGTAACGCGATGGCCGAAATGTTTTAATTGAAAAATAACGAATACTTGTGAAGCAATTTTAATATTAAAATATTGGAAGCGGCCATATTGTTTTTGTGCAACTAACTTTTATACACGGCTTTTTTCGCGTAAGGATTTCATTAAAAACGGAATAATAAATACAAAAATAAATAAATAATTAATTTATTGCATAAAATATGGATAGATTAATAAGTATCTGTATTAATACAATAAGTTTATAGCAGCTGTTTGAATAAATATTTTGAACTAGCTATGCCCCGCAGTTTTACCCGCATTGCTCCGCTCCTATTGATCTTAGCGTGATGATAATCTTCTTATATATCTTCTTATATATAAAAATGAATCGCAAAATGTGTTGGTAAGCGCATAACTCGAGAACGGCTGAACCGATTTCGATAATTCTTTTTTTATTATATTCCTTGAAGTACGAGGATGGTTCTTATGTAGAGAAAACGTAAATATTATGTACCACGGGCGAAGCCGGGGCGGACCGCTAGTAATATATAGATGCGCGGACTATCTAACAGTGTCAGAACTTTTCAAATCGGACTGCGGCGATTCCTGAGATGTGTTCAAGCAAGCAAACCAACAAACAAAGTCTTCCGTTTCGTATTATTTTTAAATTAGTCTTATTCTAAACTATTAAAGATAAATAGCAAAGAATATGTTATATATAGAAAATTTTAAAGATGTTAATGTAAAAGGCCTATAAAATTCAGCTCAAAATAAAGTAATTGTATACAGGGTGTCCCACTGTTGGTATACAAAGCTCAAAGGAGGTTATAGTTTTGCATACGCTGAGTACGTAAAAAATACATATAAAATTCCAGACACATTCTTTTTACAAATGGATAAATTCTTAAAACTCTACGTGTACACTGTACACCCATAACAAGCAACCCGCCCAACTTTGCCACCAGCACGTGAGCTATCGTTTAAGATTATGTTTTCATAGATTAAATTCTCATATATAAGAGAAGCGGTATTTGCCGGCTGCGCGAAGCTAGAGAAGAAAACATGAATTTTCAGGAAAAATTTAGCAAAAATTTTTTGTCGTTATTTTGTTGTTTAAGTATTTTTTACGTGATCAGTGTATGCAAAGCTATAAGTCCCTTCGCGCTTAGTATACCAATAGTGGGACAACCTGTATATAGATAAGGACGGACAAACATACGGTCTTTTTGTTTAACTTTGTGATCTGCCATTTTGTTGAGGACGTTGCTTTAACTTTTAACCGACTTAAAAGAGGTTCAAAATAATTAAAAAAGACGTGTGTCACTCGGGGACTGCCGCGGTAAAGCTATTGCATGCTATGCCTTCAAGCCACACCTCCGAGCCCATCGGAGTGGGGAGCGTGAGGTTTTTTCGTTACGGAATTTCTCGATTCGGTCCCCGCCGCTCAAGGCCCGAGATAGAAGCTATGCAATAGCTTAAAAATTACACCTAAAATGTAAATGTAAATTTGTTGTACAAATAGCCCCTTTATCGAGGAAGGCTACAGGAGCGGAGCACTTCGGGTAAAACCGCGGGGCGCATCTAGTGTATAATATATTATAAGTAAGTATTAGGATAAAATGTGCTGCATTTAAATAAAACAATGAAATCGTTCAAAAAACTTGTATTTATTTACTCTTTACTAGAGCAAAAATATAACAAGAAACAGTTTATTCGACGCCCGACGGTCTTACCATAGTCATCCCTTCCAAGGCAAGGCAAGGTTTGAAGGTATTCTGAAAGAGTTGAGGGCTGAAAAAAAGAAAAAAGCTCAATTTATAGGTATTAAAAGGTAGGTAGGTTTTTAAAAAGAAAAAAATGTGTGCGTGTACTAGAGTACACACGTAAGAAGTGAAACTTCTTTATGACCTTATTTTTCAAAAAATAATTTACTATCTACACTAATATTATAAAGAGGAAAACTACACTAATACGATAAAGAAGATTCACTTCAAAAAATAAACAAAATCTATTTTACTTTACTTACACTGTATTCTTAAAAAAAACTAAGAATTTCCATTGTTCCAACCACTGAGCCACGATTCCACCAATATCGTGATTCCGGAATTCCACGCGAACATTCATTTCCGATGGGAAGGAATGAATTTTATTGCAAGCGGAAATGTGGAATGGTAAAGCTAGGATTGAACAGTTTTAGTATTACACTAGCTTGCCACCCGCGGCTTCGCCCGCGTATTCAAAGAAAAGCCGCATAGTTCCCGTTCCCGTGGGATTTCCGGGATAAACCGCTATCCTATGTGTTAATCCAAGTTACCATCTACATAAATATGTGCTTAATTAAATTAAAACAAACACACACACATCCTCACAAAATTTCGCATTTATAATAAACTTTTCAAAGTTTCAGGCACACGCTTCACCATTTAGTAAGGTAACTGGGTCGAGAGGTAGCAAAGGAGTATTTTTTAATTATTTTTTTAGCTGTCTAATGAGAAATGGCGTTGTCATAGCTTTTTTGGGTTTATCACTGTTGTCTTTTTTAACATCTACAGTGTTTAAAAATAATTAACCTTGTATTGAAGAACACAGATGAAAAATGAAAGAAGGCAATCTACTTGAAAAGTTGTGATTAATATTCAAAAAAGTTTTTGATTGCAGCGAATATATCAATAATATATAATTTGATGTTAATTATTCATTATCTACTTCGTTCCCGCGGTTGAATCTATACTAGTATTATAAAGCTGAAGAGTTTGTTTGTTTGTATGTTTGAACGCGCTAATCTCGGGAGCTACTGGTCCGATTTAAAAAATTCTTTCGGTGTTAGATAGCCCATTTATCGAGGAAGGCTATAGGCTATTAATTATCATCACGCTAAGACCAACAGCAAGCAATGCGGGTAAAACCGCGGAGCACAGATAGTTAAATCATAAAGCACCTACTCTACTTCATTTTTACTCTAAAAGCGGTTTATTTTTTGTTAGAAATAGTATATTTACTAGAGTTAAGAGTAGTAGTAGAGTAATAATTATATATAAAACTGTCCGTCCGTACAGCGCAACAGCTTGTGACAGTAATTGCTCTATTTAATTTATCTCTTGCGACAAATCTTATAAAATATTTTCCTTTGCGCCATTTTTATTATGTTTTATTTGATATTGTGTTACTGTTTACCTTTTGTCTTAGTTACTGTGTTGGGTATTGTTTTTGAGCATATTCTTGTATATATAACTAGCTGTTCCCCGCTCTTTCACCCGTATTGCTCCGCTCCTGTTTGTCTTAGCGTGATGATATATAGCCTATAACCTTCCTCGATAAATGGGCTGTGTAACACCGAAAGAATTTTACAAATCGGACCCGTAGTTCCCGAGATTAGCGTAAAGATAATACTACAAGCCATTCCATTAACAATAAAGTCATGGAATGCTTTTGAACGTGTTGTTATCAGGGTTGATTATACCGAGGACACCTAATTGTTTGTAAAATCGTCTCAGTGCCCACGATACAGGCTTGCCTAGTGTGGGTACTATTGGTAAACCTTTATAGTTTACTAGCGGTCCGCCCCGGCTTCGCCCGTGGTACATGTTTACTTTTTCTCTACATAAGAAACATCCTTTTACTTCAAGGAATATAATAAAAAAAGAATTATCGAAATCGGTTCAGCCGTTCTCGAGTTATGCGCTTACCAACACATTTTGCGATTCATTTTTATATATAAGAAGATTATAAACCTAGATAAAGCCAAATGTATGTAAAACGTGCAACATAAATACAATTGTAACTGTGTAAAACATATGTATGGTTTTTAAATAAATATATTTTTCATTAAAAAAATGTGTAATTTCGTAATGTGTAATTTTGTAATTTTATGTGTAATTTCCACCTTTTTCTGTATTTATTAAAAAAATCGTATATGTATTATGGTATTGAGAAATAATGTACTTTTGCAGTAGTAAAATAATTTTCAAAATCGTACCAATTGCAATAGTATCTAAGAAATGTAATCTTCATCTAAGTAATGATTAAATGCGGACGAAACCGCACGTTCCAGCTAGTCAAGCAATCACATTACCTTAATAACTAATTGTAATTAGTCAAAAGGTTCGCTTGGATATTGCGTTTCAATGTAAGTGAATCTGGCGATATTCCAATGGTATATTGCTCTATTTCATCTGTTTGTGTGTTTGTCTATCTGTTACTAATGTAGGATTAGATTTTATTATAGCGTTCATTGCTGATAAGTTACGTTTTGTGAGTTAAAATTATATAGAGCAGTAGAGTAAAAAATAAATACAACTAGCTTTCCAACCGCGGCTTTGTCCGCAATTTTTAAAACTTAAGAAATTATACACTAAACCTATAGTCTTCCTCGAAAACCACACTATCTATTGCTGAAAGAAGAATAAAACTGGGTGCAATCGTTTTTGAGTTTATCGCGAACAAACACACAGAGGCGGCGGAGGACGTTGTTTTATTTTATCACAAGCTTTACTTACTTACTACTTTTAAGTTTTACTTATTTTTATACTAGTTACTTACTTTTAAGTTTTTTTTTATTTTTATTTCATAAGCATAATTTTATTTAATTTCAAATTTATTTTCAGACACACGTACATATAACATAATTTTGTTTATTCAGTGAAAGTGACTATATTGCGAAGTGAAAAGTGATAATTTTTTAAATTTGAAAAGTTAAGACAGCCGTCAACACGTCGGACTTAAACATGGGTAAGTAAAGATAATTAAAGAAAGTTTTAAAGGTATCTTTCTTTAAAGATAATTAAGGTAAGAAAAAAATATTATTTCTAGTATATTCTTTAAGATTTTTTCACGGATTTTAAACAGGATTTATTCATTATATTATATTTTAACCTTTTCAGTGGTCAATAATGTTGGGCTAAATAATCCTACTAATATAATAAATGCGAAAGTTTGTGAGGATGGATGTATGTGTATATGTGAATGTTTGATACTCTTTCACGCAAATACTACTGAATCGATTACAATGAAATTTAGCACACATACCAGGTCTACTTCCGGGAGCGAGAACTATGCGGGTTTTTCTTTTAAAACGCGAACGAAGCCGCGGGCGAAAAGCTAATTTTACAAACGATTTCACTAAAAACGTCAAAGTAGGTTTAAAGGTTAAGACTTTGATTACAAATATAGGTAAATAAATATACTAATTAAACGCAATGCAACTTTTATATTCACTTACGTGAAATATCAAGTTATAGGTCCCTATTTAACTAATTAGTAGTACTCAAAAGAAAATAAGGGCCACTTGTGTATTACAATATTGGATAAAATTGATTTTTTCACAAAAAGTAAGCGGGGAAAATATGTTTTAATATTAAAAGGCTGAAGAGTTTTTCTATTTGCTTGAATGTGCTTATCTCAAGAACCAGCTGGTCCGATTTGATAAATTATTTCAGTGTAAGCTAGCTTTATATTGAGGGGCTATAATATATTATTCACCTGCATTGCTCCGCTCCTGTTAGTCTTAGCGTGATGATAATATATAGCCTATAGCCTTCCTCAATAAACGGGCTATCTAACACCGAAAGAAATTTTCAAATCGGACCAGTAGTTACCAAACAAACAAACTCTTCAGCTTTATAATATTAGTAAAGATTGAAGAGAATATATAGAGTTTTACAAATAACAATAACTACCTTCTTCAATTCATATAAATTGAATCTAGCAAGTTATATACAAAATTGGTTACATTAGAATTCAATATTGACCAAGCGAAGCTGTCCACCCTTCGGGAATAAACACGAATATTCATTTATATACAAAAATTTAACAAAATATATAAGAATACTAGCGGTCCGCCCCGGCTTCGCCCGTGGTACATATTTACGTTTTCTCTACATAAAAACCATCCTCGTACTTCAAGGAATATAATAAAAAAAGAATTATCGAAATCGGTTCAGCCGTTCTCGAGTTATGCGCTTACCAACACATTTTGCGATTCATTTTTATATATAAGATTATGAAACTGAACAGTTTTAACACGCTTAAATTAGCTTCACGTATGTTACTAGATGGTTACTAGCTTTCCTCCCGCGGCTGCGCCCGCTTTTTCAAAGAAAAACACGCATAGTTGCCGTTCCCGTGGGATTTCCGGGATAAAACCATCCTATGTGTTAATCCAACTTACCTTCTATATGTGACCTAAATTTCATTGTAATCGGTGCAGTAGTATTTGCGTGACACACACATCCTCACAAACTTTCGCATTATTATTAGTAGGATTAGTAGGACTAATGGACTACCTACATCCATTCTAATCTATCTTTGAGACAAAGACCTACATTAGCAAAGTATACCTAAATAGGTTTATATTGTGGCGAAAATAAATAATATACTTTGTGAGTGATGAACGACCAGTCTAATTTATTTAGACGTCTCGTTCGTAAGAAAAGTACAAATAATTATTTGTGGGAAAACCTTTTGTTCATTGTTTCTTAGTGGCGTTAAGTTAATTCAGTTTTAGTGGACTGAAGGTTATCCTGAAGTATTTTTACCTAATTTGGAAGGCTGTTTTAAAGATTTAAGCATACAAAGGGACATAGAGACAGAGAAAGCGACTTTGTTTTATACTATGTAGTGATAGTGATAGTGATTATTTTAACGCATTCTGCGTAAATGGCTTGATAAATTTGAGGTATATTTGACTGTTTTGTTAACATTTTTTGTTGTTTCAAGCTTCTTTTGTTATTTTTGTGATATACTGAAAATATAGTACAATATTTTATGTTCTTTTCTCCTTTTTTACACGCGTTATTATTGTGAAAAAGTTTGGCTCTATACCGGGTGTAATCGTTAAGTGCACAGGCGATTTTTCCGTCACTATTGCAGATAGCAAAAAAATTTTAAATTGTTATCGTAAGTACTTAACCTAATGAGTAAAATGGCAATAATAAGTTTTTAAAAATAAAACGAGAAATGTCTAAAAAATTAACTTTAACCGTGTTGCTTATAGTAGCATCATCTGTATGTAAGTATGTAGACGACTCCTTAGATTCGATTTACCCAAAATGGACGGATCAGTGACAATACAATATTTTTATGAGTCTAAGCAGTAAGCGTGTTTTTCAGTTTGTATTTAACAATATTTTTAACTTGTAACATGTGTTACGCAATGAATTTTTCATGATTATTTCCTTACTGTCTTAATTACGAGAAACACTGGCTATTTTTATAAGTAAAGTTTGACGCATATTTTTTAGTTTAATATTCGTGAAAACTTTTATCCAGAGACCATTAAAGTGATGGATGTTTGTAAATGTGATTCAAATGAAAATCTGAAATAAATTATTCATTTAGTCGGGTTTTTGTTCTTTTATTAATATACTTTTTCGTTTAATGAATTACTAGCTGTGGCCGTGACTTCGCCCGCGTGGTCAAAGTAACATCCCACGGGAACAATCACATCGCGGTAAAAACAGCCACTTTCTATCTCCTAACTTCTGACACAAAAATCATACCATCAAATCTGTTTTCTTTTGTTTTCACGCAAAATATTAATTGTTTTTGATGATGTTCTTTTTTTTGTGTGGCGTGCCCACGGACATGTATCAAGATAGACTAAGCGAGTGTATGTACTTCCCGTGTCCAAACTACGTTATTGAAACTTACTTGACGCTGGCCTACACTCAGTCCGCGCTTGCAGTTCGCCAAGGAAAGACGTGAAGCTGAATAAAGTAAAATGCCGAATTGCGCCGTTATAAACTGTAGAAACTCCACAGCTGTGAGTGGCCGAGTTAGCAGAGATGTTTCCTTCCACCGGTAAGTAATTTTCTAATCAGAATATGCACTATTTATTTTAAAATCAAATAAAGAATATTTGTGGAAAACGATCGTGACAAACACGGATACCAAATCATACGAAATGATTCGGAATACATTGCGGCTTTTACTTGGCACGGTAAAGATCGCGTCGTATGATAACAAGCAATGAATAGCGTCTTCTCATTTTTCTGTTCTCATTTTTCTGTCCAATTTTGTGGTTAGTGATGTTCATTTGATGCAACAGTTCTCGATTCTAATCGATTTTATAATCGAACAGAAAAATGATAATTTGTAGGAGCAATTTTTCAGAAAAAAAGGCATAGATTTTTTTTGTCATTTAATACGACTTGACCTAGAACTTTTAAGTATTTTAATACAAAGGTACTAAAAATAAATATTACGACATGGACGCCATTAGTTAAAGTGTCATCTTGGGAGTTTTTTAAGAAAACTCCTTATTGCTTAGACTATGTTTGTTTTTTCAGTTTTCCAAGTAACCCGAACATAAAAGGAAAATGGATCGATGCAACGGGACATAAAGATTGATTGATTGACAGTTTCATTACTTTCTTTCGATGGCCTCTCTAGTACGTAGTACATGGTAACTCAATGGGCATATGTAAGAAAAAGCTAAAACACATTAGTTTACTTGTTAGAATATTAAAAGGTATATAACTTTATTTTATCATCCCTCTGTCTATGGTAATTATCATTTTTCTGTCTTGAATCGATTTAGTAATCGATTACGATTCATTTATTTGACTACCTCTTAGACATAGATCTAGTTTGATCTGATTTCTTTCGATTTACTTCGATGGGATAGGACGATACTAGAATCGCCGCGCGAGTGGCGGCCTAATCGATTTAGCGTAAAATGAAATTAACATCACTAAAAAGCGCTCGTGACGTCATAACGCGTCAAGGTCAGTACAAAAAATATGACACGCTTGGTTTTCATACAGATCGCGGTACTTGCGTTGTCTACTTAAATATACATGTCTGTGGGCGTGCCATTAAAATAAATTTTATTTCTTTTAAACCATTCCGTTACGAAGTTAAAGAAAGATAAACACATTTTCGCATTTATGTTAGTAATTTATATGTAAAAACAGAAAAATAACATACACAAATCGTGCACCATTTTAGAGCAGTTAAAACTCATAAAACAACAAATGACTTTGTTCAGTAAAAGCTGTAATTTTGCACAAGTGATCTCACTTGCTCTCGCGTTTTGGGAGCAAGATAATCACTACATTATAGGTCATAGTATTTACGTCTGTGTGTTTGTATCTTAAAAATTACGCAACGGATTTTTATTGTTTTTTTTTTTATAAAAATAAAGTGATTCAAGAGAAAGGTTTTAGTATATATTAATTTATTAGGTTTTAGACAAAGCGGGCGAATCCGCGAGCGGAAAGATAGTTTAATAAGACACTGAATTTTTTAACTAGCTCCTTGTCGCTGCTTCGCTTGTTTTTATTATTTATAAAAAGTTTTTGTTGTCTCGAGTGAAAAGGGAACACAATATAGCCACTGTTACTGCGTAAAGATGCAGCTTAGTAATGGTTTAAGTGTTTGTATACTCGGTCGAGTTGTTATTGAGTTAAATAGCATCAAACAAAAAATATAATCTTTCTCATGATTTACAGCATAAATGCGTTTTATAAAACAAATTCAAATTCAAATGATTTATTGTGATTCACAGGTTATAAGAGACATATGAATAAAATGTTAAAAAGTGTTTCACATGGTTTGGATTCGAATATAAATTAGAATTACTATATAATATAATCTTTAGTTCTTTTCATTTAAAGTACTTAACCTCCAGGTCCTAACTCCTACACAATATTTCCATAATGTACCTAATTATAAACATTCGTTCAGAAATCAAGCTCCGAGCGTGCACACGTGCTATCGATCTCTATAATTATGTCAACAATGTTTCCGCACTGCGTTCACTTGTAACTACAAACAGTATTTATTTAACAAAAGGTCTACAATACATAGAAGTTTATAATATAGGTACTAGCTTACCGCCCGCGGCTTCGCCCGCGTTTTCAAAGAAAATAATAAATAAATAAATATTTATGGACTATTTTCACACACGGCACGATCTACTAAGTTTTTCGCTTGTGTTATGGCTATATATGGCTATATGGTTATAACCAGATGGCTGATAAACAAACACATATAATTTTAAATTAATGCTTATATAGATAATTAACAGAGCAAACATCTATGTTCATCACACAAATATTTGCCCCGGGTGGGAATCGAACCCACAACCTCTGGCTTGGAAGGCAGGGTCACTACCAACCAAACCTACCGGTCAGTCAACCGCATAGTTCCCGTTCTTGTGGGCCAAATTTCATTGTAATTGGTTCAGTAGTATTTGCGTGAAAGAGTAACTTATTTAGGTAATGCTTTTATTGAAATCATCGTCAAAATGGCCCGAACTGTTTCAGAAAGGACAATCTCAAATTATTATTAGCTACCGTATAAACTTTTATATTTTAAAAACCAATTCCACAGTTTAAAAAATAACACAACTTTTTTATACATTTCTACATTTCTTTATATAGATACATTTGCATATTTTTATTCAGCTAGATTCTTCCGTTTCATACAATCCACATGACAGAGGAAGTCATTATTTCTCAATATATTTTTCATATAAATTCTCGTGAAATGTGATCTAATAATAAAATATCATCTAACAATATGTTAGCTCGAAGCTAGTCGTAAGTTTAGAATATGTTTGCATAATATGAGAAAGTATTTTTAAGTTAGCTCGTTACGGTTTAACACAAAAAATATCGACCTAATTTAAAATTAAAAGCTGTTTTTTTATTATTTTCAAATACTTTAAATGGTAGTTAACGTTGTTCTTGGAATAACATTTCTATTTAATACAAGGTGTCCTACCGACACGCGTATTTACTATTTAATACAGGGTGTCCTACTGACACGCGTATTTACTATTTAATACAGGGTGTCCTACTGACACGCGTATTTACTATTTAATACAGGGTGTCCTACTGACACGCGTATTTACTATTTAATACAGGGTGTCCTACTGACACGCGTATTTACTATTTAATACAGGGTGTCCTACTGACACGCGTATTTACTATTTAATACAGGGTGTCCTACTGACACGCGTATTTACTATTTAATACAGGGTGTCCTACTGACACGCGTATTTACTATTTAATACAGGGTGTCCTACTGACACGCGTATTTACTATTTAATACAGGGTGTCCTACTGACACGCGTATTTACTATTTAATACAGGGTGTCCTACTGACACGCGTATTTACTATTTAATACAGGGTGTCCTACTGACACGCGTATTTACTATTTAATACAGGGTGTCCTACTGACACGCGTATTTACTATTTAATACAGGGTGTCCTACTGACACGCGTATTTAATACAGGGTGTCCTACCGTCGGTGTACTAAGCTGAAAAGGACTAATATGTAGTCTTGTATCCACTGATTATAAATAAAACAACAAAACTCTTAAATTGTTTTATAAAATTTTTCGGAGCCAGGTAACAGAGAACCTACTACCTATACATTTAGAATTTAAAATCTATACTATAATATTATAAAGCTGAAGAGTTTGTGTTTGTTTGTTTGAACGCGCTAATCTCAAGAACTACTGGTCCGATTTGAAAAATTCTTTCGGTGTTAGATAGCCCATTTATCGAGGAAGGTTATAGGCTATAAATTATCACGCTAAAACAAACAGAAGCGAAGCAATGCGGGTGAAACCGCGGAGCACAGCTAGTAATTAATAAATCGCCTTTAAAATCCGTTAAAGTTTCTAAATACTTACGTAAAAATCATACACGAGGAAATACCAGACTATATTATAGTTATACACGAAGCAAATATCAAGTGCCACAGAATAAATAATTGTATTGGATCCCGTCAGAAGCGAAGCGTCCCCCGGGCCGCGCCGCGGGGAATATCGCTCAATGAGTTTAGTCTGTGACTTTGTCGGCATTTTGGTATCAATTTTATATGTGGTTCTTATTTTATCTCTTCTAGTGGAAATATATGTTGGATTTGAAATACTTATTGAGATGATATAATTATTGCAGATTTCAAATGAAATTTGCTATTTCTTTTACTTAATAATTATTATGTATCAAAGAGTATTTTTAAGCAAAAAATCCATTAATTTACATTGTATTTTTTATAAAAAATTGCGATATATACACATTATAAGTTTAACTATTAGCTTGTAAAAATCTCATTAATCTGCGTCCAGTCGTTTTGGAGTAAATAAACTGTATAGAATAAAAATTAATAAAATATTTTGAAATATGTCTTGTAATGTGGTAGTATTGTTATTTTTTATAGCTATCGTAAATAAACTATAATATTCATTAAATAAAACATTATTTTTCATTATCATGAACATTAACGATAACTATAACGAACTATACAAGTTAACTACTTTATTTAACGGTTTAAATTAATTAATTAAAGGTAACAAGAAGAGAATTAATATTGTAATGAATGGTTATAAAAATATAAAAAAAAGAATGCTATTTGGAATTGAAAAAAAAAAGAAATTCAGTACAATTGTCACATGCGGCACGATCTGATCCTATACTAAGCTTTCGCTTGTGTTATGGAATCCAGATGGCTGATAAACATACATCCATACTAATATTATAAATGCGAAAGTAACTCTGTCTGTCTGTCTGTTACTGAATCACGCCTGAACTACTGAACCAATTTGCATGAAATTTGGTATAGAGATATTTTGATACCCGAGAAAGGACATAGGATAGGTTTTATCCCGAAAATCCTACGGGAACGGGTTTTTCTCTGAAAACGTGGGCTAAGCTGCGGGCGGAATGCTAGTATTATATAATTTTAAATAACTACTTACCTATATAGATAAATAACACCCAGACACAGACACAGAGCAAACACCTATGTTCATCACACAAATATTTGCCCTGAGTGGGAATCGAACCCACGACCTCTGGCTTGGAAGGCAGGCTCAGTAGTCACTACCATCCAAGCCGGTCGGTTGTAATTTTTACAATTCAATTTCAACAGACGTATTCTATAGCTTATAGGCACTCAGGCACACTCATGGTTTACGTACATATCCAAAAGTGTGAGAATTTTTCAAATCGGACCCGTAGTTCTTGAGATTATCGCGTTCAAACAAAAAAACTCCTTAGCTCTATATTATTAAAGATTGTGGATAAATCAATAAATTTATTTAATTCAAAGTACATTTGTTACAATATACATAAATCGTAATCTTTAAATGGGTAATATTACAATTTATGTTAAGTCTTTGAATAAATCACAATATAAAACGGGATGGTATTCCGTATTCGATTGGATTCATTGGGATTACATCGATACGAATATCTAATACAGGTTGACTATTTGTAATCGAATATAATATTTACGTGCATAGCATATTGTTCTTTATAATTTAACTAGCTTTCCGCCCACGGCTTCGCTCGCGTAGTAACGATATCGCATAGAAACACATAGAAAACCCTCCGATTTTGAAACAATTTTCACTGGTGCTCAGTTCTTGTTGGTCTAAGCATGATGATATATTAGCTTGTAGCCTTACTCAATAAATGGGCTATCTAAGACCGAAAGAATTTTTCAAATCGGACGAGTAGTTCCTGAGATTAGCGTGTTCAAACAAACAAACTATTCAGCTTTATAATATGAATAGTATAGATTGTAACAATATTTAATTACCTCTAATGCTTTATACGAATATGTACTAGCTTTCCCCCGCGGTGTCTCCCGTGTTGTCTAAAAATTAACAAATTATAGTATACAATTAAAGCTTTCTCGAGGATCGTGCTTTCAATTGGTGAAAACCTGTGGTGAAAACAGAATGAGAATCGGTGTATCATTTTTGCGTTTATAGTGAACCGACACACGCAGTGGAATTTGCTATGTTATGTGCAGACGTGACAAGTTTTATTAAATGCAGTATTTAAAAAACTTCCGTGTATTTTTATTTAATTAAAACTTTAATTAACATTACAATGAAGAGAAGATATTAACAGCAATAAGTCCCATGCTAATTTTCTGCTCAGTGGCACATTAGATCTATTTCTTTGCTTTTACTTACAATAATTGTAAGAACAAAAAACAAACTGCTATATTTAGACCTCGCAGCTTCGCACGGGTAGAATTATGCACCATATATTTTAAAAAAATTATCTTGAATCTATTAAAAATACCGCATAAAAATCCTTTGCGTGGTTTTGAAGATCAGGCAGACAGAGCGGAAAGCGACTTTGTTTTATACGTTGCGTTGACTAGCTTTTTCCTTTACCTGGGTTGGCCTAGAATAAAAAAATTAAAGCGGTAGCTCGGCAGAGATGTAGCTTTTAAATTAATCTAGTCAACATAATATAACAAAAAATAAGAAATATACAGGGTGTCCCACTATTGGTATACTAAGCGCGAAGGGACTTGTAGTTATGCATACACTGATCACGTAAAAAATACTTAAACAACAAAATTATGTCAAAAATTTTTTTGCTAAATTTTTCGTTTTCTTCTCTAGCTTCGCGCAGCCAGCAAATACTGCTTCGCTAATGTTAGCATTTTGTTATATGACGATAGCTCACGTGCTGGTAGCAAAGCTGGGCGGGATAAATAAAACGTCCAAAATGTCTTTAAATTTTTCTCGAAAACGATAGCGTGAAACACATAGTTTTAGTTTGTACAATTTTTAAATCGTTCGTTAAGTTTTTGAATAAAATCCTAAATCTTTCCTCTTTACTATTTAAAACAGCTTTTAAATGTTAGAACCTGAAATAAAAAGAAAAAAATATTTGTACTGTAGTTAAATTTTAAAATTTTTGTGTTTTTAAAAATATATTCTATACAGTCACGTTTGTACGATTGCAGGAATTCACAAAATGGCGGCCACGTCGAACGTTGAATATTAAATATCCGAATTTGTACATTTAAATCTTTTTGCTAAAAATAAATTCGATTCTGTTTTTGGATGGAAAATTATTGTAATCCATGGATTGTATTGTACATAAATTAGTTTTTGAGCCATGAGAAATAATTGAAGTGAAACTTCTTTATCGGGGTTGGAAAAAAATTTAGTGTAACATTTTTTCGTTACGCGTGACATTTTCCGTTACGCGCCATCTTTTTCTTATCCCTACGACGCGTGATTCGACGTACTTCTGTAAAGTTGCATATAGTAAATTATTTTTTGAAAAAGTTTCACTTCTTACGTGTGTACTCTAGTACACGCACACATTTTTTAAATTAAGGATTGTTATTCAGGTGTCACGTAGGTTGTTATTGATAAAGTATAATAATTACTGGTTTTTAATAAATAAATAAATATTTCAGGACAATAATTTTCACACACGGCACGGCTGACGGCATGATAAGCTTTCTAAGCTTTCGCTTGTGTTATGGAAACCAGATGGCTGATAAACAAATAGAATACTTATACAGATAATTAACACCCAGACACAGAATAGATAGAGACAGAATAATATTTAATAGGTAGAGTAGTTCTTGAGAAAGGTTTTAGTATTCCTAAAAGATTTGTAATATACTAGCTTACCGCCCGCGGCTTCGCCCGATTTGAATTAAACCTAATAAATTATATTATACTTAAACCTTCCTCTTGAAGAACTCTATCTATTAAAAAATAACCGCATCAAATTCAGCGTAGTTATAAATATTGCATACAAAGTGACATAGGGATAGAGAAAGCGACTTTTTAACACTATGAAGTGATTTTCTTTATTTTTCTACAAAGCGGAGATATCACGGGCGCAAAGCTATTAATCTATAAATGTATTTTTCTTTGTTAATCTTTCACGCAAGAACAGCTGATCGAATCTGCATGTAATTTCATAGAGTCTGTACGAACAGAGAGACTGCAGTAGAGTCTGTTTTTCTACAGGCTCATCTTGAAAGAGTTATGAGTCATTTGAACCACCAGGTGGCCTATCTAGAACGATATAAGAGCATTTATACATACAATAAATCTGTAGAAGGGTCAATTCTGTACATTGAAAATATTGAAAAAATAAATAGCAGGGGGTGTTACTGGATCGATACCAAACCCAAATATGTGATTAAAAAATTTTTTGTCTGTCTGTCTGTCTGTCTATATGTGAAGACATCACGTGAAAACTAACGGTTCGATTTCGATGAAACTTGGTATAATTATACCTTATTATCCTGGGCGTAAAATAGGATACTTTTTATCCTGGAAAATTACGTAGAAAAAAAATTAATCTTAATTTTTCAGTTTTATCCATATATCCATTTTGTTCTGTAGAACCGCGAACACACGTTGCGTATTATTATAGGCCTAGCCGTATTTGGGTCCAATACATATTTATAAGATGTCATTGTCAGAGTTAATCAAAATGGAGACCATCCACGCGAAGACCGACATCCGCGCGGACGGAGTCGCGGGCGGAAGCTAGTTTTACATATAAGCGTTGTAAAATGGGAATTATATTGATTTCTTATTGATTTATTGTTTTTCTGTATTTTGTTTACTTCCTACTAATATTATAAATGCGAAAGTTTGTGAGGATGTATGTGTTTATTACTCTATCACGCAAATTCTACTGAACCGATTACAATGAAATTGAGCACACATATAGAGGGTAACTTGGATTAACACATAGGATAAGTTTTAACCCGGAAATCCCACGGGAACGGGAACTATGCGGGCTTTCATTTGAAAATGCGGGCAAAGCCGCGGGCGGAAAGCTAGTAAAATAATAAAATTCAGCACTATGCTGTCACTTGTAAGCTGTCCAACTGAGTGCAGATGAGAATTCGAAAGTATAGGTAGAGATTTTATCTTCACCTGTATGTATGTATGCAACTGACTCCTTTAGTGTCAACTAGCTTTCCGCCCGCGGCTTCGCCCGCGTTTTCAAAGAAAAACCCGTTCCCGTAGGATTTCCGGGATAAAACCTATCCTATGTCCTTTCTCGGGTATCAAAATATCTCTATACCAAATTTCATGCAAATCGGTTCAGTAGTTAAGGCGTGATTGAGTAACAGACAGACATACAGAGTTACTTTCGCATTTATAATATTAGTATGGATTTGAAGCACTTTAACGGACAGATTTAATTCAAACTTTGTACACTTATCAAGGATCGGTGACAATACAATAATTGCTTTATTTTACTTTGACAAAACTTGGCAGGAGCACCTAAAAGATAGATATAATAGATACGGTTTCACCATGTTTTTTCACCTACAGATGGACCTAAAAAAATTTTAGCGTAGATTTTGTCGCGGCTTCGTTACATATTCATGACTTTCCCGCTTCAGAGAATATGTTATATAATAACTAGGCGCTAGCCAGGCTTTGTCTGCGTTTGCAGCGTTTGATATAATATATAAAACGTGGCCACATTATAGTTATAGTGAGAGGGGGCAGCCGGCAGCCAGAGACTCGTATCCTTTATCTTACCCTTACCTTCTATGCTTACCTTCGTCATACTTTCTTTATCTCATACTTTTTAATGTCGGCAATTCATTTATAGCCATTTCTCTAGTAGAAGTGTAAGATCTGCAAGCAGCAAGTGAACTTACGCCTCTGAAAATGTTCATTGGCGGTGGTGGCGCCGTTACGCGCTGCACCTTTGCCGATTATGACATACAAAACTCTATTTTAACCATTATTCTAACCGACGTTCTTAAAACGAAGCTAGATAGTCAATCAATAGCGTATCTTTCATATATTTCAAAATACATATAGGGAAATTTTTCAGTTTTACGTAGGTACCTACTCCATACAATTTAATATCTACAAAATAAATACCTAACCGCAAGACCACAAATTCAAACTTTTGTTTACAAATTAGTAAGACATTAAAAACATGCCACAATTATAGAAATACCCTAGAAATATTACTTCTTAAATTTCCGACATTGTATTTAATCAATTTTGCTTTAAAAACTCATTTTATGATGATCTTATTATAATAATCAATTCGTGACCTCAATGTTGAGTGCAGGCTGAGTTTAAAATATACAGTAGCGATGACCCGAGGGCCGAGATAAATCTTACAATATTAACATAAACTTGACTTAATTCTAGACCTAGACGTCAAGTGCCATTCACACTCGATTTTATAATGTTTTATAGATCGTTAGTGGCTAGCTTTATTCTTTATTGAATTTATTTGGTTGTTAATTTCCAGTTATTTGTAGGGTTTGATAAATAAGTAGAAAAGTAATTTATATGTTTCGTTTCAATTAGTTTCAATAAATAGGCATATAAATCTAACACCGAAATATTTTTTTAAGAACGAACCAGTAGTTTTTGAGATTAGCGCGTTCAAACAAACAAACAAACTCTTCAGCTTTATAATATTAAGTATAGATTAATAAATACTATGTTGGGCGCAAATAATAAAATGTTTAGACTTTAAATATGTAAATAAAATATGTGGTGGTTCCCTTTCGATAGTCTATTTCTCATACTTTTTTAATTCCCTATAAGACCCAAAAAGTTTTATTGAATAAAATAAAAAGCTTTCGAAAGCTTCTCCGCATCTTCATCTTTATATCAAAATCGACCTAAATCCTATACAAGCGTGAAAAACTAATAAATATAGAAATAGTTATACATTTACATTATTAATACACTTAATAGCGAATAGGCTATTTAGTTTTACAAAATATAACGTGATATAACAAAAGGTACGAACTTTAAACCCCGTAGCGGTCTTCCAGAAAGTTCTATAAAGTTTTCAATGAGAAGAGCGCAAGTTTGTAGTCGCCAGTCGGTCAAATACACAAAAATGTGTGACAAAACCATTCTTTTGTTCACAAACATACCTACGGAACTGGGTCGAGTCTGGAGATGCTCTTTAATTTACCTCTGCGCTTTTGGGGTTCCGTAAGTCAATGGGTAAAACCGTGATATTATAGCTGTAGTTTAACGTGCTTTTTGGTCCTTTTCCATGGTATAATTATATTTTTTTACAATAAATAGTTACAGATTGTTAATTTATAATATATTTTATTCACCACCATGACTATTTCTATTACCATGGCTAATTATGTATATTGTCTTATGATTATGCAGTGCCGTAGTATGGGGTGCCCCGGGGCCCCGGCACTGGGCGGCATACGAAAGTGAGCGGCAGAAACCGCTAATTATTATTAAGTCGTAAAATAATAATAAATATTTTATTTATTAATCTCAATTAATTAATCTCAAACTTAAAAATGCATTAAATTTTTACATTTACATTGACTGTACGGCCGACCGATTGTCAACAGTTCCACACACATTCACTCAGTAGCCTGAACGATAATAATGGTAATTTAGCATAAACGAGTGATGATGAGTAAACATCCATGAAACGATATGTTAATAAATACTTTAGAAATATTGTTTATAAATCTTTATAGGTGCTTGATTTTCATGGACTATTATGTATGAATGACGTATATAAAATCATATCATAGAAAGCCTGCGCTACATCACTGTGATGAATACGATCACAATATTATAATGCTATTACGATAATTTGTAAATAATAAATAATATAATTATAATAATATGACTACATTGTTACAGATGAGGAATGCGACGACGGTCTGTGGGCGGTGGGCGCGCGCTACCGGCCCGAGCCGCCCGCCACGCTCGCCTCCACCACGCGCTTCAGCCAGCACGAGATCAAGCTCATGTACCGCGGCTTCAAGCAGGTAACGTGCTTGGGTTCATGGTTGCCTGATACTCGAACGAGCTAAATCATTATAAACAGTAAAACTATGTTAAGACGATTCAAAAGTTCTAGAAGAAATAATGAAAAGTGTGAAAAATGAAAAATTTTACAAAGACTTCCAGATATAGTTAATAGTGTCTGTTAATCTCTTCTTGATTGATAAGATCATCTACCTGTTGAATTCATATCTGCTACATCACAAAATGTTTCTTACACACCAATTTGAGACGGTTCACGAATTTATGAGTGACGTAAATTTTGTCGTAAGACAGTTTTAAAACAGTCCTACCAATTACGTATATCGATGTATTAGTAATAAAATGGTTATTTACAGGAATGTCCAACCGGCGTGGTGGATGAAGAGGCTTTCAAAAATATATTCTGTCAATTCTTTCCCCTTGGCGGTAAGTGATCACTAGTTACCTTCAAGTTAAACATAAGTTACAATTACTAATGTCATAAAGTAACACAAATAAGCTTTACTCATCTATTTTCAGAAGTACATTTTATATTATTACAAACCAATGAAAATATAAGTAAAAATGTGTAGATGGAATATTAGTGCCCTGGGAGTGGCACATCGAAATCTGGTTACTTACTTAGGTAATACTTAGCCACATTTTTCTTCAGTAGCCTCTTCTTCGCTCACGATAGTTGAATCACGCCATATTATCATAACGCGAGATTTATTGTTTGTTTGATTATATCGCTTATCTCAGAGACTACAGGTCTGGTTGAAAAAAAAAATTCAATGTTAGATAGCATTTATCGAGGAAAGGCTATATAATATCATCACGAAGACCAATAGGAGTGGAGCAATGCGGGTAAAACCGCGGGGCACTGATAGTATCACAAATTCTGGAACATTATTCACTAAGAAACCGAGTACAATACAGCTTCACAACAAAGTCCTTTGAATCCTAGCGAATAAAGTTGTGTCCCTAACTTGTAAGTTATCAGCAACTTACCTTTGTTCGAACTTAGTAATCTGAGGGACTTTGCAAGTTGGAATGATTGAAAACGTTATAGGGCATATTCACAAGCCATTTCTTGCGGCGTCACTGGCGTTTTTAATAGTAAATTTATGTGAAAATATAGATATATTTTTCATAAAATAGAGCAAACCATAAACCTAGCGTCTTTATAAGTTAAAGTCTTAATTTCATAATATATTTACCTCACTTTTCAAATTGTTATAATCAAATAGCTGATAGTCAATTATTATTAATATGAGAACTTGCGCCCTCCGGCATTGAAAGTTTGTAAACATGATAAACCGTATTTTTTTTCGGAGAAAAAGCTATCGTGTTAATCCGGATTTAAAAAATCTACTACGACGACTATCAAATTAAAGTAAATCCTTGCTTTTTATGCGCAAACTAACTTTTCGCCCGCAGCTTCACCCGCGTTGTCACCTTAACAAATAATATAAAACATAAGCAAAATCGATGCAGTAGTTTTTAAGTTTATCGGCATCAGACAGACAGACGCAGCGGACGACTTTGTTTAATAATATCATGCAGTTATAGTGAATAGGTTCAAACTTTCTCAGTACCAATAATTGTAATCAAAATCATAAGCTGAATAGAATATCAAATTATATTGTCGTTGCTTAAGATAATTTTATTATTCAGGTGATAATTTTTGATATAATTAATGCATGCTCTAAAATTGACAATATTTCTATCCGGATATATTGACGACATCTTCATAGAAAAAGGTATATCTCCGAAGTGGTGGGCAATGAAATATTATGTAGGCACATACATAAATAGGACAACTCTTCTATAATAATTTTGAACATATGTATATAAAAGCGCAATATAACAGTTCATCTTCTTTTAAAAGATTGCTCCGTCACTTGTTGGTAGTAGCGTTGTGCAGGGCTAGGGACGGTTTACATAAAGTAAGGGCCCCAAAAATTAATCTGAAAATCACTTTACCTTTACAATTAACTGATTCCTTAATTAAGACAACGACAATTAATTACATTAATTATAAAAACATAATAACACATTTGCGAGCTGACCAGATAAAATTATTTCGAATTATGAATATGGTACTGAAAATAGTGAAAACAACCTTGAATTATTTATGCTACGAAATGGGGCCCCAAAACGATCAAAGATAGCTCCGGCCCTGTGCTTGCTGTAGAGGCAGTCATGTGGCATGTTTTAACGAACCCGCGCCATTATACCCCGTGGTGTAATCTATTAGTTGATTTACGGTGTGCTGCTCTTTTTATGCGCAAAAATAGAATTATCAAGTGTGCATTACAGCAATACTTTTTAATAAAATATGTATGCGTGTTAAAATTTTCAAGTGAGTATATTGTATAAAGAATATTGAAAATATAGGTTGAAACCTGAGTCTAATTTGATACAAAAATAAGATTTGATTTAGTCTGTTTCATTGATATTATTTAACGCCAAACCTAGAATGGCGATTTTTTAAAATAAGAAAGTATATTAGTTAGGTACATTATAAGCTATATTTTTGTTCATACCTGCAGCTGCGGATAGATTGACATATTATAATACGTTACATATATTTTCTTTAATTATATTAAATGAACTATCAATAGGTATTTTTTTTTATTCACCAGGTAATATTCTTAATTCGTATTTCCTCTTTACACACCTGTCCAGAAAACCATACATTGCTCCTCTACAATATACCAAAATCAAACGTTAATCTGTTAACGCAGCAATGTACATAATATCTCCTTTTTATACAAGTACCTATGAAACTTATGAAAGCATACTCACTTCGCTGCATTGCTGCTCCACCTTACACAAAACTCAAACGTCAACCTATCCACTCCGCAATGTATAATTCCTACATCGAGGTTAAATCCGGAGGAAGTAAAGCGTTAAATTGAACTTCAAGCGATCTCGTGGGGCCCTGAATAAGGAATGATGCGGGCCAGGCAAATGAAACGTCTCTATTGGAAAAAGATGAATTTTTGAAAAAAAAATATAGTGAAGGTCAATTCCATAGAATGTGGATAGTGTACATTGAATATTTTTTAAAAGAATACTTTGGGTCTGATCTACAATCCATGTGAAAGCCAAAAATATAGTTTTTAGAATTTTTGTCTTTTTGTCTGTAGGTATGTAGGTATGTATGTCCAGGCTAAACTTAATAGTAGGTACTGCAAGGATTAAATATTAATTCTTATCCTTTCTCGATAAATGGACTATATCTAATAGTGAAATATTTTTTTAAATCGGATCCGTGGTTCCTGATATTAGCGCGTTCAAGCAAACAAACAAAATCTTCAGCCTTATAATATTTGTAAAGATGTAGAGCTTTAAAATCGTTAATATTTATTTATTTTTGTTCCAGATGCCACGCAGTACGCTCACTATGTTTTCAACACGATTAAACACAAGCAACGAGGAAAACTTAATTTTGAGGTAAGGTATTTTCTCAATATTATAATCATTCAAGAAATTAAAATGAAAACAAAACGTCCGCAAAAAATAATAGTTAGAATTTAATAATCACTACCTAGTATAAAACAAAGTCGCTTTTTCTGTCCCTATGTCCCTATGTATGCTTAAATCTTTAAAACTACGCAACGGATTTTGATGCGGTTTTTTGTAATAGATTTTAGTGATTCAAGAATGGTTTTAGTAAATAATTTATTAGGTTTTAGACAAAGCGGGCGAAGCAGCGGGCGGAAAGCTAGTATTAAGTATGGTATAAATTACATACATTCAAAATACAGGGAGAATGTAATCAACTTCTATCTAAAACCGCGAGCCACGGCTAGCTCGTTATAAAAAAAAAAAGTTACCGCGTAAAGTCTTCACCTAATAATTTTAGAAAAGTATATCTTCATTGGAACAGAATACAGATAGCATATATGTAACACTGTCATTATATACATATTATATTGGTTTCGTTACGATATCGGTTTGGGTACGGGTGCGGATATCGGTGCCAATAACGATATTTGATGGACAATCTACATAATGTATGCGCGATGGTATCGCTGAGATTTCACCCTTATCCGATTTACTAACTGCAAATTACATACGAATATATTCCAAGCTGAGTCACATGAATGAGTTTACCAAATAACTATTTGTTTTGAAGAAAACAGAGATACTTATTGTGGAAAATGTTATTCACAAAAAAATATTGATTGCAAAAAATATGTAATAACTAAAAATGTTAATACGTAAACAATTATCAATAAATGAATAAGTTATATTATTCTATCAGTGAATATAATGCTACAAAAAAAATTGTAGACGGCGAAATGAGTTTTCCTCTATTTCAAGGGTTGCCTGGGAGAAATGGCTACATAGCGACAAGGCCGCTTTTTGCTTATTTAAAATACATAATATATTATATTTGCTTTTTATGTGCTTATTTTTGATGCAATAAAGGATTTTCAATTCATTTAATTTCAAATAATAATTAATTGTGTAGGTACTTACTCTTAGCGTGTACTAAACTACAATCATTTTCACAAAGCACATTTAAACAGCCTTTCAATTTTGCACTCGTATTTAAAGTAAAAATAAAAGATAAATCTTTCAGAAGCATTTTAATGCAGTAAAACTAAAAAAAAACACACTTCATAAATTGCAAGTTCGCTAATCGTAAAACATATGAAAAAGGGTAATTTGAAATGAACGTGTTTCTACATAAAACGAAGTCACAAACCGCGAGAAAAAATATATTTTACTATGATTTTACTCCAAACATAAAGTCTACGAAATCCTTTCACTGTAAAATCCATCATATGGGTTCTTTATGAGTCGAGCGAAAGAGATAGATATACGCAAATTGGTATGTGTGAGCGGGATGAATATAGCCATTCCATTTCGTCTTTATAGCAATGGCGGCACTATGCGAAATGTAATTTTTATGATTTTAAGTAAATTGGATATTTTTCCATTCAGGGATTGCTTTTAAATTAGATTAGTTATTGCTCTTATTGAATGGGACTTTTTAAATTTTAAATTGCATTTGAAAATTAGATGGAGCGACATTTCGTGTCGTTTAAATAAGTTTTCTGAAAACAAGTTTTCTTTGTGTTTTTTGATAAGAATAAAACAAAAATAGTGTATGTAGAATTTTCTTCACTATTTTAGTAATCAGATATTGAGACCTTAACTTGTTTAGCTGGTACATTATTAATTATTATTTTTCTGTATTTTCTTTTCTTAAAAGCGTTTCTAAACGAAGTCTAGTCGAATAAATAAAAGTTTGAGTTTGAGTTTAAGGTTTACCTAATTCATAATTTTTTGATCGCACATACACGCGTAAGATTTCACTAAACAGAGAAAGAGTGTTTAATGCTAAATTAAAAAAAGTAAAAAGGATAGCCAACAACCATGATAATTTGGAAAATCCAAAAGTGCACGCCTCATAATTTTTTTTTAATAAATATTTATTAATTATTATTTTTGTTTATTTAATAACAATTAAACCACATCGAATCAGACCCTGAAAAATGAAAGGGTTCTATTCCTGAGCATACTCAAGCGTAAGAGAAAAAAAAAAGACTCGATTAGTAAAGTATTTCGGTCGCTATCGTGTTAACAAGAAAAAGGATCCGCACATACAGACACACGGACGTCCAAGACAGAACTTTTTTAAACTGTTTTTTAACTAGTTTAAATAACAAAAATGACATCAAAAATATCATGAACGTTAAAAATAGTGTTTTTTCTTAATATGTGTGTGTATGTATTATCTTACAAGTGCAATGTATGATACATAAAGACATTTTAAGTTTGAAAAATCAGATGTTTTGCGCGAAGTGACAGTAGTACCCACCTCAACGCTTCGCTTATGAGGCGTGCAAAAGTGTATAATAATATTATTGAGTTATCAATAAATAGAACAAAAACATAATAATGTATTCTTTTATAATTATGGCCAAATTTATATTTAAACTTATTTAATATAACTAGGTAGTTCAACTAAGTATATATTTTCTTCCCTTCAGGAGTTCCTCGACATCCTCTCCCGCGTGGCGCGCGGTTCGCGACAAGAGAAACTGTCCTGGGTGTTCGCTCTGTACGACGTCGACGGTGATGGTATGAATTCTTTTTTTAAATCTTTCAACCTATTTTCTTGATTCTTTTTACAAGATCCTCGTCGTATAGTAAAACAACACACAATTCAGTAGTTCCACTTTATTTAGACTTTTAGTACCATATAAATAAAGTGGGTAGTGTAGTTCCTTCAAGAAGTAACAATACAAAATATAAATCATATCCTCGTCCTGATAATAACAAATTATCTTAGAAAAGGCAAAGCGAATTCGATGTTCATAATAAGCATGTCTTCATTCTGATGATTGATGTTTGTTCAATGCGTTGAACACTTCCTTATTTATTGTACTTGATTGAATGTCTCCTGGTTGCAGGTCGCATCTCCCGCAGCGAGATGGTGGCGGTGGTGCGCGCGGTGTACGAGCTGCTGGGCCGCGCCGCCGTGCCGCCCGTGCAACGCGCCGCCGCCGAGTCGCATGTCGATCGGATCTTCCATGTGAGTTATGCGTATTATTATAGGGATATTCATTTTCATCTTCATCGTCATCTTAATCTTCATGTTGAATTTCATTTTCATCTCTTTATATATAAAAATGAATCGCAAAATGTGTTGGTAAGCGCATAACTCGAGAACGGCTGAACCGATTTCGATAATTCTTTTTTTATTATATTCCTTGAAGTACGAGGATGGTTTTTATGTAGAGAAAACGTAAATATGTACCACGGGCGAAGCCGGGGCGGACCGCTAGTTTTCAATAAAATCAAGCATTTAGTTCAAGACATAAGTTCGATGGTAACCTAATTTAATACAATCTTAATTAAAATCAGTTAGACGTTTAAACATTTTTTTCCAGTTAATGGACACAAACGCAGACGGCGTGGTCACACTAGACGAGCTGGCCCGCTGGTGCGCGCGCGACCCCGCCCTACTAAGCTCGCTCGACACGCTCGACACAGTGTTGTGATCCGAGACCGAACCCTCTCCCTCCCACAACCCCCACCCCAACCCACACCCCGCACACCCCTACAGACGAAACTCCAAAGACGACTTCGAACAAGGCAGTGAATTCAACCCACATTTACCCGAAGCGAGCTCCTTTTTTGATGCTAGAAACGATTTCGAAACGAAGACAGCAAAACTGGAATCTAAATTTAAAAAAGAATCGAAGCAATCGAAATTTGAAGCTAAAGCAGAAGAGTCTAAAGATAAAATCAGCTTCCAAATTCAGAAAGAGCCGCAGAAAGCTAAAGCAAAAACTATACGGTCGTCGTCAGAAGTTTCTGTGAAGTCCCAAGTGTCGGAGGTGTCTTCGAAATCAGTGGAAGCAAAGAAAGAATCATTTTCGAGGACATCCAGTCACTCCTCTGCTACTCCGCCGCCGCTGCCACCTCGAACGAGAAGGTACTTACGTGCACAAAATAAAATGTTTTTTTTTTGTTTTTAGTATGTATTTCAACAATAGCATATAATATTATAACAATTTATATATGTAATATGTATACAGGTATGTGAAAATAACTAAACAATGCGTCATTTTTTCAATTTATTTAAAAAAGTTCGTACCTCGCGCGCAAGGTGTACACACACGCACACCCCGCCGCGCGCCACCACACACAGATTATGATAAACGCAATTATTTTATTTAGACGAAACAATGACTCAAAAGATTGGGTTTGACGCACTTGGTGCACTTCTCAACTTGTACACCATGCTCAAATGGTGAACTTAGCAACTTGTACACTTCTCAAATGGTACACTTCGCGACTGGTACACGTCTCAAATGGTGCACTTCGCAAATGGTGCACTTTTTAAGATTAGTTGAGATTTGGAAAAATTGTGTAAAAATGAAAGAATTTTTAGTTTTGGATGTTTAATTTTTATAATTATGTCAACACAATAATAATAATTAAACTATACAGAATCACCTTAAACACTATACATTTTGGGTCATTTTTTATTTTTTCAAAAATAAAAATGTGACTCGGGTATAATAAAAATAATATAATTATGTCAAAAAAAAAGTAGATTTACAGTAAAAAAATATCATAATAAAGATATGATATAATATCATATTATATCAATAACCTTTGTAATATTATTATTTAACTTTTAACTATTAACTACTAATTAAATAAAAGCTTTAAATTAAATCATAACCTGTTTCTTAAAAACAAATTAGTAAAAGTAATAATATCGCCAGATTGTGCTCCATATTAGCACTAGTCCGAATAATAAACAAATGATGGAATTTCTAGAATATTTTGAAAAAACATGGTATCCGAAAATATCACCGTCAATTCTGAGCTGCGCAAACCAGAGACATAGGACTACTAATGCCTTGGAAGGATGGCATCGCCGCTTAAATGCTAGAATACCTAAACATCCCACCTTGTACATGTTTGTACACAAATTAAAAATGGAAAGCAAGTATTGGGACAAGTGTGCGCTTAATATCTTATTTCACAATGTCAGAAATAACCGTAAACAGCAGGATGTGATGTTTGATCGAAAATATAAAAAACTATTACGTAAATTAGAAGACAGAAGTATTGCGGTGGAACATTTCATGAAGAAGATCACGTTTCTCCAATTATTCAAGTAATTTAATTAATAGCTATTTACTTAATTATTAAATAATTTGGAAAATCCAAAAGTGCACGCCTCATAATTTTTTTTTAATAAATATTTATTAATTATTATTTTTGTTTATTTAATAACAATTAAACCACATCGAATCAGACCCTGAAAAATGAAAGGGTTCTATTCCTGAGCATACTCAAGCGTAAGAGAAAAAAAAAGACTCGATTAGTAAAGTATTTCGGTCGCTATCGTGTTAACAAGAAAAAGGATCCGCACATACAGACACACGGACGTCCAAGACAGAACTTTTTTAAACTGTTTTTTAACTAGTTTAAATAACAAAAATGACATCAAAAATATCATGAACGTTAAAAATAGTGTTTTTCCTTAATATGTGTGTGTATGTATTATCTTACAAGTGCAATGTATGATACATAAAGACATTTTAAGTTTGAAAAATCAGATGTTTTGCGCGAAGTGACAGTAGTACCCACCTCAACGCTTCGCTTATGAGGCGTGCAATAGTAACAATTACAAAGTTTTACTTATTATTACTTTTACTAATTTGTTTTTAAGAAACAGGTTATGATTTAATTTAAAGCTTTTATTTAATTAGTAATAGTTAAAAGTTAAATAATAATATTACAAAGGTTATTGATATAATATGATATTATATCATATCTTTATTATGATATTTTTTTACTGTAAATCTACTTTTTTTTGACATAATTATATTATTTTTATTATATCCGTAATCCGAGTCACAAAATGTTATAGTGTTTAAGGTGATTCTGTATAGTTTAATTATTATTATTGTGTTGACATAATGAAGAATGTTACTAGGTATGCCAAATCCCTTGAAATTGTGTCTCAGTAAAGCCTGTATGTATACAAATACACTAGTTTTTGTCGTAGTCAAAAATACCAAGTAGTTTTGATTTTATACGCATTCAAAGTTTCGAAAAATATCGAGTCCCGCTAATAGTCACGTGACCGCTTGTGACGTCACGTCACAACGCACCGCGCGGCCGCGTCCCCGCGCGGTGTGTATAAAGCAAAATTACCAATCTTCTATTGGATGATACGTGTAATATTCAAGACCAAATCTAAAAAATAAAATATATATCAAACTAGATGATATGTTCAACGATTCTGTTTAATCAAAAACATAAAATATTAAAATTTACTCGATAAAAAAAAATCACCAAGTTAGCTCTAATTTTCACACTTTTACGTTTTCTACTTGACATGGTAATACTTATTAAGATTTTTTTTTCATAATTATATTAAAACATTTGCAAGATATTTGTCAGAGCATTTTGTGTAATTACTTTTAGTTTTGGTTTTATCTGCGATAATAATAAGTACTTAATATATATAAATATATATACCCTGTTTTTGTTTAATTCTTCCCCCGACCAACTTATATTTTAGTATAGTTCTCCATATCATTCTCAACTTAAAACAAGAAAAAATCTTACTAGCCATCTACCTATACTTAGCCCATACGAGCAGAGCAGAAGCACAGTCTAGTATACAAGTAAATAAAAACAAAACAATATATATAGTATACAAGTAAATAAAAACAAAACAATATATATACAAGTTAATATAAACTGTATATTAAAACTTGTATAGAAAACAAAGGATAACGCAAAACAGCTGCAATGTTCTCAAAATATTATAATATGTATGTAGCTTACGTCCTTTGCAACTATAAAAAACAACTTATCCGGCGAATTGGTAGTTGTATTTTTACATTTAGGAACAACACATGATTTTCTGGTATTTGGATTGGACATTTTTAAAAGTATTTAATTATAATTTCGACGGCACGGGCGCGCGATCGCTAGCGGACTGACTGAGTGAGCCAGATTGAGCGTGTTGTAGTGTGACGTCACACCATCACCGGGCGTTTACAACTTCTTTTACTTCTAAATCGGAAACTAATTGACGTATCGAAGTAATTTTTTCACTAGTATTATTTATTTTTGACAGAGAATATGGAGTGCTAATAATCAAAATTAGTGAACATTCTCCAATAAAATTCTTTCATTTTTACACAATTTTTCCAAATCTCAACTAATCTTAAAAAGTGCACCATTTGCGAAGTGCACCATTTGAGACGTGTACCAGTCGCGAAGTGTACCATTTGAGAAGTGTACAAGTTGCTAAGTTCACCATTTGAGCATGGTGTACAAGTTGAGAAGTGCACCAAGTGCGTCAAACCCAAAAGATTTTCTTTCTACAATACACTTGTGCAAATTGAGTCGTTAAAATATGATATCATATCAATATATTTGTTACTGATATTAAAACGTGAAAGTTTTTAGGATGGATGAATGGTTGTAACTCTTACACGAAACAAAGATCTATTTAATTATCAGACCAGTATAAAATTTGTTACAGAGGAATATACTCATATTAAACTTTTCCTGGGTACCGTGAAATCATTCAACAACAGTCAACGAACTATTAAAAGAATTATTTTAATCTCCAAATCGATTTTCATTTTACACATCTTCAATATCAATATCATAAACATTAAATTATCATAAACATAAACTTTTCATAATAATTGTCACTTTCAGGAGCAGTTCAGTCCAGTCGAGCGGCTCGACGAGCGCCGCCGTTCCCCCCGCGCCCGCAACCCTCGCCGCTCCCGCGCACACCGCGCCACTGCGGCTTACAGCTACGGTATACTTGCTATTTATTTATAACGAACATAGTCAAAAATGATGAAATTAATTCGTCTTTTACAATAATATGTTTTTGCACACTTTTTTTATTATACCTTATACAGGTTACAGGAAAAGTCGACCTAGATCCATTAAGGGCGTGTAGTACACGTCATCATTTCTGAATGATTTCACTATGGAATTGGAACTACATATTATGTGGATTTCACTATGTAAGATATTCGAGATTTAATTTTTTTATGAAAATATCCAATTTTTCGGCTATTCAATTTAATATTTATATTTTTTTGACTCTTATGATTATTTTTTGGTTTTTACATGAAGAATGAGATGCTTAATGACCTCAATGACTAAAATTGCACGTAAGTTAACTAAATAGGTCATTGTAGACGATCGAAACTAAGTACAAAATGTACAAAAATATTTTTCTTTTCTGGATATTTCAAAAAATTATTATGGCACTTGCTCTGCAGATGCTTAAAAACATCTACATTTTATCAGCTATTCAATGAGGTATAACAACCTAGAGTTGTATTATATTTAAACTCATAGAAAAAAAACATAGTTGAAGAGGTTCAGGTAGTTGCAGGTCTAACGGGTCCCTCGGCTATTATCCTTCAAGTTAATCCGGTGCGTGTGAGCGAGACAACTTACGATTTATTTAAACAAGTTTGGGGATACATGCCCATTGTATTGTATTTGGTCGTTTGTTTGCTTGCCATCCATTTTAGTTTAGTCTGCTCATGCGATTCGTCCATGGTAGATGCGAATTGTTGTGCTTTCGGATTCCCACACGACTTGGCTTTGTTTATGGACTGATGTTTCTAACTGTGACTACTGTGCTTGTTTACTGGACTCTGATTTGTGCTTGTGATACTGGACTGTTGAAAATGGCAACATACTCGAACGAAGAATATGTGGATATGCTTATCTGCTACGGATACTGCAATTGCGTGTCCACACATGCTCGGACTGAGTACATGCGACGCTATCCCGACCGTCGAGTACCTGATGTGAGCGTTTTCGACGGAGTTTACCGACGACTTCGTGAAACTGGCTCTGTTTCGCGACGACGTACGGACTTAGGAAGACCTCGTGTCAGTAGTTTTTACCTATTATTAGGTATATATCTCTTCTCAAATTGATATTATTGAACGTTATTATTTGTGAGGTTCTAAAAACTAGTCAAGTCAAATTATGAGGCCATTAGTTGTTTGCTTTGTGAAAATAATTCTATTATTCAAATTAAAAAAGTCATATTTTGGAATAAACGTTGTTCTTTAAGGGAAAATAAAACAATTGAGTTTTCAGTTCACCTCAGAATTTAATACATCTTTGTAAATAAATTTCTGGACTTTTTAATAGAACTTGGCACACATTTCTCAATTCTTTATTCGGCAATATTAAGTCGACGATTGAACTTGGCTCCAATTTTTTACATTTATGTTTTTGGTGGGATATTTACACTTTTTGTACAGAAAATTACTCTGCAAATTTGATTTACTTCATGAATATAATACTTTTTATATACGATTTTTTTTCTTGCGGTTTCTCTGTATGGTTTGTTTAGTATTATTTTCTATATTTTCTTGTATGATAGGAATGTCAGTGCGCATTGCCCTTTCGTTATCTGCAATTTTTTAAACTCGTTTTCTGTTTAAAAATGACATGATTTTCTGGATAACCAGCGATAGGTACTTCTTTGAGTGAATGCCGCGAGTGCCGCGACCATAGATCACAGAAACTAAAGGGCCGCGACGATTACGCGGCGAGTGACGAGTTCCATACCTATTTAAAATTGAAAAATGTCTACAAAAACAAAAAGGACATTGTCAGTCTTTGTATGGAAGTTGGACCAAGTGCTACCCAGAATGAAGACATAGTACACTTTGTGCCTCAAGTCAACACTAGCATGTAAATCAAATCGCGTCAAAACAAAAAAATGTTCTTTTGTGATTTATTTATTAAAAATAATAAAAATATTTCAACAAACATAAGCAATCAATAAACATAATATATTATATAACGTAATATAATAATACATTAGAATATATATCTAAGATATATGACGTGTAAAGCGCGTCACACACGGTGAAGATACTATAATATTAATTTTATCTTAAGATACTGTAATATATTATATTACAGTATCTTCAGGTATCCGGTATCAGCGTTCTGACCATCATTTTTCTTTTTGTCATTGCGTACTAAGACCCCTGTAGAACCGCCATCCTGTTACAAATGACCCGAAACATTAACACAAAATTTCAATAATTTTATAAAATACTAGCGGTGCGCCCCGGCTTCGCCCGTGGTACATATTTACGTTTTCTCTACATAAAAACCATCCTCGTACTTCAAGGAATATAATAAAAAAAGAATTATCGAAATCGGTTCAGCCGTTCTCGAGTTATTAGTCCGGGATACATCGCCCATTTTTGCAAGTGATTACTATCAAGCTAATTTTTCGTGAGTAGCTTTATTTTGATGAGACGCCCAATAATTTCATGTACGAAACTCTCGATTGTGGTAGCTACCAGAGGAAACAAGGATAAAATATTTTGATTTGATGGTTCTCAAATATTAATTACTAACTGAATGTTTTTTTTTGTTCAATCTCAAAATAATTATCTAAATTATTCGAAAAAATAATTGTCCTACAAAATCTATGGTTTGATCAAAGAGTCC
Source organism: Colias eurytheme (assembly GCF_061535395.1). Lineage (NCBI taxonomy): Eukaryota > Metazoa > Arthropoda > Insecta > Lepidoptera > Pieridae > Colias > Colias eurytheme. The sequence goes on along the minus strand of NC_143010.1, from coordinate 28,265 downwards.
CCCTTTCCAATGTGTATCGATAACGAAGTCATCATAAATGATTACTAACCAGCAGATTTTTTTATTTTCACTTATTTAATACTTGTATAATTCAACAGACATATTGTCCTACAAATTGCGTAATAAATATTTGAGAACCGTCAAATCAAAATTTTTTATCCTTGTTACCTCTGTAAGCTACCACAATCGAGAGTTTCGTACATGAAATTATTGGGCATCTCATCAAAATAAAGCTACTCACGAAACATTAGCTTGATAGTAATCACTTGCAAAAATGGGCGATGTATCCCGGACTATATGCGCTTACCAACACATTTTGCGATTCATTTTTATATTAGAGACTAGCGGTCCGCCCCGGCTTCGCCCGTGGTACATAATTACGTTTTCTCTACATAAGAACCATCCTCGTACTTCAAGGAATATAATAAAAAAAGAATTATCGAAATCGGTTCAGCCGTTCTCGAGTTATGCGCTTACCAACACATTTTGCGATTCATTTTTATATATAAGAAGATTACAGTATCTTAAGATAAAATATTATAGTATCTTCACCGTGTGTAACGCGCTTAAGATTGATTAATATAATTATATTAATCAATCTTACACACGTCAAAATGAAGAATAGGTATTATTTGTATGTAGTCATTGTTATGTGTGTCCAGTTTTGGCAAATTATGTTTATCTATCTATGTATCTACCTCAGGAATTGAATGTTTTCCACCCTAGGCATGCCCTAGGCTAACAATTTACTATTTTGCTTACCTTCTTACAAAATTAATGTCATTGAAAAAAAAAATTCTGATAAATTCACTGATTTTTCTGATTTTTTTTCTTTGTACACACACTATTACCTAGTTGATTACAAAATTTGAACTTTATAGGTCACTTGGAAGTGGGTTAGGTTTTGTATATACATATTACATAAATATCTATGAGTCAGTCAGTCTTAAAAATTGTGATTTTTGGATATGTTTAGGATCTACGCAACTGTTTAATCTGTATTTATGAAATTTAAGGTTCTTGTTTCTCTCGGGGTTTTCTTTATATGTACCAAATTTGGTTTGTTTAAGTTAAATAGTTTTCGAGTTATAAGGGGGTGAAAAGTGGCTCCAAATGGTTCGTGTAATATTACACACGGCTGCTGCTCGCCAGTTCTCTTCGCTTGAACTCGGCTTGACACGCTGCCGCGTGTCTAGATATTAACCATGTTTATTTTTGGTATCTAAACTTTTGTATGTAATAATGAAAACAAACGTTGGCAAACCAATAAATAAAATAAAACTGAAAAATTTTCAGGTCACGGAAGAAGCCATACCGCGGCGAGCGAAACGTCGAACAAGCAAGCCGTCGCCCCCCACACGACGCAAGGATAAGCCAGCTTAACTTGCCAACTGTACTATACAAGACTCACAATCACAATGTGAATGAACGAATATAATATTATAGTACACACCAAAAGACGTAACTGCAAACACAAATTGCACAATAGACGACCATATAATTACAGAGCCATCTTCACGTGTTAAAAGGCCTTAAGGTATTTGAATGAATACCTTAATTCTTGGCAGTTGAACTCAAAATACATATATAGTATGACTCAAGAAAAAGCTCTGGGTTATAGACGAAAAGCAGAGTTTTGTTTCAGACAATTGTTGAGCGTGATTGTGTGTCTTGTTTATTGTACGACAATGTTACCATTCGAAAATTAGCAACTTATGCGACCTACTCACTTATATTTAATAAGATTGTAAATCTACCGTTTTACGAAACAAGTTTAATGAAACTTGCTCACTTATTCTACCATGATTTTTCAATGTTCTTTATAAATTTATATTTTGATCAAAAGTTTATGTTGTGGCTGTTTTCCATGGTTAACTTCATAATTGGGTAACAATAAGCAAAGTTTCCCTCCTATAAACTAATGTTTTAAATATTTTTATTTGGTTGTTTAACACCCGTGACTCTTAAACCTAGCTCTAAATATTAAGCTTGTGAATCTTATTATTATTCCTATATACATTAAATAAAAAAATTATTTAATATCTTTAAAGAAGTATACCTATATTATTCTTATACCTAAAATGCCTTTAAAGTGCTATGTCCATCTGAAGTATGATAATATAATTACTTAACGATATTATATCGAAAGTGTTTATAACATTTTTTTGAGGCAATTAATTGTGTATTAAGATTTTTTTTAACATTTTTTTCACTGATGATTGAATATTATATACTACGACAAATTGAGTGCATAAAATATAGTTATTTGTGACAAAATTCAAGAAGGAGCAAAGCTTTTAACCTTTCACAATTGTTTATTATTAGTCAATCTAAGCTACTATAACGATCAGATCGTCTAAATAAGAATTTTCATTCAAAATTGCATATTTAGAAATGTTATAAACGCTTTTTATATTAAAATATAATATATATTATAATAATTGGTCCAATTTAAACTATGAAATAATTCGATAATCGTCGATTGTGACTTGATAAAAACCTAAATCAAGATCCAAAGAATATTTTAATTGTGTATACATTTAACAATTAAATGGCTTTAACTCATAATATAAAGACATTAAATATTTATTCTAATTGCGAAATAAGAATGTCAAAAGTATTTCACTACTCAATCTCCAAACTCTTATGATATTGATGTATTATTATAATTGTAAGGTTTCTTCGCGTTTCTTCCTTGATAACTTGAAGCAATAAAATCTTATTACTATAAGTTTAATGAAACATAAAAATGTATTCCATAATAAAAACAGCATATCAAAGAAATCAATACCAAAGGCTTGCAAACCCTTTAACTTATGACCACTTTACTGAGTCATATTTTCAATTCGTCCAAATCTTTTTTACAATTAAGTTACCAAAGTCAGATATTATATAAAAATTACAAATGCATGTATTTTACTTTTGTTTGATGTAGAAAAAATTGTTTAAACTGATTTTTAGACGGATGAAATGGTGTTCGGTTGTATGTTTTAATATACAGATTTTATGTTCTTGATATTTATTGCTATGAGTAGTTAAAGTTTTAACTAGTTATAGCCATACATTTTAATAATAATATATGCATGCGTAATATTTTGACAGTTGATAGTTATAGAACTAACAGAAAAGATAACATATCCTCAGATAACCTCAAACAATAATATGTAAGTCAAATTATGAGCAACTTTAAATTTAAGTGGGGTTCAAATAATTTACTAAATTTAATATTGAAGTGAACGTGATTTTTTACTATAAAACATATTTTTATCTATTAACATTTTTTTCCGATAGTATTTTTTATCATGAAAATAATTATCTTTGATTTATAAATAATTTGTAAATAATTATTATCACACTGAACTATACGTCGTATAATTTCAGTTGAAATGTAAGTGACAGGATAATATAGGTAAAAATGTTCGCGTATAGTACCTACAAGTTGCATTTAAAGTTGCTCACTTAAAATAATAAAATAGTTGGACCAACCACTGCTTTTAATGTTATATGAAATAATATTATTATGTCATATTTTGTTACAAATTCATTATAATTCAGATGTGCTATTGACTTCAATAATTTCGCTTTCCATAATATTATGTGGTACCACAGGTGTGAGGTGATACTGCAACTTTTTTTGGCAATTTACTAAAAATATTAAGTTCTTGAACTTATATGTTTGTCAATTATATTATAACTGTAAAATTTATTACCATGTCTCAGAACTTATTGACTCATATACAATTTCTTTTATTTATTTTTTAATAAGAATATTAGAAAATGCGAAAATCAAACCTAACTTCATTAAGTTATTAGCAAAAAAAAGAATGTAGTTACATTTAACTACATTCATTTTTTTTATTTAATTAGACTTATTTATGAATCATCATTACGTAAACATTATGTACCACTCATACGGGTAATAGTACAGATTATAGCAACATTCCACTAATTATTATTAATATAAGTATACATTTATTTTATCTGTTATTCAAACACGTATTTCTACGTAATTTGTTTACGTTGTTATCTTTTAATTCACTCTCTGATATGATTAATAATATTTTTTTTAAATAAAGCTACGCAAACATCCAGTAATCGTCTTGTTATTGTTTTTTTATTTAATTATTGTACAACGTGATTATTATAAGAAAAGTGCTTGATAAAGTTTTTTATCTATGTTATAATATGATGTATTGTTTTTTTCAATTTGTTCATTATTTTCAAACATAAAATATGACGTAGTTGGTCCTGTTAATAATAACTAATTAAAATAAACAAATCTTTTCTCTCTCCAATCTTTCTATATTTAAATCTACATGCAAAATCTTATTGAGAATTGATATGAGATGAATTTTTTCGTATTTATTAAGAAGAAAAAGGAAAGAAAGCATCTTTATTATCACACAACAAACTTAAAACTAAATTTATTTTTAACGCTAATTAACTACATATTTTACAAATTATTGTCCTGGTTGAGTCAACCAGCTCTATAAAAAACAAACAGACAAACACGACTACTTGCTTAATACGACATAGTTTGCACGATCAAAGAACATGTAATTTATCAATTAAAAAAGCAGATTAGTTTAATTATTTTAATATCTTTTGTCGCACGTCGACTTAAATGCTAATCCATAGTATTATTATTAAAGAGATAATTTGTTTTGAAGGATAGCATTATTTTGATTAATTTGTCGCAAAGATTACGTGTGTACGTATTCAATTTTTATAATAATCTATATGCTTACTACAATTCTTCTGTACTTACGGGTGTATATGAATATATACCGTTCCTAAACAGCTAGAATAATTGTGATGAAATTATTGATTCGATCAGGTCAAAAAATAACATTTATTGTCCATCTAGGTACCTGTAGTTCGTGTCTCTTTGTTAACTTTTATCCAATTGAGTTTATTAATAAATTTGTGGTCGTAGTTATTTATAAGGTTATCATTCTAAAGATATCTTGCTCTGTTCCAATATTTATTAAGTTTATTTTCAAATCTATCTCAATAAGATTTTGCAATGCTCTTTTCTTGTCTCTTACAATCAACTAATAGTTACCAATAGCTCATTATTATATCTATGTAATTTCCAATTCCTGTTTTGTCACTTTCACTCTTACGTCAAAAGATAGAAGAGTGAAAGAGACAAAACACTGATTACCTAAGGCCTTACTATTATTCACTGTGGACGTCAATGAAAATAATTAAGTTGCTAAAACATCAGAGAAATATTAATTTTTAAGTAAAACGCAGTTTTGCATTCGGTCGAGTATAAGGTATGAAATGAAACGTAAATTACTATGATTTAGTAAAGTCGACTTATGTATCTTATTCACGTATTTAATACGTGAAATAAAATGAATATTAATTCTGTGTGCCTCATCTAATTCTAATCGTATATTAGACAAATTATTATAGTTAACAACGTATTGATACTGAGTATTCATTAAATTAATACAAGTCAATAACGTTTCCGTTACGTCTTTATCCTGATGTTTTTGTTATTTTAAACCAACATTACAATTATTATGATTTGTTATTTCCCGCCAAGCCGTCATTGAAGACGATCTTTAGCATTTACATTAATAGTTAATACATTATTTTCGACTTATGCTTCTGTTATTTTTAGTAAGTTACCAATTCTATTTCCATTTTTCATTGTGTACTTAATTCAAGTCTAATGTTCCTGATAATTTCCACCAACCTAAAAATTTATATTCCTTTTTTAATTTCGCAAATAATTATTAACATTATTTTCATTAACGTTCACAGACGACAAATTAGAATAAACGCAAGTAACAGTTTCATCCAAACAACAAAGAATTTAACGCTATACTTAATGTTTAGCACCAGGTCCAAGATATAGGACCAAATGGAATAACTGAATTTCTTCGTGTAATCGTAGGATGGGCAGCGTTTCTTTACTTTAGTACGAAATGTAAATTTTTACTTTGGAGCGCGTTCCCACTATGTCGTAGCGATTAATTTATTATTGGACGACTGTCTTCTCGTCGTTCACTTGTTTTTCCAAACGACACAGCGACAGTCATGAAACGACTAAATGTCGTCGCGATCCAATGAGAACACCTACAATCTACATACAATACCTAGGTAGTCGCTAAACGATAGAACGGAAACGAAATTGATGACAAAAAATCGTTATAATGGGAACAGCTAGACGACAGTTGACGATAAATTAATCGCTACGACATAGTTGGTACAAACTTATTGAGGTCGCTGAAAACCTGTGTTACAGAAACCTTCTCTGTAACTTTTGCTGATGTGAGGACCTTTTTGATATAGTTAGGTAATGTTTAATTTGTATTTTACTCAATTGTTTATTTTTTTACTATATATTTATATGTTTTGGTGCCAAATAAATGAATGTCTATGTCTAAATAAAAAGTTTAATACATCATCGAACTTATAAGCTCTAATATATTTTGTAATTTTACAGAATAATGTCGTAGGTACTGTTGATTTAAAAACCAAAGTATATTCACAATACACAGATACAACCAGTAGGGCAACTTCAAATAACACGTTCGAAATGGCTCACGCACACAAGCAAGCGTGTTTACGAGAATCGTACGGGTATTCTTCAAACTGTCAATTGTGATAACGTTTTGTATGAAGTTTCCTTACAGTAAATATCGTATGTAAATGAAAGAAACGTTGCCCAGTGACACTGAGTGTGGTTCTATGTAATAGTTGTATTGTATCTAAGTCATTATAATTATAATAAATCTTCTTCTATTTCCCGTTCATTTTTGTTTTATTTGTCTCCAACATCACCTATTTATGAATAAGTACCTAGTTAATTAAAAATAATTAATTAATTAGTACTTGGATAACAAATACAGTTTTTCCATATTATTGATTCGTTATTAGCACTCAAAATAGGATTTTTGAAAGTAGTAGTAGGATACGTTAGGACACAGGGAAACGACATTAAGGCGTTAAGGCGTGATTGAGTAACAGACAGACAGACATAATATTAGTATGGATTGTAATACTGTATATCTAATGATACATTTATTCATTTCCTCTCCATTTATCGGTTAACATTAAATACGAATCTATCTCGTTATTTGCGCATTTGGAATTCCCTTTAAGGATTCAAAAAATGTACTTACATTCCAAACACGTATATTTCCACCCACCATTGTATTTAATTAAATTACTAACTAAAAAATTAAAAACTCTTTTCCAAATTATCAATTAATTATTACATTCACATAATATTATATCAAACTCTAATGCGTATATACCTACATGCTTTTTATCTACCAGTCCGCACAAGTCCAGAACAACAATGCCGCCATGTTAGCCATTCCCAGCACAGATAGTAAAAAAAAATAATTTGGAAAATCCAAAAGTGCACGCCTCATAATTTTTTTTTAATAAATATTTATTAATTATTATTTCTGTTTATTTAATAACAATTAAACCACATCGAATCAGACCCTGAAAAATGAAAGGGTTCTATTCCTGAGCATACTCAAGCGTAAGAGAAAAAAAAAGACTCGATTAGTAAAGTATTTCGGTCGCTATCGTGTTAACAAGAAAAAGGATCCGCACATACAGACACACGGACGTCCAAGACAGAACTTTTTTAAACTGTTTTTTAACTAGTTTAAATAACAAAAATGACATCAAAAATATCATGAACGTTAAAAATAGTGTTTTTTCTTAATATGTGTGTGTATGTATTATCTTACAAGTGCAATGTATGATACATAAAGACATTTTAAGTTTGAAAAATCAGATGTTTTGCGCGAAGTGACAGTAGTACCCACCTCAACGCTTCGCTTATGAGGCGTGCAAAAAACTATACTTGTTCAAAGAGGTTACAATATATGTACCTGTGTTAATATTGTCCAAAGTGTGAAGGTAGATCGACAAACGCTAACAATACGTTAGGAAACAGGGAAAGGACTTTTATTAAATCGATAAAAATAAAATTTAGGTGGGACGGAGAATTCTCATAGAGTTAACATTTTTTACATACAAATTTTATAATGACGATGTATTATGTTGTTAATGGTAAGAAAGGGAGCATATTGCCCACTATAAATAGTAAGTCACCACTCACCACTCGGGCAAAGGCCCGTGAACAAATTTGAAATACAAAAAAATATATAAAAAGTGAAACATTCGTCTCTACATTATAAATTGCATAATAATCATATTATTTTATCGAACATTTGCACGCCTTTTAGCAGATTTAATTAAATTTTGCTCAAATGAAGTATATTTTGACATGGCTCGTTCATTTGTTTTGATTTGCTGACAGTTTGAACATGTTTTATCGTAAGTTGTTGATGGATTTGTGTTTTTATTTGTCCTTTTTGACTTTTCATTGGTTAAAGAAAGCGCTTGCCTACGATCTCGCCTGATGATAAAAGATATTATGGCCGTACATGGAGCGCGCTTTCCTATAAGGTGCAGATTATAATATAAATAAATAATATGAAGGATTTGCTCCAAAAATGTGTAAAGTGTGTTTTTTTTTTGTTATCTTAAGACTTAAGTCCTTCTTATCCTATTTTATATTATAAATGCAAAAGTTTTCGAAGATTATTTATATTAGTAGATAGCTGATAGGATTATTTTTAAATTTACTCAACCTCAGCTAGAAATATTTATAAACACTCCTTTTCATCACAAAACTTCATTATCGTTTTCAGTTTTAGCAATAATTTTCCTGCATGAAGTGACGTCATTCACCCATCCAGATACTTCTGAAATTCCGATTTTCGAACGCACTAGAAAATCCTTGGGCAAAGAAAATGAAAATATTGGTTCAAGAAGCATTTTACATGAAATAATTTATCAAGAAATACACCAATGGATTAAAAACGAACTAAAGAGTTTCACAATACAAAATGGAAAGCCTTCGAAAGTAGCAACTATAATAACTAACCAAACGAAAACTAAACATCTGCTTACAAGACTTAAACCAGGTAGAGATGGAAAATCTCGAACAGAAGTAAACAATATAAATGCGAAATTAGAACATGATTGCTTTAATACTAGAGCTGAAGAAATTTCTGATAAAAATCAAGAGAAATCAGTAGACAATACTGCATTTGATGAAGAAACTTTAAAGAATAAAGAAGAAAAGCACAGAAGGAAGAGAAGTAGCATAGACGATAGAGCAGTTAAAATTGACTTCTTTCCAGACTTGAATACTAACGAATATATTACGAATATCATCATAGATGAGAAGAGATTGCGTAAAGCTTACTATAGATTAGTCAATTTAAAAGATGTAAGTAATGTGAGTAAATAGGTGGAAGGTATAGGCTACGTAAATTGATGAAAAAAATTGTTAAAAAAAACTCACGCAAATTAATGAAATTACTACACCGCGACCGGGATAAGCAATAGTGTTACTATCACATAATCGTTTATGTTGCGAAATTTAAGTATGTAAATAAAAATAATGTATTCACTCTGAAAATTGTAATTTTCTTAAATACTTCCTAAGCCTCAGGAGCACTCAGGGATCACGTACGTATCAAATGGTCACAGATTCTTTTTAAATAGGTCCAATAGTTCCTATGATTAGTGTGTACAAACAAACATATTGTTAGTAAAGATATAGATATGAAACACAACATAAGCCACGCGTCAGTGATAGTTTAATCCGATGACACATTAGTCTATCGGTTTTACCAACAAAACACGAGCCACACGTGAGAATCCAATGCGTCTGTAATAGGGTTGTCACTTGACAGATTAAATATGAACTAGCTGTTACCCGCGGTTAGGAAAGTACAACCTATCTCACTCACTAGCCTCCTAATTATCCCCAGAAACAAAAATCATACCTTTGTGACGTGAACCTAACATTCTTTATATTACATTATAAGCATTATATTATATACTTTTCAGTAAATTTATATATTTACATAGTGAAACAAAAACTTTGTAACACCTTTTTGCGATAACTGTGCGAAACGATGGGCATGAAATTTCTCCCGCTTATAGAGAGGAGTTTATAATTATAATATTTTTTATAAGTTATGCATAAAATACATTAATCAATACAACAAAATTACACACACTACCACGATTCAGGTGTCATGAAAATATCATCCAAAAAAATTATACCGGCCGAATTGATAATCTCCTCCATTTTTTTAAGTCGGTTAAAAAAGTTAGGTACAACATTCAAATTTTAAATGGGTTCAAATCTCTCGATAAAAAAGATGATACAATTCGTCCGAAAACCAGTGTCGACAACCCTAGCCTATATCACAAGACGGGTACAATTATCTATTTATCAACTACATATCTATAATAACGTAATTTTCAGTATCATAATTATCAGTAGGATTAGAAAAAAACCTGTTTAATCACCAAAAAACAATAAGTTGATTAACTGCACCTTATCCGTATTAGATATACATCTACCTTACTACACTCGATCTGTTCGACGAGTAATTAGTAAAGATAATGTTATAAATGAATATAAATTATGACGTATGAGGAAAATATTGTAATTAATGCAGATATGAATAGAGATGCTAGTTAAATTTAATATAGATCAGCGAAACTAGTAATATTTGTTATTTGATTTATATTTTACTAGCTTTCCATCCGCGGCTTCGCCCGCTTTGACTAAAACATAATAAATTATTTACTAAAACCTTCCTCTTGAATCACTCTATCTATTAAAAAACCGCATCGAAACCCGTTTCGTAGTTTTAAAGATTTAAGCATGCATGGGGACATAGAGAAAGCGACTTTTTGCACGCCTCATAAGCGAAGCGTTGAGGTGGGTACTACTGTCACTTCGCGCAAAACATCTGATTTTTCAAACTTAAAATGTCTTTATACAGTATCATACATTGCACTTGTAAGATAATACATACACACACATATTAAGAAAAAACACTATTTTTAACATTCATGATATTTTTGATGTCATTTTTGTTATTTAAACTAGTTAAAAAACAGTTTAAAAAAGTTCTGTCTTGGACGTCCGTGTGTCTGTATGTGCGGAGGATTTTCTTGTTAACACGATAGCGACCGAAATACTTTACTAATCGAGTCTTTTTCTTTCTCTTACGCTTGAGTATGCTCAGGAATAGAACCCTTTCATTTTTCAGGGTCTGATTCGATGTGGTTTAATTGTTATTAAATAAACAAAAATAATTATTAAAAAAAAATTATGAGGCGTGCACTTTTGGATTTTCCAAATTTTTATACTATGTATTGATAATATATCAATTTGACTTCTCGACCCGTTCAGAAAATAATATGCGTGGCCCGCGACCACACGTGACCATACTCTTCAAACAAACGGCATTCAGAAAACAATTTCAAATTTGAAACTTGTTAGAAAAATGGCGTCATCATCATGTTCTTTGATTTGTACTTTAAAATGAAATTTAAATTAAATAATCAAGTCCTTGCAAGTGATGTGCAGAAAGGTCAAAAAATCAAGAACGTTTATTTCAGTTTATGTTACAATCAAATTTAAAAAAATTCTGTAAAAAAATTATCATATATCAATTTTGGCTTTATTAATTGTCCATTAATATCAGAGATGGAACACAAATCAGACGAAATTCAATAACTTTGAATTTGGAAGGAATCTTCCAAATTCAAACGATGCCTGAAAATGAATCACTTCTTCCCCTTAATTATTGTATCCAATAGATTTAAAACATAACAATACCTACAATTCTTATCGAATTAATCGCTAAGATAGCCGCAATACGTATAAAAGCAAAAAACTCCAGTCCCCACTATCACTGACCATGAAGACCATCATCCTCCTACTGTGCTGTGGCGCGGCGCTGGCCTTCGAGCCGATCCTGGTGGACTACCACGCCCGGGTGGGCATCCCGGAGGCTGTGAGGATCAAGCAGGCTGAGGACGCGACCGACTTCGATGGCGCCAGGATCGTGGGGGGCAGCGCTTCAAGCGTGGGAGCGCACCCACATTTGGTAAGTGATTTGGTTCAGTTTATTTTAAATTGTATTATGTTGTAGCAGTTCAGGTACAGTAGTAATTAGTATCTTTTTAATTTATTAATAGAACAACAATAGAAAAAACCTCTAAGGTTACTAAGTAATAGGCGTATACAAATAATTTAAAATTAAGATAAAATTTAAGAATTACGGTAAACTATACTTATCCATAATAAATAATATAAACAAATATTTCGGGACAATTTTCACACACGGCACGATCTGATCCCATACTAGGCTTTCGCTTGTGTTATGGAAACAAAATGGCTGATAAACATACATACGTATATAATTTTAAATAAAAACTACCCACTACCAACCAAGCCAACCGGTCAGTCTATCCATGTAGGATAAGAAATATTTTGATAATGTATTGTAAATCACCAATTATTAAAAATTACACTGCTTGTATAATGTAACATGTAACAAAAAAAAATAATTTGAAAGCAGATTAATGGCCTAGTAAATTATTAATTATGCAATATATTATCTAGCGCTGATTTTTTCACTCACTTTACAATGAAATAAATAAAAAAATAATTTAAGAATGCCAGTTGCACAATATCGTCTTCATACGACTTCATTCAGTAATGCCTCTGGTTTACTACTAATGCTGAAATTCAAAGCCACACTAACATATGCTCTATAAAAGATGAAATTAACACGCATACAAAATCTTATGTTGCCAGACTAGAGAAACATCCTAACAAACTAGCAAGCCAACTGATAAAAAGGTCCTACCACAAACGTCTTAAAAGAAAAGATGTAATCTAGCTTTATTACTTGAAGAGCAGTTGTCCTCACTGGAGGGCTCGCTCTACATGCCAAAATTTGCCTGACAACACATCCGCTTATAGCGAAAACCGCTGATTGCAGATGAAACAAAAGAGAAAAAAAAAAAATACGACTGTGAACACTGTAACAAAAATCATAAGCACATTGCAAAAACATAGGTAATAGGTATGTATATCCGAATGTGATTTCCTAAACAAACATTCACTTGCAGGCCGCTCTCATAATAACCCTGACAACTGGCCAAACATCAATCTGCGGCGCGTCCCTCCTCTCCAACTCGCGTCTGATCACGGCGGCGCACTGCTGGCGCACGAGGAACTTCCAGGGCCGCTCCATGGTGGTCGCGCTTGGCACCAACCGTCTGTTCTCCGGCGGCACCAGGGTCACCACCTCCAACGTGCAGGTCCACGGCAGTTATAACATGAACAACTTGAACAATGACGTCGCTATCATTAGTATTAACAGCGTCTCGTTAAACAGTAAGTTGATATTTGGTTAAAATGGTAACTAATTTGCTACTCTCGTATTTGTTCTTTTCATTTCTGTTTGTAAGGATAGACTTGTTGTACACGATTTCTGTAATTGTTTCAAAGTTTACTTTACAAATAGAGGTTTACGTTTCCTTTTTTTAATGATTATAAGTAAGTATCAATTTACATTGAAAAGGTAATATTGATACGATGTTTCACTTATGTGAATATCAATATTATAATTTGAAATTATATCAAAACGTAACATATTTCTATAAAATAGAGCGTGTGCCGGACCTTAAAGATACCCTTTAAGGTCCGGCACACGCTCCGGATATTTAAAGATACCCTTAACGTCGCTTTAGTCCATGACGTGACGGTATTGCCATGATGCGACCTTGAAATTTAGTCTCAACGCGCCTAAAGAAGTTTTATTTCAGAAATATAAATATGTATAAAATTCCTCATCATTATTTTTTTATCATTGCTTTTTTTATTTCAGACAACATCCGTGCGATCGCGCTGCCTTCAGGACTGCTGGAACACTTCACATACCAGGGAGAGACGGCCCGCGCCGTCGGCTTCGGAAGGACCAGTGACTGTAAGTATTATTATTTTATTTTATTATTTTCATTTATTTATTTCAACATTTTTAAACAATAGAAATGTCTTTGTTGCGATATTTTTAAAAATGTAGAGTCAATTCAATCGCGGTTTCAAATCCCGCCGCTTGATAGAACTTTTTAAATATTCTTTAAAGGCTTATCATTTATGAAGCATTTCAATGCTATAAAACTAGATATCAAATGTTTTATCTCTGTAAATGCAAATACTTTACATAGAGTTACTATAAGTAACTAAGGCATACTTTTTTACAACTGTAAAACATCTCATTCCCGCGCTTTACTTCGACTACCTAGGCAACAAGACATGCTTCTTATACCGTTTACTCAGACAGATAATTTTTAATGTTTTTTTCATCAACAGCCAGCAACAACAACGAGGCTCTCCGGCACGTGAACCTGCTGGTGATCGCCAACTTCGAGTGCATCGACGTGTACGGGCCCAGCTCGGTGCTGAACTCCAACCTGTGCACGAGCGGGCGCGGCGGCGTCGGGCCCTGCAGCGGGGACTCGGGCGGCTCGCTCGACTTCACCTTCAGCGGCGTGCGCTACCTGGTACGTACCACCTGAACGCATTATACAATTTTGTTCATCTGTCCGGAGCAGAAACCCAGAATATTTATACAAAGATCAGTTTTCATAACATAATGTATCATAAATCAGTCAATGGGCAGCACAAATTAGTTGTTGCCACATTTCTCAATGTCTATTTTTCCAGATCGGTGTGACATCGTTCGTGGCGGAGCGAGGTTGCCAGTCCGGCCTGCCCGCGGGCTACGCGCGTGTGACGTCATACCTCAGCTGGATACGGGCTAGAATATAATTTCACTTGAATAATTTGGAAAATCCAAAAGTGCACGCCTCATAATTTTTTTTTAATAAATATTTATTAATTATTATTTTTGTTTATTTAATAACAATTAAACCACATCGAATCAGACCCTGAAAAATGAAAGGGTTCTATTCCTGAGCATACTCAAGCGTAACAGAAAAAAAAAGACTCGATTAGTAAAGTATTTTGGTCGCTATCGTGTTAACAAGAAAAAGGATCCGCACATACAGACACACGGACGTCCAAGACAGAACTTTTTTAAACTGTTTTTTAACTAGTTTAAATAACAAAAATGACATCAAAAATATCATGAACGTTAAAAATAGTGTTTTTTCTTAATATGTGTGTGTATGTATTATCTTACAAGTGCAATGTATGATACATAAAGACATTTTAAGTTTGAAAAATCAGATGTTTTGCGCGAAGTGACAGTAGTACCCACCTCAACGCTTCGCTTATGAGGCGTGCAATAATAAAATATACATACAGATATACGATACACATTGTTTCATTTGATAAGTTATTCTTAAGAGCGTTCATGTCCTAGAATCTGATTATAGCCGGTACACCAGAGCCGATAATTTTTGAAACAAAAAAAAATCGCAGTAGAATGAAACCCATTAGAAAAGGAGGAAAATATGATAAAAATGTAAGGAGAAATAAATTACGGTCAATCCGAGTTCGGGAAGTGGGAGGGAAGGAGCTTTTAAGAGAAAAAAATGGTCTCTCTCTCGATTTCCGACAACACTACAAGTCCTACGGACACAATACATTATACAAGTTTGACGGGTGAGTTTTCGATTGAAAATTAGTTTGTTTTAAGTAATTTATTTGATTGAAAATATTTATTTTTTCGCCTTATTTTGAATTAATACCAAAAAAACAACCTAATTTTCAATCGAAAAGTCACCCGTCAAAATATCAGCTTTTTTCAAAAACTTGGGGTGCCTTTTATTCATTGAAATCTTTACTTTCATATGGTGTAAAAAAAATAAACACCACTATAGTAAATGTTCTCAGGAAATGCATACAAACAGTCTGAAAATTAGCTTAAATTACTAAATCAGGCACACTTCTCGAAATACCTGAAATGTTTTTATCGACATCATTTTGCTTTTGAATATGCTGTAAAATATTAAACTTAGAACAGATAATTATTTTTCTTTTGAAATATTACCGAAAAGCCGATACAAGAGAAGATATAGAGTTTGAGAAGTGTGCCTGATTTAGTAAAAGCTCATTATCACACTGTTTGTATGCATTTTCTGAGAACATTTACTATAGTGATGTTTATTTTTTTTACACCATAATATGGTGTAAATTCAGATTCATTGAAATCTCTACTTTCATATTATGAAAGTAGAGATTTCAATGAATAAAAGGCACCCCAAGTTTTTGAAAAAAGCTGATATTTTGACGGGTGACTTTTCGATTGAAAATTAGGTTGTTTTTTTGATATTAATTCAAAATAAGGCGAAAAAATAAATATTTTCAATCAAATAAATTACAGTGTATTTGGGACATAATATAGTAAGTTTCCACCAAATTTCGTAGAAAAAAAATAAATTTTGAAGTAGATAAAAATAAAAGACCAAAAACTTGGTTTTTTGAATTTTTCACCTAAATTTTGAGGTTATGTGAAAAAATTGTGAATACAAAAGTTGTAGAACTTTTAATTACCTACAACTTTGCCATTGAACTTTTTTCTATAGGACTTGTAGTTTTGTCGGAAATCGAGAGAAACCATTTTTTTCTCTTAAAAGCTCCCCGCTCCCGCTTCCCGAACTCGGATTGACCGTAATTTATTTTTCCTACATTTTTATCATATTCCCCTCCTTTTCTAATGGGTTTCATCCGACTGCGATTTTTTGATTGTTTCAAAAATTATCTACTCTAGTCTAATTATGCAATGACATTTTTTAATTATTATTATTCTTTATTCTTGTAAATTACTGCTTTCGGAGGATAGTAGTTATAAAAGGAAGTTACAACTTATTTTTTTTAACATTTCTATATTATAATACAATTATACATTTAACTACATAATATAATAACAATTTTAAAACAGCATAATTTTATTTTATTTTATTTGTGTACGTGAAGTTTTTGTTGTTTTTACCCTAAATACTTCAAAGACGGTGTTTTTCATTCTATAGGGAAATCAAGTTTTCAGTATTTGGATTTTTTTTTAATCAATTATAAATAAACTTATAATTATAGAAGTGGAGCAATTACCGATTCTGATGGAGTATTTAAGGAGCAATTTTTTGAGATATTTATAATTAAAAAAAAAAACTTTCCGCGCTAACTTCCTTCCGGTCATTGAAACGTTACAAATTTCTTTATTTTATCTTATACTAGCGACCCGCCCCGGCTTCGCACGGGTGCAATGCTGAATGCTGATACTAAATAAACTACAGAAAAACTGTGAACGTTGTATATAAAAACATAGCGGCCCGCTCCGGCTTCGCACGGGTATAAAATATATAGCCGGGCGGCCGGCCGGTACCGCCGCAAAATAACGGTACGTCCCGCAATTTTTAAATCTGTAATATCTTCGAAAATATTCACTTAAATCATATGGTGTAAAGGGCCATATAGATCTAAATTAAATGAACAATGTATTCAACGTATTTAATTGGTTATGGATTAATGCTGTATTGGTTAAAATCGCTTCGAAAATTAGCCATTATTTGTCGTAAAAAGTAAAGGACAAAAAAAAGTTATTGTGGGTTATCCATAAGAGATAGACATATATACCATCGCGGACTTTTCTGTAGACCTTTTTAATGTGTATAATACTTAGTACATTATTTTGATAAAACTCGAAGGGTTCAGCCTGCGTTTGCAATGTAAGCGGAAAAAATGTAATTTTTTACGACATCACATTAGAAACCTCAAAAATAACAGTACTTCTCCACTATTTAATGGATGTTATTATACACTAGCGACCCGCCCCGGCTTCGCACGGGTGCAATGCTGATACTAAAAATACACTACAGAAAAACTTTTAACGTTGTATATAAAAACATAGTGGCTCGGCCGGCCGGTACCGCCGCAAACGGTACGCCCCGCAATTTTTAAATCTGTAATATCTTCAAAAATATTCACTTAAATCATACGGTGTAAAGGGCCATATAGATCTATATTAAATGAACAATGTATTCAAGGTATTTAATTGGTTAAGGATTAATGCTGTATTGGTTAAAATCGCTTCGAAAATTAGCCATTATTTGTCGTAAAAAGTAAATGACAAAAAAAAGTTATTGTGGGTTATCCATAAGAGATAGACATATGCCATCGCGGACTTTTCTGTAGACCTTTTCAATGTGTACAATACTTAGTACATTATTTTGATAAAACTCGTAGGGTTCAGCCTGCGTTTGCAATGTAAGCGGATAAAATGTAATTATTTACGACATCACATTAGAAACCTCAAAAATAACAGTACTTCTCCACTATTTAATGGATGTTATTATACATATAAACCTTCCTCTTGAATCACTCTATCTATTGAAAAAAACCGCATCAAAATCCGTTGCGTAGTTTCAAAGATTTAAGCGTACAAAGGGACATAGGGACATAGGGACATAGGGAAATAGGGACAGAGAATGCGACTTTGTTTTATACTATGTAGTGATATAAACCTTCCTCTTGAATCACTATCTATTAAAAAAAACCGCATCAAAATCCATTGCGTAGTTTCAAAGATTTAAGCGTACAAAGGGACATAGGGACATAGGGACAGTGAAAGCGACTTTGTTTTATACTTATGTAGTGATGTAGTGATGTAGTGATATAAAAATGAATCGCAAAATGTGTTGGTAAGCGCATAACTCGAGAACGGCTGAACCGATTTCGATAATTCTTTTTTTATTATATTCCTTGAAGTACGAGGATGGTCTTTATGTAGAGAAAACGTAAACATGTACCACGGGCGAAGCCGGGACGGACCGCTAGTCTTCTTATATATAAAAATGAATCGCAAAATGTGTTGGTAAGCGCATAACTCGAGAACGGCTGAACCGATTTCGATAATTCTTTTTTTATTATATTCCTTGAAGTACGAGGATGGTTTTTACGTAGAGAAAACGTAAATATGTACCATGGGCGAAGCCGGGGCGGACCGCTAGTCTTATATATAAAAATGAATCGCAAAATGTGTTGGTAAGCGCATAACTCGAGAACGGCTGAACCGATTTCGATAATTCTTTTTTTATTATATTCCTTGAAGTACGAGGATGGTTTTTATGTAGAGAAAACGTAAATATGTACCACGGGCGAAGCCGGGGCGGACCGCTAGTTTTGTAATAAAAATCTGCGATCGCATATCGGGGAACATCTTCAAACAACTTCTTTCAACAACTTCTTTTATTTTCAGTTCAAGAAATGTCAAATTGTCTAAATTCCCCACACCAACTCTCTCCCCTCAAATTCCTCACACCTAGGGTTGCCAATGCAACACCTTGGATGAGTTAAAATTTAAAATTCACAACCTATAAATTATAGAATTTAGACGTCTTCACAGGACGAATTGTTCTTAGCTGCTCGAGCTAAGAGCAAGACGTAACAGTGAGACGGATCCAGGAGAGACCATAGAGAAAGAATCAAACAACCAAACGAACCATCAATCTAAGAACCAACCCTATTTTAGATTCGGTGCTACACTGACCCTTCTATATATGGACTCGAGAAAAAACAATTATAGTGCGATACAGAAATACTATAAATAAATTACCGCCATCTATTATCACCTTAGTCAAGTAATATTAATTATATCGAACGATCTGTCGTGAACACTCCATTAAGCCATTTTTAGGACAGTACTATAGAAATGATGATTAAAATAAATTCTACATTAAATAAATTTTTATCTATTTATGCGTATTATTATGATTATCGATAGATATAATGAAAATGTTTATATTTGGAAACAAGGCCATCTATGCGACGGATGAAAAACTTTAATAAACGCAGCAGCACTCTGTGATTAAAGTCCACCCAAAAGGTCCGGGGTTCGAGCCCGGGTGGGCATGCTAATTATTATTTTTTAGTTTATCTGCGAATTATCGACATCAGATGATATTATAATTTATATACCATATTTAGATGTATTGTGTGGATTTGTAGTGTATTTTTTTATCTTTTAGACTCACTTAAGACATTAATATGTAAAAAGTAATTATTATTATTCTTTATTCTTGTAAATTACTGCTTAGGGAGGATAGTAGTTATAAAAGGTAGTTACAACTTATTTTTTTTACATTTCTATATTAAAATATAATACATTTAACTACATAATATAACAATTTTAAAACAGCATAATTTTATTTTATTTTACTTGTGTACGTGAAGTTTTTGTTGTTTTTACCCTAAATACTTCAAAGACGGTGTTAGACAAGGTGTCTTAAATAAAAATAAAAGTAAATAACAAAATAACTACATAAAAATTATTGTTCAACCGAGTTTTATAGTGCGGATTAGCGTTAAAATCTTATCTCGTATATTTTATTAACCGTATGTTCAATTTCATTAAATTTGGTATGTATAGATGCGCATCAATAAGAACTTTTATTTAAAATTAATATTGTGAAAATTTATCAACCCGCTGAGGAGGAGTAGGGGAAAATCACTTCCAAAAGCGCTAAATCTCTCCCTCTTATAATTAATTAACTAGTTAATGAATATTATTGATTTTGGTGTCTACGGATGCGCAATAGCGAGATCTATCGTTTGATAATAATTTCATGAGGATTTGCTTACTTGTTTAGGAGAAAATGAGGAAAATCACGTTGGGAGCCACCTCTCATATCTATTGAACTGGGCTATGCACCCCATTCAATTTGGTGTCCAGGGATGCGGCCCGAAAATTCTTTTCATTTGATACCAAATTTGCAAAAATCCGCCCAGCGGTTTAGGAGAAATCGGCGAAAAACGAAACGCAGCGCCCACCCACCCTCCCAGTCCACATCTCTTAGGCATATCAACTCGGTTTGCACAATTTTATACCAATTTTTTTTTAATTTTTTTTTTAATAAAAAAATGATAACTGATAAATAATATTTGAAAATTTTTGAATTTGGACTACTACAAAGGGCTACAGAAATATTTTAAGTTACTGTTTTTTTTTTTTTTTTTTTTTTTTTTAAGTTGTTATAGAGAAACCTACCCTAGCCAGAAACCTAACCTAACTTTGACATTAACCTAACCTAAACTGACCTAACTTTGACATTAACCTAACCTAAACTAACCTAACTTTGACATTAACCAAACCTACACTAACCTAACTTTGACATTAACCTAACTTAAACTAACCTAACCATGCAGAAACCTCACCTAAACTAACCTAACTTTGACATTAACCTAACCTAAACTAACCTAACTTTGACATTAACCTAACCTACACTAACCTAACTTTGACATTAACCTAACCTAAACTAACCTAACTTTGACATTAACTTAACTTAAACTAACCTAACTTTCATAGAAACCTAACCCAAACTAACCTAACCATGCAGAAACCTCACCTAAACTAACCTAACTTTTGTAGAAACCTAACCAAAACTAACCTAACTATTATAGAAACCTAACCTACACTAACCTAACTTTTTCAGCAACCTCACCTACACAAACCTAACTTCTATAGAAACCTCACCAATAGTAACCTAACTTTTTCAGCAACCTCACGTACACTAACCGAACTATAATAGACACCTCACCAAAAGTAACCTAACTATTAAACTAGGTTAGGTTAGGTTAGGTTAAGGTTAGGTTAGGTTAGGTTAGGTTAGGTTAGGTTAGGTTAGGTTCCCGTGTGGAGTTTCTGGTCTCCCATCGGGCGCGTCCTCAGGTGGCGGATAGGGGAAGGCCTCCCAGATATGGGGGGTACCGGTGGTCTTGCCGGCGCGGACCAAAATCAGCGTGGAGGAACTCGAGGGCTACCACGTCCTCGTTGCAATCTCTGCTTTGCAGAGAAATTGCTGGGTTTGTTTTCGAACAGTGCTGCTTTTGCGGCGAGGTATGGCGACCAGTGGTTGCGGACGATTTAGTCCTACTGGACGACGGGCTGCTTTGCAGCGATGGATGGCGGTTGTATCAATCGCGGCGCGGCGGGCTGGGCGGCAGGCTTTTCTGTCGCCTGGTTAGAGGCTTCGGCCTCCCGTCGGGCAACCTGTTATCCGTCGTAGTGTTGTTGTCACGTCTAGCAGCTACGACGGACCAGGAGGCTTGCCTTAATCGGCTGGCCTGAGAGGAAGGACACCTCATCAAAAACCCTCAAATCCGCGTTGTAGTCCAGCGGCGTGGATTTCCTGTCCTTCCTGGACAGTTTGGCTCGGGAGAGCGTGAGCTTTTAGCTGTGTACACCCATGGATACCGCCCGACCTCCATGGTGTAAAAGGGTTATCCGGGTGCAGGGGGCACCGCCCGGATGGACGTTTTATATCCCCCATACTCGTGGGAACAAAAATGTCCTTTAACTCTGAACCGATCAACGACGACTTTAGCAAACACACAATTATGGACACTGAAAACTTCTATGACCTCGAAGACACTGACGGAAGTATGTCTCCGGCGCGTGTCGAGACAAGGCGGGGCAGGGCTGTGCTGCGTTCAAGCTCCAGCTCTGTCAACAGCATCATAGAAACGGATGGAAAAGACAGGCTGTGGCGGAAGCGGACGCTGGACACCAGCTGTTCTGGTTCCGACACAGAGGATGGCACAGGGGTTTTTACATCCCCATTTATTAAGACCACCTCAAAAAGAGGGAAGGGCCGCCCATCGGGTTCAAGCGCCACTCGGCGCGAGGCCACATTCGATATGACGAGGTTGCGTAAGAGGGAGTTGGAGGCGCAGGCCGAGAAGGAGGTTGCTGAGTGCGCCGAGCGCATTGAAGTGGCGCAAGCTAGCGCTCCTCTCCCTCCCATTCCAGCAAAGACAAACACGTCGGAGGCTCTCAGTCGCCGCATTGCCGATGACCTGGCTGCAATCGTGAAGGTGATGACCAAGTCATCAAATCTCAAGGGCACTTTCAAAAAGGCCTTGAAATTGGCCCACGATGACATTGAGCAGTCAGTAGCTCTATTAGAGAAACACACTGTCTCTGAGGAGACGAGATTGCTGCAGGCAGCCAATTCCCGCCTACAGGCGGAGCTCGACTCCCTGAAAAGGGAACTCCAAGAGGTGAAGGCCTCTCAGGGCTCGTCGCTGCCTGCTCAGCCCCAAGATTCGGATATCTTGCGCCAGGTCGGAGCAATGATTAACGCGAGATTTGAGGCTCTAGAGGAGCGTCTGCTGCCGGAAAAGCGCATAAGACCTCCACTGGCGGCAGATAGCAGGAAAGCGGCAAAGGCGGCTGAACAAGCGATGGCTGATGACCTCGCACCGCCCCCTCCATCAAAGGTGAGGACATATGCAGGTGTTGCGGCTTCATCGCAACCCGGTAGATCGGTGTCTGGGCCCGCAATTAAGAAAACCGCGAAGCAGACGGCGGTCCCAGCTTTGGAGATCGAGGCAACCTCGAAGAAGAGGAAAAAGAAATTGGCGAAGGGGAAGGAAAGGGTCCCCGTGCAGCCTGATCCGGCGGGTTCAAAGCCCCCCAGAAAAGATACGCTGGCCACGTCATCCGGCCTCCCGCAGCAGCCGTCAAAGGTCGGAGAGTGGACTGTGGTCGGAAAGCGAGGAAAAGAAAATAAGGGGAAAGGGAAGAAGCCTGCGGCTAAGTCCCACAAGAAGAAGTCGCGAAAGCTCCACGCTCCGAATTCCTCGGCTGTCGTCCTTACCCTGCAGCCGAGTGCGAAGGAGCGTGGCGTAACCTACGCCGGTGTTTTAACGGAGGCGCGGCGTGGAATAGACCTCGCCGAAATTGGCATCAGTGCAATGCGTTTTAAGCGCGCTGTCACTGGTGCCAGGATACTAGAGATCCCCGGTGCTACCAGCACCAAGGAAGCGGACTCCCTTGCCGCCAAATTGCGGGAGGTCCTCGGTGAGGATAACGTTAAGGTGTCCAGGCCGGTCAAGTGCGCAGACCTGCGAATCACTGGCCTGGATGACTCGGCCACAGTCGAGGACATTGCGGCTGCGGTATCGCGCGCAGGGGAGTGTACCGCGGAGCATGTGAAGTGTGGTGGCCTGCGCACGGGCCCCCGAGGTGCTGTATCAGCCTGGGTTAGTTGCCCGGTGACTGCGGCGAAGAAGCTGGCGCAGGCGGGGCGCGTAATGGTTGGGTGGGCTTCGGCGAAAGTCTCTCTCACCGAGCAGAAGCCCCTGCGCTGTTACCGCTGCCTGGAGGTGGGCCATGTCAGCGCCACGTGCTCCTCGCCGACGGACAGGAGTGCCACTTGCTTCCGCTGCAGTGAAACAGGCCATAAAGCTGGTGGATGCGATGCCGCCTCCGCTCGCTGTGCCCTATGCACGGAGGCAAAGCTACCGGCAGAGCATCGGCTTGGAAGCGCAGCCTGTAAGGCCCCGAAGCCTAAAAGAGGTGGAATGCGGAAGCAAGATGGCGCTCCAACGCCATCACGCTCTGCTCCGGTGCCTGATGAGGTACCGCAAACGGAGGCAGCCATGGAAACGCAGTAATGGCCCCACTGCGTTTCCTACAGGCCAACATCAACCACTGTGCCAGGGCCCAGGACCTTTTACATCAGAGTCTGGCAGAGTGGGAGATTGACGTGGCGGTAGTGTCTGAGCCATACAATCTGCCCCCCTGGGATAACTGGGTGGGCGATCTGGATGGCTTGGTGGCGCTGGTTGCTCAAGGCGACACACAGCTTGAGCAAATCATAAGGCGACGGGGATGCGTCTCGGCGGTTGTCAATGGCTTCACCGTTGTGGGGGCGTACTTCTCGCCGAACCGCTGCCTCGCCGATTTCGAGCAGTTCTTGGTTGAGCTGAGGGATCTGCTAGACTTCGCACAACCTCAATCTGTGCTTCTGGCCGGGGACCTGAACGCCAAGTCGGTGTCTTGGGGCTGCGTGGCAAGTGATATACGTGGCTCGACACTCGCTGAATGGGCAGTTGCGTCGGGACTGTCGGTTGTTAACCGTGGAGCAGAATTAACGTGTGTTCGGCAGAGGGGTGGATCCATTGTAGATGTCACGTTTGCGAGCCCCCCTCTCGCTCGTCGTATACAAGACTGGAGGGTTCTTTTGGACGTGGAGACGCTCTCGGATCACCGTTATATCCGGTTTAGCGTCTCCACGCCCTCGACGGCTCCCAGTCAATTCCCCCCTGGCGATTGTCGTCCGCGCTGGGCACTTGGTAGCCTCGATAGGGAGCTCCTCATTGAGGCTGCCTTAGTGCAGGCTTGGCTCCCGTCGCAGCAGAATGACGGCGAAAACGTAGAGGAGGAGGCCACTTGGCTTGCCGAAGCTATGTCTCAGGTGTGCGACGCGAGCATGCGGAGGGTGCGGTCGGTTCCACGTAGGCGCCAAATGTACTGGTGGTCCGCCGATGTTGCCCAGCTGCGTGCTTCATGCGTGGCTGCGAGGCGGGCGTACACCAGGCACAGGCGCCGTAGGCGGCGTGACGAACAGGAGGAAGCGCGGTTATACGCCGTCTATAGGGACTGCATTGTGTCTCTGCAGCACGCCATCAGCAGCGCTAAGACCCGTGCATGGGAGGAGATGCTCGAGAGTTTGAACCGCGAACCTTGGGGTCGGCCGTATAAGAGGGTGAGGCAAAAGCTTCGCCCTTGGGCCCCGCCCTTGTCTCAAAGTCTCGAGCCACGATTTCTGGAGCAAGTGGTGACGTCCTTGTTTCCAAGTCGGGGAAGACATTCTCCCCCACCGATGGCACCCACGATGACTGCGCAGGAGGAGCTCAACAACGAAAATGTCCCTCCAGTCACTCGCAACGAGCTCGCTGTGGCAGTAGAGCGCCTTAAGGCGAAGAATGCCGCCCCCGGCCCTGACGGTGTTCCCGGGCGGGCCTGGGTGCTGGCGCTAGAATCTCTTGGACCCAGGGTGGAACAGCTGTTCACAAAATGCCTCCAACAGGGCCAATTTCCCCGTAGGTGGAAGACCGGGAACTTGGTCCTGTTGCAGAAGGAGGGACGCCCGCGCGACTCGCCCTCGGCTTATAGGCCGATCGTGCTGCTCGATGAGGTGAGCAAGCTCTTTGAGCGCGTCTTCGCAGCTCGCCTCATCGACCATCTGGAGGGAGTGGGGCCGGACCTAAGCGAGAACCAATTTGGATTTCGCCGGGGAAGGTCCACTATCGATGCGATTGCTGAATTGCGAAACCTCGCTGATCATGCAGATAATGAAGGCGGAGTTCTTTTGGCGGTGTCCCTTGACATCGCCAACGCATTCAACACTCTGCCGTGGAGTTGCGTGATCGAAGCGCTCCACTACCACAACGTGCCCGGGTATATGGTGCGCTTGTTGCAGTCCTACTTATCGGAGAGGGCTGTGGCGTACCCCGCGCGTCGTGGGTGGCAAGAAAAGGAAGTGACGTGCGGTGTTCCACAGGGCTCGGTTCTTGGGCCCCTTCTGTGGAACATCGGCTACGACTGGGTCCTGCGTGCCACTTATCTACCGGGTGTCAGCGTGCTTTGCTACGCGGATGACACCCTGGTAACTGCACGCGGGGCCTCGTACAGGGAGGCAGCCCTCATTGCGACCGCTGGTGTGGCGGATGTTGTGCGCCGAATCAGACGACTTGGCTTAGAGGTCGCTCTGAACAAGTCAGAGGCAATTTTGTTTCGCGGCCGTCGAAGGGCGCAGGCTGCTGGTTCAGCTATCCAGGTGGGTGGCACGTCCATCGGCGTCGGTTCCACTTTGCGCTACCTGGGCATCGTGCTGGACAGCCGGTGGACATTTGTGGAGCACTTTCGTCGCCTCGCCCCCCGTCTTGTTGGGGTGGCCGGGGCACTTGGAAGTCTGCTCCCGAATCTAAGAGGGGCTGGGGGTGCGTGTCGTCGTCTATACACCGGCGTCATTCGCTCCATGGCCCTCTATGGTGCGCCCATTTGGGCCGACTCTTTGAGCGTCCGTACCAGACCATACTTGCGTAGACCGCAGCGGGTCATGGCGCTCAGAGTCGTGAGGGCATATCGCACAGTGTCCTTCGAGGCCGCGTGTGTCATGGCTGGGACGCCCCCGTGGGACCTGGATGCCGAGATGCTGGCGGACGTTTATCGCCGCGTCACCGCGTCCAGATCGCATGGAATTAATCCATATCTGGAGCAAGTCCAGCAATGGAGGGCTGATGCTCTCGAGCGGCGGTTCAGGGAGTGGGGAACGCCGGCTCGAGAGGCCCAGCGCAGGAGCGAGGACGGTCGAAGCTATCCGACCGGTCCTACGCGAGTGGTGCGACAGGCGGCATGGGGCAATTACCTTCCGCCTGACACAGGTGCTGTCCGGACACGGCTGTTTCGGGTGGTACTTGTGCAAAGTCGCCAGGCGGGAGCCGCAAATGGCTTGCCATTGGTGTGACAGTCCGGAGGACACGGCAGACCACACTCTCGCCGTGTGCCCCGCGTGGTCCGAGCCCCGTGCTCACCTAGTCGCAGTCGTCGGCCCTGATCTCTCCCTGCCTTCCATAGCTCGCGCAATGGTTGGCAGCGACAGATCGTGGCGCGCGGCTATCACATTCTGTGAAGATGTGATGTCGCAGAAGGAGGAAGCAGAGCGGGTCCGCGAGGGAGATCCCAACGCGGATCCTATTCGGCGGCGACGTCTTATTGGGCGCAGTCGCCGAGTCGCGACCGCTGTACACGGTCGCGACTTGCTTCCCTAATGTTGGGTGCCGGACGGTGGAACGGGGAATAATATATCCATCGTCCGGTGCGGTGAGGCGGCGTGAGACGTGTTCCGTTCACGCCGCCCCCCAGGAAGGAGGAACTGACGAACACTAGCCAGGTCTTAATCGCGATGGGCCTATATAAAAAAAAGGCTGCCGCTGTCGGGGTTACGGAAGCGGTTACACCAAATACCCGCGACCCTGCCAATATAGCGGAGAGACGGAACACAGTGGAGTTTAGTCGGTAGTCGCCGCATTCTGCGGTGTGAGTCCGACATAACCCAGGGCCCTTTCCCCGAGCGCTCTGGGTATGCCTAAATGCATTCTCCACTATAAAAAAAAAAAAAAAAAAAAGGTTAGGTTAGGTTAGGTTAGGTTAGGTTAGGTTAGGTTAGGTTAGGTTAGGTTAGGTTAGGTTAGGTTAGGTTAGGTTAGGTTAGGTTAGGTTAGGTTAGGTTAGGTTAGGTTAGGTTAGGTTAGGTTAGGTTAGGTTAGGTTAGGTTAGGTTAGGTTAGGTTAGGTTAGGTTAGGTTAGGTTAGGTTAGGTTAGGTTAGGTTAGGTTAGGTTAGGTTAGGTTAGGTTAGAGGAGGAAGCGCGGTTATACGCCGTCTATAGGGACTGCATTGTGTCTCTGCAGCACGCCATCAGCAGCGCTAAGACCCGTGCATGGGAAGAGATGCTCGAGAGTTTGAACCGCGAACCTTGGGGTCGGCCGTATAAGAGGGTGAGGCAAAAGCTTCGCCCTTGGGCCCCGCCCTTGTCTCAAAGTCTCGAGCCACGATTTCTGGAGCAAGTGGTGACGTCCTT